>NC_053428.1:58964341-59624546 GCF_007990345.1 Gossypium hirsutum
AGTAATCCGAGTTGAGTCTACGGACTTGGATGGGTTGCCAGCTGTAATATCCTCAATGTTGGCCCAGAAATATGTAAGAAAAGGGTGCGAAGCATACCTTGCGTATGTACCTGATGACAAAGAATTAGAAAAGAAACCCGAATCTGTGCCGGTGGTTTGTGAATACCCGGATATTTTTCCTGAAGAATTACCGGGTTTACCACCTGTTCGGGAGATAGAGTTTGGTATTGAGCTTGTACCTGGGACTACGCCGATTTCGATGGCTCCGTATCGTATGGCACCAACCGAGTTAAAAGAGTTGAAAGCTCAGTTGCAAGAATTGACGGATAGAGGTTTTGCTCGACCAAGTTTCTCACCTTGGGGTGCACCAGTATTGTTCGTGAAAAAGAAGGACGAACCATGAGGTTGTGCATTGACTATCGTCAACTGAATAAAGTGACGATAAAGAACAAATATCCGTTACCGCGTATCGATAATTTGTTCGACCAACTGAAGGGAGCCTCAATGTTCTCAAAAATAGATTTGAGATCGGGCTATTATCAGTTGCAAATTCGAGATTCGGACATACCCAAAACTGCCTTCAGAACGAGATATGGTCACTACGAATTCTTAGTGATGCTGTTTGGGCTCACTAATTCCCTGCGGTATTTATGGATTTAATGAATCGGATCTTCAGACCATATTCGGATCGGTTCGTAGTTGTGTTCATTGATGACATCTTGGTCTATTCAAGAGATGAGACCGAACATGCTGAGCATCTGAGGCTAGTGTTGCAAATTTTGCGGGATAAGCAGTTATATGCTAAGTTCAGTAAGTGTGAGTTCTGGTTAAGAGAGGCTAGCTTCTTGGGTCATGTAGTATCCGCATCGGGTATTCGAGTTGACCCGAACAAAATTTCAGCCATACTTAACTGGAAACCTCCGAGAAATATTACTGAGGTTCGGAGCTTTTTGGGGCTCGCCGGTTATTACCGACGATTTGTCAAGGTTTCTCGATGATAGCCACACCAATGACGAAGCTACTTCAAAAGGATGTTAAGTTCGAATGGACGGAGAAATGTCAGAAAAGTTTTGATCAACTAAAAACTTATTTGACTGAAGCTCCAATTTTAGTGCAACCCGAATCAGGCAAAGAGTTTGTCATTTATAGTGACGCATCCCTACTTGGGTTGGGTTGCGTATTGATGCAAGAAGGTCGAGTGGTGGTGTAACACCCCGAACCCGATACCGTCGCCGGAGTCGAACACGAGGTGTTAACAGACTTCAAACCACTTATTCGACATTTCCCAGACAAGCTGCTGATCTGCGTACTAGTCGCTTTAAAAATCATATCTTGAGTTTCACAACTCGAAAATCAGTTTCGTGATTTTTCCCTGAAACTAGACTCATATGCCCATCTCCATAATTTTTTCTAGAATTTTTGGTCCGGCCAATTAGTACAGTTTATTAGTCAAAGTCTCCCATGTTACAGGGATCGACTACACTGACCCTTGCGCATTACGAATTGGATATCTCCCTGCACAGAGCTTCAATACTGATGTCGTTTGTTTCTATAGAAACTAGACTCAGAGAGGAATCTGTACATATATGGCATGACTCCTAATTATCTCTGGTTAATTTATAATAAATCTCCAAAGTCGGAACAGGGAATCCAGAAACCGTTCTGGCCCTGTCTCACGAGAACCTGAATATCTCTTAACATACTGTCCATATGATCTTTTCGTTACTTCTATGTGAAAATAGACTCATCGAGCTTTGAATACATAATTTATTCATCAATTAATTCCACTCCTACTATTTTTAGTGATTTTTCGATCTCACATCACTGCTGCTGCCAGCATCTGTTACGAAAGCAACTATGCCTATTTCGTGATTTCTCCTTGATCTAACTAGTAATTCATCATACATATCACCAATTATGATCATGACTAGCCATGCCAAAGGCTAATCATTGTCAAACTTCCCCCTACTACACTATTGCCATATCATGAATTTTAACACCAAAATAATCAACCATGACGTATGGCATAAAAAGGTCGAATTATCAAGATTTGCGACCTAACGTTATGAATCCAAACCCAACCGAACATTTATGCCATTTTCGCATGGCTAAAAGATTACATACCAAAGTTCAAACACAACATAATAGCCTATACATGCCAAAATGTTCTCCTAAGCCAACTAAGAAGAAAGTACCAAAACTTGCTATCCGGTGTGATGACTTCGATGACGGCCCGACCACGCAAAAAGAGACGAGTCCAAGAAACCTAGAATAGGTGACAAGGAAACACCGAGTGAGTTTATAACTCAGTAAGTCATAAGCAATGCACTACCATCCATTAATAACATTATCACAATAGGAAATAAAATGGAACGAGGCTAGTTACTCCATCCATACCGAACCATGCCCTGGTTCCTCAGACCTATCGGTTCAATCTCATACCAAATCATGCATTCACATTCCGTATACTCATCAATAGGATATTTGAGGCATTTTTATACATCATTTTATTTTCGTTACAATCATACAACTAAACGGCCTTTCACCTATTCCACGATAAATCTTATGTACGTGACTTCAAGTATATTTGTCACGTAGGTTCGAACTTACCAGGCTCAACTCCAAATATAGACATAGCACCTATTAGCCATGAACTCAAGGTACTTACCCGATCCGCTGTCCGTGATCGACTCAATAACGTCGCACACTTAGTGTCCATAATGTTTCAAAAATATATAATAAGTCCGCACACTCAGTGCTATATAATCAACTCGCACACTTAGTGCTATATAATCAAACTCGCACACTTAGTGCTACATAATCAAGCTCGCACACTTAGTGCTACATAGTCAAACTCGCACACTTAGTGCTACATAGTCAAACTCGCACACTTAGTGCTACATAGTCAATTCGCACACTTAGTGCTGCACAATTTAAACCCGCACACTTAGCGCCAATCTCATGGTCATAAATGTTTATACCCGCACATTTAGTGCCGAGATCAACAACTCAATACATCTCACCTCTTTTCTTTTCATTCAACACTTTCATCATCACATACGTACATGCATATATATATTTATTCATTCCATTCAGCATCATTACATAAACGTTATGACCATTTGAATTAATACCAACTATATGCTTAATGACTTACTTGGTGTTGGGTAAGACGGTTCCAATTCGGCTACTCGATGATCTTTTCTTTGCCTTTGCTTGATTCTCCTCCTTTAACTCCTTGAGCTTAATCAATAAATCAACTAGTTTAGCCATCTTGCTAAACATTCATAATTCAATTACACATGCATATGTATGTTTGTATATTCGGCAACCATCCTCACTAATTACCCATTTAGTCGATTATACACATAATTAAAGGTAACATCCCGAATGGGCATACTTGTGTATATATACATATATATGTATATATATATACTTCGGAATGGGCGTCACAATTAGATTTAACACCACCTTCATACTCAATTAGATGACCGAATGTATGTATACATGTACAATGTCAACTATAACATCATTTAAACACCTAATTTCATCTCATGAACACTTAATCGAATTTTCCTAATCTAGCATATTTTCACATCTATTTGTAACATCATGTAAATCCACATATAATTACATTTCTTAAGTTCCACATCTTAATGCCCATTATAGCCACTCCCATAGTCTAAATCTAGCAATCGGCAACACCCACCTTTCCACTATGTTAGCCGAATACTCATTCTCTTCCTAGTCCTAAATTCGGCACCTCCAACAAAATAGCTTAACAATTTCAACTTTCATGCTAACATAACAAGCAACTTAACACATCCATATAACTAGCATGCTAATAGCATCAAGGTATCAACTAAAATTTTTTTAAGCTCCTTAGCCGAATCCTAACTCTCCAACAACCCCAAATCCAACCATGGGATAGATAGAATTTAGACTCATCACCCAAAGGTTGTGTAAACTTCCAAAAATATCATTGAACATACCTTGATCTAAAGGACCACCTTGGCCAAATCTTGCTTCCTCTTCTTCCTCTAGTTACGACAATTGCAAAAGAAAGAAAACATGAACACTCCTTCTTCCCTCCTTATTAAGCATTCAAACTCCCTCATTTTCATGCCACAACATCAAACACTCCTCCTAGATACAAGCAATGGCCGAACTCTTTCCAAGTTTTTCTCCCCTTCTTTTTCTTGGTTTTTCGGCTAGGAGATGGCAAGTATGACACCCATTTTTTTTTGTTCACTTTCCTATTATTATCCCCATCATTTGTTAACCAAAAGAAAACATATTAAATTAGAATGAGTGGAGCATCATCACTCCTTGGCCGGCCACCATGTATTTTATGGGCAATTTGACATGCAAAGCCATGCTTCCTCACCCTATTATTAATTACTCCTTATAATTCGTCTATCATCTTTTCTAACTTCGTCAACTAGGTCCTTTTTGAATTAATTCACAATCCTAAAGCTAATATTAAGCATTTAATTTCTCATATATTCACTGTCACACAAAAATTTATGCAATTAAAACAGAAAAATAAATTTTTGGCTCGGTAATGTGGTCTCGAAACCACATTCCGACCAGGGTCTAATTTGGGTTGTCACAGGTGGCCTATGCGTCGAGACAATTAAAGCCACATGAGAAAAATTATCCGACCCATGATCTTGAACTAGCTGCCATCGTATTTGCTTTAAAAATATGGCGACATTACTTATTTGGTGAGAAGTGCCATGTATTTTCGGATCACAAAAGTCTCAAATATTTGATGACTCAAAGAGACTTAAATCTGCGACAAAGACGTTGGCTTGAGTTGTTGAAAGATTACGAGCTTGTCATTGATTACCACCCGAGAAAGGCTAATGTGGTTGCGGACGCCTTAAGCCGGAAATCATTGTTTGCTTTACGAGCGATGAATGTGCACTTGTCTGTTCTACCCGACAATGTGTTAGTAGCTGAATTAAAAGCCAAACCATTATTGATTCATCAAATTCGTGAAGCCCAGAAAGTTGATGATGAATTGGTTGCAAAACGGGCTGAGTGTGCTCCGAACAAGGAATCGGAGTTTCAAATTGATGATGATGATTGTTTGAGGTTCAGAAGTCGTTTGTGTGTTCCAAGGAATTCGGAACTCATTTCGATGATTCTGAACGAAGCCCATTGTAGCCGAATGTCAATTCACCCGGGGAGTACGAAAATGTACAACGATTTGAAACGTTGGTTTTGGTGGCATGGTATGAAACGAGACATCTCCGACTTTGTTTCGAGATGTTTAATATGTCAACAAGTGAAAGCGGAACATCAAGTGCCTTCAGGATTACTTCAGCCGATCATGATACCTGAGTGGAAATAGGATCGAGTCACAATGGACTTTGTGTCTGGACTGCCATTGTCAGCAAGTAAGAAGGATGCGATTTGGGTTGTTGTCGATAGACTGACTAAGTCGGCTCACTTTATCCCCGTGCGTACGGATTTTTCATTGGATAAACTAGCTGAATTGTACGTTTCTCAGATTGTGAGATTACACGGGGTACCTATTTCTATCGTGTCGGATAGAGATCCGAGATTCACCTCACGATTTTGGAGGAAATTGCAAGAAGCTTTGGGTACCAAGCTGTATTTTAGCACTGCATTTCATCCCCAAACCGATGGTCAATCTGAACGGATAATTCAGATACTTGAGGATATGTTGAGATGTTGCATCCTCGAGTTCAGTGGTTCATGGGAACGGTATTTACCTTTGATTGAATTCGCTTACAACAATAGTTTTCAATCAAGTATTAAGATGTCACCTTACGAGGCTTTGTACGGTCGTAAATGCCGTACACCATTGTTTTGGACCGAGCTCGGTGAAAGTAAAATTTTCGGAGTTGATTTGATTAAGGATGCCGAACAGAAAGTAAAGGTAATCCGTGAAAGTCTGAAAGCAGCCACAGATCGTCAAAAATCGTATGCGGATTTGAAACGAAAGGACATTGAATATCAGGTGGGAGATAAAGTGTTCCTTAAAGTTTCGCCTTGGAAAAAGGTACTCAGGTTTGGCCGTAAGGGCAAGTTGAGCCCGAGATTCATTGGGCCGTACGAAATCTCCGAATGAGTTGGTCCGGTTGCGTATAGATTGATTTTGCCCCCTGAGCTTGAAAAGATTCACGACGTCTTTCATGTTTCGATGCTTCGACGCTATCGATCTGATCCATCGCACATAATTAGCCCATCAGAGGTTGAAATTCAAGCCGATATGAGTTATGAAGAAGAACCGATGCGTATCCTAGCTCGTGAAGTGAAGGAGTTGCGAAACAAAAGGGTTTCGTTAGTGAAGGTGTTATGGCTCAAACACGGGATTGAGGAAGCTACTTGGGAAACCGAGAGCTCGATGAAAGAACGATACCCAAACTTATTTACCGGTAAGATTTTCGGGGACGAAAATTTCTTAAGTGGGGGAGAGTTGTGACAGCCCAAAATTGACCCTAGTCGGGAAGTGGTTTCGGGATCGCTAAACTGAGTCACCGAAATGTTTGAATGTGATATTTATTGTCTAGAATATGTAATTCTGAATGTGTGAAAATTTCAAGCTTCGATTTAGTCGATTGCATGTGAATTTAGTCAATAGGACTTATGTAAAAAAAAAATTTGAAATGTGATAGGTCAAAGCATAAGGACCTATTAGTGCATGAAATAAAAAGGGGGGACTTGCATGTCAAATTCCCCCCTATTAGTAGTGGCCGGCCATGACAAGCATGGTAGACCAAGTGTGATGGGCAAGACATGTCATAGACATGTCTTGTTGGTGCATCATGGGTGGAAAAAATAAAATAATGAGCATGGAAATTAAATAATGAAAGGGAATGTGATGAAAACAAAAAAAAAGTGTGTGGTTGTTTCTCCCCCCCCCATTTTGCCGAAACTAGAAAGAAAAACAAAGAAAAAAAGTACTCATCCTTTGGTTCATCCTTGGCCAAAAATTTTAAGGAGGAAGGAAGAAGAAAGGTTGAAGAGGTTCGGCCATGCATGTAGCTAGGCTAAGGTATGTTTGATGATGTTCCATGAAATGCATGCATGTTTTAGTTGTTAGCTTGAGTTCTACCTAGCCCATGGTCTAAATCTTGCTATGTGATGGAAATGACACTCGGCCATGGATGCATCATTCTTGGTTGATGTTTGATGTTGTGGTGATGAGGCATGAAGATGAGTTAAGATTCGGCCTAGGTGGATTTTGTGTTAATGCCATTGCATGCTAAATATGAAGCTTGTTAATGATGCATGTGATGGTGGATTGATGATTCTTGAATCTCCTTTTTAGCATTTTTGAGTGAGCACATATGTGCATTGGTTGCTAGATGGAGAAGAATCGGCTAGCAAGTTGTGTGCTAAGGCCGAATATAACTTTTGTATGTTAATGAGCAATGCGTGTGTTAAATTGATGGAAAGGGAGAGGATGCTTTACTAGTGTATATATGTGTGTATTAGCCAAGTTTTGAACTTGAAACAAGATGATATTTATAATCAATACAAGTAACCATACTTGTAGGAAGTATTAAGCATATAATTGGCCCCAACATAGACATGCATATTCGGCCATAGGAAGAAGATTTGGTGTTGCATGTATTCGGTTGGAGGCAAGCATATTGATGCTTTTGTCTTGGCTTAGAAAATTCGGCCAAGGGGGAAAATTAGCTAATGTTGAGTTTGATTCATGATTCCGTACATATGTGACTTTAATGTCTAATGTATAAATATGGGCTAAGTCCCTTGTGTTCCTCTTTTCGATGCTCAAATGATTAAATCAATTTATTTGTTTAATTAAGCTCAAGAGCAAAGGGGAACTAAATCCGATAAAGGGAAGGAAAAAGTGGTCGAATAGCCATCGGAATCGTTCGACAACATCTGAGGTAAGTTCTTGAGTAAGAGAGCTTAAATTAAGATTTGATTAGATCATGTTTTAAGCAAATCAAAATCATGCTCTTTGTGTGTGGCTATTGAGCCGAAATTGCAAGAATGATAAGTGTCTTGTGTTTGAGTTTTGCTAACGAAAATGAAATACGAATGTGCCATGATTTATGGTTAAATGTGTATGGTTATTTGAATGATGTCCGGGCTAAGTCCCGAAGGCTTTGTGCTAAGTGACCATATCCGGACTAAGATCCGAAGGCATTTGTGCGAGATACTAAATCCGGACTAAGATCCGAAGGCATTTGTGTGAGATACTAAATCCGGACTAAGATCCGAAGGCATTTGTGCGAGTTACTAAATCCGGGTTAAGTCCCGAAGGCATTTGTGCGAATTACTATAACCGGGCTATGTCCCGAAGGCATTTGAACGAGGAGCTATATCCGGTTAAATTTCGAAGGTACGTGATTTGGGAATGAATGATCTTGCTGTAAAAATTTCAGTTAATGCTCTAGAAACATCCCAACATTGAGGTATGTTTCGTATGTGCTTGAATTTAGTTGAGCCCTTACAAATAAGTATTCGCTCAGTTGATAAACGAGCTACCGGCCTTTGGCTGAGTTGATCTTTTGTGTATGTACATAAGGGTTGGTAATGTGAAGCAAGTATGATATCGAAAATTTGTGCATATGAAATTATCCGTTTAGCTATATGAATGCTATACTTTTGTTGTGCTGGAATTCCTTGCTCAAAACTTACTAAGCATAAATTGCTTACTCCGTTCATTGCTCCTCTGTTTTATAGATTTGGTTCTCCAGCTATCGGACTCGGGATCTTGAAGTCAAAGTCACCCACACTATCAAAGCCCCCCCTTTTGGTACAATTTTGGTTGAACTTCGAAATGGCATGTATAGGACTACCCGTTTGTTGTGGGTCGTGGACCCTTTGGACTTGTATAATTTTGGATAGCCATGCGAAAATGGCTTATATGTGTTTGAGTATAATGTTATAATCATTTGGTGTGGATATGTTTGACAAGGATTGGCCATGGGAATGGTTAATCACTATCATAAATTGTGCTATTTATGCAAAAAGGGCTAGTTGAATCATGGAGACCATGAAATAGGTAAAGTCTACCTCAAAGGCAGATGCTGACAGCAGCAGTGATGTAGATTTGGAAAATCACTAAAAATAGTAGGAATGAAATTAAATAGTGAATAAATTATGTAAAAAACCTTGATGAATCTACTTTCATAGGAAAGTAACGAAACAATCATACGGATAGTATGTTAAGAGATATTCAGGTTCTCGTGAGACAGGGCCAGAACGGTTTCTGGATTCCCTGTTCCGACTTTGGAAATTCATTATAAATTAACCAGAGATAATTAGAAGTCATGCCATATATTTATAGATTCCTCTCTGAGTCTAGTTTCTATAAAAACAAACGGCATCAGTATTGAAGCTCTGTGCAGGGAGATATCCAAGTCGTATTGCGCAAAGGTCAGTGTAGTCGATCCCTGTAACATGGGAGACTTTGACTAATAAACTGTACTAATTGGCATGACCAAAAATTCTATAAAAAAATATGTAGATGGGAATATGAGTCTAGTTTCAGGGAAAAATCACGAAACTGATTTTCGAGTTGTGAAACTCAAGGTATGATTTTTAAAGCGACTAGTACGCAGATTGGCAGTGTTTGGGAAATATTTTTTTATAAGGGGTTTAAAGTCTGTTAACACCTCGTGTTCGACTCCGGTGGCGGTCTCGGGTTCGGGGTGTTACATCAAGTATGCCAACAAGCAATTTTATGTCTTCATTCAGCCCTTCTTCAAATCTTTTGCACATAGCAGCTTCAGTCGAAACGCACTCTCGGGCATATCGACTGAGTCTCACAAATTTTCGTTCATATTCAGTGACAGTCATGCGACCTTGTTTAAGCTCGAGAAACTCTTTACATTTCTGATCTATAAATCTTTGACTGATATATTTCTTATGGAATTTAGCCTGAAAGAATTCCCAGGTGACCCGCTCTTTCGGCACAATTGAAACCAAAGTATTCCACCAATGGTAGGCAGAATCGCGTAACAAAGACATGGCACATTTTAGACACTCATCAGAAGTACATGATAGTTCTTCAAATACTCGGATAGTGTTATCGAGCCAAAATTCAGCCTTCTCAGCGTCGTCATCATCTGTGGCCCTAAATTCTTGGGCCCCGTATTTTTGAATTTTATCAACAGGGGGCTTATTTAATCTCACAGGATCAATAGTCAGAGATACCACAGGTATCAGAGGTGGGTTATTCGGATTCAGGGGTTGTTGAACAGCCGGATTTGTCTGAATATATTGAGTAAACCACTCGTTCATCACATTATAAAAGGCTTGTTTAGCCCTGTCATCATGGTTACTTGCATTCAGCCGAGAATCAATTAGCACTGTCCCTTGCGCGGGAGCAGGCGCTACACTCTCGACATCATCCACTACGGCTCGATCGGGATCAGGATCCATTTACTATATGAAAAACACATTTCAAGTGTTAGGAGTCATCACACTATCGCAGTATAATTTATGGCATGTATAGCTAGACTTAAGCATGCTACATTAGTCCGAGAATCGGCTAAACTGTAGCTCTGATACCAATTAAATGTAACACCCCCTAACCCGATTCTGCCGCTAGAGGGGTTATGAGGTATTACCTAACGATCACAACAACCTTTGAACATTCATATAGTAAATTATAACAGTATAATAATATGTTTCCAAACCAAATTTAAATATAAACTTAACAACTCATTTGTTTATACTTACTAACAAAGTCAATTCACCATTTTACGAATTCAAAAAAAAAAATAATAGGTTAAACCAAATGCCATCAATGCTTGATATTTACTCAACAAAATAAGGTATATATATAAGTACTTAACAAAAATTTATGCGCATGAAATAAGATTATAACAAGACCAAATGTGCATCATTTGTCATCAATGTTTAAGTAAAATAACCATGTCCATTTCAATCATTTTGAACATCTATATAAAACCATATATATATTCAATATACATAGCAAAATCATGTAGGTAATAATCCAAATATAAATACCAATCACTAAGCTTAAAACATATTCATGCTTGCCATTAACACCGAATATCAATATCCAACCCACAATTGACCAAATTATAAGTAAAATTTTCGATTATAAACCAATAACATATAAAACAACTCACTTACCACAACATATACATACCATATTGATCATTACTATAAACAAATGCACATAATTTAGACATCACAAATAAAGGCAAACTCAAACCACAACCAAATATAACCAAACTTTAACATGTAAATTAAGTCATTTTCGCATGACTTAACCATTAAACATATATGAAATTTAAACATCTCCAAAGGAGTTATTAGCTTATACATGCCATAAGTACCGAACCAACTTTTAAAAGTACCAAAATATTGAAGATAGTGTGGATGACTTTACTAACGATCCCCGAGCACGTAACGATTTCCAAAATCTATAAAACAAAGACAAGAAAAACACATCCAAAGTAAGCTACCATAGCTAAGGTAAGTTATAAGCTTCAACAACTCCAAATTAAATTTAATAGGCTAGTATTATCTAACTAAGTCATGCTACTAGATTAATTAATCAATATCTTACCACATTCAAAATAATTTATTAATCATATGCCCAATATGCATCTGCTCAACCATAATATACTACATTACTCACAAACACAAAAAAAATCAATGCATTTAACATTCATCATCGAATAACATTAATATATTCGATCACAAAGCCATTATATCCAATCTATCTTTATACATACTTTCAATTTATAATACTCATCACATAGAATCGATGCTCACCTACACAAACTTGAGCTATACATCATAGTTATTCATCAAGAAATTTGAAGCTTTAATTCATTCAACCATTTCTGAACTACTCAAATAAATCTCACACCTAGCGCCAATATTTACTCGGAAAATATATATACAATTTGCACACTTAGTGCTTAATATTTAAACTCGCACACTTAGTGCTCAATAACCACATTCGCACACTTAGTGCAAGATTCACATCCGTAATCGTTTACACTCGCACACTTAGTGCCTAAATTCTATTACTCAATACACGTTAATTTAAGTTCATCAATTTCTTTTAAATTCGGCAACATCAATCTTTCATGTAATTCAATTCAGCTCTTCTACTTAATTTGATTTAAATTTATATCAACAACACAAAAATTGCTTAATAACTTACCTCGGATATTGACGGACAGTTGAGTTTGACTACTCAACGATTTTTGATTTTCCCCGATCCACGTCCGATCTTTTTGGTTCTTGATCTAAAAAGTTCCAAATTAAGCTCATTCAAATAAAAATTTATTCATTTAAATCCAAATACATATAATTGAGAAATTTACCAAATCACCCCTAACATTATGCACTTTTACAATTTAATCCAATTTTTACAAAATACAAAATATAAAGAATTTGCATGTACAATGCTAAGGCTGAATGTTCACTAGGCTTATATAAGTCCTCCCATTTCACTAATTTCACAATCTAATCCTTAAATTTAATATTTTCAAAATTTAACCCTAAATGCTCAAAATTACCAAAAAAATATTCAATACCAAAAATGTTAATCTAACACATTTATCTTATTTTTAACATCAAACATAAATTTCATCAAACTATTAACAATGACACTTCATGAGTACATAATCAATTTCAAAATTTCAAGCATGGGCTTTATAATATTCATAGCAACGATCTCAAAAACGTAAAAATTAATAAAAACCGAACTCAAATCACTTACCTAATTGAATTTGCAAGGACCGAAAATACCAAAGCTTAGACTTTCTTTTTCTTTCTCTTAGTTTCGGCCAAATGAGAATAAAAAGATGAACACTTTCATCTTTTATCAAATATAATATATTAATATATATTAAAATATATCATAATGTCATAATATATAATAAACAATTCAAGTTACTATTTCATGCATTTTGGCCGGCCACTAATTCCTAATTATGGATAAATTGCAACCTTAATATTCCATAGTATAAAAACATTCATAATTTGGCCCTTATACATTAACCCTTAAATTTTTATTTTACGCGATTAAACCCTTTTTCATCAATCGACCTCCAAACATAAAAAATTTTTAAACGATACTTTCACAAAAGCAACTTCACACATTTTAATCATAGAAAATAATATTTAAATATTATTTTGACTCAGATTCGTGGTCCCGAAACCACCGTTCCAAATAGGGTTAAAATTGGGCTGTTACACAGAAGGTATGAACTTTGTAAGAATGAATAACCCCTGGTTGATAAGATCCAAAAGCATGGGGCTGAATATTTCTGAGCTAATATGGATGATGATCCTAAGAGAGCTGAGTTTTGGCTCTAAAACTCCATCATGTATTCGATGAGTTGTCTTGCACACCGGATGAGTGTTTAAAGTGTGCTATCTCACTTCTAAAAGATTTTCCATACCATCATTACTGGAATACACTTGTATCTGTAGTTTCGAGAGAAAAGGGTCACATAAGACTTCTTTCAAGAGGAGTTTCGTAAGAAGTATATTAGCTAAGGGTTCATCGATCAGAAACGTAAAAAATTTCTTGAGTTGAAATAGGATCACATGACCATAACAGATTATGAGCGGGAATTTGTTAGATTGAGTAAGTATGCTCGGGAGTGTGTTTCCACCTAGGCCATCATGTGTAAGAGATTTGAGGATGGATTGAATGAAGACATTCGTGTGTTAGTTGGGATCTCAGAGCTGAAAGAGTTTGTAGTATTGGTTGAACGGGCTTGTAAGGCCGAAGAATTGAATAAAGAGAAGAGAAAACTTGATCTTGAAGCTAGAGATTCGAGGAAGAGACTAATGAGTAAGTCATTCCCATCTCAGTCTAAAAATTTGAAAGAAATGTATTCTCGTTTGAATTTTTCAGCGGGATATTCACACAGAGATCGTGGGAAACAACATTCGAGTTTTAAATCTCATGCTACTTCTATGGCAAGTATGGGTAATGTAAAGTCTAATAGACCTGAACATCAGCAATATGGAAGAAGACATCCTGGTGAGTGTAGAATTAATGACCGAGCTTGTTTTAAGTGTGGTTCTCAAGATCATTTTATCAAAGATTGCCCGAGGATGGCAGATAAAGAGAAATTTCAAAGTGCAAGGCCTAGTAATACTACTTCTAGAGGAAGGCCCCCGAGGAATACTGGAAACGGATGCAGTAGTAAAGGTGTGAATAAAGAAACCACTGTCAGATCTGAAGCTTGAGTACCAGCGAGACGCTATGCCATCCATGCTCGTGAAGAAGCGACATCTCCCGATGTTATTACTAGTACTTTTTCTCTTTATGATACTAACGTTATTGCATTGATTGACCCTGGATCTACTCATTTGTATGTTTATATGAATTTGATAAATAATAAGAAATTGCCTGTCGAGTTTATCGAATTTTTGATTAAGATGTCAAACCCTTTAGGTAAGCATGTTTTAGTAGACAAAGTATGTAAGAAATGTCCTTTGATTAGAGGTTATTGTTTTCTAGCTGATTTCATGTTGTTGCCATTTGATGAGTTTGATGTTATTTTGGGTATGGATTGGCTGATGTTACATGATGCTATAGTAAATTGTAGACAGAAAGTTATTGAATTGAAATGTGAAAATGGTAAAATTCTTCGGGTTGAATCAAATGAGTCAGATAGATTGCCTGTGGTGATTTCTTCAATGTCAACTCAGAAATGTGTAAGAAAAGGATGTGAAGCTTACCTAGCTTATGTGTTAAACATAAAAGAATCTGAATTGAAAATTGAATCAATGCTGATAGTTTGTGAATATCCGGATATGTTCCCGAAAGAGTTGCCAGGGTTACCTACAGTTAGAGAAGTTGAGTTTGGCATTGAGTTAGTCACTGGTACTTCACTGATATCAATTGCCCCATATAGAATGGCTCCGATTGAATTGAGAGAATTAAAAGCCCAGTTGCAAGAATTGACAGGTAAGGGTTTTGTGAGACCGAGTTATTCTCCCTGGGGTGCTCCGGTATTGTTTGTAAAGAAGAAAGACAGATCCATGAGACTTTGTATAAATTATCGACAGCTCAATAAGGTAACCATAAAGAACATGTACCCGTTGCCAAGGATAGATGACTTGTTTATTCAGTTGAAAGAAGCAATAGTGTTTTCCAAGAATGATTTGAGATCAGGGTATTACTAGTTGAGAGTTAAAGAGTCAGATGTGTCGAAAATTACTCTCAAAACAAGGTACGAGCACTATGAATTTCTTCTTATGCCATTTGGATTAACTAACTCCCCTGCTATTTTCATGGACTTGATGAACCGAATTTTTCGACCATATTTGCATAAGTTTGTAGTTGTTTTTATTGATGACATGCTGATTTATTCTCGCAATAAGACCGAGCATGCTAAGCATTTGAGAACTGTTTTACAAACTTTGAAAGCCAAACAGTTGTATGTTAAGTTTAGTAAAAGTGAGTTTTGGCTTAGAGAAGTTGGATTTTTGGGCCATATTGTCTCAGGTGATGGTATTCAGGTTGATCCAAGTAAAATTTCGGTAATTGTTGATTGGAAGCCGCTAAGAAATGTGTCTGAAGCCAGAAGCTTTCTGGGCTTAGCCAGTTATTATTGACAGTTTGTTAAAGGATTTTTGATGATTGCTACTCCTATGACAATATTGTTGCAAAAAGATGTCAAGTTTGAATGGTCCAAAAAATGTCAATAAAATTTTGAGAATTTGAAGGCATTATTAACCAAGGCACCAGTTTTAGTGCAACTTGAACTGGGAAAAGAGTGTGATTTATAGCGACATGTCACTGAATGGACTAGGAGGCGTGTTGATGCAAGAAGGCAAGGTGATAGCTTATGCTTCGAGACAATTGAAGCCACATGAGAAGAATTACCCGACGCATGATTTGGAATTAGCCGCTATTGTGTTTGCTTTAAATATTTGGAGACATCATTTGTACGATGAGAAGTGTCATGTTTTTACCGACCATAAGAGTTTAAAGTATTTGATGATCTAGAAGGACTTGAACTTACGACAACAAAGATGGCTCGAGTTGCTGAAAGATTATGAGTTAGTGATTAACTATTACCCGGGTAAAGTGAATGTAGTCGTAGACGCCTTGAGTAGGAAGACTTTGTTTGCTTTGAGGGCATTGAACACGATATTGACTTTATCCGATGACGGTTATATTCTAGCCGAGTTGAGAGCTAGGCCAATGTTTATTTAGTAGATTTGTGAAGCTTAGAAATGTAACAGTGATTTGCAAGCCAAGAGAGTTCATTGTGAATCGGTTAGTGATTCAGATTTTCATGTTGGATCTGATGATTATTTGATGTTCTGAGGTAGAGTTTGTATACCGAAAAATAATGAAATTATTCAGAAAATTCTTCATGAAACGCATAATGGTTGTTTATCTTTGCATCTGGGTAGTACGAAAATGTATAATGATTTGAAGAAAATGTATTAGTGGTCGGGCATGAAAAGAGATATCTTCGAGTATGTTTCGAGATGTTTGATTTGTCAACAAGTGAAAGTTGAACACCAAGTGCCTTTGGGTTTACTTCAGTCAATGATGGTACCCGAGTGGAAACGGGATAGGATTACGATAGATTTCATAATGGGTTTGCCTTTGACTCCGAGAAAGAAAGATTTCGTATGGGTTGTGGTTGATAAATTGACGAAATCGGCTCATTTTATATCGGTACGTACTGATTAGTCACTTGATAAGCTAGTTGAGCTGTGCATTGTTGAGATTGTGAGATTGCACGGGGTACCTATTTTTATTATTTCGAATAGAGATCCGAGGTTTACTTTGAGGTTTTGGAAAATGTTACAAGAAGCCTTGGGTACGAAATTGAATTTTAGTACTGCATTTCATTCACAAACTGACGGTCAATCCGAAAGGGTAATTCAGATACTTGAAGATATGTTTCAATGTTGTGTTCTAGAATTTGAGGGTAGTTGAGAAAAATATCTACCATTGGTCAAATTTTCCTATAACAACAGCCATCAGTTGAGTATAAAAGTGGCACCATATGAGGCATTGTATGGTCGCAAGTGCCGAACACCTTTGTATTGGATCAAGCTTAACGAAAAATAGATTCATAGGGTTGACTTAGTTAAGGAAACCAAAGAAAAAGTAAAAGTAATTCGAGATTGTTTGAAAGATACTTTCGATATACAGAAATCATACACGAATTTGAAAAGAAAAGAGATTGAATTTCAAGTAGAGGATAAAGTATTTTGGAAAGTATCTCCGTGGAAGAAGATTCTCAGATTTGGCCGTAAAGGCAAGTTGAGTCCATGTTTCATTGGGCTGTATGCAATTATTGAAAGAATAGGTTCAGTGGCATATCAGTTAGCTTTATCAACAAAGTTAGAAATAATTCATAATGTGTTTCATGCGTCAACATTGAGACGATATTGTTCTGATTCTTCACATGTGATTTCTCCATCAGAGATTGAGATTCAACTGGATATGACGTATGGTGAAGAACCGATTAAGATTTTAGCTCGAGAAGTTAAACAATTGAGAAATAAAAACATAGCCCTAGTGAAAGTTTTGTGGCAAAGACATGGGATTGAGAAAGCTATGTGGGAACCTGAGGAGGCTATGAGAAAACCGTACCCAAACCTCTTTCCTGGTAAGATTTTCGGGGACGAAAATCCCTAAAGGGGGAGAGTTGTAACAGCCCAATTTTGGGGCTAATCAAAACAATGGTTTCAAGAGAATCTGATGCAGTCAAATTTATTTTTATTATATTTTTATAGTCTACAGTTTCACAGAATGATTTCGTGAAAATTTTGTTCGAAAATTTTAATGTTTGGCACTCAATTTAGTCAAAAGGACTAAATAGTAAAAAGTGCAAAAGTTGAGTTCTACATGTTAAAGGTGTCCAATTACTATGAGATTTTAAATTAGAGGTCCTTATAGGATAATTAAACCATTTGTTAAGTAAATGGACAAAAATGGACACGATGAGATAAAATTTTAAAGTTTGGCAAAAAAGACATTTTGGTCATTTGGTAAATAAAAGAATAAAAAAGGAAAATAAAGCCATTGTGTCCATCATCTTCTACCTTGGCCAAAATTCTCAAGACACCATAGCTAGGGTTTTACCTTGGCCAAAATTCTCAAGACACCATAGCTAGGGTTTTCTTCAAATTTCAAGCTTGACTGTAAGTAGATCCTACCCCCGTTTTTAATGCTCTTTACATTTTTGAAGTCGAATTCACCCGATCTTTCCATTTCTACCATTGTTTTGAAGTAGGGTTCATGTTTGAAAATTTACCCATGTGTGACATGCATGTGTTTTGATGTTTAATGGCAGAAAATGAAAGTTTAATGTGTAATAAACAACTTTTACTAAGTGGTTTTTTAAGAAAATACCTAAAAAGGACCTATTTATAAAAAGTTGTAAAATGGGTAGTAAAAATATGATTTGATGAAAAATGTGGGCTAATATGAGCATGTTTATGGTTCGTCTAGGCTTGGGTAACAAAGAAAATGAGTGCATTTCATTTTACAAGCCTAAGGACTAATTTGAAAAAATGTGAAACTTTAGGGGCAAAAAGGTAATTTTCCATAATGTGATGTTTGGAATAATTTGGGTAATGTGAATATTAAATAAGCTAAATTTGTTATTATAGATCAAGAAAAACAAAGTTCGGACCTTGATCTGGGAAAGAATAAGATGTTTGACAATTAAATCCTTATCTATTATTGTGTACCGAGGTAAGTTCATATGTAAATAATGCATTGTTTATTTATGTTTTAAATACTTTAATATTGTATGAATTTATGATTGACTCTTGGGATGAAATCGACAATGGATGACGAGTAAGAAATATCCCGGTTGAACCTTAGGAATAGTTAAGATAGAAATGTCCTGACATTAGGGTTAGTTGAGATTTTGTGTAAGACCATATCTGGGATATGGCATCGATATGAGTTTTTGCGTAAGACCATAGCTGGGCTATTGGCATCGATATGAGATCCTATGTAAGACCATATCTGGGATATGGCATTGGTATGGTACTATGTGTGTTAGATTTCCCGACTATCCTTTAGTATTCCAAGTGGTTCAATGGGAAACTTAATGACAAAGTTTAAGTTGTGAATGACTATGGTATGTTGTGAAAGATTATGGTAAGTTGCTAGTTGGTACAAGTATGTACATAAAACTCATGCTTAAAGAGCTCGATATGTAATGAACCTATGGTATGATTTGAGTGAGTTAGTTATGATGTTAAGGTATTAATAACATCTATGCTAAGCTTGATCATGAAATTTACATTGACATTTCTATTAATTTACTTCATGTTAAGTATATGGTAAAGAGTGTTTACGATGCCTATTATTTGCATAGGAATTTACTAAGCTTTAAAGCTCACCCCCTTTCTTTTTCCCTTGTCTTATAGTGTCATCAAGCCAGCTCGGGAATCAAATATTGTCGAAGATCCATTCACACTATCAACTTAACATTTTGGATACCAATGACTTTAATATTTTGTATTATGGCATGTATAGGGACTTGGTCATTTTGTTTTCTGTCATATTTGATTTGGCCAAATGTGTTGGCTTATAATGGTTCATAATTCATTTTGTAAATGGCCATTGAAATTGGCTAATATAGGTTAAGTATATATACATATGATGATGTTTTCATGGTTGTGAGAATTTGCATGGATTGAGTTGATGAGTAGGTGATGTTTGTATGTGGTAGATGATTACATGTAAATGATATATTGATATCTTGTTTGTGGCTGAATTGGTTGTATGAATATGCTTAGATTAGTGTTGCTTGTTGTTGTGTAGGTTGGTGCAAGTAAAGGTGGCAAAATGGCTTGGTAAATAGCCTTATTTTTGTCCACACGGGCAGAGACACGGCTGTGTTCTCAGCCGTGTGAAGGACACGACCCAGGGACATGGGCGTGTGCCCAGGGCGTGTAAAGTCGGCACCTATTTTATAAAAAATTATGAAAAATTAAATCACCCACATGGCTTAAGCACACGGGCATGTGACTTGGCTGTGTGACTTCAATTTTTTGATGACGTCATAAACAGAGAGTTACACGAGTTAGGGACACAAGCATGTGTGACC
Organism: Gossypium hirsutum; assembly: GCF_007990345.1. NCBI lineage: Eukaryota > Viridiplantae > Streptophyta > Magnoliopsida > Malvales > Malvaceae > Gossypium > Gossypium hirsutum. The sequence continues at coordinate 58,984,408 of NC_053428.1, forward strand.
AGACGGCCTACCTACACGAACGTGTCCCAAGCCACACGGGCCTTTGACCCGAACCACACCTAATGCATGTTTTGGGCCTCGTAGGCTCGTTTTAGGGACAATATGAATGTAAGTAAAAAGTTCTAAATTTGGATGAAAATTTACGACTCAGTTTTTTTGTTTGCTTATGTTTAAGTCCGGTAATGCCTCGTAGCCTGTTTCAGTGTCGAATACGGGTCAGTGGTGTTAGCATGATAATAATTGAGATAAATTTGAACTATATGTATACTTAAGTGCCATAAATCACAAATTTTTTCTTCTTGGGCATAAGTATACTAAATTCATTATTTTGGGAAGAATGTTTTCTAAAGGAATTTTTCAAAGGTGTTTCAAAGAAATTCTTTTCAATTTTTGCGTTACTCGGAACAAGCAATGAATTCAGTTTGGGGGTGTGGAAACACAGAACTATATAGACTTTTTCAGCACCTTCTGAGCTTTTAGTAATGTAGTTTCATGGTTTTTTTTTTGAAATACATACTTTAATTATAAAATAATTAATTTGTACCTAAAATTTTAACATATTAAATTTTAATTATTTTTATAATAAATTTTCACAAATTTGGTTTATTTTTGACAATTTTGCACAAAAGGTGAAATTTGGCTCAGCAGATACCTCGAAAGGCTTGAATCGTTAGGGAATTTCTGCATCGACTGAACCAAGGGCAAGATTACAATATTTTTCCAACCAAGGATGGTCCAAATAACTATTATTTTATGTACTTTATATTTAATATTTATCCAAAGTTAATTGAGTCAAAATTTAGTATAAAGCTTGAAGGAGGAAGTGGCCCGATTGTGCTAATAAAAGAAGACTAATCCAACAAGAGAAATGGCAGCCCAAAACCGTCCAACAAGCTGACCCAATCAGCTAAATTTTGGTGATTTTTATGCTTGCAAAATAGCCCTCAAAGTTTCCTTGAAATCGCATTCAAACCCCTCCACTTATTATGCTTTTGAAGATTTGCCCCAAGCTAAATTTGGCAAATTTTAAAACATCCAAACTTTGCTACATGTGTGGCCGGCCAAGAGGAGTGTGTGGCTGCTAATTTTTTGCTATTTTTATCAGTCACTCCCACCTATAAATACCCCATTCACCTATTCATTCAACGCACCTTTCATTCCACACACCTCTCTCTCTTTTACTCACTTTCTCCCTTCCAAAACCTCTCTTTGTTTCCCATTTTTCCCTTCTACTTTCCATTGTAGATTTCCCTATTGGAAAAGAGCCTTCAACCACCTTGGGTAGTAGCATTCAAGTGCTTATAGAAGTCATAGAACAATAGAATGAGTAGAGAAGGAGAGGAGCAAACTAGTCTAGCTTCGGAGAAACACTGAATTTGATTCTAGTTTCCTATCCTTTAACTTTCCTTATTTTTGTGATGAACATGTCTATGAATTTTTGTTATGTTGTTATTCTAAATTTAATTAACATGTCTTAAATTTAATTCATATCAAGTTGATTGCATTCCGTCTACTTAAGATTGTTATAGGTATTGGTAAATTGTTTGATTAAGTAAAACCACGATTATGTTATACTTGCATTATAATTGTAAGATAACTAATGAATTAATTATTAATTGTATTGAAATTGTAATTAATTGACACAATACTTCATCAATGCATGTTTAATCTTCTAAGGTAGTTGAAGGTTAAATTAGTGACGGTATTAAAAAGTATGTTAGCCTTGCATAACTTGCAAGATTATTCTGATTAAATTGTTTCAGTGTAGGAATATATCTTTTACTTTCTTATTAAAATTGATTAATTGTTTGAACTGGCATAATAATATGTTCAAGAGATTAGTTGATTTAGTAAGTCTGTATGTGCTATGGTTAACAAATTACCAAGTTGCCGTGAATTTATTTGTAACAACATGAACATTATTTTAGTAATATTAAGTTAAGAAATGCAATTGATCTAACACAATTATGTCATATTGATTAAACTTGTTTTTTAGAAATCATGCATTGGAATTTTTACCTTTTTAATTTTCTTAGTTAATTTACTTAGTTAAAATCTAGTTTTATTAAACCCTTTTTTCAAAACAAAAGATTTTTCTTCACCAAAGTGTTTTTAATTGCATTTCATAAATATTTTCTTGCACAGTCCCCGTGGGTACAATAACTCGACATTTACTTGTCACTTTATTACTTGTTGCAATTGTGTACACTTGCACATTTCCATCATTCCAATTACTCATCATGTTAAAGTTATTAGTAAGCATGAAATGCCTAAGTCATATTGATATGATCTCGCCTCGAGAATGATTCGAGTCATTTGTTATGCCCGATCGTAAAATTGAGGAAGTATCTTTCCAATTGAAATAAGCTAAAATTGGTTAAGAATAGGCTTTAAACAAAGGGATTTTCGAAGAGTTTTAGAATGGATTAAGAAAGGACCGGCTAGGTGTTGGAACAAAGGGGAATAAAGAGAAGGGTTGAATTGGCTAAGTGAAATGACGATAGAAATGGCTAAGTGATTGAGGCTGGAAATTGGATTGCAAAAATGGCTTAAAAAGGTTTGAAAGTAGATGGATGCTAATTCGACTAACAAAGAAATTAAGATAGCTTAGAAATGGAAAAAGTTGAATGGATGGAATAGGCTTAAGGTCAAGGAAGAACAATTACTATAGGGGGTATTGACCCGAACCTTATATGACACTTAAGGTGGATGAATGTTGAAGGATAGGACCTTAACCCGCTAACTAGGAAGTTAGGAACCACAAGTATCAATGGGGTGAACGCCACACTCTATGGTGAGTGATAAGTTCTACAGAAACTAAATGAGGCCACTAGCAAGCTAGATAAGTCAAGCTGAGTCTAAAACGAATTAAGAGAGTTGAAAAACTCAAAAATGTTATAAACATTCATAAAAGTAGCAAAAAAGTCCTTACAAAATAAAATTAGCTAAGTATTTATAGCTAGAAGTCTAGGCTAGCCGAATAGTCAAATGGATAACTAAATGGACACCTGATTTCAGCTTTTAATGAGCTGAAAAATTCTAGAAAATTTCAAGAAAATTCCAGGAAGCTTCTTCCTCCTTGGTGACGCCAATGGACAGCTTCTAGATGCCTTGATTTAGCTGAAATTTAATTGAAGTGATTAGGGAGTTAAATTGGCTGAATGGAGTTGTTTAGAGTAGGCTAAATTCATCCAAAGGGGCTAAAACATCAAAAACTATCGATATAATCGCTGGATAGTGTGATAGATCTCCAACAAACTTCCAACCCGATCGAGCTTTCGATTATCTATAAAACATGGGAAACAAAACTACGTGAGCACATAATGCTTAGTAAGATTGTAAAACATGAACATAACTTACCATTTCAATGCGTAATATTAAAATTAAGCATGATACAATCCAACCATAAGCTTGGCACAAGCCTAAGCATCATCAACAACACATGGTAGTGCATCAAGTCATAATTCACTTGAATTAACATAAGGTACGTCACTATACATGAACAACTTCATTTCAAATCATAATTTTCATTAACATAGGTGTACTTTCATTAAACATTTCCTTTTCAATCCTTTTCATAGATTCATGACATAGTTCATTTGAACACTTACCATTCCTTTCCTTTTCATGCCCGTTGAACTATTTAGAATAACATCAAATACTCGAGAAAGCTCACACGAAGTGTGCTAATCATATAACCGTAACCTTTCCTTTTCCTTTACATCGTTGCTCACACGAGCTGTGAAATGGGTCTGCTCACACGAGCTGTGAAATGGGTCTGCTGCTCACACGAGCTATTGGTCGGAATGTAAGCTACACGATGCTGCTCACACAAGCTGTAAAGTATCTGCAACAAATGCAGGACCTCAGCCATCAGTAGGACATTCAAGACCAGCGCCTGAAACATGGAAACCCTAATGACATGTCATTTGTATTCTACACATTCCTAAAGTTCAAACGGGGCTCGATAATCATTGTGACATCTTTGGATATACATCATTAGTTACATGGTAAATATCACATTATCAGATAGATCAATATAGCATTAAAACACTATTTAATCATACGAACTTACCTTGATGACAAAGAAGTAGAAACGAGATCAACTAATCCGAGACTTTAGCTTTTCCTCGATCTAGATCCGTACGAGTTTATCTTGATCTAAATACACAAATTTAACCCATTTAATATTTATACTATTCAATTCAGTTCATATTTAATTTTTTACAAAATTACAATTTTACCCCTAACATTTTAACCTTTTTGAAATTTAGTCTTTAAACTCGTAAATTGAAATCTAAGCATTTTCATCCTCATTTCATGTTAGTTAAATTCACTAGGGACATCCACCAACTAATACAAATCACCATTTCATGAATTTAACTTGGAAATTTACTACTTTTACAAATAATTCCCCAAATGACAATTTCATTAAAAATCCCTTTACAAAACTTGTTTATTTATCAACAATGACTCATAATCTTTCATTAAACTTCAAGAATCATGAAAGAACATTCATCGAAAAATCCTAAACCTGTAACAGTTTTGCAAATTGACCCCCGAGGTAGCTAGATTAAACTACAACGACTTCAAAAACATAGAAATCATTATAAATGGGATCAAAACTTACTCACATGCAATGGATGAGCTAGCCAAACCTTCAATCACTCTTCAATGGTGTTTTTTTAACCTATTTTTGATGGAGGGATGGACTAAAAAATGATAGCTTTTGTTTCTTCATTTTGTTTTATGTTAATTTTACCAATTACAAAATTAACCTTGGTTATAAACCTTAAAATCACTTAATAATATGTCCATAAAATTCCAATAACAATTTGAATAGTCTAGTTACTATTTAAGTCACTTACACTTAAGTTTCATAGCTATTTAACACCTTTAGATACTAGAACTCCACTTTTGCACCTTTTATGATTTAGTCATTTTCACTTAATTAAACATGCAAACCTCAAATTTTCTTAACAAAATTTTTATATTACCCTACTAACATCCCATAGACATTAAAATAATAATAAAATAAAAATTTTCTCATCAGATTTGTGGTCCTAAAACCACTGTTCCAGTTTCACTAAAAACGGGTTGTTACATTAAGGTTGCTCCACTCAATTTCTCACTGAAATAAGCGATAGGACATCCTTCTTGCATTAAAATAGCTCCAATACCTATTTTTGAGGCATCAAACTAAATTTCAAAGGTTTTAGTAAAATCGGGTAAAGCTAGCAAATGAGCATTGGTCAATTTTTCTTTAACCAAATTAAACGCCTTTTCTTGTTCATCACCCCATTTGAACTCCACTTTATTTTTAACAATTTCAGTCAAGGAGGCGGCTAAGCTACTAAAATCTTTCACAAACCTTCGATAGAAGCTGGCCAAACCATTGAAAATTCTAACAGTACTTACACTTGTAGGCCTCGGCCAATCTTAGATGGCCCTTACCTTCTCTTCGTCCACCTTGATTCCTTTGGAACTAACTACAAAACCAAGAAAAATAAGCTTATCTGTACATAGGAAACACTTTTTAAAGTTAGAAAATAGTTTTTCCTTTCTTTAAACCTTTAAAACAACTTTTAGATGCTTATCTATACTCTTGCTATAGATTAAAATGTCATCAAAATATACAACATAAATCTTACCAATAAAAGCTTGTAAAACATGGTTCATCAATCTCATAAAGGTACTTAGTGTATTTGTTAAACCAAACAACATCACTAACCATTCATAGAAACCATGTTTTGTTTTGAAGATAGTTTTCCACTCATCATAGTTTTCCACTCATCACCTTCTCTCATCCGAATTTGGTGATATCCACTTTTAAAGATCGGTCCTAGTAAAAACACATGAACCATGCAATTCAACTAGTAAGTCATCTAATCTGGGAATTTGATGTTTATACTTTATAGTTATTTTATTGATGGATCATCTATCCACACACATTATTCATGTTTCATTCTTTTTTGGAACAAGCAAGACTAGAACCAAACAAGGACTTAGGCTTTCACACACTTACCCTTTCTCCATGAGCTCTCCGATTAGTCTTTGTGATTCCTTCATTTCCTCTAGATTACTCCTATAAGCAGGGTGATTTGGAATCATGGATCCAATAATGAAATCAATTTGGCATTCTCCCCTAAGTGTTGGCAACCTATTGGGCACCTAATCAAGGAATACATTTCAAAATCATGTAAAAGAGAAACAACATAACTAGGCACAGAATCATTAAGTTTGTTAGTACTAAAACAAGTCTTCTCGTACAAAAGTACAAGCAAAGGCTGATTTGCCACCAAGGCTCTTTTGATCTCTTTCCCCTTTGCAAAGAAGTCTAATTTTTCCCTCTCTTTTCTTTTATTTCAAAATCTTTTTCTTCTCTTTTCATTTTCTCTTTCTTTTCCCTTTTCCTTTCTTTTCTCTTTCTTTTTCTTTTCTCTTTATTTTTCTTTTCTCTCAAACTCTCTTACTTTTTTCATTCTCACTATAACAGCCTGATTTTGGGCCTAGTCAGAACAGTGGTTTCGAGACCACAAATTTGACATAGTAAAATTCATTTTTATTATATTTTTATGTTCTACAACTTTACGGAATTTTTTTGTGAAAATTTCGTTCGAAAATTGTGACGTTTGGGCACTCAATTTAGTCAAAAGGACTAAATTGTAAAAAGTGAAAAAGCTGAGTTCTACATGTTAGAGGTGTTCAATTGTTATGAAATTTTAAATTGGAGGTCCTTATATGGTAATTAGACCATTGGTTAAGTTGGTGGAAAAAAATGGACATGGTTAGGCATGTTTCCAAAGTTTTTCATTAAGGGTATTTTGGTAATTTAGTTATTAAAATGAATTAAAAACAAAATTAAAATCCAATTTTTGTCCATCTTCAACCCCTTGGCTGAAACTTTCATGGAGAAACCATGGATAAGTCTTCCAAGCTTCCAGGCTTGATTGTAAGTCCATTCTTGACCTATTTTTAATGATTTTCAAGTTTTTGAAATCCTCTAACAAAGATTTACCTTTTTCTACCCTTGATTTGAAGTAGGGTTCATGTTTAAAAATTTACCCATGTGTGACATGTGTGTATTTTGATATTTAATGGAGGAATATGAATGTTTTTTGTGTGTTAAACGACTTTTACTAAGTAGTTTTTGGTAAAAATGCCTAAAAGGACTAATTTGTAAAAGTTATAAAATTTGTCATAAAAGTGTGATTTAGTGGAAATTGTGGGCTGCTATAGCTATGAAAATGATTCGGCTAGGCTTGTATGTTAAATAAATTGAATGAAAATCATTTTACGAGCCTAGGGGAAAAAGTGTAAATATGACAAACTTTAGGGGTAAAAATGTAATTTTTCCATAGTATGATTTTTGGATCACATTGACTAATGTGACTAATAAATAGACTAAATGTGATATTATAGATCAAATAAAATGAGGTTCGGACGTAGAATAGGGGAAAATGAGAAATTGACGGTTAGGTCCCTTTTGGCCATTTTGGTGTCGGGGTAAGTTCATGTGTAAATAATGCAAAGGTATATCATGTTTGGATGTTTTATTTATGTTTGAATCTCTATGTTTAATTATTATGACGAGTGTATGAACGACTTTATTGTCTATGAGCATGACATTGTGAACGAGTTCGACGAATATATGTTATCGAGAAAATCCCGTTTGAACCTTAGGAATAATTTAGGATACAATGTGACATGTCACTAGGAACTATGTGATTATGAGCTCATGACATTATGTTTGTATGTGATTATGTGAATCCTGGTGCTAGTCTTGTACGTTCTACCGGTGGCTGGGTAGCTCGGCATGTGTTGCGGGTACCTGTCACCTTGTGTGAGCAGCCTTAGTAGTAACGTCCTGACTGTCATCTTGTGTGAGTAGGCCCGTGATTAGCTCAAGAGCGAGCAATGTGTGATTTTGATATGAGGTAGTATGTGGCTACGTTTGAAGCACTTATGTGCGTGCTTTCCGTATCCAATAGTATTCCAAGTGTTCAACGGGTAAATCAGTGAGTTATTTGACAAGTAAGTCAATGATGAGTAAATATGAGAATGTGCTACAAGTTAGTACAGGTATGTACTTATAACTCATGAGTAAAAGATTCAGTATACTATGAAAATGTGGTAAGAATGCATACAAGAAAGTATGTGACTACATTACGTGAGGTACAAGTATGTACACGAACAAGTTATGCTTGTGAAACATTGATAACCTTGTGACAAATGATCTACGTTTATGATGAATGGATGCATGATAAGATTTGATAATAATCATGTGATAGGCATATGAGCTTATTCAAATTGTGAAGTAGTACAATGTATATACTTAAGCTGTGATTCAATAGATGCGTGAAAGATTTTTAAGCTATATGTGGAAATTATGATTACTCGTAAATGATGTGCATGTTGTTAAGAGAGTTGAAATAACTTGTTAAATAATGTGATTTGCTATAATAAGGAGATCATGGTTGTTAATCTAATGCCAAGACATGCAACTAGTGTCTATAAGATAAAGAGTAAGCATTACGAATGAGTAAGTGGTAATCATGAGATTTGATGCAAATTGTATTAATAACAATCTTATGAATAGGTAAAATAAATGAATGTTAATAGTTGTTTATTATTTGCATATGAACTTACTAAGCTATATAGCTTACCCCCTTTTCTTTCCCACTTCTCATAAGTTATCCAGCGAGCTCAGGTTGGAGATAGTCGAAGATTCTATCACACTATCAAGCTATCATGTTGGGTAAATGAACGCAAATCTTTGAGTCTATGGCATGTATAGGGACTTAGTCATTTTGTGTATGTGTCATTATGATATGGCCAAATGTATTAGCTTGTAATGAATAAGGATTTGATTTGGTATGTAGCCATATAAATTGGCTTATATTGGCTAATGGGTTGCAAGCATATTAATTACTCATATGTCTATGCCAATGTCACTGTGTGATGTGGTTTATAATGGTATGTTAATGAAAGTTAGTACAAGGGAATCATGAAAGAGTAAAATTAGCATTAAAATAGTTTTAGACAGCAGCAGTAGTAAAATCATGAAAGTTAGTACAAGCGTGTGACTCTCCAAAGTATGAAAATTTTCTAAGTGTAGTAAAAGTTTCAAAAGTTTTCGATTTAGTCCGAAACCACTCCCAAAGTCTGTTTTGGGCCCCGTGGGCCTGTTGATATGATCCGCCTCGGGGTGAGTCGAGTTGTATGTGAGTTTACCCGATCGTCTACGAAGAAGTATCATTCGATTTCTTTAAAAGGATGTTTTTAAGTAAATAATGGCGGAAGCTATGTAAAAAGGGTTCAAAGATGGGTTTATGGATATGAAGTTTATGTAGATGGGTTTATGGATATAAAGTTTTTGTAGGTTTGGTTATAGAAAAAAATAAAAAATAAAAATAAAAGATGGAGATAAATATAGTAATTGGATGACAAACAACGGATGTGAAGTGGAATGATGGTTAGATTATAATGAAACGAAAAAAATGGAACGAAATGGTATGAAAATGATCTCAAAAACAAACACGAACCAATATTAGAAAATATTGACCCTAATGTTTATAAGTTTTCAAGGTGGTCAGATAGAGAATACGAGAACCTTGACACGCTACTTAGCAGATTAGGAACCTTGGATGTTTGAACCTCACACTACGAATAGTGATAAGTTTGGTTTTCGAAAAAGCAAACGGATGACACAACTAGAACACTAGGTAGCCAATGAATCCTTGAACGAAAATAGAGAAAAGTTTGCCTCACAAATTTGGCAGCTTATCATTAACAAAAACGTCCAAAAGTTCTCTCCTCAAAAGGCTGATTGCGCATATATTTATAAGGCTAGGAAAGGGCTAGCTGAATGGTCACATCTTAAAAGCTGAAATAAAGCTCAAGTCTCTTGGAATTCTTGAACTAAATAACTCCACCATTTAATTCACTTCAATTCAGCTACATAATTGACCTTGAATGCTTGAAAAGTGACTCTTGAAGTGTCCTTTGGTTAGCTTAATAGTCACCAGCTTCTTTGATGGAGAATTGAATGCATGTAGTGATTACTCATGAAGCAAACGGTTATGGAAGATGAAACAAAGATGCTGCCCAATTTAAAGAAGAATAATGCTCTCCTTTAATTGATAAAACAACTTCTTAATGATGTATAAAGCCTCTTTGTAATAGCCCCCTCTTTTGTAACTGAAATCTCTTGACAAGTCACCTTATTGAATGCATAGCAGCCTTTAAATGTAATGGATGTGAGCTGGAAAGTCACCTGCAATTAACACATGCAACCTACACATTTATTCAATTATTAAGCTTAAAACAAATTAACAACTAACTTAAATAAATGAACTAACACTTATGCATCATTTATTTCAGCAACTAGTTTAATTAAGAGAAGCATTATTAAATGAACTTTAACTTATGCATCAATAAATATTCCTAGGAACTAGATTAATTAAGAGCAACACTTATTAAATAAAGTTCAACAAAAACACTTATTAATTAAACTAAGATGAGTTGAATAAATGTCCAGCAACTCATTTATTAAACTAAGATGCTTAAATGCATGGTTTAAAATGCAAACTAAATGAACAAATGAGTTACTTAATTCAAGACTTAATTTAATGAAGCTGACTTAAACTAACATAGGAGTCACATAATGCATGACTTTATTAAATGCAAAACACATAATGCATGTCATAATTAAAATATGTATTTAATTAACAAGACATAATTAAAGACTAAAGTAACTAAAAAAATCAAGTCCTTATTCCAACAGCATAAATGAATTTAAGGGTCTCATTTTGCATTTGGGCCCCTCAAGTTTAGGCCAATCTCGATGTCGTCGAGATGTACTGAAACATGATGCAACTGGGATCACATCATACCCCCCTCTTGAAGACGATTTGTCCTCAAATCAGGCCATTTGGTCGAAAAAAATTCTCAGGATCACAAATCAGCCCTCCCTCTTTAAGAGGGTACTACCTCACATTGTCACCTACAAAAGAATAAAACAAGTTAGTGATACAATGAAGGTTAAACTAGGAGGAACTTTTCGAGATTTTATTCACAGCTTGACATAAGAAAATATTGTCATCATCATAAAGACAAGGAGTAATAAAATGATGAATCAAGAATGAACAATTCCTTTTCGAAGTCTTGGTGCATACTTGAGCACTTGATCGATTACCGAATTCAAAATAATTGACAAGTTTTACCTTTGCAAGTTGGATATCCAAATTCGGTAATAGGGCATGCATATAAATAAAACACTCATACATCACAAGTTTTATGTGCACAGCCTTGTTTAAACATGTGGTTTTTCCATAGACCAAAGAATGCACATCAACGACACAACCTTTGTTAGTAATGTTCTCATCATTTTCAAACCATCCATTACTAATAAAAAAAAACAATAAACCTCATCAAGGTACGAATGCGTTTCAGAAACCAAAACATCAACAATGTTTCCATCAACGTTCAAAAGGGGTGGTTGAATCTTAAAAGATTCAGAAAACTTACCTTGTTTTCCCATATGAATGGATGAATGTGGATCGGTTTGAGCAGTGCCTTTTTCAATCAACGTAAACCTCCTCTCTTCAGAAAGATAGTAAAGTCGTAGCTCTTTACTCAAACTAACCTGAAATATAGGAAAAATACAAGGACAACTCACGTTTCTCAAAGTATCACCATCACGAAAAGTAAAGGGGTTAGTGACACTGTAGATGTTGAACTTTAAGGGACATACTGAATCGATGCCAGGATCAAAAATATGAGTTGGCCTTACCTTTTTAAAATGACACAAGAAATTTATGGATAGCCAAATAAAATGATCAAGGAACGATTTTATATTGTATTCAGAATTTTTAAATTTCACTCCCTTAGTCAAAAGCCAAGCATCAATCAAACAAAAATTGGTCGTACAAAATTTGGAATGCTTGAATTTTCCACATATCGAACCAAAATAGAAAATTCCAGGTTTAAACACATAAGTTTGTTCACTTGCTAGAAAATGCAACAAAGGTTTCATGCGTGTCATGATTTCAAACATGCTGATCCAAAAGAATTTGTGCATATACGAAAATAAATAATCAAAATTCCTTACATTCATCAGCACAGATGGGCATAAATTTAAAGATTTTGCACAAGGCAGTAGTTGATTCACATAATCACCACAATCAAACAACTTAAACGTCTTTCGTGAAGAACCGTTACCATGTAAGATGATATTATGTGCTTGCCGATTTAATCGGACATCATCAACAAGTTTTTCACCACAAAACAAGTCAAGAGAACACCGCCTCATACTTCCACTTAGAATGGACATATCAACCACAAACAAAGAATAAGGGCTAATTAAATCAAAATGAGGGGATCTTTTTTATAAATTAAGCCATCAAAAATCTTACCGACAACTTTCAAACCTGTTTGCCATGGCTCGATTTCTAAAGATTCCTTATCTTTAAATACTTGCGGTTGGATTTTATCTTCAACCTTTCCTTTTCTAATCATACGAAAGCATCTCTCATCGGGAAAGTATTGAAGTTGAAGTTCATCACACGGATTATTAGGAACCTGAAAAGAAGAGGTAAGACAAGAAGAACTCACAGATTGGTTAGTGGAAACAACACTCTCTTTTTCTTGTTCTCTATCAACTTTTTCTTCCATTTCTTTTTCTTCAAGAACAATCGTTTCTTCCACACTTTCTTTTTTCTCACTCTCTTTTTCAACTTTACTTTCTTGCACACACTCTTTTTCTTTTTCGACTTCTTTTTCGCTTCTCTCAATTTCTTTTAGAATCCACTCGTTTTCTCTCATGATCATCTTTTGCCTCTCTTTTCTTTCACTCTCTTTTTGTTCTTTTTCTTTTTCAACGGCTTTTTCAATGACTTTCTCGATCTCTTTCAAGAATCTCTCATTTTCTCTCTTACTCGCCTCTTGCCTCTCTTTTATTTCTTTTTCTCTCATTTTTTCTTTACAACTTGAAGATAATACAAGTGAATCAGCATGATAAGTATTTTGTTCGAAAGATGTGAAATCATTTAGATAGAGTTCATGATCAATTCTTCGTGAATGAGTCTTCGTGGATGCATACGAAGAGTTACTTGGGGTCCCTCGTTCGTTATCTCGAAAGACCTTAGACTCGAAGCTTTCTTTCTTTGTACTCGAATTTCTTGTCGAATAGGTATCACGATAGAAATCTCTTCTCGAGTAGTCATCAGATGTGTGTCTCCGTGATGTTCTTGACTCTGTTTTCTGACTTGGTGAATTTTGCTTCCGTTGAGCTCTTGCTCGATGGTCTAGCTTTTCTTGGATAGGCTTGATTTTTCGATCGAGCGTGCACTCCATCTCTTTCAGCAAATATTGAAATTCAAAGGCTGAAAACTCTTCTCGAGACATGATTAATAGATGAAAAGAAAAGTGAATAAAACAAAACAGAAAATGAATACCTCACCACAAACCTCACTAGCCACTCACAAGAAAATTTTATTGGCACTCACACTCATGTTTTACACTCGAGAATAAGCTTTTACCTCCACTATATTGCGCTCACAACTCTCGTGCCTTTTACCTCTTTTTACCTTTCTCATGATTTCATAAGCAGATTCGCCAAGGCTTAACCTTAGTCTAGGTGGTCGGTTTCAAATGGGTATCAAGGGATGATGTGATTTAATACAGGGTAGGCTTACATGAAAAAAATAATAATTCGGGTATAATGTGGCGAAAAGGTCAAAGATGGAAGTAGATGAGAGAGTAAGAGTTTCAAGATCGAAAAATGGAGAAGAAGTAAAAATAATGTTCTAATTTCAAAAAAAAATTTCAGAAATTTTTTCCAAAATTTTTTTTCGAAATTTTTTTATCAAATTTTGAACTTTTTTTCGAAACCTTTTTTTTACTTACTTGATAAGTCACGGACTGTCCCGGGAATGCTCGTACTCCTCATTTTTTTAGCTCTGATACCAAATGACACGATCCGCCTCGGTGTGAGTCGAGTCGTATGTGAGTTTGCCCGATCGTCTACGAAGAAGTATCGTTCGATTTGTTTAAAAGGATGTTTTTAAGTAAATAATGGTGAAAGCTATGTAAAAAGGTTTCAAAGATGGGTTTATGGATATGAAGTTTTTGTAGGTTCGATTATAGAAAAAAATAAAAAATAAAAATAAAAGATGGAGATAAATATAGTAATTGGATGACAAACAACGGATGTGAAGTGGAATGATGGTTCGATTATAATGAAACAAAAAAATGGAACGAAATGGAATGAAAATGATCTCAAAAACAAACACAAACCAATATTAGAAAATATTGACCCAAATGTTTATAAGTTTTCGAGGTGGTCAGATGGAAAATATGAGAACCTCGACCCGCTACTTAGCAAAGTTCGAACCTTGGTATGTTTGAACGCCACACTACAAATAGTGATAAGTTCGGTTTCTGACAAAGAAAACGGATGACACAACTAGAACACTAGGTAGCCAACGAATCCTTGAACGAAAATAGAGAAAAGTTTGCCTCACAAATTTGGCAGCTTATCATTAACAAAAATGTCCAAAAGTTCTCTCCTCAAAAGGCTGATTCCACACTTATTTATAAGGCTAGGAAAAGGCTAACTGAATGGTCACATCTTAAAAGCTGAAATAAAGCTCAAGTCTTTTGGAATTCTTGAACTAAATAACTCACCATTTAATTCACTTCAATTCAACTACGTAATTGACCTTGAATGCTTGAAAAGTGACTCTTGAAGTGTCCTTTAGTTAGCTGAATAGGCACTAGCTTTTTTGATGGAGAATTGAATGCATGTAGTGATTACTCATGAAGCAAACGGTTATTGAAGATGAAACAAAGATGCTGCCCAATTTAAAGAAGAATAATGCTCTCCTTTAATTGTTAAAAAAACTTCTTAATGATGTATAAAGCCTCTTTGTAACAGCCCCCTCTTTTGTAACCGAAATCTCTTGAAAAGTCACCTTATTGAATGCATAACAGCCTTTAAATGTAATGGATGTGAGTTGGAAAGTCACCTGCAATTAACACATGCAACCTACACATTTATTCAATTATTAAGCTTAAAACAAATTAACAACTAACTTAAATAAATGAACTAACACTTATGCATCATTTATTTCAGCAACTAGTTTAATTAAGAGAAGCATTATTAAATGAACTTTAACTCATGCATCAATAAATATTCCTAGGAACTAGATTAATTAAGAGCAACACTTATTAAATAAAGTTCAACAAAAACACTTATTAATTAAACTAAGATGAGTTGAATAAATGTCCAGCAACTCATTTATTAAACTAAGATGCTTAAATGGATGGTTTAAAATGCAAACTAAATGAACAAATGAGTTACTTAATGCAAGACTTAATTTAATGAAGCTGACTTAAACTAACATGGGAGTCACGTAATGCATGACTTTATTAAATGCAGTACACATAATGCATGTCATAATTAAAATATGTATTTAATAAATAAGACATAATTAAATACTAAAGTAAATCAAGTCCTTATTCCAACAACATAAATGAATTTAGAGGTCTCATTTTGAATTTGGGCCCCTCGAGTTTAGGCCACTCTCGATGTCATCGAGATGTACCAAAACATGATACGACCGGGATCGTATCACCTGTATAAGGGACGATATACATGTGATTGGATGAATTTGATTTGGTCCAAATTTTATGGCCCGATTTTGTATGAATATTTATGTTTAAGTTCGGTAACTCATTGAACCTTGTCCCGGCGTCAAATACGGGTATCACTCTCTTTCTTTAACCTTGTTTGATCTTCAAATATTTACTTTGGAGTTAAAGACACTAGAGTGATGGTCTTCTTATGGAATTCAATAGAATATCAGTTGGAATGACCATTATAAATTGCACATCAATCAAATTGTCACGGCCTTCCCAAGAGGATGTGTCTGGCTTGCATGGGCACCGCATAGGGTCTCATCTTTGTATTTTTTGATGGAGAACGTAACCATTACTTTCTTGGTGACCTTAACTTCTCCAAAATATTTCAACCATTGAAGCTTGTATGGTTGAGGATGTTTTAATGTTGGCAAGTTTAATTTCTCTACCGTGGTAGTGCTTGTTATGTTGGTATAGCTTCCCCCATCAATGATCAAGCTGCAAGCCTTGTTGTTAACATGCCATCGTGTATGGAATAGGTTTCATTGTTGAAGGTCTTAATCTTTGGCTTACACACTTAGGGCTTTCCTCATAATAAAAAGATCTCATGACATGATTTCTTTTTCTACAAAAAAAACAAATTAGCTTACCTCATTTCACTCAATTTAGGCTTATACCCCTTTTTTTGTTCTAACTCACTATTGCCTTTTTACCTCTTGTAGTTTTCTCTTGTAGTTCTTTATCAAACTTTGTTTGAACCCAAACAAGATTTTCTCTTGTAGCAAAAGGAATGGTTTGGCAAACAATTTTGAAAGGGACTGAGGAGTAAAGAAGATTTCAAGACGAGATGACACAATTGAAGATGAAAAATTTTAGCAAAACAAAAGAATATGTCAATCGAGACTTAACTTTGATTTATATATATAAATTTGAACCCTTTTTCTTAACTTCGAATTCTTCTTATTTTCTTTTAACAATGAAAAGTAAAGATCGGTGAAACATAAACTAAACTCCAAAGCTTTGATACCAAATGATGTGATCCTCTAATCGTGTTGAACTTGGAAAAGAAAAACGAGACCCGAACTCGAATTATTGGAGCACTATTTATTACACGATCATCTAAAAAAAGTTTGAAATAAATAAAAAAGGACATTGACCCAATAACTATATCAAGAAATGAACCAAAGGTCTAAGGAACTTGACTTAATTTCTACAACAAGTTGCAAACCAATGGTTTAAGAAGGACCTCAACCCATTATCTAGAAAGATAAGAATCGAAGGTATAAGGTAGTTGCCACACTCAAGATAGGTAGAAGGTGAGTGATAATACTAGAGAGGGTGAACACTATAAGAAATATTTCATGATAAGTTCAGATAAAGTTCTCAAAAGAACTAAAGAGATAACTCTTAATGTAATCAATGTTTATTAGCCTTTTACATAAGCCTAAAGCCTAATATTTATACTTCGATCAAATCCCAGAAGAATGGGAATGGGCAATTCGTCCATTAATAGGTTACGTAAACCAAACCAATACATGAATCTAGCTAGTATTCAATTAATTGCCGAAGAGTCACATTCATCCTCCTTTAGTAGTCCATGCATGTATTTTGGGTTGATGGAAAGTTTTTCATGAATGTACATGTTCTCCTCTTTGTCGTCCATTTAATGTACCATGTGTATTTAATTTGAACATTCATGCAATGTACTTGTAGATGACCATTCGACCATGCATGCATGTTCCTTGTGTGGCCAACCATGGTGATACAATCCGACTTCGTGATGAATCAAATTATATGTAAAATGCCCGATTTTCTACGAGAAGCAATGATAATTTAGTTTAGTGAAATTGGTAAATGAAGTTGTTTTGACAAATTAGCAATTGGTTTAAGATTATGGTATGAAAAAAAAAGGTAAGGTGGAAAAGAAGGAATTTGTTTTGGTTCGAAATAGTAAGATGTGAAAAGAAAGAATTAGTTTTGGAACCAAATGGTTAAGAAAGGAAAATGGATTCAACAAAAAGTGCAAACAAGAACCAATACCGATTTGGTATTGACCCGTTTCTTATAAGCCCTTTAGTTCGGTTTAAGAATGGTTAAGGTGACCTCGACCCACTATCTAGCAAGATAGAAACCTCGGTATGTTTGAATGCCACACTATGAGTAATGATAAGTTCGGTTTCCGTCAAAGAAAATGGATGACACAACTAGAACACTAGGTAGCCAATGAATCCTTGAACGAAAATAGAGAAAAGTTTGCTTCACAAATTTGGCAGCATAAAATTAACAAAATGTCCCAAAATTTCTTCCATTCAATAAACTGGTTACATATATTTATAGTGTCAGAAAAGACTAGCTGAATGGTCACTTTTAATTAGGCTAATAATGAGGCCTAATGAAAAGTCACAACTATAGAAATTCTAATCCAAGTAACTCCAACCTTCAATGTGATTTACTTCTTCAATTAAGTTGCTTTCAAAGTCTTTTGAAGTCTCCATGAGCAACTGAAAAGACACCAGCTTCTTTGATGGAGAATTGAATGCATGTAGTGATTACTCATGAAGCAACCGGTTATGGAAGAAGAAACAAAAATTCTCCCCAATTTAAAGAAGAATAATACTCTCCTTTAATTGATAACACAACTTCTTAATGATATTTAAAGCTCCTTTGTAACAGCCCCCTCTTTTGTAACCGAAATCTCTTGAAAAGTCACCTTATTGAATGCATAACAGGCTTTAAATGTAATGAATGTGAGCTGGAAAGTCACCTGTAATTAACACATGTAACCGACACATTTATTCAATTATTAAACTTAAAACAAATTAACAACTAACTTAAATAAATGAACTATCACTTATGCATCATTTATTCCAGCAACTAATTTAATTAAGTGATGCATTATTAAATGAACTTTAACTCATGCATCAATAAATTATCCAAGTAACTAGATTATTTAAAGAAGCAACTATTAAATCAAGTTCATAAAAAACTCAATTAATTAAACTAGGATGAGTTGAATTAATTATCAGTAACTCATTTATTAAACTAAGATGCTTAAATGCAAGTACTAAAATGCAACTAAATGCAAAGCTGAAAAATAAAAAGTTCAATTTAGTTGGAACGGGTTCAAAGAACTGGAATTGAGTTGAAATCGGTTTGCAATATGTTGCAAGGAAACTTTATTGAACTAGTCCCAACTCGTTCTATTTCCCTAACCAAAGCCTTGCCCCACAATTGGTTAACTAAGGCCGAAATGGCCTCTTTGAATTGCTTAGCTCGAGCTCGCGCAATTGGTCCTTGGGACAGCACCTTTGAATCCTTGCTTGAACTTGATACACTACGGGACGCGGCGTATCATTACCCTCTCTTCGAAACGACTTGTCCTCAAGTCAAAATCTGCATCAAAAGGGGTTAAATCTGACACGTTAAAAGTTGCACTAACGTTAAATTCACCAGAAAAATTGAGTTTATAAGAGTTTTCATTTATGCGCTCAAGAATTTGGAAAGGACCGTCTCCACGAGGTAACAATTTTGATTTTCGTTGGGCCGAAAATTGCTCCTTACGCATGTGAACCCAAACCCAATCTCTAGGTTCGAAGACCACTCATTTTCGTCCTTTGTTAGCGATATGCACATAAGACTCAGTTCTTGCCTCAATGTTAGTTCGCACCTTTTGATGTAATTCTTTGACAAAGTCAGCCTTTTTCTTTATATCTGCATGAACCAATCGATGAGTAGGCAAAGGTAATAAATCTAAAGGTGTCAATGGATTGAAATCGTATACAATTTCAAAAGGTGAATATTTAGTAGTAGAATGGACAGAGCGGTTGTAGGCAAACTCGATATGTGGTAAACGATCTTCCCAAGACTTCAAGTTTTTACGGATGATGGCCCGAAGTAACATTGACAATAACCTATTGATGACTTCCATTTGGCCATCGGTTTGGGGGTAGCTGGTGGTCAAAAATAATAGTTTGGTTCCTAATTTTCCCACAAGGATCTCCAAAAGTAACTCAAAAATTTTGCGTCACGATCCGATACAATGGTACGAGGGATGCCATGAAGTCAAATGATGTATCTGAAAAACAAGTTTGCAACATGAACAGCGTCATCAGTTTTAGTGCAAGCAATAAAATGAGACATTTTTGAAAAACAATCGACAACCACAAAGATAGAATCCTTCCTCGTTTTTGTGCGCGGTAGTCGAAGAATGAAGTCCATGGAGATATCGACCCACGGAGCTTTAAAAATAGGTAATGGCATATATAAGCAATGTGGTTAAACCTTCGATTTAGCCTTTTTACAAGCTATACACCTCTCGTAAACTTGTTCCACATATTTTCGCATTCACGGCCAATAGAAGTGTTCTTGAAGGGTTGCAAGCGTCTTGTTGGCTCCAAAGTGTCCCATAAGTCCACCACTATGGGCCTCATGCACTAATAAGTCTTTAACAGAGCCACAAGGAATGCAAAGTTTACCTTCTTTAAAAAGAAAGCCTTCATACCTATAAAAGTTTTCAAACACACCATTCTCGCACGCAACAAAGATCTCACCAAAATCAGAATCGTTAGCGTAAGAGTCTTTTAGTAAAGGAAAACCAAGAATTTTGGAGTCTAAATATGACAATAGAGTGTACCTTCTCGAAAGCGCATCAGCCACTATGTTATCTTTACCTTTTTGTGTTTTATAACATAAGGAAACAATTCAAGAAACTCCACCCATTTTGCGTGACGTCGATTCAATTTGTGCTGGCCTTTAATGTGCTTTAAAGCTTTATGATCAGAATATATAACAAACTTCTTTGGCCCTAAATAATGTTGCCACGTCTCAAGGGCTTGTATGAATGCGTACATCTCTTTACCATATACCAGATAGTTGAGTACAGCTCCACTAATCTTTTCACTAAAATAGGCCATAGGTCAACCTTCTTGTGTCAAAACAGCTCTGATTCCAACACCTGAGGCATCACATTCAACTTCGAAGGTCTTCAAGAAATCTGGAAGAGCAAGTTAAGGAGCGTTAGTAAGAAAATCCTTAATTTTAACAAACTACTTTTCTTGCTCATCACTCCAATAGAAAGTAGAGTTCTTTTTAATGACGCTCATAAAAGGGGCAGCAATGGTGCTAAAATTAGGAACGAAACATCGATCGAAACTCGCTAGGCCATGAAAACTCTAGCCTTGCGTGATACTCATTGGCCTTGGCCAATCTTGAATGGCCTTGATCTTTTCTTGGTCTACCTCAAGACCTTCCGCGCTAACCACAAATCCTAAATAGACAACTTTATCAGAACAGAAAGAACACCTTTTGAGGTTAGCATATAATGTTTCTTTACGTAAAACTTCCAAAATAAATTTAAGGTGCCTTACATGGTCTTCAGTCGTCTTGCTATATATTAATATATCATCAAAATAAACAACACAGAACTTACCAATAAAAGACCTTAACACGTAATTCATTAACCTCATGAAAGTGCTAGGGGCGTTGGTTAGGCCAAATGGCATGACTAACCATTCATACAGCCCATGCTTGGTCTTGAATGTCGTTTTCCACTCGTCTCTTTCTCGCATCCTAATCTGGTGGTAGCCACTTTTTAAGTTGATTTTCTAAAATACTTTGGCTCCATTGAGTTCATCAAGCATATAGTTAAGGCGGGGAATTGGATGACGGTATTTGATCGTAATCTTGTTTACGACTCAGAAATCAATGCACATTCGTCATGTTACATCTTTTTTCGGTACTAGCAAAACAGGTACAGCACAAGGACTAAGACTCTCGCGAACATAGCCTTTTGCCAACATATCATTGACTTGCCATTGCAATTCTTTAGTCTTTTCCGGACTGGCTCGATAAGCAGGATGTTTTGGAATAGCATCTCCCGGCACAAAGTCTATCTGATGTTCAATTCCACGAAGTGGTGGTAGACCATTCGAAACTTCCTACGGGAAAACATCTTTAAAATCCTGCAATAAAGACAAAACAGAAGAAGGTAGGGTGTCGGGTAATTCGTTAGTAGAAAACAAGGTTTCCTTGTACATGAGTACAAGAACAGTACGATTCATTACTAACGCTTTTTGAATATCACTAACTTTTACAAAGACACTCATTTTTTCAATTTCCTTCTCTTTTTCTTCTTTTTCTTTGCTATTTTTCTTTTCGCACTCTTTTGTTTTCTTTTTCTTATTTTTTTTCTTTTTTTTTACAATCTTCTTTTTCTTTCTCTCTCATTTGTTCAACGGATGCCTTCAACTTCAATTGGTCATCGTAAACTTGTTTGGGTGTTAACAGTGCCAACATAACATTCTTGAGTAGATGGCCCGTGTGCATCGGAACAACGTTACATAATACTTCGTCTGAGTACTTTCCAATAGTGAAAGAAATGAGTACTTGCTTGGTTACTTTAAGTTCTCCACCATTGTTGAGCCACTGAAGTTTATAAGGGCTCGGATGCTTGGTAGTTAGCAAATAGCTTTTCAACCGTCATCGTACTTGCTACGTTTGTACAACTGCCGCCATCGATGATGACACAACAAACTTTTCCTCCTGCTTGACATCGGGTATGAAATATGTTCTTTTGTTGTAGCTCGTTATCCATGCCTTGGAGACTAAGACTCCTTTTGACAACGAGTAGTTCACCTTCCACGGGTTGTTCTAAGTCCTCCTCAACTTTAGAAGTCGATTCAGACTTCTTTTCTTTTTCATCCTCCTTCTCGATTTCTCCATCGACACGAATCACCATGGTCCTTTGATTTGGCCACTGACTGGCTATGTGACCTCTCCCGAGACATTTGAAACATTTGACATCTCGATTACGATTGAAAGAAACCTCGGGTGCCATGCCTTTGTTTACTTCGGTGTTAGGCATGTTGGTTTTTAGAGGTGCTATGGTATCCTTTCCTCAAAATGTTGGAAAACCTTTACTTGAACTTTGGCCCCACTTGGATGTGTCAGAAGTGGAAAAACCTCGGCTTGGGCCTTTACACTTGAGTTGCTTTTCTACCTTGATGGCCATATGAACCATGTCCACCACTTCAAGGTATTGTTGAAGCTCGACGACATTCGCTATGTCTCGGTTTAATCCAGCTAGAAATCACTCCATTGTTCCTTCAGGATTAGGATCTTGAATTCGCCCTCCTACTTGCATTGGACTCTTGATCGCTTTCAAGATCATTAGGATCTTTTATATCATCTTCTTGAACTCTTTTTCTTTCTCGTTGTTGGTTTGGTCTCCCCCGTTTAGGTTGGACTACTTCAGGAGGTCTTTCATGTTGCTCTCTCACTTTGACTTGAAATAGGCAATCTTCGAGAGGATTTAATCTTCAATCTAAGAGTCTTTCCATCTTTTGTAATAGAGCTTGCATGTTTAAATCAGAAACGTTGCGAACAGGTTGTCGTGTGGGACGGTCTTCCATGTTAAGAGCGGATTCTTGTGACATTGAGCTTAGTAAGGAACCTCACACAAAAACCTCATGATCACTCGAAAAGAAAAAGGAATTTCACTCAGCTCGTGTTTAGGCTCGAGAATAGGCTTTTATCTCTACTTTATTGCGCTCACAACTCTCGTGCCGTTTACCTCTCTTTACCTTTCTCGTGATTTCGTAAGCAGATTCGCCAAGGCTTAACCTTAGTCTAGGTGGTCGGTTTCAAATGGGTAACAAGGGATGATATGGTTTAAGACAGGGTAGGCTTGCAAGAAAGGAAATAATTCGGGTATAGTGTGGCGAAAAGGTCAAAGATGGAAGTGGATGAAAAACTAAGAGTTTCAGGATCGAAAAATGGGGAAGAAGTAAAAACAATGTTCTAATTTCATATTTTTTTTGAAATTTTTTCCATTTTTTTCAAACTTTTTTTCAAAACTTTTTTTCACTTACTTGATGAGTCAAGGACTATCTCGGGAGTAATTTCAAAGGCTCATACTCCTTGTTTAACCAGCTCTGATACCAAATGATACAATCTGATTTCGTGATGAATCGAATTATATGTAAAATGCCAGATCGTCTACAAGAAGCAATGATAATTTAGTTTAGTGAAATTGGTATGGAATGAAGTTATTTTGACAAATTAGCGGTTGCTTTAAGATTATGGTATGAAAAAGAAAGGTAAAGTTGAAATGCAAGTATTAAAATGCAACTAAATACAAAGTTGAAAAATAAAAAGTTTAATTTAGTTTGAACGGGTTCAAAGAACTGGAATTGAACTGAAATCGATTTGCAATATGTTGCAAGGAAACTTTATTGAACTAGTCCCAACTCGTTCTATTTCTCCAACCAAAGCCTTGCCCCACAATTGGTTAACTAAGGCCGAAATGGCCTCTTTGAATTGCTTAGCTCGAGCTCGCGTATTTGGTCCTTGGGGTAGCACCGTTGAATCCTTGCTTGAACTTAATGCACTCCGGGACACGATCGTATCACATGGGGATGTACTTCTAGGACATTGTAGGGACTTTAGACCTTGATGGATCCAAAATTGGAAGGAACTTTTCACCCTTGGTCCAAACTTCTTAGGCTAGCCCAATAAGGGCCACTTCGAGTCTTTTAGCCCTAACTCTTATAACATGTCCAGTGGGTATTTTTATGGAGTCTCTTAAGCTTGCATGTTGCCTACTAGGTGTTGGCTCTATAAAATCTTTCCTATTTGAGGCTTGTTGAAGAATTTTAATATTTAGTCCAAAGGATGCTCCCATGCTCAAATCACTTACTTAGGTTAATTTTGTTGGTTAAATGTCACTTTGGATCCCTTAGTATGTTTTGGTACACTTTGAATTTATAATGGTCCTAATATTGAATAGTTAGTATTTAGTAGCTAGATGCATCACTATAGGAAAATAGGACTTTAGGGCGTTTTTAGTGGTGTTCGGACAAAAAATGCCGCAAAGGTTATACATTAGTGGCGCTAGAAGAAAAAAGCTGTAATAAATCAAGCAATATCAGCGTTTATGAGTAAAATGCCACAAAAGGTGAGCAACAGTGGCGTTTTTGGTCAAACGCCACAAAAAGTTGAGCAATAGTGGCATTTTTTGTCCAAACGCGGCGAATATGATTCTAATGGCAGATTCATAAGCTTTGGTTTGGGATTCATTTCTTAAGACAAATATATATATGGTTTTAATAAACAAGTAGAAAAAATATTATTGGTGTAATGCAATTGCTATTAGCCAACAAGTTAGAGGTCACAATGACTTATAAGACGAGAATGTCGAGATTGAATATTTGTTTCGTGTAGGGCAACCGACACTCGTTTCGATTCGATTCGATTCGATTTAATTTTTATATTTTTCTCTTATTTTTATTTTGAAATCGATTTTATTTTTATATTTGAAACTGATTTTCTAAAAAATATAAACTACACCATTCACTTAGCTATGGGAAAGTTTCATTTTAGTTACTTAATTATGAAAATTTACAATTTCATAACTAAACTATTTAGAAGTTTTCATCTAAGTTGCCAAGCTTTTAAAATTAATGCTATATAGCTTTCTCTAAACCCTAACCCCTAAACCCTTAAACCTAAACCCTAAAACTTTAAACCTTAAAAAATAAATTTAATATGGATATTGATGTTTATATATATAGATATTAATGTAAAAGCAAAAAAGCAAAACACAAACAATAAAAGAGGAAAAAAAAGTGAAATGGCAAAATGATGCATTTGGCAAATGGAAGACTAATATATCAAAATATTAATTTTACTTTTCAATTCAACATATATTCCATTACTTTTAGGTTTATGAAAATTATTTTATCGGAATTCATAATTATCTCTCTTAAATTATGGTTAGCATTCTAATTTAGTTCTTTTAAAACATTTTATTTGAGTCATCAAATAATTAGTGTCTTATTAATCATATTATTCTATCATTTTACTTGTTAGCTTGGGCATTAAATTGGCACATATCTAGATTAAGGTGTAACATGACTCAAATTTTAATTAGGTTGAGCAATAGTGGCGTTTTTTGCTCCAAAAGCTGCAAAATTTTGAACAATAGTGGCGTTTCTGGTCCAAACACCGCAAATATGTATTAAAAGATTGCAAAACGTTGTCGTTTTCATTTGTGCTTTTAGTGGCGTTTTTACTAAATCACCACAAAAGGATATGTGTTAGTGGCGTTTTCACAAAAAATGTCACGAATATGTTTTAAGAGTTTGCAAAACATTGTCATTTTTATCTACGTTTTTAGTGGCATTTTTACTAAAACGCCACAAAAGGATATGAGTTAGTGGCATTTTCACAAAAAAATGCCACGAATATGTTTTAAGAGTTTTCAAATCGTTGTTGTTTTTATCTGTGTTTTTAGTGGCATTTTTTTATTAAAATGTCGCAAAAGGATATGTGTTAGTGGCATTTTCACAAAAAAACACTGCGAATATGTTTTAAGAGTTTGCAAAATGTTGTCGTTTTTAGCTGTGTTAGTGGCCTTTTGATGAACGCCGCAAATTTTAATTAAACTAACTTAAACAGCGTCATTTATTTAGCCCCGAATTTCCTTAGTTTTCCCTAACTCAGATTTCCTCGATTTCATTTCCCCAATTTCCCAGCTTCTTTTCCTTCAAGTTATTCTTCCCCAAATTATTTTCCCTAACTTCCTAACTTCCCAATCCCTTTCTAATCGAAACCCCCAATTTCCCAAATCCCTTTATTTCTTGTTTGAGCCTAATTTTTGGCTGGAAATTCTTCGCCTCTTCTCTCTGCCATCGCCATTGGAAATTCAGGTCCTATAGGTATTTAACGTTGCTCTTGTTCTTCTCTAGCATTGTCACTGTCAGCTATTGTGTTCTTACATTTACCAAATCTTTATTTTCTGTCACCTGATAACGTTTTTATTTCTCCTCTTTGGAACAATGCATCAATGTTTGACAATGGTTGGCATTGTAAGAAGCATCTAATACCATACAAGAATTGATTTAAGTTGCTGGAGAAGATGAAATCTCTCGTACTTTGATAGCTGATCAACATTATTTTCTGGTAACGATGGACTTCCCCTTTTCTTGTATTTTTTTGTGCATTTTGGGTTTGGATCAATGGCAATTCATTTTTGTAATATTGGCTTAGGGGAAAGCTCAATAGATTCACTTTCACTATCCCTTTACATGTTTTGGTTTTGGTTAGTCTTAGTGACTTATTTGCCATCTATGTTATTCGAGTTAAATGAGATGATGTTGGGTATGAATTCGAGTTAAATGAGATGAGTGTTGGGTATGAATATATGCATATTTTGAAATTTTAAATTTATGTCTAAATGTTTTCTCATAAAAAATTATATGCATATTGTATATTTTAAACTGCTGCTTTCTCTTTATATATGTTATTTCCCTTACTATTGCTTGGCCCATCTCTGTATAGATGACCTTGTATAATGTTTTTGCAGTCAACTGTAGCAGAAAGTAGACTTTTCGATCAATTGATAAATGTTGGGAATTCAATACTGAAGTAGTCCCAGGAACTTAAAGGCTTTACTTCCTGGTGGACTTTAAGAGGTATGTATATTTAATTTGCTACATTTATTAGTTAAAGCAAATGTTCATCACTTTCTAATTATTATTATTATAAGTTAAAGACCAAGGGAGGCATATGTTGGTGTTGTTGACTAGCAGATTGATGATGAATCTGATGAAGAGGATGATCCTAATAAGGAGGACTTGTGGAAAAAAAAGAAGTATTTTTTTTAGTTGTCTTATTGGGAGCATCACATTTTGCGACACAATCTTGATGTCATGCATATTGAAAAGAATGTTTGCGAGAACATCATTGGGACAATTCTGAATGTCGATAGAAAATTGAAAGACAATCTTCAGAGTCAACTTGATCTAGTTGACATGGGAATTCGGCATGATCTTAATCCCTAAGTACTTCTGAATGGGAAATATAGGTTGTCGTCTTCTATTTTTGCAATGTCAAAAAAAGAAAAAGAAGTGTCATGCACTGCGTTGAAGGATATAAAGGTGTGACATCCCTAATTTGACCCTAGTCAGAAAGTGGTTTCGGGACCACAAAACTGAGACATAAAAATAATTTAATATTCATTTTGATGCCTATAATATGTGTTAATTCATGTGTGACATTTTTGATGTTTTAACTTAGAGTTATAAATGTGAATTTCACTAAAAAGGGCTTAGTAGTAAACTTTGAAAGTATGATGGGGAAATGTGTGATGACTAGTTGATTCATGCATGCAAAATAGTGGAGTTGCATGTCAAATTTCCCCTTTTAATGTTAGTGGAAGGTAATGATGACTTTGTTTTGGCATTTTGTGCTTTGTATGTTAGTAAATAATGTTAATAATATATTTGCTTATATTAAATAAAATGGTTTCATAAAATAGAAATAATAAAAGTTAATAAAATAAATGAATAAAATATGTTTGAGGTGAAAATAACAAGGCCATTTTCTTCTTCTTCTTGCCGTGAGTTGAGAAAGAAAATAGAAACCTTTGAGCTTAGGGCATTCGGCAAAAGAAGGCTTCAAATAAGGTAAGATTCATGTTATTTTCTTTGAAAATTTGTGAATTTTGGTTGGTTTTGAAGCTTGCAACACGACCCATGTGAAAATTTTTGTGTTCATGAAGCATGTAGCAATCGGTCATGAGCTTAATGGGGTATATTTTGTATGTTTGATGATTTTGGGAGGATAATTGATTCTAGGTGAGTATGAACAAACTAAATGTGCTTGATGGCTCAAATGAGCTTGGAAAGTTGGCCAATGTTGTTTAAGTTCATGAATTAGGGCATAATTTCTTTCGGCAAACTA
The DNA here is from genome assembly GCF_007990345.1 of Gossypium hirsutum. Lineage (NCBI taxonomy): Eukaryota > Viridiplantae > Streptophyta > Magnoliopsida > Malvales > Malvaceae > Gossypium > Gossypium hirsutum. Next base: position 59,012,791 of record NC_053428.1, read on the forward strand.
GGATAAATTGTAAAAAAAATTTGTTAGCATTAATAGCATTTGCTTAATTGGTGAATTGAACTTTGAGTGGATAGGGTGAGCCCTTGTGACTATGTTGATTGTGAAAATCGGCAATGTGGGGGCTTATACAAAAATTAATGTGTATTGATAATAGTTGTATGAGAATTATTCAAATTAGCACCTAAGTGATAAATTGATTATGTAATTGGGTTGATTGTTGCATTCGACCATGAATTCAACTTGTCATTTGAATTGGTAGATAAATGCCGCATATTAAGTTGAGTAATTAAATTTAGTTTTAGCTTGATTTTGAATGAATATAAATTGAGATGTTTTTTATGTGTTATCCGAATTAGTTGTTGAATAAGATATTGGGCTACACTTAGTGAAAGTGTTGAATGAATATGAATTATGTATATATATGCCTTATGTATGTACCATGTACACATAAGGACATTTGGCAATATGATTAAATTCTTGTATAAGAAAGAATGATAAATTAAGTGACTCTTTGCTTGTGAATGTGAATTACATATAGATTAAATAAGCATGAAATCGAGTCATGGCATGTTTTATTAATTAATACATATTGAAAATGATATGTGATTGCCAAATGTGATTGTCAAGTGAATAATATTAGTTAAGCACCTAAGCCAATCTATTGTTTCACTTAAGCTTAAGAGCAAAGAGGATCAAAGTCGGATAAGGGAAAAGAGAAAGTAAACGAATAGCCGTGGATATCTAGTCGTCGACCACTTCCGAGGTAAGTTTTAAGTGATTAAATGTTGAGTAAATTCAATCATAATAGAACATATTGAGTTGATTTAATAAGATATGATGGGCCATGGTATGTTCTAAGCTCAAATGGTAAGTCCTTAAGTGTTTGAGCTTGGAAATTTAAGTGTAATTTGAAATAATCTGCTTAGGACAGCAGCAGTAACGTGACTTTAGAAAATCACCATAAATTTATGGACTTGAATCAGAGGCTGAATAAAACATGAAATTAAATCTTAATGAGTCTAGTTTCTTATAAAAGAAACCGTGTAAGCAAAGGAATTTCCGATAATGAGATATTTAAAGTTGTGTGAGACAGTGCAGAATGACACTTAATCCTCTGTTCTGTTTTTAGAAAATCATTATAAATTGTACAAAAATTTTAAAAGAAAAAATTTATATGCTAGATGCCTTAGTGAGTCTAGTTTCAATGAAATAAACTAGAACATATTTTGAATTTTTTACAATGAGAAATTTGATTCGTAGTGAAGAGTGGTCAGAATAGTCAAACAGTGAAATAGGGGAAACTTTAAGAAAAATCTGGTATTGATTGGCCAAACCAAAAATTCTGAAAATTTGTTGGATAAATTATATATGAGTCTATTTTCAGGGAAAATTAACGGCACTTCATTTGGAGTTTCGTAGCTCCATTTACGAATAATTTAATGACTGTTGCTCAGGAAAAACAGCTTGTGCTGAATTTGTGATTATGTTGTAAACCTTAATAAAACTATTTGAGTTGCTTATAAGCTATCGATCAAAAATTGGTAATCAAAGTACCAAATCCATATTAAAGTGAAGCTATAAGCCGTAAATGACTAGTATACCTAGTCAATTTTGTTATGATGAAATTGATGTACAAGATATGTATATGTGATAAGGCCTAATGGCCAATGTGATGAATGTGAAAGTGTATATATGTGACAAGGCCTAATGGCCGATGTGATGAATGTGAAAGTGTATATATGTGATAAGGCTGAATGGCCAATGTGATGAATGTGAAAGTGTATATATGTGATAAAGCCTAATGGCCAATGTGATGAATGTGAAAGTGTATATATGTGACAAGGCCTAATGGCCGATGTGATGAATGTGAAAGTGTATATATGTGATAAAGCCTAATGGCCAATGTGATGAATGTGAAAGTGTATATATGTGACAAGGCCTAATGGCCGATGTGATGAATGTGAAAGTGTATATATGTGATAAGGCCGAATGGCCAATGTGATGAATGTGAAAGTGTATATATGAGATAAGACCTAATGGCCGATGTGATGGATGTGAAGGTGTATATATGTGATAAGGCCGAATGGCCAATGTGATGGATGTGAAAGTGTATAAATGTGATAAGTCCCGAAGGGCATTTGTGCCAGTACTATATCCGGGTTAAGATCCCGCAGGCTTTATGCGGGAATATTATTCTGAATTAATGTCCGTAGGCTTCGTACTCGTACTATATCCGGGTTTTGAAGACCTGAAGATTCAAGTAAGACTTTGATATTGAGTATCCGCAGTAAGTTACCATCAAATAAGTATTACGTATTTAAAGATGTTAAGGTACGTATTACTTACTCGTCGGTGGATTGATTTCAAAGTGAATTATTAGTATCAAAAAGGTATGTAAATGTGATCAATATTATAACTTCAAATATGAGAATGATCTAATTGGTAATGGTATGCTTGTATAATGAAGTATGGGATGAAATATTCTTATGTATTAGTGCATATTCTGCCCAAAGGCCTTATGATTTGAGTACGGGTTGGGTTTAGCTAGATGTGCCAGTACAAGGTAAGGATTATATTCTGTAAACTTACGTATATGTAATAAGGAATATGTTTGGTTCTTTAGGTGCCTACAGTAATTTAGTACTTGTCATGTTGAAATACTTGAAAATATGGATGTGATTATGAACAAGTGGAAAGGATTATTGAAAGTTGTAAATTGATGAAGAATGTGCTTACCATGTGAATCCATCTTCAGTTGATGAAGAATGTGCTTTGGAAATATTCGACCATCTAGGTCACTATTGTACGAAAGTATATATATGTGAGAGTTAAGTGATGCGTTTATTGATATTATAGTTCGAGATGAAGCTCTAGATTAACTTCATCGAACAGTTGAAATGAATGACCAAAGATATTGAATGAAAACACTTTGCGACTTAAAGCTCAAGGCTAAAGAAAGGCGAATTAAATTATGTGAAATTTTGGTTAGGTATATTGGGTCAAATGAAATTTTATCTAGATTAAGTATATGTGAAAAACGTCATTGATTCAACAAAATTATTGTTTTGACTAAGCTTACGAAAGCTTACTCTGTTCATTCATGTTTTTGGTCTGTAGGTTGTGGATTCTAACTACTAGCTCGGGGATCGTCAGCACTTCATCACACTATCTACCATTACGGTAGTCATGAGATTGGATTATCTTATGGCATGTATAGAATAGACTAGTAGCGAAAGAATAATTTGGTTATTGTATATAAGCCATGCGAAAATGACATCTTTTGAATGTTTACTTACAGAAGTTTACATTTTATCTCTGGTTGTGTTTAGTGTTTATCCAAATGAATGATCTTAAAAAAAAAAATTTACCGTTCTGTCATGAGTTACAAGTCCGGTAATGCCCCTTACTTATTCCGGCGATGGTTATGGGATAAGGGTGTTACAAAAGGTCCCAGATGCGTATGCAACAAATATATCTCGATGTGTGACTCTTAAAGATCGAAGACTATATTCCCTAAAATCACTTGATTATCATATCTTGATGTAAGATTTACTGTCAGTTGTTTTACGGTGTTGTATGTCAAAAAAGGTGACGTCTTGTATAATTGAACTATCCAATATAATGAAAGCTATTTGTGGCAAAGTTTTGAATGTTTAAGAACTTGAAAAAGTACAAGATCGAGCTGCCCTGATTTTATGCAATTTAGAGAAGATCTTTCCACCTTCCTGTTTCACTATTATGGTGCACTTGCTAATCCATCTCCTTTATGAAGCAAAACTTGATGCATCGGTTTTCTATTGGTGGATGTATCCTATAGAGAGGTGCTAATTTATTTGTAAAGTTTTCATTCATTCATTGTAACGCCCCAATTTTTGGGTTTTCTGTGTTTCTGTGATTTTTAAAATTTGTGTGTGTTCTGGTTAGTTAAAATATATATTTTAGTAGGTTAGTGGGCATTTGGAAGGCCCAAACTTAAGTTAAATCTATGGTAATCTTCAGAATTTTAATTTTATGAACAGGATATTCAATTGGTGTTTGGGCTTTTAAGAGTAAAGGGGTAAAAGATGACACAAAAAGGAGTGTGGTGTAGTGGCAAGGTGGCGCCACTTAGGGGACAAGGAAGTGATGCCATAGAGGAAGCAAGGGGTCCAGGGTTCAAGTCTTGGCTCTTGCAATATATTTTGGTTTTTCTTTTCAATAAATATGGAAGCAAGTAGGTGCGCTTTAAAGTTTAATGTGTTGGATTTATGACACAAACGAGTTGATGGCCTGGTGGTGGTGGCGTGAGTTGGCATGTGAGAGGACTTTGGTTCGAATCCTTTGGCACGCAAAGGTTGATTATTTTGCTATGTTGGGACGGCAAGAGTTGGTGTTGGTTTTAAACTCTGGTGATGGAGGGATCCCACATCGGGAAGCTAACATAAGAGTAGATGGAGATCTGGCTTTAAATAGAGCAAACCATGGGGAGAGTAGGCATACCCTTCTTGGCCGATCCCTTTCGCTTTGTGACGTGCTCGTTTGGGTTGGGCATCAGCTAGGAGTGTTTGGAGCGCGGATTAACTGCAGTCTCCTAACAGGTGTGTATTTCTCATTACTCTAGCAGTAGGACGGCTATTTCGGGCCGCAATGGGTTGAAATGGGCCATGTGGTCCCAATGGGTCCGTAGGCCCAAGTGGATAGGTTGTAGAATTACTAAAATACCCCTGTAGGGTAGGACTACCGATTTACCCCTAGAGGGTAAAATGACTATTTTGCCCCTCGTGCGTAAATGACTAACTTGTGTGATGATTGGGTTAGTTGACGTGGATTTATGTTAGTTATCGTTAATTCATAAGTCTAATGTGTTAGTGATCGGTTGTAGGATTATCGCGTGGGAGATATCGTCATCAATCGTCATCAACCAGATGTGTAAACAACACCCTCCCTTAGACTGAATCGGAAAAGCTGAAATACCGAAACGTTGGTATTTTGTGAACTCGCGAGCGTGCGAGCACTCGTGAGACAGTTGTTAATGAATATGGTGCATTTGGATGATTAGAGTGTAGAGTGTGCATTTTTGTGCACAACGGTATTTTTGGGCTTAATGGGCCAAAAACGGGCCAATGGGCCAACGGGCCAACGGGCCCACTTTGGTAAAAAGACGAGGTAAGTACTTCTGATTACTTGGTAAACGTTAGAATGAGCATGAAACCTTAGCAATAGGTAATAATTACTGAAATACCCTTATGCATGCAAAATTACGATTTTACCCTTAGGGTTATTTTTTTTGAAAAACATGATGTTCTGTTTCTGTATACGTATGCCATGACATATTATTTCTGTTGCATGGGACATGGGTTTATATTGATGGAGGAAGCGTTCTGGCAGCCTCGCTGCAATCTGGTGGCCTAGCCACAATATTTGTATCTGGTGACTTCGTCACAATATCTGGCAGCCTCGCTGCAATTTCTGTGGTGTGTAGCGGTTGGGTGGGTCGAGTAGTCTCCCCACATGGTGTAAGGCTGGTATGGGGGTATTATGGATGCCTCTGGGTTGGGATTTCTGCATTCATGATATATTTGCCAGATAAGTCTGACTCTGAGGTTTGATCTGTTTTGGGCTATGGTTGGGTTATGTTACACACTGAGTTTACTGAACTCACCCTTTATTTTCATCTCTGCAGGAAATCCCCAACCATAGTGGGCTTGGAGCTGTGAGAGATTCGGAGTGGCCACATCATCTGCAAAGTTGGTTTTTCTAAGTTAGTTTATTTTTATTACTTTTATATTCTGATTTAATTTTGGGTTTTAAGTTGTAATAAGGCCGCTATTTAAATTTCTTTTTTTCTGCTATGGTTTTATTTTCTGATTATATTTATACTATGACGAAACTGCTAGTGTTAGGCTGTGCGGGTTTTCAAAATTAATGAACATTTTCAAGACTCAACAAGCACAACAAATGGATAGCCTAAAGATTGCTAAACCGGCTTTTCATTCAACTGCTGTTTTTACAAAGACCACCCCAATCACTTAAACCAGCGAATGCATACTAAGTCGTAAGTCCATGTGACACGTCAGATCTAGCCATAACGTCTGGGCCAGGTTTGGGGTGTTACATTCATGAATATACCTTTAGTTAAAACTTTTGATAATGTTGTATATCGTGTTTAGGTTCCTATGCAAATTGAAGTTTTATTGTCATAATAAACGTTATCCAGAAGGATCAATTGCTAAAGGTTACTTGGCAGAGGAGTGTATGACTTTCTGTTCTAGATATTTAGAAGATGTCGAAACAAAACTAAATAGACCAAGTAGAAATGTTGGGCTCACTAATCATAACTTAGTCGAAACTTACTTATTTCAAAGTTATGGAGAACCAATCAATAAAGTTGAAATTGCACACTTGAATGATAGATCTTGGGTACAAGCACATCGATATGTTCTTTTTCACCACGATTCAATTGAACCATTATGCAAGTAAGTTGTACAATTTGATAAATAGTCATCTTTTTAATTTTTTTTATCTTCTAACCAAGTAATCCACTTTTTAACATAGCGAGTACAAACAAGTCTTGAGATCTCGTTCATGCTCCCTAAGATTACAACATCGAGAGACTCATAAGTTATTCATAGAATCTTTTCATGAATGGTTAGGGCAAAAGGTATGCAACTGAAGCTTTCATGGAAAAATAATAATGTTTTCTCATAACATTTATAATTAATCAATTTACTTTCGATCCAATAGGTTTGGAGTGGAAAGGACATCAATGACAAAGTTAAATGGCTTTCCCAAGGTTCGAATAGAGTAGTAAAAAGATATAGTGCCTTACTCATCAATGGATTCAGGTTTCATAAAAAATCTCGCGAATGATTGAGGAGGACTCAAAATTTTAGAATAGTTGTTAAGTCTTCAATTACAAGTTATGCTAGTGCCAGGGACAATAATCCTGTTGAGAAAAATGTCGAGTATTATGGACTTCTTACTAACATTATTGAGTTTGATTACTATGGAAAACGGAAGGTTGTCTTATTTCGATATGATTGGGTTGATGTTAATACTGCTCGCGGAATTAAAAAAAATCAATTTGGTTTTACAATGGTGAACTTCTCTCGATTAATTAACACTGGACAACAATTGATAGATGAGCCGTATGTATTTTCTTCTCAAGTGAAAAAAGTTTTTTACTCGAAAGATCCAACTAATGAGGATTGGTACGTTGTACTCTTTAATACCCCTGGAGACTTGTTTGACATGGGCAATGGAAATAGAGATGACATTGATGAAAAATCAAAAACTTTGTCTTTTCTAGAACAAAACTTAAATGAAAATATCCCTAGTACTAGTACACAATTTCAATGGGTTCGCCAGGATGTGGAAGAAGATATTTACGAATTATAATGTAGTAAGATTTTACGAATTTTTAACTATATGTAATATTATAATTTAAATCTTGATCTTGTTAAATATTTCAACTATTTATATGTACTATTATTGTTGTAATTAGTTACTAAAATTTCAACTATTTTATGTGTATTGCAGATAAAATGCCTAGAAGAAGATTGCGAAATCTAAGTATTGTTCAAAATCCTCCAAATTCGGAAGAAACAAATAGTGAACAACAGACTGCTATTGGATCTTCTGAATGTTCTGATATAGCTGACGAACCTGCAGAAATTCAAAGTAATGTTAACTTTAATTTACATGCGTGTTGAATTTTATTATTGATTTATATTTCAAATTCTTATATTATAATATACCATTTTTCAAATGAAAGTGGTGGGACGTGCAAAACTCGAGGATGTACGCTACTAAAAGATTTATATGAGTTAAATTTTGTCTAACGTGTCAAAGTAGCTAGAAACAGTCTTGGTCAGCCTGTTGGATCAGAAGCTTGACTTTTAGCAGGATACTTGGGCATTATAGCACGAAATGTCAATCTGTTGCCTATCAACTACAAGTCATGGCATCATATGCCTGATAGTAACAAAAATCAAGCTCTCGATAATTTTAAGGTAATAACGTGAATGTAATTTATAATACTTTGGTTTAAGTTTCATTTATATTTACTTTCTAAACTTATGTTTTTTACAGGAAAGATTTACTTTAGAGGTCTCAGATAATTATGTGAAGAATGCATTAGGAAAAAATGGAGAGACAATAAAAGTGCTTTAAAGAAGGAATATTTTAAGAAAAATATAAGCCTCGAAGAGAAATTGCGAAATGTCCCGCCGGAAATGTTGAGGTACCAATGGGAAGATACAGTTAGGTTTTGGAATTCAAAGAAAGGAGAGGTATTACATACTTCTAAACTCTTATAATTATTTTGGTTTATAGTATTTACTATATACGTAATAATAATTTCATAATGTAGGATCTTGAGCAAGTTGGAACTACAAGTTGGCAAAAACAAAAATTCATGCACATAGCTAGGTCGAAAAGTTTTGCTTGTGTAGCTAAGGCCGAGGTATTTTGAATTTATTAATTGTGTCAAATTTTAATTATTTTCTATTAAATAATATTTTTACTACTATATTGTGGGAACTGTCTTCTGGTCAAAAAACTGAAAAGTTGGACGCCTTCAGCTTTTTGACATTACTCATAGAAAGAAAGATGAATCTCCTATGACTACTAAAGCTGCAGAAATTATGGTATATTTACTTAATAAAATTTGAATTATGGTTTAATTTGTTGTTTGTAATGTAAATAATGTTAAGTTATGTTGCATTTGTTTTTAATATATATTTCGTTTCTAACTCTTTGATTGATTTATTAGGAGAAACTAAAGGATAAAAAGGTAGAGTATGAAGTGATTGCTTCAAGTGATAGTTCTGTTAATCTTGACGACATTGATAACTGAATTATTGCTGAAGTTTTGGGTCTTGAAAGGTATGGTCGGGTTCGATTTCAAGGATCTTTTGTTAACCCAACCCAATATTTTGAATCTGGCTCACAGCAATACATGCCTTCAGGGAGTCAGGCTCAAGCTAAAGTTCAAAGGTTAAGAGACCAGATGGCTCAGATGCAAGCGAGCACAGTTGAGCAAATTGCTCAACTTAAAGTAGAGGTAGCATTGAGAGAAGCAAGGGCTCAAAGAAAATATGAAGAACTCCAGCTACAACTTAAAGCGGAGGCAGTAGCGAGGGAAGCAAAGCAAAGCAGAAAATACAACGCACTCCAACTATAGCTTCAGAATATGATGAGGATGTTTCAGTAGTCACAGAATCCGCCATTTTAAACATTTATTTTCTTATTGTAAGAATATTTTAACATTATAACTTTTAACATTATTGTAAAAATATTTTGTTATTTCATTTATTAATTTAGATCATATATCTTTGGTTGGATTTGAAATATCATTTAGATTTTCAGTTTTTGGTTGGATTTGATGTTACAGGAAATTATGTTGACATTTCGGGTTGTATATGAATGAAAATGGGATGTTAGAAATCTGCTAAAGTTAGTGGCGTTTTTTTCACAAACGCTGCTAAAGAACAAGATTTTTAGAGGCGCTTTTATCAAAAGTGCCACTAAAAAACATGACATTTAGTGGTGTTTTAAGTAAAAGCACTCCAAAAAGTCATGTTTTATAGCGGCGTTTGTGAAGAAAGTGCCACTAAAGGTCATGTTCTATAGCACCTTTTGTTGGAAATCCGGCTAAAGGTCATGTTCTATAGTGGCGTTTGTGGGGAAAGCGCAGCTAAAGGTAATGTTCTATAGCGGCATCTTTCCATATAAACGTCGCAAAATTTTAGCAATATTATCTATAGAGGCTTTTTTTTGTGGCGCTTGTAAAAACATGTTTTAGCTTGTTTGAATGTGTTTTCGAATGTTACTTGTGTGTGCATTGGTGTAGCATGAAATTGGTATAAGTTAGGTATTATTTGGAGGTAAAATTCATGCTTGAGAAGTTGCATTGTAGGTTTAGTTTCAAGACATTAAGAACATGTCTCAAGATATTAAGAATAAAGATGACCAAATTGTGCATTTTTGGGTATAGGTCTCCAAACTTATGAAGAAAGTCTCGAGACATCATAATTCATGTCTCAAGATATAGTGGCCTATGTCTCAAGAAAATAAGACATCAAAGCTAAATATGATTTGTTTTGTCTCAAGTCTCATGACTTGCACATATCGAAGCTAGGGATCTAAAAAAAGAGACTTGTAGGGTTTAATTCTTAAGATATGTATTCCAATGTATAGGCCCAAAAAAACGTCATTAAAAACCTATTTTGTTATAGTGCATGTTTTAGCTTGTTTGAATGTGTTTTTGAATGTTAATTGTGTGTGCATTGGTGTAGCATGAAATTGGTATAAGTTAAGTATTACTTGGAGGTAAAATTCATGCTTGAAAAGTTGCATTGTAGGTAAAGTTACCATTTAGTTTCAAGACACTAAGAACATGTCTCAAAATATTAAGAATAAAGATGACCAAATTGTGCATTTTAGGGTGTAGGTCTCAAAACTTATTAAGAAAGTCTCGAGACATCATAATTCATGTCTCGAGATATAGTGGCCTATGTCTCAAGAAAATAAGACATCAAAGATAAATATTATTTGTTCTGTCTCAAGTCTAGCAACTTGCACACATCGAAGCTAGGGATCTGAAAAAAGGGACTTGTAGGGTTTAATTCTCAAGATATGTATTCCAATGTCTTAAGACATTCCAACATTGAAAAAAATATAAAAATATAAAAATGATCATGTCTCGAGACATCCAATTGAATTTTGATAATTAATTTTAGAGTCAAGTCTTGACTCCAAGTTTAACCCTGTAAACATCTTAAGTAAGGCCAATGTACATCTATTACGTATATTTGTGTGTATAATCGTGAATGTATGAGTTATGTTATGGATATTCATTAAATGTTATGTGACATGAGTTGAAATAGCATGAGTTGATCCGACAACGTAATATGACATTTCGCATTTGAATCTGACGATTGGGTTGGATGTGGGGTATCACACCATACCTCACCTCTAATCCAATCAATTCATCAAGCCTTCATACTTAACTCACTCATCATTTTCCTTTTGACCAAAACCAAAACATAAGAAAATCCACAACCAAGCTATTCACACACCCTTACTTTAAATCAACAAATAAACATCAACAAGACCACAATCAATCATGGTAGGCAAAAAATACCAAAATAGAATAAGAAAGAAACTATTTTGCGTTAATGTGCTCCTAAAAAAACCTACATAAGCAAATGGATATAATGAAATCCAAGAAAACAGAATCAGTATATATTTATATAAAGAGTCAAACGTACCAGATTTGGCCTGGAGTTTGTTGAAGTGTTCTAAACGATAGAGGTTTAATCCAGAGATAAAAGAGAAAGTCTCACTGAGAAGAACATATTAGAGTTATGTAACGCCCCGTACCCAAGACCGTTGCCGGAGTCGAACACGAGGTGTTAATGGACTTAATTCATTTACTTACACAGTTCATTTTAAAATTTCCAGACAAGCTGGCTAACTGCATCACAGTTACTTTAAAAATTATATCTCGAGTTCCAAAACTCGAAAACCGATTCCGTAAATTTTTCCTGAAACTATACTCATATGTTCATCCAAAATTTTTTTCTAGAATTTTTGGTCGGGCCAATTAGTACAGTTTATTAGTTAAAGTCTCCCCTGATTCCGGGTTTGACTACTCTGACCTTCATGCATTACGACTTAGATATCTCCCTGTACAGGACTTAAATACTTATTCCGTTTGTTTCTAATGAAATTACACTCAGAAAGGAATCTGTACATATAAAGCATGACTTCTAATTATCTCTGGTTAATTTATGGTGAATTTCCAAAGTCAGAACAGGGGATCCAGAAATCGCTCTGGCCCTATTTCACAAAAACATAAACATCTCATAAAATACGGCTCATATGGTCGTTTCGTTTCTTCCAAATGAAAATAGACTCATCAAGATTCGATTACATAATTTATTCATTATTTAATTACATTCCTACTATTTTTAGTGATTTTTAAAACTCACACCACTGCTGCTGTCAGCATCTACTTTAAGGTAAATCTCACCTATTTCATAGTTTCCATGATTCAACTAGCCATTTGACATACATAGCACCAAATATGATCACAATTAACCATTCCAATGGCTAATCATTGCCAAGCATTTCCACACCTCTCAATAACCATATATATATACACAAAATGATTATAACGCTACGCTCAAAATATATAAGCCATTTTCGCATGGCCATCCGAATATATATACATTACCAAAAGGTACTTAATTAACAACAAAGGTCAGTCCCATACATGCCACTATCGAAGTTCAACTAAAGAAAAAAAGGTACCAAAAGGGTTTAGATAGTGTGGACGACTTCGACTTTGACAATCCCGAGTCCGATAGCTGACGAACAAAATCTATAAAACAGAGAATTAAAGAAACAGAATAAGCATTTAATGCTTAGTAAGTTTGAGTAATGAAATTATTTACGACCAAAGTATAGCGTTCATATGACTAAATGAATAATTGCATATATGCATGTCCTCAAAATCATACTTACTTCACGCTTCAACCATTATATTCATACACAGGGAATCAACCCTAACTAGAGGCCGAAAGTTCGTTAATCAATTGAGCGAATACTATTTAAAAGGAATCAACCTTTCCGATGCATATACGAAACATACCTTATCGTTTGGATTTCATGAGTGTATTATTTGAAATTATTACAGCAAGATCGCTCACTTCCAAACCCAAATACCTTCGGGATTTAGCCGGATATAGCAACTCGCACACATGCCTTCGGGTCTTAGCCCGGATATAGTCACTAGCACAAATACCTTCGGGACTTAGCCCGGGTATAGCAACTACTCGCACAAATGCCTTCGGGACTTCTCCCGGATATAGTCACTAGCACAAATGCCTTCGGGACTTAGCCCGGATATGGTCACTAGCACAAATGCCTTCGGGACTTAGCCCGGATATCATCCGAATAATCATGCACATATATCAATAAATCATGACACATCTATATTTCATTTTCATAACTAGAATTCAAACACAAGACACTTATCAACCATTACCATTTTCGGCTTAATAGCCACATACAAAGAGCATGATTTTGATCTGCTTTATAACATGATCTCTATACGTATTCGGCTACCCGTCATAAGTATAAACTAATCACCTCAATATATAATTCAAGTAGAATCATTATATCTTCGTTTATTTGTTATGCTATATGTCATGACTTAATCAAATCATAAACTAAGCTCCATTACTCGAAAACTTACCTCGGATGTTGTCGAACGACTTCAACGGCTATTCAATTACTTTTTCCTTTCCTTTATCGGATTTAGTTCCCCTTTGCTCTTGAGCTTAATTTAACAAATAAATTGATTTAATCATCTTGAACATCAAGAGAAATTCAAGGTACTTAGCCCATATATATATTAGACAGTAGAGTCATATATATGAAATCATGAATCAGATTCAACATATTTGCTAATATTCTCCTTTAGCCGATTATCTAAGTCAAGATAGAATCATCAATATGCTTACCTATAGCCGAATATATGCAACACCAATCTATGTATTCGTTCATGTGGTCGAGTATACATATTCCAATATGATATCATTTCCATTTCATTTAACACTTAACATTTACCACATATCAATTAACCTATTTTTTTTATAATTACAAAACTCTTCATCTATTCATGCTCTCATATTCGGCTATCCATACCTATACTAACCATATAACTAAAAATTCTAAGTTTAAACACAATACAACATTTTAGCACCATGGCCGAACCCTTCATGAAGTTTCTAAGACCCATCCTTTTCAAATTCTCACACACACTCACATCCAATCCTTTTTATTAAGCACTCAAACTCTATCATCTTCATACCTCATCAACACAACATCAAACACCAACCAAGAAAGACAACATCCATGGCCGAGTATCATCTCCATCAAATAGCAAAGATTTAAACCATGGCTAGGTAGAATTCAAACTAACAACTAAAAATATGCATGAATTTCATGGAATAACATCAAACATAACTCTTCCTAATCATCAACCAACCGAACATGAAGCAAGAGAATTCTTTTCTTCTTCCTCCCTCAAGTCACGGCAATGGAGGAGCAAGGATGAAACAACTTTGGTTTCTCCTCCCACTCACCTCATGTTTTATTATTCTTAATTCATTATTTTATTTTGTAACAAAAAAAATGTTAATAGAAAAATACATATTACCATTAATAGCCCATACCATGGCCGGCCACTATCCAAGATTTGGCTAATTTGACATGCAAGTACCCTCTTTTTTGACATCATGCACTATTAGATCCTTATAGATTAACCTATCACATTTCAAAAGTATCACACCTAAGTCCTATTAACTAAATTCACATGCAATCGACTAAATCGAAGCTTAAAACTTTCACACATTCATATCCACATATTTTAGACAATAAATATTATATTCAAATACTTCGGTGATTTGGTTTAGCGGTCCCGAAATCGCTTTCCAGCTAGGGTCAATTTAGGGCTGTCACAACTCTCCCCCATTTAAGAAATTTTCGTCCCCGAAAATCTTACCGGTAAATAGGTTTGGGTATCGTTCTTTCATAGAGTTCTCGGTTTCCCAAGTAGCTTCTTCGATCCCGTGTTTGAGCCATAACACCTTTACTAATGGAACCCTTTTGTTTCGCAACTCTTTCACTTCACGAGCTAGGATACGAATCGGTTCTTCTTCATAACTCATATCGGCTTGAATTTCAACCTTGGAGGGATTTATTACGTGCGAAGGATCGGATCTGTAACGTCGAAGCATCGAAACATGAAAAATGTTGTGAATCTTTTCGAGATCAGGGGGTAAAATCAATCTATATGCCACTGGACCAACTCGTTCGGATATTTCATACGGCCCTATGAACCTCGGACTCAGTTTGCCCTTACGGCCAAATCTGAGTATCTTTTTCCAAGGTGAAATTTTAAGAAACACTTTGTCTCCCACCTAATACTCAATATCTCTTCGTTTTAAATCCGCGTACGACTTCTGACGATCTGATGCTGCCTTCAGACTTTCATGAATTATTTTTACTTTCTGCTCAGCATCTTTAATCAAATCAACTCCGAAAATTTTACTTTCACTGAGCTCGGTCCAATACAATGGTGTACGGCATTTACGACCGTACAAAGCCTCGTAAGGTGCCATCTTAATACTTGATTGAAAACTATTGTTGTAAGCGAATTCAATCAAAGGTAAATACCGCTCCCATGAACCACTAAACTCAAGGATGCAACATCTCAACATATCCTCGAGTATCTGAATTATCCGCTCGGATTGACCATCAGTCTGTGGATGAAAAGCGGTGCTAAAATGCAACTTGGTACCCAAAGCTTCTTGCAATTTCTTCCAAAATTGTGAGGTGAATCTCAGATCTCTATCTGACACAATAGAAATAGGTACCCCGTGTAATCTCACAATCTGAGAAACATACAATTCAGCTAGTTTATCCAGTGAATAATCCGTACGTACGGGAATAAAATGAGTCGACTTAGTTAGTCTATCAACAACAACCCAAATCGCATCTTTCTTACTTGCCGACAATGGCAACCCGATACAAAATCCATCGTGACTCGATCCCATTTCCATTCAGGTATCATGATCGGCTGAAGTAAGCCTGTAGGCACTTGATGTTCCGCTTTCACTTGTTGACATGTTAAACACTTCGAAACAAAATCGAAAATGTCTCGTTTCATACCATGCCACCAAAACTGACGTATCAGATCGTTGTACATTTTCGTACTCCCCAGGTGAATTGACATCCGGCTACAATGAGCTTTGTTCAGAATTGTTGAAATAAGTTCTGAATTTCTTGGAACACACAAACGACTTCTGAACCTCAAACAATCGTCATCATCGATTTGAAACTCTGATTCCATATTCGAAACACATTCAGCCCGTTTTGCAACCAATTCATCATCGACTTTCTGAGCTTCACGAATTTGATGAATCAATAATGGTTTGGCCTTTAATTCTGCTACTAACACATTGTCGGATAGAACAGACAAGTGTACATTCATCGCTCATAAAGCAAACAGTGATTTACGACTTAACGCATCCTCAACTACATTAGCCTTTCCAGGGTGATAGTCAATGACAAGCTCATAATCTTTTAATAACTCAATCCAACGTCTTTGTCGCAGATTCAAGTCTCTTTGGGTCATCAAATATTTGAGACTTTTGTGATCCGAATATACATGGCACTTCTCACCAAATAAGTAATGTCTCCATATTTTCAAAGCGAATACGATGGCAGCTAGTTCGAGATCATGGGTTGGAAAATTTTTCTCATATGGCTTCAATTGTCTCGACGCATAAGCTACAACTCGACCTTCTTGCATCAATACACAACCCAACCCAAGTAAGGATGCATCACTGTAAATGACAAACTCCTTGCCTGATTCGGGCTGCACTAGTACTGGAGCTTCAGTCAAATGAGTTTTCAATTGATCGAAACTTTTCTGACATTTTTTTGTCTATTCAAACTTAACATCTTTCTGAAGTAGTTTCGTTATGGGTGTGGCTATCATCGAGAAACCCTTTACGAACCGTCTGTAGTAACCGGTAAGTCCCAAAAAGCTCCGAACCTCAGTAATATTTCTCGGAGGCTTCCAGTTAAGTATGGCTGAAATTTTCCTCGGATCAACTCGAATACCCGATGCAGATACCACATGACCCAAGAAGCTAACCTCTCTTAACCAGAACTCATACTTACTGAACTTAGCATATAACTGCTTATCCCGTAAAATTTGCAACACTAATCCCAGGTATTCAGCATGATCGGTTTCATTTCTCGAATAGACCAAAATATCATCGATAAACACAACTAAAAACCGATCCAAATATGGTCTGAAGATCCAATTCATCAAATCCATAAATACCACAGGGGCATTAGTGAGCCCAAACGGCATCACTAAGAACTCGTAGTGACCGTATCTCGTTCTGAAAGCAGTTTTGGGTATATCCGAATCTCGAATTCGCAACTGATAATAACCCGATCTCAAATCTATCTTTGAAAACACTGAGGCTCCCTTTAGTTGATCAAACAAATCATCAATACGCGGTAACGGATATTTATTCTTTATTGTCACTTTATTCAGCTGACGATAGTCGATGCACAACCTCATGGTTCCGTCCTTCTTTTTCACAAACAATACTGGTGCACCCCAAGGTGAGAAACTCGGTCGAGCGAAACCTCTATCCATCAACTCTTGCAACTGAGCTTTCAATTCCTTTAATTCCGTTGGTGCCATACGATACAAAGCTATCGAAATCGGTGTAGTCCCAGGTACAAGTTCGATGCCAAACTCTACCTCCCGAACAGGTGGTAACCTCGGTAATTCCTCGAGAAAAACATCCTGATATTCACAAACCACTGGTACCGATTCAAGTTTCTTTTCTGACTCTTTACTATCAAGTACGTATGAAAGGTATGCTTCACACCCCTTTCTCACATATTTTTGACCTAACATCGAGGATATTATTGTTGGTAATCCATTCAAAACAGTAGACTCAACTCGGATTATCTCATTATTTGCACACCTCAAATCAATAGTCTTACTTTTGCAATTCACAACTGTATCATGTACGCTCAACCAATCCAAACCGAGAATAACATCAAATTCATCAAACGGTAAAAGCATCAAGTCAGCCGGAAAATAGGAGCCTCGGATTATTAAGGGACATTTCTTACACACTTTGTTGATAAGCACATAACGACCCAAGGGATTCGACACTCGAATTACGAACTCAGTAGACTCAACAGGTAAAGTCTTACTGGATGTTAAAGTCTCACATACATAAGAATGAGTAGACCCAGGGTCAATCAAAGCAATCACATTAGTATCAAAGAGAGTGAAAGTACCGGTAATAACATCTGGTGAAGAAGCATCCTTGCGTGCGCGTATAGCATAAGCTCTAGCAGGAGCACAAGCCTCAGATCTGGTGGTAACATCTCTAGATCCTCTTGGATCGCCGCTAGCATTCCCCGCATTTTTAGATGGTCTACCTCGAGCAGTAGTAGCACCCAGTTTCCCACTCCGATTTACATTTTGTTCGGACAGTCTCGGGCAATTCTTGATAAAGTGGTCAGCTGATCCGCACTTATAAAAGGAGCGGTCATGGAATCTACAACTCCCCGAATGCCATTTACCACAATACTGGCACTCGGTTCTGTCTCGACGATCATTTCCAACACTGGCAACCGAAGTGACTCGTGTACTCATAGGGGGTCGGTCACGATCTCGTCTAGAAAAGCCCGAAGTGTCTTTAGATCGGCCTAAATCATCTCTAAATTTCTTCGATGACTGTTGAAAGGGTTTCCCCGAAGATCTCTTACGAAACTCTTTTGCTCCCATATCAGCTTTTCTTTTCTCCTTACTGAGCTCTTCGGCTTTGCAAGCTCGCTCGACAAGTACCACAAATTCTCTGATTTCTAAAATGCCAACATACAGCTTTATATCATCGTTCAGTCCATCTTCGAAACGTTTACACATTACAGCTTCTGAAGAAATGCATTCTCGCGCGTACCGGCTAAGCCTTACAAACTTTCGTTCATAGTCAGTAACCGACATGGAACCTTGTTTAAGTTCAAGAAATTCTTTTCTTTTTTGATCAATGAACCTCTGGCTGATGTACTTTTTTCGAAACTCGGTTTGGAAAAACTCCCAAGTTACTTGCTCTCTGGGCACAACAGAAATCAACGTATTCCACCAATAGTAGGCAAAATCACGGAGCAAGGAGATCGTACACTTTAGGCATTCATCGGGTGTGCAAGATAGTTCATCAAGTACCCGAATAGTGTTGTCCAACCAAAATTCAGCTTGCTCGGCATCGTCGCTATCTGTAGCTTTAAATTCAGTAGCCCTGTGTTTTTGGATTCTGTCAACTGGGGGCTTATTTAACCTCATCTGGTCAGTTACCGGAGGTATCGCAGGTGTGGGGGCTGTATTAGTCAGGAATGGAGGTTGTGGAACAGCCGTATTAGTTCGAATATACTGATTGAACCAATCGTTCATCACGCTATAAAAAGCCTGTCTAGCTTCATCATTCTGATTACTAGCAATATGTTGAGAGTCCCCCGGCGCTGTCCCTTGTGCGGGAGCAGGCGCTACACTCTCAAGATCATCAGCTACCGCTCGCTTGGGATCGGGATCCATTACTATAAATAAGCACATTTTTAACTGTCAGAAATCTCCACACTATCAAATAAACACATAATGGCATGTATAGCTAGACTCGAACGTAGTACGGTAGTCCTAGAATCGACTAAACCGTAGCTCTGATACCAATAAAATTGTAACGCCCCGTACCCGAGACTGTTTCCGGAGTCGAACACGAGGTGTTAACGGATTTAATTCATTTACTTACACAGTTCATTTTAAAATTTCCAGACAAGCTGGCTAACTGCATCACAGTTACTTTAAAAATCATATCTCGAGTTCCAAAACTCGAAAACCGATTCCGTAAATTTTTCCTGAAACTAGACTCATATGTCCATCAAAAAAAAATTTTCTAGAATTTTTGGTCCGGCCAATTAGTACAGTTTATTAGTTAAAGTCTCCCCTGATTCTGGGTTCGACTACTCTGACCTTCATGCATTACGACTTAGATATCTCCCTGTACAAGGCTTCAATACTTATGCCGTTTGTTTCTAGTGAAACTAGACTCAGAAAGGAATCTGTACATATAAAGCATGACTTCTAATTATCTCTGGTTAATTTATGGTGAATTTCCAAAGTCAGAACAGGGGATCCAGAAATCGCTCTGGCCCTATTTCACAAAAACATAAACATCTCATAAAATACGGCTCATATGGTCGTTTCGTTTCTTCCAAATGAAAATAGACTCATCAAGATTCGATTACATAATTTATTAATTATTTAATTACATTCTTACTATTTTCAGTGATTTTTCAAACTCACACCACTGCTGCTGTCAGCATCTACTTTAAGGTAAATCTCACCTATTTCATAGTTTCCATGATTCAACTAGCCATTTGACATACATAGCACCAAATATGATCGCAATTAACCATTCCAATGGCTAATCATTGCCAAGCATTTCCACACCTCTCAATAACCATATATATATACACAAAATGATTATAACGCTACGCTCAAAATATATAAGCCATTTTCGCATGGCCATCCGAATATATATACATTACCAAAAGGTACTTAATTAACAACAAAGGTCAGTCCCATACATGCCACTATCGAAGTTCAACTAAAAAAAAAAGGTACCAAAAGGGTTTAGATAGTGCGGACGACTTCGACTTTGACAATCCCGAGTCCGATAGCTGACGAACAAAATCTATAAAATAGAGAATTAAAGAAACAGAATAAGCATTTAATGCTTAGTAAGTTTGAGTAATGAAATTATTTACGACCAAAGTATAGCGTTCATATGACTAAATGAATAATTGCATATATGCATGTCCTCAAAATCATACTTACTTCACGCTTCAACCATTATATTCATACACAGGGAATCAACCCTAACTAGAGGCCGGAAGTTCGTTAATCAATTGAGCGAATACTATTTAAAAGGAATCAACCTTTCCGATGCATATATGAAACATACCTTATCGTTTGGATTTCATGAGTGTATTATTTGAAATTATTACAGCGAGATCGCTCACTTCCAAACCCAAATACCTTCGAGATTTAGCCGGATATAGCAACTCGCACACATGCCTTCGGGTCTTAGCCCGGATATAGTCACTAGCACAAATACCTTCGGGACTTAGCCCGGGTATAGCAACTACTCGCACAAATGCCTTCGGGACTTCTCCCGGATATAGTCACTAGCACAAATGCCTTCGGGACTTAGCCCGGATATGGTCACTAGCACAAATGACTTCGGGACTTAGCCCGGATATCATCCGAATAATCATGCACATATATCAATAAATCATGAGACATCTATATTTCATTTTCATAACTAGAATTCAAACACAAGACACTTATCAACCATTACCATTTTCGGCTTAATAGCCACATACAAAGAGCATGATTTTGATCTGCTTTATAACATGATCTCTATACGTATTCGGCTACCCGTCATAAGTATAAACTAATCACCTCAATATATAATTCAAGTAGAATCATTATATCTTCGTTTATTTGTTATGCTATATGTCATGACTTAATCAAATCATAAACTAAGTTCCATTACTCGAAAACTTACCTCGGATGTTGTCGAACGACTTCAACAGCTATTCAATTACTTTTTCCTTTCCTTTATCGGATTTAGTTCCCCTTTGCTCTTGAGCTTAATTTAACAAATAAATTGATTTAATCATCTTGAACATCAAGAGAAATTCAAGGTACTTAGCCCATATATATGTTAGACATTAGAGTCATATATATGAAATCATGAATCAAATTCAACATATTAGCTAATATTCTCCTTTAGCCGATTATCTAAGTCAAGATATAATCATCAATATGCTTACCTATAGCCGAATATATGCAACACCAATCTATGTATTCGTTCATGTGGTCGAGTATACATATTCCAATATGATATCATTTCCATTTCATTTAACACTTAACATTTACCACATATCAATTAACCCATTTTTTTTATAATTACAAAACTCTTCATCTATTCATGCTCTCATATTCGGTTATCCATACCTATACTAACCATATAACTAAAAATTCTAAGTTTAAACACAATACAACATTTTAGCACCATGGTCGAACCCTTCATGAAGTTGCTAAGACTCATCCTTTTCAAATTCTCACACACACTCACATCCAATCCTTTTTATTAAGCACTCAAACTCTATCATCTTCATACCTCATCAACACAACATCAAACACCAACCAAGAAAGACAACATCCATGGCCGAGTATCATCTCCATCAAATAGGAAAGATTTAAACCATGGCTAGGTAGAATTCAAACTAACAACTAAAAATATGCATGAATTTCATGGAATAACATCAAACATAACTCTTCCTAATCATCAACCAACCGAACATGAAGCAAGAGAATTCTTTTCTTCTTCCTCCCTCAAGTCACGGCAATGGAGTAGCAAGGATGAAACAACTTTGGTTTCTCCTCCCACTCACCTCATGTTTTGTTATTCTTAATTCATTATTTTATTTTGTAACAAAAAAAAATGTTAATAGAAAAATACATATTACCATTAATAGCCCATACCATGGCCGGCCACTATCCAAGATTTGGCTAATTTGACATGCAAGTACCCTCTTTTTTGACATCATGCACTATTAGATCCTTATAGATTAACCTATCACATTTCAAAAGTATCACACCTAAGTCCTATTAACTAAATTCACATGCAATCAACTAAATCGAAGCTTAAAACTTTCACACATTCATATCCACATATTTTAGACAATAAATGTTATATTCAAATACTTCGGTGATTCGGTTTAGCGGTCCCAAAACCGCTTTCCGGCTAGGGTCAATTTAGGGCTATCACAAGTTAAGTGACCATCCGACAACCGTGGATGGAGATTGAAGAGCTTCTTTACTAGGGCTTTAATTTTAAATAAGTGAAGAGTTTTAGGCCACTTCAAAGTGAATTAAACTATAAAATAAAGAGATAAATTTTGATTTAATGTGTTTCTTCATTGGAAGAGGAGGCTAAACGGTGGCAATATTACTAGAATACAACTGTAAAAAAGGTTCCAAAATATCATTGCACAACTTTTGGATAGCTCATTGACTAATTTATTGCTTCTGTAAAATTGAGTGAAGAGTGTAATATACCCTATGACAAATAGTGACTAAACGGACCAGTAACTTATGATAACAATTAAATAGTTCAATAACTTAAATGATAAACTAATTGGTGATTGTGCCATCCTAAGAATATTGAACATTTTTTATATACTTTAAAGATATTTATATCTGCTTGGATCATGAAAAGTCGGAGCGCCAGTCATGACTCAATGAAACAAATATGAATTCATAACCATAGTGATGGTATGTGTTATTATCCTTATCATCTTCATCAACATCAACATTTTGTAAGTTAATGAAATTATCATCAAAATTCATTCTCACAGGGAGAAAGAAAAGGCCAAAAAAAAAAAACCAATAACATAATTGATTTCCAGCATCCATAACCTCCTTAGTATTTAAAAGAACGAAGGCCAAAACTTAACTGTGGAGATCATAGGAAAAGACGCGGGAAAAGAAAAAGAGAAGGTAAGGGATCATGTTTAATCCAAAAAGCTTTTCATAGTTCCATCACTACAAGTATGGACAAACAAGGTAAATACAGTACAAAAGAAAAAAAGAAAGAGACATTCTATACCACATCAACTGACCCAATTGACCGAACCTACACTTCCTAAATTCTCTAAATCTAAGCCTTCATTCCCTTCCCTTCTTCCCAGATGATCTGTTAGACAAAGGACTTGATTTGTAATTTTTGAGTAACTCATTACCTCTGTTATGTTACAGACCATTAGTCTACAATTTTTTTTTTCATTTTAAGTCTAAATTCTTTCTTTACAAAGTGAATTAATGATGATGGAAAATGGAAATTAACACCATCACCTTTACAGCTAAAGACCAATTCCTGCTAGTTGAGAGTACCTAAACTTTGAGATCAAGTAAGAATTGGCAGGAAAAAAAGTCCCAATGTAACAAGAATGTTGTCTACGGGTTCAGTTTCTCCCATTCATATGGTCCAGGAAGTGGCTTATCCTTCACGGGGTCAAAGTTGTACCTGCAAATAAATCCACATCTTTTATCAGATCTTAACCACTGTAATAGCAAAGAGATGTGCAAGAATGAATAGTGTATACTTCTCAATGAATAGTCTTTGCTGCTCTTCTTCTGCGATGGAAATGAATTCATCCATTTCATGTGCTGTCGGGATATGTCCTCGCATTGAATTATGTACTCTCTGATTAGTCTCTGCTGAGCTGGTAGGCCTAGTAGTAGAACCAGGGGTTCTTATACTCTCTGGGTCCCTTATCAAGTTGCAAGGAGTTGATTCTCTAGTGCCCCTGCACAGGAATAATCGCT
The DNA here is from genome assembly GCF_007990345.1 of Gossypium hirsutum. NCBI lineage: Eukaryota > Viridiplantae > Streptophyta > Magnoliopsida > Malvales > Malvaceae > Gossypium > Gossypium hirsutum. The sequence goes on from NC_053428.1 coordinate 59,036,834, forward strand.
ATTAGTTAATGAAACCTTTGTTACTCAGACTTATGTACGTCAGATGTGATATGTATATAAAAAGGGTATGTTCAATTTTTTAAAAGCGTTTCCACATATTTTGAGGGTCCTTCGAAGGTTGTAATCTCATACCCATTTTAAAAATGTCAGGCAAAATTAATTCAAGAAAAATTAACTGACACTAAATCTAAAAGCAACTAAATAATAGATTGGAAAGTAACTAAATCTAAAAGCAAACACTCAATCAAAGGATGCAGAAAAAAGAAAAAACAGAAAGAAATTAAATGCTCTTTTTATTTTGCTTTACATCTAACCCCAAACAACATTGAGTGGAAATCCAGACCTATGTTGCTTGGGTTCTTCAGTTTCCTTGAAATACCTGTGTCTGACACATTGGTATGGGATATAGCCCGAAGTACCTTATATACATGGAAAACTTAGAAAAATCTAGTATACTTGTTCCGGACACATACCTATATCTGACGCTAACAGTCGAGTCTAAGTAACATAGAACATAGAACCAGGCAGTACCAATTATTTGAGGTATAACAACCAAAAATACTAAAGCAAAACGGTTCCTCGGTGTACAACTGCTTCAATCTCAAATATTTCAGCAAAAGGGACTCAACAAATACATGGAGTTCCATAGACACAAATAAAATCATAAAAAGACGTTTTACAATTATTTCTACTAAGGACAAATGAAGCTGACAGAGCCCTTTTTTGGAGTGAAGATAAAATTTATCACAGTAATTTGGCTTAACCAAGAAAATAGTAAAAAAGGTAAAATGAAAAATTAGAGGATATCAACTATCAAGCAAAGAGAGATAAACTGTGTTTATATGTAAAAAAACAACGGTGACAGATTTTCTGCTAATTTGATACATTACCTTAACAATTCTTGTCAGAATATCCTATGCTCACAAAAACATACAGCGTTGTAAATATTTTATCCGGAAAAAAAGTCACCATGTGGAAAATACCAAAGAGTTTTGTTTCTTTCAATTAGAATAATGCATCAATAAACATGCCTAAAAAGTACCCTAAACAACAGAACCTAGAGAGTAGGATATATATATATGTATATATTTTTTATTTATATGAACACATAATTGGACAAAACCCAAGTTTCAAAAGCATAAAAAAAGGCCAAAATTAAAGGGAGAAATGGAGGTTGTGCCAGACATGAAAACAGAATAAGTTATTAATGGCAATGGAAGGCTGGTAGTACCATTGTTTTATTTCAGAAACGATGCTTTCTGTCATAATGTGGTTCTTTTTTCCACCAAGAATAAAATATTAAAATTCAGAATTAACCAAAACTTCAAACAATCAATAATAGTTAACTTCTGCATGTGACCATTAAGGACATAAGCTTGACTGATTAATTTCTCTCCATGAGATGACTGAAGAAACAGATGAAAAGCCAACCAACAAAAATAAATAAATAAAAAGCCTCCACCTGGAAAAAGCCGAAGAGAAGGCACAGCAAATACTAAATTTTGAATCCAAAGGTAAAACGAATTTTTCTTTTTTATCAAAATTCAACAAAAAGCGCCTGGAATTACTCACAAAAACCTGGAGTATAATTCTATTAAAAGTGAGATTTAATCCATTCTTTCAACCAAAAAGATATATATAATCATATAGAAGATGAAGAGATTAAAGCAAATCCCATTAACAAACTAGCATGTCATGTAGCAGAATCCCAACAGTAATTAAGGTTTTTCCTCCCCTGTTTTGGTTGTTGATTCAAAGGGTTCAAGTGCGTGAAATAATAAAATAATTACAAGAAATATATGTCCAAATATTTTATAATTATTCCTAAAAAATAGAAGAACTCAATTGACGTAAAAGTTTGTATTTTTACACACACAAAAAAAGTGTTTTCCATATAAAACTTCTGCATCATTTTCCTTAGAGAGAGAGAGAGAGAGAAAGAAAGAGATTTTAAGGAAGAAAAGAAAGAACCAACCTTTCTCTCGCTTCAATGTCCGAAAGATTTTCTCCGAAGGAAGCTTCAATACCACCAAAATCCTCGCTCTCATTGTTAATAACAATGTTAATAATATTATCATTCCCATTAGTCTCTTGCACAAATTCTTCTCTTTCAACGCCATCATCCTTAACCAACCGAACCCGAAAATTCGAATTAAGGCTAGGGTTTTCCCCACAGCCGTCCTTAATAACCTGCTGCTTTAGCCTCTTCGAATCATGGTGACGCAATACAACCGGCGGCTTTTCTAGCCGCCGACTTCGGAGTTGGAGATAGGAGCCGTCTCTGAAATCCGGAGTCGGAGATGCACCGGCCGTTTCTGGAGAAGTGGAGAATTTCTGTAGGCGTTGAAGCGCAAGGGTTTTGGCCCTGGTTCGAACTCCAAAGGAAGACTGCGAGACGTCCATTACGGCAACTTCCATTGTCGTTTTGGCCTTCCTAATGTACTTTCCCATTTTGGGTTTGAATTTGAAAAGGGTTTTGGGTTTTGGAAGAAAGGAAGCTTTCAGAGTCTCATGAGAAAGAGAGGAGAATTAGAAGAAACGAATGGAAAGGAAAATAAAAGAAAATAAATTTGGGGTTAACAGTTGTTTGTTTAGGAGAAAAAAAGGAAGGTTTCTCAGGTGGGGGAATATTGACCGCTTTGAGTTTATCTAGTTTCGTGTATCGCGTGATATTTTGCATTTTCTTCTAAAACAATTTACGATTTACATCATCATGGGTCCAAAATTTTTTAAAATCCTTAACCTACAAATTAATATTTAAATTATACCATTTTTATCATTTTAAATAGTTTTTTTATAAGTGATACATATTTTTCTTTTTCAAATTACTACTTCTATTGAAACTATTAAATATATTAAAAAAAACTTAACTTATAAATTAATACATAAATTATTTTCTTCATTTTTTCATTTTTGTACCTGTTTTTTTATAACAAATTTTACTTCAACTATTTTTTCCTTAAATAAATACCTCTATTAGTTTAACCATTAATTAAACTGCTACGTGTATTTAGAAAAATATAACCAATTAAAAATTGTTATGCTTATAAATAGAGACTCTGATGAAGCATTATAATCATCCCTTTTGATCAATAAAGTATATCCTCTATTACTTTCATATTTTCTTTGTTCTTTATTCTCTCAATCTTTCTTTAATTATAACACGTTATCAGCACGATCTTTTTGAAACTGATAGTTTCTTTTATCGGTGATCAAATTTATCCTTAATGATTTTCAATATCTTTGACAGTAAGATGTAAAGTTTTTACAGGAAATTTCTGTAACACCCCTTATCCTTATTCAATGCTGGAACAGATACGAGGCATTACCGATCTTACAAAGCAAGCAAACATACAAATCGAGTCATAAATTTGCATCCGAATTAAAATCATTTGTATTCAATCGTAAAGTCCCTATTACGAGCCTACAAGGCCCAAAACATGCTTTGGAAGTGGTTCGGGACTAAACCGAGAACTTAGGAAAATTTTACAAAACTTATAAATTTTTTGCTATGAACAAGGGTCACACGCCCGTGTGGTTTGGGACACGCCCGTGTGGGCAGGCTGTGTGGTCAAACACGTCCGTGTCCCTAACCCGTGTAGCTCTCTGATTTTTAAGGCATGAACAAATTGAGGTCACACGGCCAAGTCACATACTCGTGTGCTAAGCCATGTGGTGAATTAAATTTTCATAAAATAGGTGCACACTTCACACAGTTGGGACACATGCCCATGCTTGAGGCAGTGTCCTTCACACGGCTGAGACACACGCTCGTGTCTTTGCCCGTGTGCTCAACTCTAAGCATTCTGTTTCTCAAAATTAAGGTGCAGGGGACACATGGCCGAAACACACGCTCATGGGGCAGACCATGTGTCACACACGGTCTAGGCACACGCCTGTGTGTCTACCCGTGTGGACAAAATAAAGGCTATTTACCAAGCCATTTGTCACCCTCATTTGCACATAAACACCCACAATCTTATTGGCACAACCATGGCATATTTAGGCAACCAAAACATCCACAAACAAGGCCAAATCATGTCATTTCATTATCCACACTCAACATATTTACAACATCATATTTTGCCAAACCAAATCATACCAGACTCACATTCTACAAGTTCCAATATGGCTACCAATAACATGCATGATATTACTTAGTTTTGCTAGCATACCAATGAGCCAGTCTTAACCATTCAACAACAAAACCATTAAACCACATTCAACCATTTACCAAGCAATTATAAACCACATCACACAAGAGATAATTGCACATGCATGCATATATCTATATATAAGCTTCCAGCCAATTCAACCAAAATGAGCCAAGTTATATGGCCAAATACCAAAACAAGCCTATGATTATTACAAGCCAATACATTTGGCCAAATCATGATGACACATATAACCAAATGACCAAGTTCCTATATATGCCATATTCTCAAAACATTTAAAATCATCGGTACCCAAAATAACAGTTTGATAGTGTGATGCGAACTCCGATAATCTCCAACCTGAGCTAGCTTAATGACACTATAAAACATGGAAAATAAAATGGAGTAAGCCATATAGCTTAGTAAGTCGTATGAAAGAAATAAGCTAACTTTACCATACATTAACATGCAATTACTATAACTTAAGTTAATATGTTTTACCATATTCTCATGATCATAATTCATTCCATCACAACTTACCTTGAGTTCATCATTTTTCCAATTTAATAATCATAAGTTTTGTGCATATACCTATACCACTCATAATGGTTTCATACTCATTCTTATCTTTGTCATACCCAATGAACCACTTGGAATAATAATATCAGATACTCGGGAAACCTTGCACACAAGGTACCACATATGTAGCCATTACTACCTCTATCTCATATCACATATATGCTCGCTCTCGAGCCATTAACTGGCCTACTCACACAAGCTGTCAGTCAAGACGTAGCTACTTGGTGCTGTTCACACAACCTATCAAATAATCGCAACATATGCCAGTATACTCAGCCACTGGTAGGACGTACAGGACCAGGAACCGGATCACATAGCATAAAACCCTAGTGACATGCTACTTGTATCCTAATCTATTCCTAAGGTTCGATTGGGATTTCTCGCTTGCCAAAACATTGTTGAACGTGTCTGTAAAGTCATTTACACAATTCATGAGGTATTAAAGCAATTAAAATACAATTAGAATAAAGCTTATTTAACATACAAACTTACCTCGGTTACAAAAATGGCCAAAGGGATCCATTCGTCAATTACTTTGTTTTTCCCCTAATCTAGACCCGAACTTCGTTTCTTGATCTATAATACCACATTTAACTTATTTAATCATCACATTATTCAATTCAGCCCAAAAACACATTATGAAAAAATTTACATTTTTGCCCCTAACTTTTCAACATTTTACAATTTAGTCCCTAGGCTCGTAAAATGAATTTCTTTCAATTTATTCACAACCCAAGACTAGCCGAATATTATTTATACTCATAATAGCCCACATTGTTCATTTATTCACACTTTTCTACTCATTTTATAGACTTTTACAAATTAGTCCCTATTTAACTTTTTTTATCGAAAATCACTTTGTAAATGTTGTTTATCTAACATCAAACATAAATTTTCTACCATTAAACATCAAAATACTCATATATTCATCATGGGACAAATTTTAGACTTTAATCCTTCTTCAAATTAGTGCTTGGAAAGGTTATATTAGGTTAAGATAACTTTAAAAACATAAAAATCATTACAAATAGGGCAAGAATGGACTTGCAATCGAGCTTAAAAGTGGCCAAAACCCTGGCCATGTCTTCTTCTTCAAATTTGGCTATGGGGGGACTAATTTCAGAAGATGGACACTTTTATTTTTACTTATTTTTTCTTTATTACTAGATTACCAAAGTACCCTTAACTTAAACTTTGAAATTTTTACCTACTCCATGTCCATTTTTGTCCATTAAGAAGTATAATAGTCTAATTACCATTTAAAAATCTCCAATTAAAAGTTCATAACAATTAGATACCTTTAACTTATAGAATTCAAGTTTTGCACCTATTGTAATTTAGTCATTATAGTCAAATTGGGCACTCAATCGATAAAATTTCTTAACAAAATTTTCATACAATTATTCTATCATACTGTAGTCCTTAAAGAAACAATAAAATAAATATTTCTACTTTAGATTTGTGGCCTCAAAGCCACTGTTTCTGATTTGACCCAAAAACGGGCTGTTACAACTCTCCCCCATTCAGGGATTTTCATCCCTGAAAATCTTACCAGAAAAGAGGTTAGGGTACTATTTTCTCATAGCTTCCTTGGGTTCCCACGTAGCCTCTTTGACCCCGTGTCATCGCCACAAAACTTTTACTAGAGCTATGCTTTTGTTACTCAATTGTTTAACCTTTCGAGCTTTGATCGGTTCTTTACCATATGTCATATCGGGTCGAATCTCAACCTCTGTTGCGGAAATTACATGCGAAGGATCTGATCGATATCGTCGCAACATCGACACATGAAGTACATTGTGAATTCTTTTCAACTCCGACGGCAAAGCTAGTCGATATGCCACTGGCCTTATTCTTTCAATAATCTCATACAGCCCAATGAAAAGCTGGCTCAACTTGCATTTGCGTCCAAATCTAAGAATTTTCTTCCATGGAGACACTTTCAGAAACACTTTATCTCTAACCTGAAATTCAATATCCTTCCATTTCAAATCCGCGTACAATTTCTGTCGACCCAAAGCTACTTTCAAGCAACCACAAATTACTTTCACTTTCTCTTCGATTTCTCTGACCAAATCAACCCCGTGAATCTATTTCTCATTAAGCTCAGTCTAGTACAATGAAGTTCGACACTTGCGGTCGTACAATGCTCTATATGTTGCCATCTTTATACTCGATTGATAACTATTGTTATAAGCAAATTCGACCAACGGTAGATATTTCTCCCAACTACCTTCAAACTCTAAAACACAATAGCGAAGCATATCTTCGAGAATTTGAATCACTCTCTCAGATTGACTGTCAGTTTGTAGATGGAATGGGGTACTAAAATTCAACTTTGTACCCAATGCTTCTTGCAATTTCTTCTAAAATCGCAACGTAAACCTCAGATCTCTATCTGAAATAATAGAAGTAGGCACTCCATGCAATCTAACAATTTTAGCAATGTACAATTCAATTAGTTTATCAAGTGAATAATCAGTATGTACCAGAATAAAATGAGCCGATTTTGTCAATCTATCAACAATGACCCATACAGTTTCTTTCATCTTCGGAGTCAGAGGTAACCCCGATACGAAATCCATCGTAACTCTATCCCATTTTGACTTAGGTATAGTCACAGGCTGAAGTAAACCCGAAGGCACTTGATGTTCGGCTTTCACTTGTTGACAAATCAAACACCTCATTACAAATTCTGAAATGTCTCGTTTCATGCCTGACCACCAGTACAATTCCTTCAAATCATTATACATCTTAGTGCTTCCAGGATGAATAGATAGACAACTAGTATGTCCCTCATGAAGAATTTTCTAAATCAGTTAAGCATCTCTCGGTACACAAATCCTACCTCGGAACCTCAAACAATCATCAGATCCAATCTGATATTCTGAATCACTGTTCGATTCGTATTGAACTCTTTTAGCTTGAAACTCATTATCACCTTTCTGCATTTTGCAAATTTGCTGAAGAAATACCAGTCTAGCTTTTAATCGGCCAGAATCAATCCATCATCAGAAAAGTTTGTAACAACCTGATTTTAGGGTTAGTCAAAACAGTGGTTTCGGGACCACGAATCTGAAGCAGTAAAATTTGTTTTTATTACAATTTTATGATCTACAGTTTCACAGAATGATTTCGTGAAAATTTTGACATTTGGGCACTCAATTTAGTAAAAAAGACTAAATTGTAAAAAGTGCAAAAGTTGAGTTCTACATGTTAAAGGTGTCCAATTGCTATGAGATTTTAAATTAGAGGTCCTTATATGATAATTAGACCATTTTTTAAGTTAGTGGACAAAATGGACATGATGAGATAAAATTTTAAAGTTTGGCAAAAAGGGCATTTTGGTCATTTAGTAAATAAAAGAATAAAAAGGGAAAATAAAGTCAAATTTTGTCCATCTTCTCCAACCCTTGGTCGAAAATTTGGAGACACCATAGGTAGGGTTTTCTTAAACTTTCAAGCTTGATTGTAAGTACACCTTACCCCCTTTTTTAATGCTCTTTACGTTTTTGAAGTCATATTCACCCGATCTTTCCATTTCTACCATTGTTTTGAAGTAGGGTTCATGTTTAAAAATTTACCCATGTGTGACATGCATGTGTTTTGATGTTTAATGGTAGAAAATGAAAGTTTGATGTGTAATAAACAACTTTTACTAAGTGTTTTTTTCATGAAAATACCTAAAAATGACCTATTTGTAAAAAGTTATCAAATGGGTAGTAAAAATATGATTTGATGAAAAATGTGTGCTGAAATGAGCATGTTTATGGTTCGGCTAGGCTTGGGTAACAAAGAAATTGAATACATTTCATTTTACGAGCCTAAGGACGAATTTGTAAAAATGTGAAACTTTAGGGATAAAAAGGTAATTTTTCCATAATGTGATGTTTGAAATAATTTGAGTAATGTGAATATTGAATAAACCAAATTTTTTATTATAGATCAAGAAAAAACGAAGTTCAGACCTTGAGCGGGGAAACAATAAGGTGTTTGACGATTAAATCCTTATTTACTATTTTTGGTACCGAGGTAAGTTCATATGTAAATAATGTATTATTAAATATTCTTCAATTGTATTTTTATTGTATGAATTTTTATTTAATCTTTGAATGAATTCGACAAGTTCGACAAGTGAGAAAATCCCGAATGAACCTTAGGAATAGTTAGTATACAAATGTCATGACATTAGGGTTAGTTGAGATTATGTGTAAGACCATATCTAGGATATGAAATTGATATGAGATTTCATGTAAGACCATAGCTAGGCTATTGGAATTGATATGAGATCCGACGTAAGACCATATCTGGGATATGGCATTGGTATGGTAGTATGTGTGTGAGATTTCCCGAGTATCCATTAGTATTCCAATTGGTTCAACGGGAAACTTAACTGTAAAGTTTAAGTTGTGAAAGACTATGGTATGTAGTGAAAGATTATGGTAAGTTGTAAGTTGGTACAAGTATGTACACGAAACTCATGCTTAATGAGCTCAATATGTGATGAACCTATGGTATGGTTTGAGTGAGTAAGTTATGATGTTAAAGTATTAAAAACATATATGTTAAGCTTGATTATGAAATTTACAATGACGTTTATGTTAATTTACTTCATGTTAAGTACTTGTTAAAATGTGTTTATGGTGCCTATTAGTTGCATAGGAACTTACTAAGCTTTAAAGCTTACCCCCTTTCTTTTTCCCTTGTCTTATAGTGTCTCCAAGCCAACTCGGGGATCAAAGACTATTGGAGATCCATTCACACTATCAACTTAACATTTTGGGTACCTGTGACAGCACAAAATTGACCCTAGTCGGGAAGTGGTTTCGGGACCACAAAACCGAGTTATGAAAATAATTAATTGTTATATTCTACGTTTATTATGTGTGTACATGCATATGTGGAAGTTTCATTCCCTAATTTTGCCAATTGCATGAGGAATTATTAAATAGGGATCAACATGAGACATGGTAAAATATGATAGGCTAATTTTAAAGGGCTTATTAGTGCATGTCAACACAAAGGTGGACTTGCATGTCAAATTGCCCAATTTCCTTATAGTGGCCGGCCAAGGTGGGTTGATGATGGGCAATATATTTGTGAAATTGATATTGGGTTGTGGGATTTAATGAATAAAAGAAAAGAATAAAAAGAAAGCAAATGAAAAAAAAAAGGCTTCATCCTTGTCTTCTTGGCCGAATTGAAGGAAGGAATAGGGGCAAAGAACTTTCGGCCATTTGAATGCTTAATAAGGTTAGTATATTGTGTTAAAGTTGTGAAATTTTAGCTTGTTTTAGGTTAATTATCATGGTTCTTACTTAGACCATGCAAAATTTTTAACTTTGATGGATGGATGGAGCATTCGGCTATGGCTATTAAAGAAGGAAATTTGATTACTTCCTTTAAGTTTTGATGAAGAATGTGTTGAGGAAAGAAATTGATCTTGCTAAAAATATAAATTCTAAATGCTCATATATGTAATACCCAAATAAAAATGCTTGATGTCTTGAACAAATATTGTTTCGATGGGTGGAATGAGTAATGTCATGTATAGGTTTCGGCTATGGATTTTCATGATTAATATTTTTATGTTGGTGTTGAAATTGAAAATGGATGTTAGTCGTGCTATAACACTTGCTTAATGATGAAAGGATCATGAGCTTAGGGCTTGAGAGGCATTAGGCTTTGGAGTAAAAATAATAGAAATGGTGTTTAGTCAATGCAAGTGTCCATACTTGTAGAATGTATTGAGTGTTGTAATCGGCCTTAACATAGACATGTGTGTGTTCGGCCACATAAATGAGCACCTAAGTTGATGTGTATGTTCGGCCAAAGGTAAGCATGTTGATGGCTTTATCTTGACTTAGAAGGTTCGGCTAAAGGGAAAATTAGCTAATATGTCGAATTCGATTCGTGAATTCGTACATATGTGACTCTAATGTCTAATGTGTATATGGACTAAGTACCTTGAGGTTCTCTTTTGATGTTCGAGTGAATTGTATTGAATCATTTGATGTGATTAAAAATGCATATGACCATTGTGTATTTGAGCTAAAAGGTGGCCATATGACCCATCAAACTCCTTGTCATATTCGGCCATAAGCTAGCAAAATGAGACTTTAATGAGTTAAATTTGTTTGATTTAGCTCAAGGAGTTAAAGGAGGTGAATCGAGCAAAGGCAAAGAAAAGATCACTGAGTAGTCGAGTTGGAACCGTCTTACCCAACACAAGGTAAGTCATTAAGCATGTAGTTGGCGTTATTTCAAATGGTCGTAATGTTTATGTATTGATGTTGAATGGAATGAATAAATATACATATATATATGCATGTACGGATGTGATAATGAAATTGTTGAATGGAAAGAAAAGAGGTAAGATGTACTGAGTTGTTGATCTCGGCACTAAACGTGCGGGTATAACCATTTACGACCATGAGATTGGCGCTAAGTGCGCGGGATTAAATTGTACAGCACTAAGTGTGCGATTTGACTATGTTGCACTAAGTGTGCGAAATGAATATGATGCACTAAGTGTGCGAATTGACCATGCGGCACTAAGTGTGCGAGTTTGACTATGTAGCACTAAGTGTGCGATTTGATTACGTAGCACTAAGTGTGCGAGTTGATTATATAGCACTGAGTGTGCGGACTCAATATACATTCGTGAATCATTATGGACACTATGTGTGCGACACTATTGAGTCGATCGCGGACAGCGGATCGGGTAAGTGTCTTGAGTACATGGCTAATAGGTGCTATGCTTATACTTGGTGTTGAGCTCGGTAAGTTTGAACCTATGTGACAAATATACTTGAAGTCACGTACATAAAATTTATCGTAGGATGGGTGAAAGGCCGTTTAGTCGTTTGATTGTAACGGAGATAAATTGATTTATGAAAATGCTTCAATGTCCTATTGATGAGTATATGGAATGTGAATGCATGAATTGATATGAAATTGAATCGATAGGTTGGAGGAACTATGGTATGGTTCGGTATGGATGGAGTAAATTGTCTCGTTCCATTTTGTTTCCTCTTGTGATAATGTTATTGATGGATGGTAGTGCATTGCTTATGACTTACTGAGTTATAAACTCACTCGGTGTTTCCTTGTCACCCATTATAGGTTGCTTGGACTCATCTATTTTTGCGGGGTCAGGCCGTCATCGAAGTCATCACACCGGATAGCAAGTTTTGGTACTTTCTTCTTAGTTGGCTTAGAAGAACATTTTGGCATGTATAAGCTATTACGTTGTGTTTCAACTTTGGCATGTAAACTTTAAGCCATGCGAAAATGGCACGAATGTTCGATTGAGTTGGATCAAGGGTAGGCATGAAATGGACCTAGTTACTTTCGTAACAGATGCTGGCAGCAGCAGTGTCATGAGATTGAAAAATCACTAAAAATAGTAGGAGTGGTATTAATTGATGAATAAATTATTTAATTGAAGCTCGATGAGTCTGTTTTCATGAGGAAGTAACGAAAAGATCATATGGGCAGTATATTAAGAGATAATCAGATTTTTGTGGGACAGGGCCAGAACGGTTTCTGGATTCCCTGCTCCGACTTTGGAAATTCATTATAAATTAACCAGAGATAATTAGGGGTCGTACCATATATGTATAGATTCCTCTCTGGGTCTAGTTTTCATAGAAACAAACGGCATCAGTATTGAAGCCCCGTGCAGGGAGATATCCAAGTCGTAATGGGCAAAGGTCAGTGTAGTCGACCCCTGCAACATGGGAGACTTTGACTAATAAACTGTACTAATTGGCCCGACCAAAAATTCTAGAAAAAAAATACATAGATGGGCACATGAGTCTAGTTTCTGGGAAAAATTACGAAACTGATTTTCGAGTTACGAAACTCAAGATATGATTTTTAAAACGACTAGTACACAGATTGGGCAGTGTCTGGAAAATAAATTTTTATAAGGGGTTAAAGTCAGTTAACACCTCGTGTTCGACTCCGGTGTCGGTTTCGGGTTCGGGGTGTTACATTTGATTGGTATCAGAGCTATGGTTTAGTCGGTTCTAGGACTACCATAGCGCGTATGAGTCTAGCTATACATGCCGAATGTTAATGGTTAAATGTGTGATGACTTCTGGCGGTTGAAATGTTTTTGTTTTGATTAGTAAATGGATCCCGGTGTAGAGAGAACCTTGGCGGATGACATTGAAAGTGTAGCGGCTGCTCCTGCACAAGGGACGCCGCCTGTTGAACCTCAGTCATCTGCGAATAATCAAGGTGAGGGGGCTAAACAAGCCTTCTTTACCATGATGAATGAGTGGGTCGCGCAATATGCCCGAACCAACCCGGCTGTCCAACAATTCCCAAATTTGAATAATCCACCCCAAGAGCCTATAATGCCATCAGTCGCTGATCCTGTGAGGCTGAGTAAGCCACCTGTAGACTTGATTAGGAAGCGTGGGGCCGAGGAGTTCAAGGCCATAGTAATTGATGATGCCGAAAGGGCCGAGTTCTGGCTTGATAACACCATTCGGGTGTTCGATGAATTGTCATGCACACCTGACGAATGTCTAAAATGTGCTGTATCTTTGTTGCGAGACTCAGCCTACTATTGGTGGAGGACCTTGATTTCCATAGTCCCGAACGAGCGAGTAACTTGGGACTTCTTTCAAACGGAATTCCGAAAGAAATTTATTAGCCAACGGTTCATTGATCAGAAGCGTAAGGAGTTCTTGGAACTCAAGCAAGGCCGTATGACTGTATCTGAATACGAACATGAATTCGTAAGACTCAGTAGGTATGCCCGGGAGTGTGTAGCTGATGAGGTTGCTATGTGCAAAAGATTCGAGGAAGGATTGAATGAAGATTTAAAGCTACTAATGGGTATTTTGGAAATAAAAGAATTCGTAACACTAGTCGAACGAGCCTGCAAGGCGGAAGAACTTGGAAAGGAGAAGAGGAAGGCTGAATTTGAAGCTAGAGATTATCGTAAAAGATCGACGGGTAAAGCTCCGTTCTCAGCTGTAAAGAAGTTCAGGGAGGACATTAATAAGTCGAGGGCGACTGCGGGAATTTCCATCAGGGCAAGACCATCGATGGGCTCCCGAGCTACTTTGGTAGCTAGTGTGGGCAATAATCGTCACGAGAAACCTGAATGTCCCCAATGTGGAAGACGACACCTAGGTGAATGTTGGGGCAAGTCTACTAGCAGGGCCTGTTACGGATGCGGTTCGAAGGACCACTTCATTAGAGATTGCACGGAGCTGGATGAGAAGAATAAGATTCAAGGTGCAAGACCTAGTGGAGTGACATCTAGAGGTAGACCACCGAGAATTTTAGGAGGCAGGGGTGGTAGTCAGAGGGGGGGCCTCTGATACGGCCGATCGAGCCGAGAACCGTACTCCTGCTAGAGCATATGCCATTCGCGCACGAGAGGAGGCATCCTCCCCCGACGTCATCACTGGTACCTTCACTCTCTTTGATACTAATGTGATTGCATTGATTGACCCTGGTTCTACTCATTCATATGTATGCGAAACCTTAGCAACCAGTAAGACTCTACCTGTTGAGTCTACTGAGCTCGTAATTCGAGTATCAAACCCTTTGGGTCAATGCGTACTTGTTGAATAAAGTGTGTAAGAGATGCCCTCTAATAATCCGAGAATCCTGTTTTCCGGCCGATTTGATGCTTTTGCCGTTCGACGAGTTTGATGTTATTCTTGGTTTGGATTGGTTAACCGCGCATGATGCGGTTGTGAATTGCAAAAGCAAGACTATCGATTTGAGGTGCGCAAATAACGAAATAATCCGACTTGAGTCTGCGAACTTAAGGGGGTTGCCAGCTGTTATATCAGCAATGTTGGCCCAGAAATATGTAAGGAAAGGGTGCGAAGCATACCTCGCGTATGTACTTGATGACAAGGAGTTAGAAAAGAAACCCGAATCGGTGCCGGTGGTTTGTGAATACCCGGATGTTTTTCCTGAAGAGTTACCGGGTTTGCCACCTGTTCGGGAGGTAGAGCTTGGTATTGAGCTTGTACCTGGAACTACGCCAATTTCGATCGCTCCGTATCGTATGGCACTAACCGAGTTAAAAGAGTTGAAAGCTCAGTTGCAAGAATTGACGGATAGAGGTTTCGCTCGACCGGGTTTCTCACCTTGGGGTGCACCAGTATTGTTCGTGAAAAAGAAGGACGGAACCATGAGGTTGTGCATTGACTATCGTCAACTGAATAAAGTGACGATAAAGAATAAGTATCCGTTACCGCGTATTGATGATCTGTTCAATCAATTAAAGGGAGCATCGGTGTTTTCAAAGATAGATTTGAGATCGGGTTATTATCAGTTGCGGATTCGAGATTCGGACGTACCCAAAACTGCTTTCAGAACGAGGTACGGTCACTACGAGTTCTTAGTGATGCCGTTCGGGCTCACTAATGCCCCTGCGGTGTTTATGGATTTGATGAATCGGATCTTCAGGCCGTATTTGGATCGGTTCGTAGTTGTGTTTATTGATGACATCTTGGTCTATTCAAGAGATGAGACCGAACATGCTGAGCATCTGAGGCAAGTGTTGCAAATTTTGCGGGATAAGCAGTTATATGCTAAGTTCAGTAAGTGTGAGTTCTGGTTAAGAGAGGTTAGCTTCTTGGGTCATGTGGTATCCGCATCGGTAATTCGAGTTGACCCGAGCAAAATTTCAGCCATACTTAACTGGAAGCCTCCGAGAAATGTTACCGAAGTCCGGAGCTTTCTAGGGCTCGCCGGTTATTACCGACGATTTGTCAAAGGTTTCTCGATGATAGCCACACCAATGACGAAGTTACTTCAAAAGGATGTTAAGTTCGAATGGACGGAGAAATGTCAGAAAAGCTTCGATCAACTGAAAACTCATTTGACTGAAGCTCCAATTTTGGTGCAACCCGAATCGGGTAAAGAGTTTGTCATTTATAGTGACGCATCCCTACTTGGGTTGGGTTGCGTATTGATGCAAGAAGGTCGAGTTGTGGCCTATGCGTCGAGACAATTGAAGCCACACGAGAGAAATTATCCGACCCATGATCTCGAACTAGCCGCCATTGTGTTTGCATTGAAAATATGGCGACATTATTTGTTTGGTGAGAAGTGCCATGTGTTTTCGGATCACAAAAGTCTCAAATATTTGATGACTCAACGAGACTTGAATCTGCGACAAAGACGTTGGCTTGAGTTGTTGAAAGATTACGAGCTTGTCATTGATTACCACCCGGGAAAGGCTAATGTGGTTGCGGACGCCTTAAGCCGGAAATCACTGGTTGCTTTGCGAGCGATGAATGTACACTTGTCTGTTCTACCTGACAATGTGTTAGTAGCTGAATTAAAAGCCAAACCATTATTGACTCATCAAATTCGTGAAGCTCAGAAAGTCGATGATGAATTGGTTGCAAAACGAGCTGAGTGTGTTCCGAACAAGGAATCGGAGTTTCAGATTGATGATGATGGTTGTTTGAGGTTTAGAAGTCGTTTGTGTGTTCTAAGGAATTCGGAACTCATTCCGATGATTCTGAACGAAACCCGTTGTAGCCAAATGTCAATTCACCCGGGGAGCACGAAAATGTACAACGACTTGAAACGTCGGTTTTGGTGGCATGGTATGAAACGAGACATCTCCGACTTTGTTTCGAGATGTTTAATATGTCAACAAGTGAAAGCGGAACATCAAGTGCCTTCAGGGTTACTTCAGCCGATCATGATACCCGAGTGGAAATGGGACCGAGTCACAATGGACTTTGTGTCCGGACTGCCATTGTCAACAAGTAAGAAGGATGCAATTTGGGTTGTGGTTGATAGACTGACTAAGTCGGCTCACTTTATCCCCGTGCGTACGGATATTTCATTGGATAAACTAGCCGAATTGTATGTCTCTCAGATTGTGAGATTACATGGAGTACCTATTTCTATCGTGTCGGATAGAGATCCGAGATTTACCTCACGATTTTGGAAGAAATTGCAAGAAGCTTTGGGTACCAAGCTGCATTTTAGCACCGCTTTTCACCCCCAAACCGATGGTCAATCCGAGCGGATAATTCAGATACTTGAGGATATGTTGAGATGTTGCATCCTCGAGTTCAGTAGTTCATGGGAACGGTATCTACCTTTGATTGAATTCGCTTACAACAATAGTTTTCAATCAAGTATTAAGATGGCACCTTACGAGGCTTTGTACGGTCGTAAATGCCGTACACCATTGTTTTGGACCGAGCTCGGTGAAAGTAAAATTTTCGGAGTTGATTTGATTAAAGATGCCGAACAGAAAGTAAAGGTAATCCGTGAAAGTCTGAAAGCAGCCACAGATCGTCAGAAATCGTATGCGGATTTGAAACGAAAAGACATTGAATATCAGGTGGGAGATAAAGTGTTTCTTAAAGTTTCGCCTTGGAAAAAGGTACTTAGGTTTGGCCGTAAGGGCAAGTTGAGCCCGAGATTCATTGGGCCGTACGAAATCTCCGAACGAGTGGGGCCGGTTGCATATAGATTGATTTTGCCCCCTGAACTTGAAAAGATTCACAACGTCTTTCATGTTTCGATGCTTCGGCGCTATAGATCTGATCCTTCGCACATAATTAGTCCGTCGGAGGTTGAAATTCAGGCTGATATGAGTTATGAAGAAGAGCCGATGCGTATCCTAGCTCGTGAAGTGAAGGAGTTGCGAAACAAAAGAGTTCCCCTAGTAAAAGTGTTATGGCTCAAACACGGGATCGAGGAAGCTACTTGGGAAACCGAGAGCTCGATGAAAGAACGATACCCAAACCTATTTACCGGTAAGATTTTCGGGGACGAAAATTTCTTAAGTGGGGGAGAGTTGTGACAGCCCAAAATTGACCCTAGTCGGGAAGTGGTTTCGGGACCACAAAACCGAGTTATGAAAATAATTAATTGTTATATTCTACGTTTATTATGTGTGTACATGCATATGTGGAAGTTTCATTCCCTAATTTTGCCAATTGCATGAGGAATTATTAAATAGGGATCAACATGAGACATGGTAAAATATGATAGGCTAATTTTAAAGGGCTTATTGGTGCATGTCAACACAAAGGTGGACTTGCATGTCAAATTGCCCAATTTCCTTATAGTGGCCGGCCAAGGTGGGTTGATGATGGGCAATATATTTGTGAAATTGATATTGGGTTGTGGGATTTAATGAATAAAAGAAAAGAATAAAAAGAAAGCAAATGAAAAAAAAAAGGCTTCATCCTTGTCTTCTTGGCCGAATTGAAGGAAGGAATAGGGGCAAAGAACTTTCGGCCATTTGAATGCTTAATAAGGTTAGTATATTGTGTTAAAGTTGTGAAATTTTAGCTTGTTTTAGGTTAATTATCATGGTTCTTACTTAGACCATGCAAAATTTTTAACTTTGATGGATGGATGGAGCATTCGGCTATGGCTATTAAAGAAGGAAATTTGATTACTTCCTTTAAGTTTTGATGAAGAATGTGTTGAGGAAAGAAATTGATCTTGCTAAAAATATAAATTCTAAATGCTCATATATGTAATACCCAAATAAAAATGCTTGATGTCTTGAACAAATATTGTTTCGATGGGTGGAATGAGTAATGTCATGTATAGGTTTCGGCTATGGATTTTCATGATTAATATTTTTATGTTGGTGTTGAAATTGAAAATGGATGTTAGTCGTGCTATAACACTTGCTTAATGATGAAAGGATCATGAGCTTAGGGCTTGAGAGGCATTAGGCTTTGGAGTAAAAATAATAGAAATGGTGTTTAGTCAATGCAAGTGTCCATACTTGTAGAATGTATTGAGTGTTGTAATCGGCCTTAACATAGACATGTGTGTGTTCGGCCACATAAATGAGCACCTAAGTTGATGTGTATGTTCGGCCAAAGGTAAGCATGTTGATGGCTTTATCTTGACTTAGAAGGTTCGGCTAAAGGGAAAATTAGCTAATATGTCGAATTCGATTCGTGAATTCGTACATATGTGACTCTAATGTCTAATGTGTATATGGACTAAGTACCTTGAGGTTCTCTTTTGATGTTCGAGTGAATTGTATTGAATCATTTGATGTGATTAAAAATGCATATGACCATTGTGTATTTGAGCTAAAAGGTGGCCATATGACCCATCAAACTCCTTGTCATATTCGGCCATAAGCTAGCAAAATGAGACTTTAATGAGTTAAATTTGTTTGATTTAGCTCAAGGAGTTAAAGGAGGTGAATCGAGCAAAGGCAAAGAAAAGATCACTGAGTAGTCGAGTTGGAACCGTCTTACCCAACACAAGGTAAGTCATTAAGCATGTAGTTGGCGTTATTTCAAATGGTCGTAATGTTTATGTATTGATGCTGAATGGAATGAATAAATATACATATATATATGCATGTACGGATGTGATAATGAAATTGTTGAATGGAAAGAAAAGAGGTAAGATGTACTGAGTTGTTGATCTCGGCACTAAACGTGCGGGTATAACCATTTACGACCATGAGATTGGCGCTAAGTGCGCGGGATTAAATTGTACAGCACTAAGTGTGCGATTTGACTATGTTGCACTAAGTGTGCGAAATGAATATGATGCACTAAGTGTGCGAATTGACCATGCGGCACTAAGTGTGCGAGTTTGACTATGTAGCACTAAGTGTGCGATTTGATTATGTAGCACTAAGTGTGCGAGTTGATTATATAGCACTGAGTGTGTGGACTCAATATACATTCGTGAATCATTATGGACACTATGTGTGCGACACTATTGAGTCGATCGCGGACAGCGGATTGGGTAAGTGTCTTGAGTACATGGCTAATAGGTGCTATGCTTATACTTGGTGTTGAGCTCGGTAAGTTTGAACCTATGTGACAAATATACTTGAAGTCACGTACATAAAATTTATCGTAGGATGGGTGAAAGGCCGTTTAGTCGTTTGATTGTAACGGAGATAAATTGATTTATGAAAATGCTTCAATGTCCTATTGATGAGTATATGGAATGTGAATGCATGAATTGATATGAAATTGAATCGATAGGTTGGAGGAACTATGGTATGGTTCGGTATGGATGGAGTAAATTGTCTCGTTCCATTTTGTTTCCTCTTGTGATAATGTTATTGATGGATGGTAGTGCATTGCTTATGACTTACTGAGTTATAAACTCACTCGGTGTTTCCTTGTCACCCATTATAGGTTGCTTGGACTCATCTATTTTTGCGGGGTCAGGCCGTCATCGAAGTCATCACACCGGATAGCAAGTTTTGGTACTTTCTTCTTAGTTGGCTTAGAAGAACATTTTGGCATGTATAAGCTATTGCGTTGTGTTTGAACTTTGGCATGTAAACTTTAAGCCATGCGAAAATGGCACGAATGTTCGATTGAGTTGGATCAAGGGTAGGCATGAAATGGACCTAGTTACTTTCGTAACAGATGCTGGCAGCAGCAGTGTCATGAGATTGAAAAATCACTAAAAATAGTAGGAGTGGTATTAATTGATGAATAAATTATGTAATCGAAGCTCGATGAGTCTGTTTTCATGAGGAAGTAACGAAAAGATCATATGGGCAGTATATTAAGAGATAATCAGATTTTTGTGGGACAGGGCCAGAACGGTTTCTGGATTCCCTGCTCCGACTTTGGAAATTCATTATAAATTAACCAGAGATAATTAGGGGTCGTACCATATATGTATAGATTCCTCTCTGGGTCTAGTTTTCATAGAAACAAACGGCATCAGTATTGAAGCCCCGTGCAGGGAGATATCCAAGTCGTAATGGGCAAAGGTCAGTGTAGTCGACCCCTGCAACATGGGAGACTTTGACTAATAAACTGTACTAATTGGCCTGACCAAAAATTCTAGAAAAAAAATACATAGATGGGCACATGAGTCTAGTTTCTGGGAAAAATTACGAAACTGATTTTCGAGTTACGAAACTCAAGATATGATTTTTAAAACGACTAGTACACAGATTGGGCAGTGTCTGGAAAATAAATTTTTATAAGGGGTTAAAGTCAGTTAACACCTCGTGTTCGACTGGGTTCGGGGTGTTACAGTACCCATGACTTTAATATTTTGTGTTATGGCATGTATAGGGACTTGGTCATTTTGTTATGTGTCATATTCGATTTGGCCAAATGTGTTGGCTTATAATGGTTGATAATTCATTTTGTAAATGACCATTGAAATTGGCTAATATTGTTTAAGTATATATGCATATGATGATGTTTTCATGGATGTGAGAATTTTCATGGATTGAGTTGATGAGTAGGTGATGTTTGTATGTGGTAGATAGTTGCATGTAAATGATATATTGATATCTTGTTTGTGGCTGAATTGGTTGTATGAATATGCTTGGATTGGTGTTGCTTGTTATTGTGTAGGTTGGTGCAAGAGGTGGCAAAATAGCTTGGTAAATAGCCTTATTTCGTCCACACAGGCAAAGACACGATCGTGTGTCTCAGCCGTGTGAAGGACACGGCTCAGGGACACGGGCATGTGCCCAGAGCATGCAAATTCTGCACCTATTTTATGAAAAATTATGAAAATTAAATTGCCCACATGGCGTAAGCACACGAGTGTGTAACATGGCCGTGTGACTTCAAATTATTGATGGCGTCATAAATAGAGAGTTATACGGGTTAGGGACATGGGCATGTGTGACCATACGGCCTACCCACACGGGTGTGTCCCAAGCCACATGGGCGTGTGATCCCTGTTTTGATGAAAAATTTTTAAGTGTTAGGAAGTTTTCTAAAGTTCTTAGTTTAGTCCCGAATCATTCCTAATGCATGTTTTGGGCTTCCTAGGCTCATTTTAGGGACAATATGAATGTAAATGAAAAGTTTTAAATTTGGATGGAAATTTACGTCTCGATTTTGTTTGTTTGCTTATGTTTAAGTCTGGTAATGCCTCGTACCCTGTTCCGGCGTCAAATACGGGTAAGGGGTATTACAAAGTTAACTGCGTATTCATCGCCCTCAAAGCAAACAAAGTCTTTCTACTTAAAGGGTCAGCGACTACGTTCGTTTTCCTTAGGTGATAGTCGACCACTAATTCATAATCTTTCAACAACTCGAGCCATCTTTGTTGTCACAAATTCAAACTTTTTGAGTCATCAAATACTTTAAACTCTTGTGATCAGTAAAGATGTGACACTTCTCATCGAATAAATGATGTCTCCAAAACAATAGCAGCCAATTCCAAGTCATGCGTCGAATAATTCTTTTCTTGCGGTTTCAACTGTCTCGAGGCATAAGCTATCACTTTACCCTTTTGCATCAACACACAACCAAGGCCATTCAAGGATGCGTCGCTGAAAATCACAAACTCTTTCCTCGACTCAGGTTGCATTAATACTGGTGCCTCAGTCAACAACACTTTGAACTGTTGAAAACTCTTTTGACATTTTTTAGACCACTAGAATTTCACATTTTTTTGTAACAATCTGGTCATAGGTGTAGCAATCATCGAAAATCCTTTAACAAAATGTCGATAATAACCAGCCAAACCCAAAATGCTTCTAACTTCGGATACATTCCTCGGTGGTTTCCAATCAATGACTATCTAAATCTTGGATCAACCCGTATACCTTCCGTTGAAACAATGTGTCCTAAAAATCTAACTTCTCAGAGCAAAAACTCTTTTTTTTTAAATTTAGCAAACAATTTGTTATCTCTCAAAGTCTGTAACAAAATTCTTAAATGTTTGGCATGCTCAGACTGATCTCGGGAATAAATCAGGATGTCATCAATAAATACAACCACAAACTTATCTAAATATGGTAGGAAGATTCGATTCATCAAGTCCATAAAAACTGCAGGAGCATTAGTTAATTTGAAAGGCATAACAGGAAATACATAATGCCCATACCTCGTTCTGAACACGGTCTTCGGCACATCCAACTCTTTAACTCTCAACTGATAATAGCATGATCTCAAGTCTATCTTCGAGAACACTGTTGCCCTCTTCAACTGGTTGAACAAGTCACCAATTCTCGATAAAGGATACTTGTTCTTTATGGTAACCTTGTTAAGCTGATGATAATCAATACAAAGTCTCATGGATCTGTCTTTTTTCTTAACGAATAACACTAGTGCATCCCAAGGCGAAAAAATCGGTCTCATAAAACCCTTATCTGTCAACTCTTGCAATTGAGATTTCAATTCTTTCAATTCAGTCGGAGCCATTCTATACGGTGCTATCGATATTAGTGAAGTTCCCGGTACTAAATCAATAGTAAATTCAACCTCTTTGATCAGTGGTAATCCAAGCAACTCTTCTGAAAACACATCCATGTATTCACAAACTAGTGGCACAGATTCAATCTTTAATTCAAACACTTTTGCGTTTAGTACATATGCAAGATAAGCTTCACAACCTTTTCTTACATACCTCTAAGCCGACATTAACAAAATCACAATAGGCAACTCACCCGACTCATCTGGTTCAATCTAAAGAATTTTATTATTTTGACATTTCAATTCAACAATATTTCATCTACAATTGACTACAACATCATGTGGAGTCAACCAATCCATTCCAAGAATTACATTGAACTCATCAAACGGTAAAAGCATTCAGTCAACTAGAAAATAGTGACCCAAAATTATTAAAGGACAACTCTTGCAAACTTTATCAACTAGAACATATTTGCCTAAGGGGTTCGACACTTTAATCACATACTCAGTAGACTCAACAGACAAATTCTTACTAGATATCAAATTCATGCAAATATAAGAATGATTCGATCCAAGATCAATCAATGCAACTACATTAGTATCATAGAGAAAATGTACCAGTGATAACATTAGAGGATGACACATCTTCGCGAGTACGAATAGCGTAGGTTCTAACAGGTGCGCTAACCCCTGATCTCATAGTTAAATCCTTCGTTACACCTCTACTACTGTTCCTATTTCCAGTATTTCTTGGTGGCCTCCCTCTAGTGGCAATGTTGCTCGGTCTTGCATTCTGAAAATTGTCTTTATTAGTCATTTCAGGGCAATCTCAATTAAAGTGATCATGGGAACCACATTTAAAACAAGCCTGGTTATTCATCCTACATTCACTACGATGTTGTCTACCATAGTGTTGACATTCAGGTCTATTAGATCCAGTATTACCAACACTCGCTATTGATGTAGTTTGGGCCTTAGAACACGAATATTGCTTCCCACGATCTTTATTGGGATACCCAGTTGAAACATTCGAACGAGTATATAAATCCTTCAATTTCTTTGAAAAAGACTGAACTGACTTATTCAACGGTCTTTTTCTCAAATCTCTAGTCTTAAGCTCAGCTTTTCTCTTTTCTGATACGAACCCGCCCCACGAACTACTTAGGTCAAGCTTACCAAGTCGAGCATTGCACTGTTGGCAAGCTAATCTTAGCTTGTTTCCAGCTCCCCGAGCTCCGTCCAGCTCAATTCAATTTATTATCGAATTAATTTTGGTTTGACTTAGATCATTAGAACTCAACTCGGTTTGACGCAAGATCATTGAGCTTGATTCGAAATTATTTAAATTCATGCATTCTAATTTGCTGAAATAATTAAGTTAGTTTATTTAGTTAGCTTAAAATAATTAGCTCATTTTAATTTATCAAATCAATACATAATTAAATAAAGTTTTAATGTGTCTTAGTTTAGGACATGAATTTAATACGTCAAGTTTAGGAAAAATTAATTAGCTGTTGCTATTTATTTGTCTAAGCCGAATTTAATAGTTGTCCTAGCATTAAACGTGAGTCATAAATATGTCATTGTTTAGACATGTTATTAATGTGTTTGTGATTAAAGCATGAATTTAAATTGTCTCAACATTGCTGCTGGTTTAGTGTGCCGAATTTAATTCATGTTGCTACTTTGTCCAGCCGAATTAAATGAGTACATGTTAATTGCTGTCCGAATTAAAGAGATACTGGAGCAAGCATAGGACGAATTTAAGGAGTTGTTCAGCATGCAAGGGGTGTCCATTAAAGAGGCTACTGGTTGATGAATTTAATATGTCCCAACTCATTTAAGTACTACTTTATTTTGCTGTAAATACATCCATGGATCGGCCTAGGGAAGAGCTGAATCAACATCATTTTTTCAACTGACTTTTTCATGCATAGCAATAGCCATGAAGAATTAATTTCCAGCTACAGCCTTTAATTTCCTCTAACTGACGCCTTGGGCATTACAATGGAAACCTTTTTCTTCACCAAATAATCAGCTGAATGGGGCTGACTTTTGAAGTTCTCCAAGCTATTTTAATACCTCCCATGACCGTTCAGCTCAACGAAGCACCACCAGCTGGCTACTTACATTCTGCCGAACCTTCTAATAGGATATTCTGCGCTCATTAATTCATCAGTTGCTGAGGAAGCTTCAAGGAAATTTCCAAAGCCTATTCTAGCATGTTCTAGCCGATTGTAAATGTCTAATGAGCTGCCAAGAGTGACCATTCGGCTAGCTTTTCATTTAGCATATAAATAGTTATTTATTGTCATTTGAAAAAGGTTGTTGAACTTTGATTATTGTTTATTTGTTAATGAAATTATTTGGTGAGATTCTTTTCTCTCTAATTTCGTTGAAGACTTGTTGGCTTAACTAGAAAGCCTAGTGGCATCAACCTATTTTTCTTCTATCTCGAACTTATCACAATTCATAGTGTGGCGTTCAAAACTATACCAAGGTTCCTACTTTGTTAAGTAGTGGGTCGAGGTTTACCTTCTTTCATCCGATCACCTTAAAAGCCTATAATGTAATAGCTCGATTTTGACCCTAATCGAAATGGTG
Organism: Gossypium hirsutum; assembly: GCF_007990345.1. Classification (NCBI taxonomy): domain Eukaryota; kingdom Viridiplantae; phylum Streptophyta; class Magnoliopsida; order Malvales; family Malvaceae; genus Gossypium; species Gossypium hirsutum. The sequence continues at coordinate 59,062,305 of NC_053428.1, forward strand.
GTTTTCGAACCACGAATCTGAGTCAAAAAAATATTTAAATATTATTTTCTATGCTTAAAATGTATGAATTTACTTGTGTGAAAGTTTTATTTAAAAATTTTATCGTTTAGATGTTGATTTGATAAAAAGGGGTTTAATCGCGTAAAAAAAATGAAAAGTGATTGGTTAATTATTAAAGTGTCAAAATTGCTTTGTTCTTTAAACATGGAGTCTTTATGTTGCAATTTGTCCATGAATAATAATGATGGACGGTTTTAATGCTTATATTATAAGGTTTTATATTTTGTTAATAAGGTTAATTTAGTAAATGTTTATTAACATTATATTAAATAAAACATAAAATAAAATGTTATCATGCATTATTTTGTTCATCAAAGCTGAAACTAGGAAAAAGAAAAGGGAAAGAAAGACCAAGCATATTCGGCCATTGTTGAGTCAAAAGATCAAGAACAAAAAGGATCGGGTTTGGATTGGGGAAAATAAAAAATCGTTGAATAGTCGATAATCTCTGTCTGTCGATATCCCAGGTAAGTTATTAAGCATATATTTTGTATCAATTTAAGCAACCATAATATCTATGTAATTATGCCGAATTGAATGGTATATATATACATGTAGTGATGAAATTATCGAATGCAAAAAGAAGTGAGATGTATTGAGTTGTTGATTTTCGGCACTAAGTGTGCAGGTATAAATATCTATGATTATGAGATTGGCAGAAAGTGTGCGAGTTTAATTGTATAACACTAAGTGTGCGAGTTTGATTATTAAGCACTAAATGTGCCAACTTACTATATATTTTTCAAAGAACTACTAGCACTAAGTGTGCGACCTTATCGAGTAATCATGGACAGTGGAATGAGTAAAATCTTTGAGTTCGTGACGAATAGCCGTTATGTTTATGTTCGAAATTGAGCTTGGTAAGTCTTGAATCTATGTGGTGATTATATTTGAAATCAAATATATAAGATTAATTGGGGAATAGATGAAATGCTATTTAGATGTATAATTTAAATGAAAATAAAATGATATGTGGAAATGCATTAAATATCATATTGAATGTTATATGAAATGTTAATGGAGACTTAGCTATTCGAGAGCATGTAATGATAAATGTGTGAATAGCTTTGTGCTAAAATCATTTTGAAGTTCGAATAAGATGGTGTTTGTGTTTGGAAGATATATGTTATAGTGCAGAATGAGATGAAGTGTATTATGCATGTATTTTTTTATATATTACATAATGATGGAATACCATAATGTATCCGGCCTTGTATTTGAAATTGAAGAAATGCTTTATGGTTGAGTAATTATATATTGATTTTAGTTGAATCATAGTATTCAATTAATAAATGCCTTATAATTTGGTAAGCTAGTGATTATATGATTTAGTAGTATGAACTAGTTAAATGGTATTTGAGATATCAAGTTAAATTTTAGAGTTTAATTGCTTGTAACTTATTAAGCTAAATTAGCTTACACTGTGTTTGGATAATTGTTTTTGATTTATAGGTTTTGGTAATCGTTACGTGCTCGGGGATCTTCAGTGAAGCTCGCCACACTATCGTCTATAATTTGGTACCCTTGAAAGCTTAAGTTTAAACTTATGGCATGTACAAGCTATTCTATCTTTTGAATCACTTATGAATATTTTATATTAGTAGATTTAAGCCTATTATATATTTAACCAAGGTCTAAAATTATTTAAAGTTATGTTGTGCTATAAATTGAATGAGGAATAGGTTTTGATGGTGGATTAATATTGGTTAAATTAAGATGTATGTCTGGTAGCAGGTGTTGGTAATAAAATGATAGATGATATGCGAATTGAATGCATTAGTGGTTGGTATGTGATCTTAAAATTTATTATATTAAAATGGTCAAATGCGTATGGCTTTGTAATTAGCAAATAGGCATGTTGGGTCTTTAAATGATTTGCCAAGTATGTTTTATTTTTATAATAGCCAATTTTGATGTTGCACATGATTTGAATAATATGCTATGTGAAATGTTTTATTTGGTTTATTAATACATGTATATAATTATGAAGTCAAAGAATTAATATTGATTTGAACTCGTTTGAACTTGGGAATTATAATTCGTGCATACAGTGTGATTAATAATTTAATATATTTATTTTACGAATATGATCTATGGAACTATGTGATTGTATGAATACTATGTTTTCTTCGGTAATACCTCGTAACCTTTCCGGCGATGGTTGCAGGTTAGGGGTGTTACATTTGAATGGTATTAGAGCTACGGTTTAGCCGATTCTCGGATTAACGTAGCGTGTTTGAGTTTAGCTATACATGCCATAATTTATATTATGATAGTGTGATGACTCCTGACACTTGAAATGTGTTTCTCGTATAGTAAATGGATCTTGATCTCGATCGAGCCGTAGCGGACGATGTCGAGACTGTAGTGCCTGCTCCCACGCAAGGGGCAGCACAGGTTGATTCTCAGCTGAATGCAAGTAACCACGATGATGGGGCTAAACAAGCCTTTTATAATATGATGAACGAGTGGTTTACTCAATATATTCAGACAAATCCAGCTGTTCAACAACCCCCAAACCCGAATAACCCACCTTCGATGCTTGTGGTACCTCCTACTATTGATCTGTGAGATAAAATAAGCCCCATGTTGATAAAATTTGAAAATACGGGGCCCAAGAATTTAGGGCCACAGATGATAACGATGCAGAGAGGGCTGAATTTTGGCTCAATAACACTATCCGAGTATTTGAAGAACTATCATGTACTCCTGATGAGTGTCTAAAGTGTGTCATGTCTTTGTTACGCGATTCTGCCTATCATTGGTGGAATACTTTGGTTTCGATTGTGCCGAAAGAACGGGTCACCTAGGAATTCTTTCAGACTGAATTCCGTAAGAAATATATTAGCCAGAGATTCATAGATTAGAAATGTAAAGAGTTTCTCGAGCTTAAACAGGGTCATATGACTGTCACTGAATACGAGAAAAAATTTGTGAGACTCAGTTGATATGCCCGATAGTGTGTTTCGACTAAAGCTGCTATGTGTAAAAGATTTGAAGAATGGCTGAATAAAGACATAAAATTGCTTGTTGGCATACCTGAAATAAAAGAGTTCGTAGTACTTGTCGAGTGAGCTTGCAACGCTGAAGAGCTTGGGAAAGAGAAAAGAAAAGTTGAGTTCGAAGCTAGAGATTTTCGTAAGAGATCAACGAGTAAGACTTTTCAATCGGCATCAAAGAAGTTTCGAGATGATAGCAACCGATTTAAGACTATTGCCGAGCTTTCTATACGAGATCGCCATCCAGTGAGTTCACAAGCCACTTTGATTGCCAGTGTTGGTAATACTCGACCGAATAAACCCGAGTGTCAGCAATATGGAAGGTTGCATGTGGGTTAATGTTGGGGCAAGTATAACAATAGAGTTTGCTATAGATGTGGTTCACGAGATCATTTCATCCGTGATTTCCCGGAGCCAGTTGAGAAAGATAATGTTCAGAGTGTGAGACCGAGTGGCGTTACAGCTAGGGGTAGACCACCCAGGAACACGGGAGGTAGAAGTGGTACTTAGAGAGGGGCTTCGGACAAGTAGTTCGATCTGAGACTCGTGCACCTGCCAGAGCATATGCCATTCACGCTCAAGAGGGGGCCTCATACCCTGATGTTATTACCGGTATATTCACTCTTTATAATATTAGTGTGATTGCTTTAATTGATCCCGATTCAACTCATTCTTATGTGTGTGAAACATTAGTATCCAGTAATTTAATTGATCCTGATGATTCGAAATTCGTGTTTCCCTGCTGATTTAATGCTATTGCCATTTGATAAGTTTGATATAATTCTGGGAATGGATTGGTTAACAGTACATGATGCAGTGGTGAATTGTAAAAGAAAGACTATTGATTTGTGGTACCAGAATGATGAGATAATCCGAATTGACTCTACTGATCTGAATGGTTTACCAGCAGTGATATATTCTGTATGGGCTCAGAAGTATGTGAGAAAGGGTTGCGAAGCTTACCGACTACGTATGTGCTTAATAGTAAAGTAACTGAAAAGAAGATTGAGTACCAGTGGTGTACGAGTATTTGGATGTGTTCCCTGAAGAATTGCCGAGATTGCCGCCTATTCGAGAGGTAGTGTTTGGTATTGAGTTAGTACCAGGGACGACTCCGATTTCGATTGCTCTGTACCGAATGAAACCTACTGATTTAAAAGAATTGAAAGCCCAGTTACAGGAGCTGACAGATAGAGGTTTTGTGCGACCGAGTTTCTTTCCCTAGGGTGCGCCAGTTCTATTTGTGAAAAAGAATGATGGAACCATGAGAATGTGCATTGATTATTGACAACTCAATAAAGTGACCATAAAGAATAAATATCTGTTGCCGCGCATTGATGATTTGTTCAATCAACTAAAGGTAGTTTCAGTGCTTTCGAAAATAGATTTGAGATCGGGTTACTATCAGTTGCGAGTTAGAGATTCTGATGTGCCTAAGACTACTTTTTGAACGAGATACAGACAATTATGAGTTTTTGGTGATGCCATTCGGACTTACTAATGCACCTACTGTTTTCATGGATTTGATGAATTGGATCTTTAGACAGTACTTAGATCAGTTCGTGGTTGTGCTTATTGATGATATATTGATCTACTCTCGTGATGAAATTGAGCATGCCGAGCACTTGAAATTGGTTTTACAGACTTTGCGAGATATATAGTTATATGCAAAGTTTAGTAAATGTGAGTTCTGGTTACACGAGATTAGCTTTTTGGGGCATGTGGTTTCGGCATCGAGAATATGGGTTGATCTGAGTAAGATTTCGGGTATACTTGATTGGAAACCCCAGAGAAACGTTTCAGAAGTTTAGAGTTTTCTAGGACTTGCTGGTTACTACAGGCGATTTGTAAAAGGTTTCTCGATGATTGCAACTCCGATGACAAAGCTACTTCAAAGAGATATTAGATTTGAGTGGACAGAAAGGTGTCAGTAAAGCTTTGACCAATTGAAAACTTTGTTGACTAAAGCTCTAGTGCTTGTTCAACCAGAATCGGGTAAAGAGTTCGTTATTTTTAGTGATGCATCCTTGAATGGTTTGGGCTGTGTTCTAATGCAAGAAGGAAAAGTTGCAGCTTATGCCTCAAGATAGTTAAAGCCGCACGAAAAGAATTATCCGACACACGATCTCGAAGTGGCCACTATAGTGTTTGTTTTGAAGATATGGCATCATTAATTGTTCGGTGAAAAATGTCATGTTTATTCTGATCACAAAAGTCTCAAATATTTGATGACTCAAAAAGATTTGAATTTGAGACAGCGACGATGGTTAGAGTTTCTTAAAGATTACGAGCTTGTGATTGATTATCACCCAGGAAAGGCTAATGTGGTTGCTAATGCCCTAAGCCAAAAATCACTGTTTGCTCTACGTGCAATGAATTAGATATGGCTATGACTGACGATGGTGCGATTATAGCAGAATCAAAAGCGAGACCGTTATTTGTTCAGCAAATTTACGAAGCTCAAAGGGTTGATAAGGATTTGGTAGCAAAAAGAAATCACTGTGATTCGAATGCTAACTCGGAATTTCAGGTTGATACTGAGGGATGTTTGCTGTTTAAAAACTGAATATGCGTACCAAAGGATCCTGAGTTGATTTAGATGATTTGTAATGAAGCTTATAATAGTAGGTTGTCTATTCACCCGGGTAGCACGAAGATGTATAATGATCTGAAACAGTACTACTGGTGGTATGATATGAAAAGAGATATTTCAGACTGTGTCGAAATGTTTGATATGTCGCAAGTAAAAGCCGGCATTAGGTACCATCGGGATTTCTTCAACCGATTATGATACTTGAATGGAAATGGGATTGAGTCACGATGGATTTCGTATCTGGTTTACCGTTAACACTGAGCAAGAAAGATACAATCTGGGTTATTGTTGATAGATTAACAAAGTCGGCTCACTTTATTTCGATCTGTACAGATTACTCGCTCGATAAGCTAGTTGAATTGTACATTACTCAGATTGTACGATTACACGGGGTACCTATTTCTATTGTTTCGGATAGAGATCCGAGGTTTACATCCCAGTTTTGGAAGAAACTGCAAGATGCACTAGGTACTAAATTACATTTTAGCACTGCTTTCCACCCCCGGATGGATGGATAGTCCGAATGAATCATTCAAATACTTGAGGATATGTTGAGATGTTGTGTTCTCGAGTTCGAAGGTACATGGGAAAGATACTTGTCCCTAATCAAATTTGCATACAATAATAGCTTTCAGTCGAGTATCAAGATGGCACCTTATGAAGCTTTGTATGGTCACAAATGTCGTACACCTTTGTACTGGACGAGCTTTGTGAGAACAAGATATACGGGGTTGATTTGGTGAAAGAGACTGTGTAACACACCAAACCTGGCCTAGACGTTAAGGCCGAATCTGGGGCATCACATTGAAGTGTTTTAGCGAAAACCTTGTTTTCATTGGAAACACTTCCTTAAAATAAAAAAAATTCCTTAATTACTTTGTAAAATATACTTTTAGTTGCGGAAACGTAGTATTTAAAAACAGTTATGGTTTAGGAAACCACGTTCTACTTCTAATAAATATAAAGCATAAAAAAATGATAATAATCCTAATTTGAAATATTAGCCAGAGGAAAGACCTTGTTACAACCCAAATCAAATAGAAATAATTTAAAGTCAATATATTAAAAATTACATAAAGACTAAGTCTAAACTTTTTATGCTAGCTGGCCACCTCCGAGTCCCTCCATCCGTCGAATCGCCTATTGAGGATCACCTGAAAAGTTTAGAAGGAGGGGGGTGAGTTTTGAAAAATCAGTGTGTACAACCCTGAACGAGTATAAAGAAATCGTTAGTCACTTTGGGCCAGAGCCCAATTCAATAACGGTGGTCTCTGGGCCTTAGCCCGAATTAGCCTCAGTTGGGCTGAAGCCCACATCTCAATAATATCAAAACAATATCATACATGCATTGTAATGCAGTTCAATCCCATCCTAGTAATCCATCCGCTACATACAAGCTCTGTCCCCCGACACACCATGTGGGGATATAAATATCGACCCACCCAACCGATACACATCCATGGTAGCCCGATTGCGGAACTACCTTTATTTACACATTGGGCTTAAAAGCCGTCGGTGGATCCACGATTGTCAAGCAACCATGCGATCTTCATATACTTCTTCCATTCCATAATACCCAACCCATATGCAACCTAAGCAGATTATCATATGTATGCATGTCACATCCATAAAACTTATATTCAATACCTAAGGGTATTTTGGTCATTTTTGCACTTAGGGGCATTTCGATAATTTTCCCTTTATTACAGTTTTCACTTACTTTGGCCCGTTAACAAATCCTGTGAGCTAAGATGAACGAATACTATGCACCAGGTAGGATTCCAGAGAAGAGGAGATGAGTCATTAAGACCGCTTAAGTACCAAGCTCTCCCAAGATCCAATCCTAGACATGCATATACCCGTTGCAACACCTTAACCCTATGACTTGTCCACAGTCACAATATATTAATTAAGTTCTATGTAGTCATCATATACTAGGCCCAAAACCCCTTACAGAGCCCAGTCAAGTTCACATACCTATATATGGCCCACTAGGCCCAATCACATTTATATCGCCCATTAGGCCCAAATCACATTTATATGGCCCATCAGGCCCAATTCACATTTATAGTCATGCTCACATACGATTTTTCATCACATAGCATCAATTATCAAATTTTACCTATTATGGGCCCAACAGCCCATCAGGCCCATTAAGCCTATTCTGGTCCCAGATGGCCAATTCATAGCCGAAGCCCATGGAATCGCTCATGAGGCCTCAAACAACCTATCAGTTTCCATCTCACGAGTGTTCGCGCATTCGCAAGACTGTCGTAGTTAAACTTTCGGCTTTTTAGCATTTTGGCTTTTCGGTATTTCGACTTTTGTCGATCTACTTGTGTGTGCCGTGTGTGTACACACCTTCGGCTTTGTATCAAGTTATCATAGGGTAGAAGTACTGTGACAGCCCTAATGTGCCCTAGTCGGAAAGTGGTTTCGGGACCACAAAATCGAGTCATAAAAATAATTAACTGTCAATTTGATGCTTATTATATGTATATATGCATGTGTGAAAATTTCATGTTTGAATTTTGTTAATTGTAAGTGAATTTTATTAAATAGGACTTGTGTGAGAAAATTTAGAAATGTGCTAGGCAAATGTTAAAGTGGCCTATTGATGCATGTTAGAAAATGCTTGTCCTTGCATGTCAAATTACCCAAAACTTTAGGTAGTGGCCGGCCATGCAATGGGTTAAACATATTATAAACATTTTGTGTTAATGTGTTATGTTAAAAATAATAAAATAAAAGGTTGGTAATAAAGTAATGAAAAGGGAGGGGTGATGAAAACAAAGTTGTTTCATCCATGCTCCTCCATTGCCGTGAATTGAAGGAAGAAAGAAGAGGAGGTTCGGTCACTTGGAACTTAAGGGAGGTTAGTCATTTGTGTTAGATTTTCTTTAAACTTTAAGCTTGTTTCTAGTTAATTAGATAGTTTCTTACATAACCCATGTCAAAATTATGAAAATCTTGGTGATGGTTTGAGCATTCGGTTTTAGTTATTAAAGGATGAGATTGGGTTATGGTTTTTATGTTTTATGAAGAATTGTTGAAGAGAAGGGTTTTAGTTAGTCAAATGATAAATTCTAATGTTCATGAGTACAATGGCCAAACATAGATTTGTCTAATGAATTGAACAAATGCCGTGTGAGTGATTGAAATGAATGAGTTCGAGGTTGGATCATATTAAGATTCGGCTTTGCACATAAATATTAAGAGTTTGATATTTTTATGATTTTTGGAAGGTAAATAAGGTTATGCTCAAGTTAAATACAAGATTATGGTTGATTTGTGTTTAGTGAGTTTCGGCCAAGGACTTTACGGGCACTCGGTTCAAGTAGAGTAAACGTGACGGGTAGAAAATGGTTGTTAATTAAGATAGTTTAAGGTATTTGTAAGTAGTTTGAATAAATGAACAATAATAATAATAAATCATCTAGTGAATTGGTGTAATTGCCGAATTTGAACTAGAAAGTTATTGAGTAATGTTTGTATGTTAAGTGATAGAATAGAGCGAATGCTTGGAATGTGATATGTATGAATTATAAGTTGGATTAAAGGCTGTTATATTGCCTTATCATTTTCGGGAATGTGCTAAGTCAAAGAAATTGAGGGTTGATGTTTAAGTAAGGTAAGTATAGGTATATTCGGCTTGTAGTTTTATAAATGTGATATGAGTATTTTGTGTTGTAAATGAGTAGTAAGTATGTTAAGAATGGTTCTAAAATGTATATGGATGCCGTATGATTGTGTTTGATTGGGAAGTAAATTGTTTGATTTAGCTCAAGAGCTTAGAGGATCAAAGTTGGATAAGGGAAAGGATAAAGTGGTCGAATAGCCGTTGAAATCGTTCGACAACATCCGAGGTAAGTTTTCGAGTAATGAAACTTAGTTTATGATTTGATTAAGTCATGACATATAAGCATAACAAATAAACGGTGATATAATGATTCTACTTGAATTGTATATTGAGGTGATTAGGTTATACCTATGACGGGTAGCCGAATGTGTATAGAGATTATGTTATAAAGCAAATCAAATCATGCTCTTTGTATGTGGCTATTGAGCCGAAAATGGTAATGGTTGATAAGTGTCTTGTGTTTGAATTCTAGTTATGAAAATGAAATATAGATGTGTCATGATTCATTGATATATGTGCTTGATTATTCGGATGATATCCGGGCTAAGTCCCGAAGGCATTTGTGCGAGTTCCTATATTCGGGCTAAGTCCCGAAGGCATTTGTGCTAGTGACTATATCCGGGCGAAGTCCCGAAGGCATTTGTGCGAGTAGTTGCTATACCCGGGCTAAGTCCCGAAGGCATTTGTGCTAGTGACTACGTTCGGGCTAAGACCCGAAGGCATTTGTGCGAGTTGCTATATCCGGCTAAATCCCGAAGGTACTTGGGTTTGGAAGTGAGCGATCTTGCTGTAATAATTTCAATTAATACGCTCATAAAATACAAACGATAAGGTATGTTTCGTAGATGCATCGGAAAGGTTGATTCCTTTCAAATAGTACTCGCTCAATTGATTAACGAGTTTCCGGCCTCTAGTTAGGTTTGATACTCTGTGTATGAATATATTGGTTGAAGCATGAAGAAATTATGATTTTGAGAATGTGCATATATGAAATTATTCATTTAGTCATATGAACGCTATACTTTAGTCGTAAATAATTTCGTTACTCAAAACTTACTAAGCATTAAATGCTTATTCCGTTTCTTTAATTCTCTGTTTTATAGATTTTTGTTCATCAGTTATCGGACTCGGGATTGTCGAAGTCGAAGTCGTCCACACTATCTAAGCCCTTTTGGTACTGTTTTAGTTAAACGTTGATAATGGCATGTATAGGACTAACCTTTGTTGTTAATCAAGTACCTTGGTAATGTGTATATATTCGGATAGCCATGCGAAAATGGCTTAAATATTTTGAGCATAGTATTAAAATCATTTTGTATATATATGGTTATTGAGAGGTGTGGAAATGCTTGGCAATGATTAGCCATTGGAATGGTTAATCACGATCATATTTGGTGCTATGTATGTCCAATGGCTAGTTGAATCATGGAAACTATGAAATAGGTGAAATTTACCTTAAAATAGATGCTGACAGCAGCAGTGATGTGAGTTTGAAAATTCACTAAAAATAGTAGGAATGTAATTAAATAATGAATAAATTATGTAATCGAACCTTGATGAGTCTATTTTGATATGGAAGAAGCGAAACGACCATATGAGCCGTATTTTATGAGATGTTTAAGTTTTTGTGAAATAGGGCCAGAACGGTTACTGGATCCCCTGTTCTGAATTTGGAAATTTACCATAAATTAAATAGAAATAATTAGAAGTCATTCTTTATATGTACAGATTCCTTTTTGAGTCTAGTTTCATTAGAAACAAACGGTATATGTATTGAAGCCCTGTACAGGGAAATATCTAAGTCGTAATGCATGAAGGTCAGAGTAGTCGAACCCTAAAACAGGGGAGACTTTAACTAATAAACTGTACTAATTGGACCGACCAAAAATTCTAGAAAAAACAACCTGTAGATGGATATATGAGTCTAGTTTTAGGGAAAATTTACGGAATCAGTTTTCGAGTTCTGGAACTCGAGATATGATTTTTAAGGTGACAGTGACGCAGTTAGCCAGCTTGTCTGAAAATTTTAAAATGAACTGTGTAAATAAATGAATTAAGTTCGTTAACACCTCGTGTTTGACTCCGGCAATGGTCTCGGGTGCGGGGCGTTACAATTTTATTGGTAACAGTGCTACGGTTTAGTCGATTCTAGGACTACCGTAATACGTTCGGGTCTAGCTATACATGCCATTGTGTGTCTATTTGATAGTGTGGTGATTTCTGACAGTTAAAAATGTGTTTGTTTATAGTAATGGATCCCGATCCCAACCGAGTGGTAGCTGATGATCTTGAGAATGTAGCGCCTGCTCCCGCACAAGGGACAGTACCGGTGGACTTTCAACCTATTGTTAGTAATCAGAATGACGAAGCTAGACAGGCTTTTTATAGCGTAATGAATGATTGGTTCAACCAATACATTCGAACTAATACGGCTGTTCCACAACCCCCATTTCTGACTAATACAACCCCTGCACCTTCGATACCTCCGGTAATTGACCTGATAAGGTTAAATAAGCCCCCAGTTGATCGAATCCGAAAACACGGGGCTACTGAATTTAAAGCTACAGACAGCGACGATGCCGAGCAAGCTGAATTTTGGTTGGACAACACTGTTCGGGTACTTGATGAACTATCTTGCACACTCGATGAATGCCTAAAGTGTACGATCTCCTTGCTACGTGATTCTGCCTACTTTTGGTGGAATACGTTGATTTCTGTTGTGCCCAGAGAGCAAGTAACTTGGGAGTTTTTCCAAACCGAGTTTCGAAAAAAGTATATCAGCCAGAGATTCATTGATAAAAAACGAAAAGAATTTCTTGAACTTAAACAAGGTTCCATGTCGGTTACTGATTATGAACGAAAGTTTGTAAGGCTTAGCCAGTATGCATGAGAATGCATTTCTTCAGAAGCTGTGATGTGTAAACGTTTCGAAGATGGACTGAACGATGATATAAAGCTGTATGTTGGCATTTTAGAAATCAGAGAATTTGTGGTACTTGTCGAGCGAGCTTGCAAAGCCGAAGAGCTCAGTAAGGAGAAAAGAAAAGCTGATATGGGAGCAAAGGAGTTTCGTAAGAGATCTTCGAGAAAGCCCTTTCAACAGTCATCAAAGAAATTTAGAGATGATTTAGGCCGACCTAGAGACACGTCGGGCTTTTCTAGACGAGACCGTGATCGACCCCTTGTGAGTACACGAGTTACTTCGGTCGCCAGTGTTGGAAATGATCATTGAGGCAGAACAGAGTGCCAGTATTGTGGTAAATGGCATTCGGGGAGTTGTAGATTCCATGACCGCTCCTGTTACAAGTGCGGATCAGTTGACCACTTTATTAAAGATTGCCCGAGATTGTCTGAACAGAATGTAAATCAGAGTGGGAAACCGGGTGGTACTACTGCTCGAGGTAGACCATCTAAAAATGCGGGGAATGCTAGTGGCGGTCAGAGAGGATCTAAAGATGTTACCACCAGATCTGAGGCTCGTGCTCCTGCCAGAGCTTATACTATACGTGCACGCAAGGATGCTTCTTCGCCTGATGTTATTACCGGTACATTCACTCTCTTTGATACTAATGTGATTGCATTGATTGACAATGGTTCTACTCATTCTTATATATGTGAGACTTTAGCATCCAGTAAGACTTTACCTGTTGAGTCTACTGAGTTCGTTATTAGAGTGTCGAATCCCTTGGGTCATTGTGTGCTTGTTGATAAATGTGTAAGAAATGTCCCCTAGTAATTCGAGGTTCCTATTTTCTAGCGGACTTGATGCTTTTACCGTTTGATGAATTTGATGTTATTCTCGGTTTGGATTGGATGACCGTGCATGATGCGGTTGTGAATTGCAAAAGCAAGACTATTAATTTGAGGTGTGCAAATAATGAGATAATCCGAGTTGAGTCTACTGTCTTGAATGGATTGCCAACAATAATATCCTCGATGTTAGCTCAAAAATATGTGAGAAAGGGGTGTGAAGCGTATCTTGCATACGTGCTTGATAATGAAAAATCAGGAAAGAAACTTGAATCGGTACCAGTGGTTTGTGAATATCCGGATGTTTTTCTCGAAGAATTACCGGGGTTACCACCTGTTCGGGAAGTAGAGTTTGGCATTGAACTTGTACCTGGGACTACACCGATTTCGATAGCTCCGTATCGTATGGCACCAACGGAATTGAAAGAATTAAAAACTCAGTTGCAAGAGTTGATGGATAGAGGTTTCGCTCGACCGAGTTTTTCACCTTGGGGTGCACCAGTATTGTTTGTGAAAAAGAAGGACGGAACCATGAGGTTGTGCATCGACTATCGTCAGCTGAATAAAGTGACAATAAAGAATAAATATCCGTTACCGCGTATTGATGATTTGTTTGATCAACTAAAGGGAGCCTCAGTGTTTTCAAAGATAGATTTGAGATCGGGTTATTATCAGTTGCGAATTCGAGATTCGGATATACCCAAAACTGCTTTCAGAACGAGATACGGTCACTACGAGTTTTTAGTGATGCCGTTCGGGCTCACTAATGCCCCGGCGGTATTTATGGATTTGATGAATCGAATCTTCAGACCGTATTTGGATCGGTTTGTAGTTGTGTTTATCAATGATATTTTGGTCTATTCGGAAAATGAAACCGAACATGCTGAGCACTTGAGATTAGTGTTGCAGATTTTACGGGATAAGCAATTATATGCTAAGTTCGGTAAATGTGAGTTCTGGTTGAGAGAAGTTAGCTTTTTGGGACATGTGGTATCTGCATCAGGTATTCGAGTTGATCCGAGCAAAATTTCAGCCATACTTAACTGGAAGCCTCCGAGAAACATTACTGAGGTTCGGAGCTTTTTGGGACTTGCCGGTTACTACAGACGGTTTGTAAAGGGTTTCTCGATGATAGCCACACCAATGACGAAACTACTTAAGAAAGGTGTTAAGTTTGAATGGACAGAAAAATGTCAAAAAAGTTTTGATCAACTAAAGGCTTATTTGACTGAAGTTCCAGTACTAGTGCAGCCTGAATCAGGCAAAGAGTTTGTCATTTACAGTGATGCATCCTTACTTGGGTTGGGTTGTGTATTGATGCAAGAAGGTCAAGTTGTAGCTTATGCGTCGAGGCAATTGAAGCCACGTGAGAAAAATTATCCAACCCATGATCTCGAATTAGCTGCCATCGTGTTCGCTTTGAAAATATGGCGACATTACTTATTTGGTGAGAAGTGCCATGTATTTTCGGATCACAAAAGTCTCAAATATTTGATGACTCAAAGAGATTTGAATCTGTAACAAAGGCGTTGGCTTGAGTAGTTAAAAGATTATGAACTTGTCATTGACTATCACCCGGGAAAGGCTAATGTGGTTGCGGATGCTTTAAGTCGTAAATCACTATTTGCTTTACGAGCGATGAATATACACTTGTCTCTTCTATCTGATAATGTGTTAGTAGCAGAATTAAAGGCTAAACCATTATTGATTCATCAAATTCGTGAAGCTCAGAAAGTCGATGATAAATTAGTTGCAAAATGGGCTGAATGTGTTTCGAATAGGGAATCAGAGTTTCAAATTGATGATGACGATTGTTTGAGGTTCAGAAGTCGTTTGTGTGTTCCAAGAAATTCAGAACTTATTTTGATGATTCTGAACGAAGCTCATTGTAGCCGAATGTCAATTCACCCGGGGAGTACGAAAATGTACAACGATCTGAGACGTCAGTTTTGGTAGCATGGTATGAAAGGAGACATTTCCGATTTTGTTTCGAAGTGTTTAATATGTCAACAAGTGAAAGCGGAACATCAAGTGCCTATAGGTTTACTTCAGCCGATCATGATACCTGAATGGAAATGGGATCGAGTCACGATGGATTTTGTATCTGGGTTGCCATTGTCGGCAACTAAGAAAGATGCGATTTGGGTTGTTGTTGGTAGACTAACTAAGTCGGCTCATTTTGTTCCCGTACATACGGATTACTCATTGGATAAACTAGCTGAATTGTATGTTTCTCAGATTGTAAAACTACACGGGGTACCTATTTCTATTGTGTCGGATAGAGATCCGAGATTCACCTCGCGATTTTGGAAGAAATTGCAAGAAGCTTTGGGTACCAAGTTGCATTTTAGCACCGCTTTTCATCCCCAGACCGATGGTCAATCCGAGCGGATAATTCAGATACTCGAGGATATGTTGAGATGTTGCATCCTTGAGTTTAGTGGTTCATGGGAGCGGTATTTACCTTTGATTGAATTCGCTTACAACAATAGCTTTCAATCAAGTATTAAGATGGCGCCTTACGAGGCTTTGTACGGTCGTAAATGCTGTACACCATTGTTTTGGACCGAGCTCGGTGAAAGTAAAATTTTCGGAGTTGATTTGATTAAAGATGTTGAGCAGAAAGTAAAAATAATTCATGAAAATCTGAAGGCAGCATCAGATCGTCAGAAGTCGTACGCGGATTTAAAACGAAGAGATATTGAGTATCAGGTGGGAGACAAAGTGTTTCTTAAAGTTTCACCTTGGAAAAAGATACTCAGATTTGGCCGTAAGGGCAAACTGAGTCCGAGGTTCATAGGGCCGTATGAAATATCCAAACGAGTTGGCCCAGTGGCATATAGATTGATTTTACCCCCTGACCTCCAGAAGATTCACAACGTTTTTCATGTCTTAATGCTTCGACGTTACAGATCTGATCCTTCGCACATAATAAATCCCTCCGAGGTTGAAATTCAAGCCGATATGAGTTATGAAGAAGAACTGATTCGCATCCTAGCTCGTGAAGTGAAAGAGTTGCGAAACAAGAGGGTTCCGTTAGTAAAGGTGTTATGGCTCAAACACGGGATCGAAGAAGCTACTTGGGAAACCGAGAACTCTATGAAAGAACGATACCCAAACCTATTTACCGGTAAGATTTTCGGGGATGAAAATTTCTTAAGTGGGGGAGAGTTGTGACAGCCCTAATGTGACCCTAGTCGGAAAGTGGTTTCGGGACCACAAAATCGAGTCATAAAAATAATTAACCGTCATATTTGATGCTTATTATATGTATATATGCATGTGTGAAAATTTCATGTTTGAATTTTGTTAATTGTAAGTGAATTTTATTAAATAGGACTTGTGTGAGAAAATTTAGAAATGTGCTAGGCAAATGTTAAAGTGGCCTATTGATGCATGTTAGAAAATGCTTGTCCTTGCATGTCAAATTACCCAAAACTTTAGGTAGTGGCTGGCCATGCAATGGGTTAAACATATTATAAACATTTTGTGTTAATGTGTTATGTTAAAAATAATAAAATAAAAGGTTGGTAATAAAGTAATGAAAAGGGAGGGGTGATGAAAACAAAGTTGTTTCATCCATGCTCCTCCATTGCCGTGAATTGAAGGAAGAAAGAAGAGGAGGTTCGGTCACTTGGAACTTAAGGGAGATTAGTCATTTGTGTTAGATTTTCTTTAAACTTTAAGCTTGTTTCTAGTTAATTAGCTAGTTTCTTACATAACCCATGTCAAAATTATGAAAATCTTGGTGATGGTTTGAGCATTCGGTTTTAGTTATTAAAGGATGAGATTGGGTTATGGTTTTTATGTTTTATGAAGAATTGTTGAAGAGAAGGGTTTTAGTTAGTCAAATGATAAATTCTAATGTTCATGAGTACAATGGCCAAACATAGATTTGTCTAATGAATTGAACAAATGCCGTGTGAGTGATTGAAATGAATGAGTTCGAGGTTGGATCATATTAAGATTCGGCTTTGCACATAAATATTAAGAGTTCGATATTTTTATGATTTTTGGAAGGTAAATAAGGTTATGCTCAAGTTAAATACAAGATTATGGCTGATTTGTGTTTAGTGAGTTTCGGCCAAGGACTTTACGTGCACTCGGTTCAAGTAGAGTAAACGTGACGGGTAGAAAATGGTTGTTAATTGAGATAGTTTAAGGTATTTGTAAGTAGTTTGAATAAATGAACAATAATAATAATAAATCATCTAGTGAATTGGTGTAATTGCCGAATTTGAACTAGAAAGTTATTGAGTAATGTTTGTATGTTAAGTGATAGAATAGAGCGAATGCTTGGAATGTGATATGTATGAATTATAAGTTGGATTAAAGGCTGTTATATTGCCTTATCATTTTCGGGAATGTGCTATGTCAAAGAAATTGAGGGTTGATGTTTAAGTAAGGTAAGTATAGGTATATCCGGCTTGTAGTTTTATAAATGTGATATGAGTATTTTGTGTTGTAAATGAGTAGTAAGTATGTTAAGAATGGTTCTAAAATGTATATGGATGCCGTATGATTGTGTTTGATGGAGAAGTAAATTGTTTGATTTAGCTCAAGAGCTTAGAGGATCAAAGTTGGATAAAGGAAAGGAAAAAGTGGTCGAATAGCCATTGAAATCGTTCGACAACATCCGAGGTAAGTTTTCGAGTAATGAACTTAGTTTATGATTTGATTAAGTCATGACATATAAGCATAACAAATAAACGGTGATATAATGATTCTACCTGAATTGTATATTGAGGTGATTAGTTTATACCTATGATGGGTAGCCGAATGTGTATAGAGATTATGTTATAAAGCAAATCAAATCATGCCCTTTGTATGTGGCTATTGAGCCGAAAATGGTAATGGTTGATAAGTGTCTTGTGTTTGAATTCTAGTTATGAAAATGAAATATAGATGTGTCATGATTCATTGATATATGTGCTTGATTATTCGGATGATATCCGGGCTAAGTCCCGAAGGCATTTGTGCGAGTTCCTATATCCGGGCTAAGTCCCGAAGGCATTTGTGCTAGTGACTATATCCGGGCGAAGTCCCGAAGGCATTTGTGCGAGTAGTTGCTATACCCGGGCTAAGTCCCGAAGGCATTTGTGCTAGTGACTACATTCGGGCTAAGACCCAAAGGCATTTGTGCGAGTTGCTATATCCGGCTAAATCCCGAAGGTACTTGTGTTTGGAAGTGAGCGATCTTGCTGTAATAATTTCAATTAATACGCTCATAAAATACAAATGATAAGGTATGTTTCGTATATGGATCGGAAAGGTTGATTCCTTTCAAATAGTACTCGCTCAATTGATTAACGAGTTTCCGGCCTCTAGTTAGGTTTGATACCCTGTGTATGAATATATTGGTTGAAGCGTGAAGAAATTATGATTTTGAGAATGTGCATATATGAAATTATTCATTTAGTCATATGAACGCTATACTTTAGTCGTAAATAATTTCGTTACTCAAAACTTACTAAGCATTAAATGCTTATTCCGTTTCTTTAATTCTCTGTTTTATAGATTTTTGTTCGTCAGCTATCGGACTCGGGATTGTCGATTTCGAAGTCGTCCACACTATCTAAGCCCTTTTGGTACTCTTTTAGTTAAACGTTGATAATGGCATGTATAGGACTAACCTTTGTTGTTAATCAAGTACCTTTGGTAATGTGTATATATTCGGATAGCCATGCGAAAATGGCTTAAATATTTTGAGCATAGTATTAAAATCATTTTGTATATATATGGTTATTTAGAGGTGTGGAAATGCTTGGCAATTATTAGCCATTGGAATGGTTAATCACGATCATATTTGGTGCTATGTATGTCCAATGGCTAGTTGAATCATGGAAACTATGAAATAGGTGAAATTTACCTTAAAATAGATGCTGACAGCAGCAGTGATGTGAGTTTGAAAATTCACTAAAAATAGTAGGAATGTAATTAAATAATGAATAAATTATGTAATCGAACCTTGATGAGTCTATTTTGATATGGAAGAAGCGAAACGACCATATGAGCCGTATTTTATGAGATGTTTAAGTTTTTGTGAAATAGGGCCAGAACGGTTACTGGATCCCCTGTTCTGAATTTGGAAATTTACTATAAATTAACCAGAAATAATTAGAAGTCATTCTTTATATGTACAGATTTCTTTTTGAGTCTAGTTTCATTAGAAACAAACAGCATATGTATTGAATCCCTGTACAGGGAAATATCTAAGTTGTAATGCATGAAGGTCAGGGTAGTTGAATCCTGAAATAGGGGAGACTTTAACTAATAAACTGTACTAATTGGCCCGACCAAAAATTCTAGAAAAAATAATATGTAGATGGATATATGAGTCTAGTTTTAGGGAAAATTTATAGAATCAGTTTTCGAGTTCTGGAACTCGAGATATGATTTTTAAGGTGACAGTGACGCAGTTAGCCAGCTTGTCTGAAAATTTTAAAATGAACTGTGTAAATAAATGAATTAAGTTCGTTAACACCTCGTGTTCGACTCCGGCAACGGTCTCGGGTGCGGGGCGTTACAAGTGCACACCTTATCCCCTGGAGTACTAAGTATTCATAATCGCCCGAACCTTGACTAGATTGATTGACTGCGATTTACCTATGTAACCCGAAATCTGACGTAGTCTCCCTTCCGCATCCAGGCGGAAAGTCCCGAACGGGTGACACCTTACGTCGCTTAAACCTGGGGGCCTCTACACCAACCTCTCTGGTAGAACCCCCTTTTTCTATCAGTGATCACACTCTTGAATGAGAGGGAAAAAGAGAAATAAATGGAGACACCGTAAGTTAACGAAAGTTTTGGAAAGAATAAAGAAGAATTGACTTTTAAGAGTGTAGAAAAGAAAGAACTTAGAAATATTTAACAAAAGCCGAAAAAGATCTAATTCACTTATCGATTGCGAGATTGCTTGCCAACAAGAAATCAAACCCCTAAAGTGTATGAATCGACTTTTAAATGAAAACAAACAGTCGGCTAAGTTGAAGAGGGAAGAGGTTGATTTGATTAAAACAGGGAAGAAAAGATCAAGAGTTTGGCTTAAAGAAAAGAGGAGGTGATCTGCGACTGAAGCACACAAAAACAACAAATGCCCTTACTCACCCATACGACACACATATTTATATTATATATAAATAAATAAATAAATAAAAGTACACCTACACTCCTCAATTGACTTAAACTCGTCAAGATAATTTCCCTTCAAATTCTCCAATTTTATCACCACCCTATTTACCCTTAGTCCTCATTCTAATCCTCTTGATTTTAGCCAAAAATTCCAATTTGAATTGCATTCAAATTGCTTCCACCGTACAACACTTGAGTAGCAAAATTAAATTCTCCCTTTGCGCGCGCCTCCACTTGAACTCCAAATTTCAAGGTTACTCTACCTCCCCACATGCTACTGGCCACTGCACCGTATCCTTTCTTACGCTACCATTCGGTCACAATTAAATATAAGGCTTATATACCTAAGCCTCAGTTTTCTTAAAGAATAAAAATTTATGGCAAAGGCCAGGCCTAGGACTCGAATCTGCTCCCTCTCACAACCATAGCATGCTTCACGCCACTGCACCGCAGGCGCTCTTATGCCATATTTCATCCCTAACTATTTTTAAGGCCTAGTAACCCATAACCTGGTTATCCTAAAAATATTTTCTACCATTCAGATTCGAACCCCTGATCTCTTGGCTGCGCTATTCGTCCCTTGCCACCAAGCCACAAGCTCTTTTGTGTTGTTTTTCCTCCCCAATTAATTATAAACTCTTTTTGTCGACCTCCAAGTTGTCTAAAAAAAAACCCACAACTTCTGCTCATGCTACAACTTAAGCCTAGCACCTCTCCTTACTCCTAACGCCATCATGCCACTGGGCCAAGCGCATCCTTTTGTCAAAATTCCCACCTAACATATTTATAAAGCCTAAACGCTAGCTTCCCTACTAATCTTATGCGCAATAAAAAAAATTTGCCAAGGCCAGGACTTGAACCCTGGACCTCCTGCTTACTACCCACACCTTTCGCCAATAGGCCACATGCTTCCTTATGTCAGATTTTACTAGGCCTTATTAATAAGCCTTCCACCTAATGCTCAGGGTTCTTTAGAGAAAATGCAAAATTTTGCTAAAGCCCTGGATCGAACCCAGGACTTTTCCCACACCACCAACCCTTCCTAAATAATTTAACAATTAAACTAAACACACAATTATAAAATATTTAAACACTTTTCTTTTATTCAAGCGGCCTTCTAATCGATCCCAAACTCAAGGCCCATTACTTCTAGGCCCAAAATTAAGGTGTTACAATTCACTCTTCCTAAAAAAAAATTTGATCCCCGAAATTTCTATATAACAGAGTTGTCATGTATCAACTATTCCACTATGCTACCGCTGCGCACTCTGATCCTAATAATTTAATACATATTCAAAACATCCTCCTATCGCAAACATTTTCAAACATACACAAAATAAGTATCCAATTCAGATTCAAATGTTTTAATACAATCTGATATCTAAGGAAATCCTACTGAATATAAACATATTGCAGGTCAACGTAATTTAGTAGTAAGAGAACTTACTTGGCTCAACGTCGGAGACCCGGTGTGCCACACAATTGTAACACCCTGAATTTAGGCCTAAAAGTTTTGGGCCTTGAGCATGGGAGTCATTGAAGGCAGCTTATAATATTCTGTTGTGCATGAAAATTTCGTAGTTGAAGGCTTGTTTTAGTGGTTAAGTGTGCTGAGAAGTGTTGGAGAAGTCCTGGGTTCAAACCTAGACTCTAGCAAAAATTTTGGTTTAAGGTGAATCAAACCCTGGGTGTAGTAGGTAGGCCTTAAGAATATTGTTGGAGAAATTGTGACACAAAAAGCCTTGTGGCTTAGTGGCAAGTAGCGTGTGGAGCATTTAAGGGGAGGCACGGGTTTGAATCCCATGGCAAACAAAGAGCATTTATTTTGCTAACAGGGGGCGGCAAGAGTTGGTGTTGAATTTAAACTCTGACGATGGAGGGATCCCACATCGGGAAGCTAACATAAGAGTGGATGCGAAGCTGGCTTTAAATAGAGAGAACCATGAGGAGAGAAAGGTACCTTTCTTGGCTGATCTCTTTAGCTTTATGGCGTGCTCGTTGGGTTGGGCGTCGACTAAGAGTGCTCGGAGCGTGGATTAACTCCAGTCTCCAATCAGGTGTGTATTTCTCGCTACTCTAGCTGTAGGATGGCTACTTCGAGTCGCGATGGGCCGAAAGGGGCCATGTGGGCCCAATGGGCCTACGGGCCCAATTGGATAAGTTGTTTGATTGTGTAGTAAATATTGGACTAGGCTAGGTGAATCTCATATCTATGGCTAGATTTGGGCAAAAAGGGCCACACGAGCATGTGGGCCCATTTGGGCCGAGAATAGGCTTTAGGGCCATTCGTATTGTTATCCCTGTTTAGAATACTTTAGTTTACCAAATTACCAAAATGCCCCTGGTTTGTAAAATTACTAAAATACCCTTTGTTTATAAAATTACCGCAATACCCCTGTAGGGTAGAATTACCGAAATACCCCTGTAGGGTAGAATTACCAGAATACCCCTGTAGGGTAGAATTACCGAAATACCCCTGTAGGGCAGACTTACCGAAATACCCCTATAGGGTAGAATTATCGCAATACCCTTGTAAGGTAGAATTACCGAAATACCCCTGTAGGGTAGAATTACCGCAATACCCCTGTATAGTAGAATTACCAAAATACCCCTGTAGGGTAGAATTACCGCAATACCCCTGTAGGGTAGAATTATCGCAATACCACTGTAGGGTAGAATTACCGAAATACCCCTGTAGGGTAGAATTACTAAAATACCCCTGTAGGGTGGAATTACCGAGATACCTTGTGGGGTAAAATTACCATTTTGCCCCTAAGGTGTTAAATGACTGTTTTGCCCTTGTGGCCAAGTGACTAACTTGGACTGTGTGGTTGACGAATTTGATTGTGAATATATGTTGGTATATGAATGACTTGACTGTGTTTGTTTGATTCAAATATGGGCATGACATTCTGCATACATGACATGTTGCATGGGTTGGGATTTTGTACGGAGGAAGATCTGATCTGTTAGGATTGCATGGTTGCTTGACGACTGTGGATCCACCGAAGGCTTAAGAGCCATATATTCATACTAATTTGATAAGGTCACACGAGTCGCCCAAGACGACTGTGGACCGATCAATGGCTGAGTGCCGATCATATTTACCCGAGGCTGTGTGCCGACTATATTACCGTCACTGATGGCTATGTGCCTAACATGATATAGCTACCGATGGCTTAAAGCCTTCTGATTATGGCTTTGTGTCAACCTACATATGGCTCTGTTCCAACCTGATTATGGCTGTGTGCCAAACGTATTTGCCTAAGGCTATGTGCCAATATATGGTTATTGACGACTCTGTGTCGATCACATTTACCTAAGGCTGTGTGCCGGTTATGTTACCCTAGTTGATGGCTATGTGCCTAACATAATGCAGTTATCGATGGCTTTGTGCCACGTATTCTGTTAAGTGGCTTTGCCACATTATCTATTTCTGGTGGCTATGCCACAAATATCTGTTCTGGTGGCTCTGCCACAATATCTGTATCTGGTGACTCTGTCACCATATCTGATAACTGAGTAGTAATGCTACAACTGTGGAGTGTAGGGCTGGGTGGGTTGAGCTATTCCCCACATAGAGTGTAGGGCTGGTACGGATGGAGTGTAGCGGTTGGTTATAGGCTGGATTGGGTTGGGATTGCATTCACATTCTGATTTTTGATTCTGTTACCTGATACTGATTCTGATTTTGATTCTGTTACCTGATACTGATTCTGATTCTGATTCTAGTTCTGATAATGTTTCTTATTCTGTAATGGGTTAAAGCCCATCTGGTACTGTCTGTTATAATGGGCTAAGGCCCAATTGGTATTGAAACTGTAAGTAAGGCTGGGGGCCAGACTTTTAATTCTTTTATATGACTGACTGTTCCTTTTATAGTAAGGGATTTCACACTGAGTTTTCGTAAACTCACCCCGTTTATTAACCTTTCAGGTAATTTCCAGCCTTAGACGGATCGGGGCTGCGAGGGGCTCGGAGGAAGCCACACACACTGTTTATTTTATAATTTTGATTATTACTTTTAAATGTTTTATGTGGGTTGTAGTAAAGCCGTTGCAAATTTCTGGATTTCAAATTTGGAATTTTGTTTATTGTTCTTATAATTGCTAGTATTAGAACACGGTTTTCCAAAGCAACTACTGTTGTTCAAAACATCACGTAACCACAATTGTTTTTAAATCAAGCTTCCGCAACTGCCAAGATTTTTACAAAGTTGTTAAGAATGTTATTCAGCTGAGGTTTCTAACAAGGTTTAAAAAGGGTATAAGTTTTTAATTATTAAGAAGTGTTTTTAATGGAAACATGGTTTTCGAAAAACACTTCAATGTGACATGCCAGATTCGAGCCAAACTTCCAGGCCGGGTTTGGAGTGTTACAACAATAGAATCTTTCAAAATAATTTTAAAAGCCCAAAAACAAAGCCCATTTCACAGCTCGAGTTTGAACCTGGGCTCTGATACCACTAAATGTAACACCCCAAATCTAGCCCAGACGTTAAGGCCAAATCTGGCGCGTCACATTGAAGTGTTTTAGTGAAAACCTTATTTTCATTGGAAACACGTCCTTAAAATAAAAAAAACCTTAATTACTTTGTAAAATCTCTTTTCAGTTGCGGAAGCTTTATTTGGAACATATGATTTTATGAAAACTCATCATTTAAAAAAATTAGTTGTGAAAACGTAGTATTTAAGAATAGTTATGGTTTAGGAAACCACGTTCTACTTCTAATAAATATAAAGCATAAAAAAATGATAATAATCCTAATTTGAAATATTAGCCAGAGGAAAGACCTTGTTACAACCGAAATCAAATAGAAATAATTTAAAGTCAATATATTAAAAATTACATAAAGACTAAGTTTAAACTTTTTATGCTAGTTGGCCACCTCCGAGTCCCTCCATCCGTCGAACCGCCTACTGAGGATCACCTGAAAAGTTTAAAAGGAGGGGGGTTGAGTTTCG
Organism: Gossypium hirsutum; assembly: GCF_007990345.1. Taxonomy (NCBI): domain Eukaryota; kingdom Viridiplantae; phylum Streptophyta; class Magnoliopsida; order Malvales; family Malvaceae; genus Gossypium; species Gossypium hirsutum. The sequence continues at coordinate 59,087,442 of NC_053428.1, forward strand.
AAAACTCAGTGTGTACAACCCTCAACTAGTATAAAGCAATCGTTAGTCACTTTGGGCCAGAGCCCAATTCAATAATGGTGGTCTCTGGGCCTTAGCCCAAATTAGCCTCGGTTGGGCCGAAGCCCACATCGCAATAATATCACAACAATATCATACATGCAATGCAATGCAGTGCAATCCCATCCCAATAATCCATCAGCTACACACTAGCTCCGTCTCCCGACACACTCTGTGGGGATATAAATATCGACCCACCCAACCGATACACATCCATGGTAGCCCGGCTGCAGAACTACCTTTATTTACACATTGGGCTTAAAAGCCGTCGGTGGATCCACGATTGTCAAGCAACCATGCGATCCTCATATACTTCCTCCGTTCCATAATACCCAACCCATATGCAACCTAAGTAGAATATCATATGTATGCATGTCACATCCATAAAACTTACATTCAATACCTAGGGGTATTTTGGTCATTTTCGCCCTCAATGGCATTTCGGTAATTTTCCCTTTACGGTTTTCACTTACCTTGGCCCGTTAACAAATCTTGTGAGCTAAGATGAATGAATACTATGTCCCAGGTAGGATTCCAGATAAGAGGAGGTGAGTCATTAAGACCGCTTAAGTACTAAGCTCTTCCTAGATCCAATCTTAGACATGCATATACCCGTTGCCACACCTTAACTGTGACAGCCCAAAATTGACCCTAGTCGGGAAGTGGTTTCGGGACCGCTAAACCGAGTCACCGAAAGGTTTGAATGTGATGTTTATTGTCTAGAATATGTAATCATGAATGTGTGAAAATTTCAAGCTTCGATTTAGTCGATTGCATGTGAATTTAGTCAATAGGACTTATATGAGAAAATTTTAAAATGTGATAGGTCAATGCATGAGGACCTATTAGTGCATGTGGAAGAAAAAGGGGACTTGCATGTCAAATTCCCCCTCCCTAATATGTAGTGGCCGGCCATGCTATGGGTGGAAACATGTTGGGAACATGTTGGCCTAGTGAGGTATGTTACATTAACCCTATGACTTGTCCATGGTCGCAATATATTAATTAAGTTTTAGGTAGTCATCATATACTAGGCCCCAAACCCCATACAAAGCCCAGTCAAGTTCACATACCTGTATATGACCCACTAGGCCCAATCACATTTATATGGCCCATTTGGCCCAAATCACATTTATATGGCCCATCAGGCCCAATTCACATTTATAGTCATACTCACATATGATTTTTCATCACATAGGATGAATAATCAATTTTTGCCTATTATGGGCCCAACAGCCCTTTAGGCCCATTAAGCCTATTCTGGCCCGAATGGCCAATTCACAACCCAAGCCCATGGAATCGTTCATAGGGCCTCAGACAACCTATCAGTTTCCATCTCACGAGTGTTCGTGCACTCGCAAGATAGCTGTAGTCAAACTTTTGGCTTTTCAACATTTTGTCTTTTCGGCATTTCGACTTTTGCTAATCTACTTGTGTGTGCAGTGTGTGTACACACCTTTGGCTTTATGTCATGTGACAGCCCTAAAGTGACCCTAGTCGGAAAGCGGTTTCGGGACCGCTAAACTGAGTCACCAAATTATTTGAATATGATATTTATTGTCTAAAATAAATGTGTGAAAATTTTTAAGCTTCGATTTAGTAAATTGCATGTGAATTTAGTCAATAGGACTTATGTGTGACATTTTTGAAATGTGATAGATCAAAACATAAGGACCTATTAGTGCATGTTGAAAAAGGGGGGACTTGCATGTCAATTTTTCCCCCCATCTAGTAGTGGCCGGCCATGACATTACGATGGACAAAGGGAGATGGGCAAAACATGTCATAGACATGTTGTGTTGGTGCATCATGGGAGGAAACAATAAAATAAAATAAGGAGTATGGGTAATAAAATAATAATGGAAAGGTAAATGATGATGAAAAAAATTGTCTCATCCATGTTCCCCCCCATTGCCGTGAATTGAAGAAAGAAAACAAAAAAAAATGTTCATTCTTGAACATCTTTGGTCGAATAGAGGAAAGAAAGGAAGGGGAAGAGCTTGAGAAAATCGGCTATGGTGGTTTGCTAGACTAAGGTATGTTTGATGTTGTCCTTGAGATTCATGCATGTTTTTAGTTGTTAGTTTGAGTTCTACCTAGCCCATGGTTTAAATCTTTGCTATGAGATGGAGATGATATTCGGCCATGGGTGTTGTCTTCTTGGTTGATGTTTGATGTTGTGGTGATGAGGCATGAAGATGAGTTAAGTTTCGGCTAAGGTGGATTTGTGTTGATGTCATTTGCATGCTAAGTGTAAAGCTTTGTAATGATACATGTGATGGTGATTGATGACTCTTGGATTTTCTTTTTGGCATTTTTGAGTTAGACATTAAGTTCTTTGTGTAACCCATGACCAAAATTGAATGGTATGGTGTCTTGATGCATTCGGCCATGGTAGAAAATAGATGTGAAATGGTAGTAAGGTGAAGTGCAAAATGTTAGTATTTGATTACTAGTGTATATATTCGTATTAGCCGAGTTTTGAACTTGAAACAAGATGATATATAATCAATACAAGTAACCATACTTGTAGGAAGTATTAAGCATATAATCGGCCTCAACATAGACATGCATATTCGGCCATAGGAAGAAGATTGGTGTTGCATGTATTCGATTAGAGGCAAGCATATTGATGCTTTTATCTTGGCTTAGACAATCGGCTAAAAAGAAGTGTGGGTTAATATGTTGAGTTGATTCATGATTTCATATGTATGTGACTTTAATGTCTAATGTATATATATATGGGCTAAGTATCTTGAGTTCCTCTTTTCGATGCTCAAATGATGAAATCAATTTATTTGTTAAATTAAGCTCAAGAGCAAAGGGGAACTAAATCCGATAAAGGGAAGGAAAAAGTGGTCGAATAGCCATCGGAATCGTTCGACAACATCCGAGGTAAGTTCTTGAGTAATAGAGCTTAAATTATGATTTGATTAGATCATGTTTTAAGCAAATCAAAATCGTGCTCTTTGTGTGTGGCTATTGAGCCGAAATGGCAAGAGTGATAAGTGTCTTGTGTTTGAGTTTTGCTAATGAAAATGCAATACGAATGTGTCATGATTTATTGTTAAATGTGCATGGTTATTCGAATGATGTCCGGGCTAAGTCCCGAAGGCTTTGTGCTAAGTGACCATATCTGGACTAAGATCCGAAGGCATTTGTGCGAGATACTAATTCCGGGCTAAGCCCGAAGGCATTGGTGCGAGTTACTAAATCCGGGTTAAGTCCCGAAGGCATTTGTGCGAGTTACTATAACCGGGCTATGTCCCGAAGGCATTTGAACGAGTAGCTATATCCGGTTAAATTCCGAAGGTACGTGATTTGGGAATGAATGATCTTGCTGTAAAAATTTCAGTTAATACGCTTGAAACATCCCAACATTGAGGTATGTTTCGTATGTGCTTTGAATTAGTTGAGCCCTTACAAATAAGTATTCGCTCAGTTGATAAATGAGCTACCGGCCTTTGGCTAAGTTGATCTTTGTGTATGAATAAAAGGGTTGGTAATGTGAAGTAAGTATGATATTGAAAATTTGTGCATATGAAATTATCCGTTTAGCTACATGAATGCTATACTTTGGTTGTGTCTAAACTCTTTGCTCAAAACTTACTAAGCATTTAATGCTTACTCCGTTTCTTTGATTCTCTGTTTTATAGATTTTGGTTCTTCAGCTATCGGACTCGGGATTTTGAAGTCGAAGTCGCCCACACTATCAAAGCCCCCTTTTGGTACAATTTTGGTTGAACTTCGAAATGGCATGTGTAGGACTACCCTTTTTGTTGTGGGTCATGGACCCTTTGGATTTGTATAATTTTGGATAGCCATGCGAAAATGGCTTATATATGTTTGAGCATAATGTTATAATCATTTGGTATGAATATGGTTATTGAGAGGTGTGGATATGCTTAACAAGGATTGGCCATGGGAATGGTTAATCACTATCATAATTTGTGCTATTTATGCTAAAAGGGCTAGTTGAATCATGGAAACTATGAAATAGGTAAAGTCTACCTTAAAGGCAGATGCTGACAGCAGCAGTGATGTAGATTTGGAAAATCACTAAAAATAGTAGGAATGGAATTAAATAGTGAATAAATTATGTAAACGAACCTTGATGAATCTATTTTCATAGGAAAGTAACGAAACGGTCATATGGATAGTATGTTAAGAGATATTCAGGTTCTCGTGAGACAGGGCCAGAACGGTTTCCGGATTCCATGTTCCGACTTTCCAAATTCATTATAAATTAACCAGAGATAATTAGGAGTCATGCCATATATTTATAGATTCCTCTCTGAGTCTAGTTTCTATAGAAACAAACGGCATCAGTATTGAAGCTCTGTGCAGGGAGATATCCAAGTCGTAATGCGCAAAGGTCAGTGTAGTCGATCCCTGTAACATGGGAGACTTTGACTAATAAACTGTACTAATTGGCCCAACCAAAAATTCTAGAAAAAAATATGTAGATGGGCATATGAGTCTAGTTTCAGAGAAAAATTACGAAACTTATTTTCAAGTTGTGAAACTCAAGATATGATTTTTAAGGTGACAGTGTCGCAGTTAGCCAACTGCCTGGAAATTTTTAAAATGGACTGCGATAGTAAGCGAATTTAGTCTGTGAACCCCTCGTGTCCGACTCCGGCAACGGTCTCGGGTACGGGGTGTTACATGTCAAGTTATCATAGGGTTAAAGTAAACACCTTATCCCCTGGAGTACTAAGTATTCATAATCGCCCGAACCTTGACTAGATTGATCGATTGCGATTTGCCTATGTAACCCGAAATCTGACGTAGTCCCCCTTCCGCATCCAGGCGAAAAGTCCCAAACGGGTGACACCTTACGTCGCTTAAACTTGGGAGCCTCTATCCGAACCTCTCTACTAGAACCCCCTTTTTCCATCAGCGATCACACTCTTGAATGAGAGGGAAAAAGAGAAATAAATGGAGACACCGTAGGATAACGAAAGTTTTGGAAAGAGTAAAGAAGAATCGACTTTTAAGAGTGTAGAAAAGAAAGAACTTAGAAATATTTAACAAAAGCCGAAAAAGATCTAATTCACTTACCGATTGCGAGATTGCTTACCAACAAGAAATCAAACCCTCAAAGTGTATGAATCAGCTTTTAAATGAAAAGAAACAGTTGGCTAAGTTGAAGAGGGAAGAGGTTGATTCGATTAAAATAGGGAAGAAAAGATCAAGAATTTGGCTTAAAGAAAAGAGGAGGTGATCTACGACTGAAGCACACTAAAACAACAAATGCCCTTACTCACCCATACGACACACATATTTATACTAAAAATATATATGTATATAAATAAATAAATAAATAAAAATACACCTACACTTCTCAATTGACTTAAACTCGTCAAGATAATTTCCCTTCAAATTCTCTAATTTTATCACCATCCTATCTACCATTAATCCTCATCCTAATCCCCTGGATTTTAGCCAAAAATTCCAATTTGAATTGCATTCAAATTGCTTCCACCGTACAGCACTTGAGTAGCAAAATTAAATTCTCCCTTTGCGCGCGCCTCCACTTGAACTCCAAACCTCAAGGTTACTCTACCTCCCTACATGCTACTGGCCATTGCACCGTATCCTTTCTTACGCTACCATTCGGTCACAATTAATTATAAGGCTTATATACCTAAGCCTCAGTTTTCTTAAAGAATATAAATTTATGGCAAAGGCCAGGCCTAGGACTCGAACCTGCTCCCTCTCACAACCATAGCATGCTTCACGCCACTGCACTGCAGGCGCTCTTATGCCATATTTCATCCCTAACTATTTTTAAGGCCTATTAACCCTAACCTGGTTATCCTAAAAATATTTTCTACCATTCAGATTCGAACCCCTGATATCTTGGCTACGCTATTCGTCCCTTGCCACCAAGCCACAAGCTCTTTTGTGTTGTTTTTCCTCCCCAATTAATTATAAACTCTTTTTGTCGACCTCCAAGTTGTTTAAAAAAAAACCCACAACTTCTGCTCATGCTACAACTTAAGCCTAGCAACTCTCTTTACTCCTAACGCCATCATGCCACTGGGCCAAGTGCATCCTTTTTTCAAAATTCCCACCTAACATATTTATAAAGCCTAAACGCTAGCTTCCCTACTAATCTTATGCGCAATAAAAAAAATTTGCCAAGGCCAGGACTTGAACCCTGGACCTCCTACTTACTACCCACACCTTTTTCCAATAGGCCACAGGCTTCCTTATGTCAGATTTTACTAGGCCTTATTAATAAGCCTTCCACCTAATGCTCAGGGTTCTTTAGAAAAAATGCAAAATTTTACTAAAGCCCTGGATCGAACCCAGGACTTTTCCCACACTACCAACCCTTCCTAAATAATTTAACAATTAAACTAAACACACAATTATAAAATATTTAAGCACTTTTCTTTTATTCAAGCGGCCTTCTAACCGATCCCAAACTCAGGGCCATTACTTCTAGGCCCAAAATTAAGGTGTTACAGACTGAGCAGAAAGTAAAAGTGATTCGTGAAAGTTTGAAAGCAGCGTCAGATCGTCAGAAATTATATGCGGATTTGAAGCGTAAAGACATATAAATTCAGATAGGAGACCGCGTATTTTTGAAAGTCTCGCCATGGAAGAAACTTCTTAGATTTGGTCGCATAGGTAAGTTAAGTCCGAGATTTATTGGGCCGTATGAGATTGTAGAGCGGATTAGGCTGGCTGCGTATAGATTACTGTTGCCACCTAAGCTAGAAAAGATCCACAATGTTTTTCATGTTTCGATGCTCCAACGGTATAGATCTGATCCTTCTCATGTGACTAGCCCATCCGAAATTGAGATTCAGTCCGATTTAACTTATGAGGAAGAGCCGATCCGTATTATGGCTTGCGAAGTGAAAGAGTTGCGAAATAAGAAAATCACGTTGGTGAAAGTGCTTTGGCTCAAGCACGGGGTCGAGGAAGTAACTTGGGAGCTTGAGAATATTATGAAAGAATGTTATCCAAACTTATTCATCGATAAGATTTTCAGGGACGAAAATCCCTAAAGGGGGAGAGTTGTAACAGCCCAATTTTGACCCTAATCGGAACGGTGGTTTTGGGACCACAAATCTGAGTTGGAAAAATATTTAAATATTATTTTCTGTGCTTAAAATCTATGAATTTGCTTGTGTGAAAGTTTTATTAAAAAATTTTATCGTTTAGATGTCGATTTGATAAAAAAGGGTTTAATCACGTAAAAAAATGAAAAGTGATTGGTTAATTATTAAAGTGTTAAATTGTTTTGTTCTTTAAACATGGAGTCTTTATGTTGCAATTTTTCCATGAATAATAATGATGGACGGTTTTAATGCTTATATTTTAAGGTTTTATATTTTGTTAATAAGGTTAATTTAGTAAATGTTTAATAACATTATATTAAATAAAACATAAAATAAAATGTTATCATGCATTATTTTGTTCATCAAAGCCAAAACTAGGAAAAAGAAAAGGGAAAGAAAGACCGAGCATAATCAGCCATTGTTGAGTCAAAATTCAAGATCAAGAACAAAAAGGATCTAGTTTGGATCGGGGAAAATAAAAAATCGTTGAATAGTCAATAATCTTTCTCTATCGATATCTGAGGTAAGTTATTAAGCATATATTTTGTATCGATTTAAACAACCATAATATCTATGTAATTATGCTGAATTGAATGGTATATATATACATGTAGTGATGAAATTATCGAATGTAAAAAGAAGTGAGATGTATTGAGTTGTTGATTTTCGGCACTAAGTGTGCGGGTATAAATATTTACGATTATAAGATTGGCACTAAGTGTGCGAGTTTAATTGTATAGCACTAAGTGTGCAAACTTACTATATATTTTTCTAACAACTATTAGCACTAAGTCTATGACATTATCGAGTAATCATGGACAGTGGAATGAATAAATACTTGGAGTTCGTGAGGAATAGCCGTTATGTTTATGTTCGAAATTGAGCTTGGTAAGTCTTGAACCTATGTGGTGATTATATTTGAAATCAAACATATAAGATTAATTGGGGAATAGATGAAATGCTATTTAGATGTATAATTTAAATAAAAATAAAATGATATGTGGAAATGCATTAAATATATATGAAATGCTAATGGAGACTAATCTATTCGAGAGCATGTAATGATAAATGTGTGAATAGCTTTGTGCTAAAATCATTTTGAAGTTCGAATAAGATGGTGTTTGTGTTTGGAAGATATATGTTCTATTGCAGAATGAGATAAAGTGTATTATGCATGTATTTTTTTATATATTACATAATGATGAAATGCCATAATGTAATCGGCCTTGTATTTGGAATTGAAGAAATGCTTTATGGTTGAGTAATTATATATTGATTTTAGTTGAATCATAGTATTCGATTAAAAAGTGCCTTATAATATGGTAAGCTAGCGATTATATGATTTAGTAGTATGAATTAGTTAAATGGTATTTGAGATATCAAGTTAAATTTTAGAGTTTAATTGCTTGTAACTTATTAAGCTAAATTAGCTTACACTGTGTTTGGATAATTGTTTTTGATTTATAGGTTTTGGTAATCGTTACGTGCTCGGGGATCTTCAGTGAAGCTCGCCACACTATCGTCTATAATTTGGTACCCTTGAAATTGCAAGTTTAAACTTATGGCATGTACAAGCTATTCTATCTTTTGAATCACTTATGAATATTTTATATTAGTAGATTTAAGCCTATTATATATTTAACCAAGGTCTAAAATTATTTAAAGTTATGTTGTGCTATAAATTGAATGAGGAATAGGTTTTGATGGTGGATTAATATTGGTTAAATTAAGATGTATGTCTGGTAGCAGGTGTTGGTAATAAAATGATAGATGATATGGGAATTGAATGCATTAGTGGTTGGTATGTGATCTTAAAACTTATTATATTAAAATGGTCAAATGCGTATGGCTTTGTAATTAGCAAATAGGCATGTTGGGTCTTTAAATGATTTGCCAAGTATGTTTTATTTCTATAATAGCCAATTTTAATGTTGCACATGATTTGAATAATATGCTATGTGAAATGTTTTATTTGGTTTATTAATACATGTATATAATTATGAAGTCAAAGAATTAATATTGATTTGAACTTGTTTGAACTTGGGAATTATAATTCGTACATACAGTGTGATTAATAAATTAATATATATTTTTTTATGAATATGATCTATAAAATTATGTGATTGTATGAATACTATGTTTTCTTCGATAATACCTCGTAACCCTTCCAGTGACGGTTGCGGGTTAGGGGTGTTACATATAAGCAATTGGGTCGATACTCTCTAGTATTGGTTCGTGCTTGCTTTTGAGTTCCTTTCTTTCCATATTTACATTTCATATTTTAATCCCTATCTTTGAACCCATTGAATAGCTTTCTCATTATTTACTTAAAAACATCCTTTTGAACAAACCGAACGATACTTCTTCGTAGATGATCGGGCATTTCACATACGATTCGACTCATCCCCGAGGTGAATTGTATCATTTGGTATTAGAGCTTGCAAAATAGGAAGTACCGACGTTCGCATCATCATCGGGAATGGGTTCGTAAAGTGAAAAAATCAAAAAAATTGAAAAAAGTATAAAAACATTTTCTTGACTTTTGTTCTTATTGTATTCATCTTAATGTAGTAAAAAAAAGGAAATTTGAAGTTGAAAAAAAAATTTCGTGAAAAAAAAGAATATATTTTTGAAAGTGCAAGTTTTGAAATCTTCGAAAAAAAAGTTCTCAAAGAGGTTTGTGTTCATCTACTTGTGTTTCTGATCATTAAGTCCCGATTCTATCATCTTCATATACCCCAACACCACACTCAAAACCATTTCAATTTTTCTTTCAGCCTATCATTGATCCCCTCATCTTTATCCTTTGTTAAACAACTTGCAATCGACCCTTAAGCCTACGATAAGGCCTTGGCAAGTCCGAATACGAAGTTGCAAGAGAAAAGTTTGAGAGGTAAATGGCACGAGAGTGTGAGCACAATCGAGTGGAGGTAAAGGGAAAAATTACGAGTGCAAACACGAGCGAGATCGTAATCAAACTTTTTCTTTCCGAGTGAAATCATGAGGTTTTTGTTGTGAGGAATTTATTTCTATTCTTATTTAATAATCTTTTCTTTTAGTAATATATTATGTCTCATGAAGAATTTACCGAATTGGAGTTCCAATATTTGGTGCAAGAAATGCGAAGAATGGTGAATACTAAGTTTGACAAATTGCATGAGAGATTAGACCGTGTGGAGAAAAGAGACCAACGGGAACGAATGTCATCAAGTCGAAAAGCAAATTCGAGAACATCACGGAGATACACATCCAGCGACTACTCGAGAAGAGACTCTGATCGAGATTCCTTTTCATCAATGAATTTGAGACGAAGAGAATGTCGATTTTGATTTTGAATCCTTCCAAGAAGATGTGCGAGATGAAAGATACACCTCTTCAAGAACTCCAAAGAAAACATCCATGGAGAGATCCTTACGAAGGATTGTTTGTGAACCATATGTAAATGATTTTTCTTCTTTTGAACAAAATGAATATTCTCCTGAGTGTTTTGTAACCTCTTGTAAAAAGAAAACAAGAATAGAAAAAGATGAAAAGCAAAAAGAGATCAAAAGAAAAGAGAGGCAAGACAAGATTATGATAGAAAATAAGAGGATTTTGAATGAAATTGAGAAAAGAAACAAATAAATGAAAGAAAAAGAGAGGAAACAAAATGAGATTGAAAAAGAGATTGAAAAAGAGAATGAAAAAGAAAAAGGGTTCGATCAAAAGAAAATAGTGGAAAAAGAAATTGAGGTAAAAGAAACGAGTGTTTCCAAAGAAAAAAGATTCGAGTGGAAAAGATGTTAGTGAGCAAGCGAGGATTGTTTCCACTAACCCACCTATTAGTTTTTCTTGTGATATCTCTTCCCAGGTTTTTGAAAATTTGTGTGACCAATTCCAGCTTCAATACCTTTCCAGTGAGCGGCGATTTCGGTTGTACAAGAAAGGTAAGAACAAGAATGACAACTGCCTACTTGTGTCAGAAGGTAAGTGAGGTAAGGACTCTATGATTATCAAGTCATGATCATTTGATTTAAAAACTACTAATAAAGGTTTTGATGACTTAATTTCTGAAAGGTCTCCATGTTTTGATTTGGTTAGTCGTTGCCTACCTATTGATGTTAATATCCTTGTTTCAAGAAGAGCCTCGAAAAGTTTGTCTTATGACATGTTTAACCCTTCTGTTGAGTTGGTTTCATGTATGCAAATCGTTGAGGTGTGTGATAAAAGTTTTGCACATACAAATTTTGATGTGTTTGAATACTTAAACTCTTTGAATATATGTGCTAAACCATTTTGCTTAAACATGCCTATTCGATTGGTTTGTGCTAGATTTGAACTTTTGAAAAGTCGCATGTTTACAATTTCTTTGTTCGACATATATGTTCAAAGGTTTTCACATACAATGAATAATTCGTTTGATTTTGCCCTTCAAGAGAAATCTTTGAATTTTTGTGCAAAATTTCCATGATCTGCCTGTCCGATTGAGATTCTTAAAGTATGAGTTTCTTCATATTTGTCTGCCTAAACTTTCTTTGTTATATTTTTGTGATTTATTTGAGAAAGTGAAACTCTTGCTGTATATTGAGCTAAGTGACCAAAATCGAGTCTTTAAGCCAGGAGTAAGCCACTTTGAGTTGTTATCAAGAAAAGGTAAGTACCGTAATCTCATTGTAAATAAATTTGTTGTACCTTTTCATCCCTTACGAATTTTATCTTCATTTCTAAAAATAAATCTTGTGGTTAGTTTACAAAATCAAAATCAAGTTTTTGATTCTGGAATTTTTTTTAATCTCGAAATCGTTTTATGCTATCCACCTATGAATAACATCTCATCATGCCCTTTTAAGTACATTATCCATGGTGACATTGACATCTTCCATCTTTGTGGAAATTACATTTTGAAGGGCGCGAGTTACTTTTTTGATTTTTCACCTTTTCAGGTTTATTCGAGTTAAAAATATCGATTACATTACCTTGCTGAGGAGCGACAGTTTGTTTTGCGCAAATAAGGTAAAATCGAACTTTCATCATTTAAGTTCCAAGATAATCAAGGTAAGTCAACAATATCTTTGTTTTGTTTGAAAGATGAAGAAATTGGTGTTGTTGATGATGACTTTGTGGAAAGTGGCCATATTATTCATCCTGCTACTGTAAGTCCATTCAATCCAATATGGCAAGATGAGGTTGTTCAAATCAAAAAGCCAAGTGAATATGTGTGGTTGAAACGAAGAATACATTCTTGTTTGCTAAATTACATGATTAATCATTCTTTGCTTCCATTCTGTTCAATTGTTCATATTGATGGCATATCAAAATTGTACAATAATATAAAGCATCCATGTTATGAAAGAATAAAATTTTTGCCATATGATCTTTGGACTGGATTTTATATGTGTTATTTGAATTTGAGTTAGTTACACCCTTCATTGTCAAATTTGGTGAGTAAATTCGAAAAATTCTGTGAGATACCCTTTGTCCCATTTGACTGAGGAAAGCCGCGCGAGAGAAAATATTTTCCAGCAGACAAATGGTTCGACTTGAGGACAAGTCACCCTCAAGAGGGGGGATGATACGAACTCGCCCCGCGAACTACTTAGGTCAAGCTTACCAAGCCGAGCATTGCACTGTTGGCAAGCTGATCCTAGCTCGTTTCCAGCTCCCCAAGCTCTGTCCAGCTCAATTCAATTTATTATCGGGTTAATTTTGGTTTGACATAGCTCATTAGAGCTCAACTCGATTTGACGCAAGCTCATTGAGCTTGATTCGAAATTATTTAAATTCATGCATTCTAATTTGCTGAAATAATTAAGTTAGTTTATTTAGTTAGCTTAAAATAATTAGCTCATTTTAATTTGTCAAATCAGTACATAATTAAATAAAGTTTTAATGTGTCTTAGTTTAGGACATGAATTTAATATATCAAGTTTAGGACAAATTAATTAGCTGCTGTAATTTATTTGTCTAAGCCGAATTTAATGGTTGTCCTAGCATTAAAGGTGAGTCATAAATATGTCCTTGTTTAGACATGTTATTAATGTGTAAAGCATGAATTTAAATTGTCTCAACATTGCTGCTGGTTTAATGTGCCGAATTTAATTCATGTTGCTACTTTGTCCAGCCGAATTAAATGAGTGCATGTTAATTGCTGTCCGAATTAAAGAGATGCTGGAGCAAGCATGGGACGAATTTAAGAAGTTGTTCAGCATGCAAGGGGCATCCATTAAAGAGGCTGCTGGTTGAAGAATTTAATATGTCCCAACTCATTTAAGTGCTGCTTTATTTTGCTATAAATACATGCATAGATCAGCCTAGGGAAGATCTGAATCAACATCATTTTTTCAGCTGACTTTTTCGTGCATAGCAGTAGCCATGAAGATTTAATTTGCAGCTGCAGCCTTTAATTTCCTCTAATTGACACCTTGGGTATTACAATGGAAACCTTTTTCTTCACCAAATAATCAGCTGAATGGGGCTGCCATTTGAAGTTCTCCAAGCTATTTTAATACCTCCCATGATCGTTTAGCTCAAGGAAGCACCACCAACTGGCTGATTGCATTCTACAGAACAGGGGTGAGCTACTTGGGCTTAGTGTGAGATCAAACCAATTAAACTATAGAAATGGAAACAGAAAACCAGAAGTAGTTTAGAGGTAAAACATACTTACGGAGCTATACAGAAATAGTTGGTACGTTTGAAACGGATGTACCGGCAGACAGAATTATTTAAAGCATAATAAAAATTACACTCAGCTACACAATCACAAAACTATCTAGACAGATGTTTCAACTCAATTAGTCAGATACACATTTATGTCTCACATGCCCTCTTACGCACGGTATCAACAATTCTCAAACAGTCACAATAATTTTTAGTCAGTCAGTCGCAGTCGCAGTCTACGAAATTATCATGGGCACAAGTGCCTTCCAGTCGAACAGTACAATCATATTCAGTCCCAGTATCACATTCAGACATAGTGTCAGTAATTCTTAATCTTTTATAAGTTTCAGTTCAGTTAAACAGATCAATCAGATGCATATGAATGCAGTTGAGTTAAAGACACCCACCCATCCAGCCAACACACCTCTCCGTCTCCCATCACTCCTCAATAGAGTTATTAAGCTCATCTAACCAATCACTCCATATAGGACCGTGAAAAGGCCCATCCAACCCTACACTCCATATGATGTCATCCTGGATTACCCGTTAATGATGGACATCAGTATTTTCCTTGACCCTTAAGGAATTGGGACTGCCCACGACCCTCTGGGTATTGGGGCTAACAATATGCAGATAAACTGCCAATCACGTATATTACGCAGCAAAGCTAGCATATAAGCTTTATGGTGCAATGCGTTAAACCATAGTACAGACATGCAGTATAAACTGCCGATCAGATGGTGGTACGTAGCGTAGCTAACGTACATACGGTACAGTGCAATGCGGTAATCCGCTATACCAATAGGTTGCAGTAAAATTGTCAATTCAGTCAATGGTACGTAGCGTAGCTAACGTACATGGGGTACAGTGCAATACGGTAATCCGCTATACCATTATCAGTAAATTCCACGACCCTCAGGGTATTGGGACCACCCTCGACCCTCTGGGAATTAGGGGCTATAAGTAACCAGCAGAACAGCTGCTAGTTTAGTCAATCTTCCTTCTCTTCAAAACCCCACCCAAAATAGCTTATGCATATGTATGTATGCAAATGTACGTATGCAGATGTACCAATGCAAAACGCAATTTTGGACAGTCATTCACAACCAATCAATTAGTTACAGAAGTATATACACCCATACACTCAGATTCAGTACCTAACATGTAACATCTCGAATTAGGGCCTAGTCAGAATAGTGGTTTCGAGACCACAAATCTAAGATGGTAATAGTTATTTTATGATTATTATAAGGTCTATGATATGTCTCTATGCTTGTGTGAAAATTTCATGAGGAAATTTTATGTGAAAAATTCTTAATTAGACTTTAAGGATTAAATCGAATAATTTGTAAAACTTGTGTTCTAGAAGCAATTTTCATGAAATTGAATTCGGTTATTAATTAGAGGTCCTTAAAGATTAAATTGACCAAATTCTAAAAAATTGGACAAAAATGGGCTTGGAAGGGTAAAATTTGAAAGAATGGTAAAAAGGGCATTTTGGTCATTTAGGGGAAAATGAATTAAAAGACAAAAATTAAAAGCCAAACGTGTCTATCTTCCTCCCATGGCTGTGTGAATCAAGAGGGGAGCCATGGATAGGGTTTCCAAGCTTGCAAGCTCAATAGTAAGTGATCCCGAGCCCCGTTTTTAACGTTCTATGTATTTTTGAAATCCCAATAACATGCTCTACTAATTTCTACCATTATTTTGAGCTAGGGTTTATGTTTAAAAATTTACCCATGCATGACATGCTAGTATTTTGATGTTTAATGGTAGAATATGAAAGACTGGAGTGTATTTAACACCTTTTACTAAGTGATTTTTCATGAAAAAGCCTAAAAAGGACTAAATTGAAAAAGGTGTAAAATAGGTAACTAAAAAATTGTTTTAATGAGAAATGTGGGCTGCCATAAGCTTGAATATGGTTCGGCTAGGCTTGGGTAATCAAGAAATTGAACACATTTCATTTTACGAGCCTAGAGACTAAATTGTAAATATGTGAAAGTTTAGGGGAAAAATTATAAATTTTCCAAAATATTTTTTGTCAATTTGAATAATGTGAGTCCTAAATAGGCTATATTTGAAATGATAGATAAAGGAAATCGAGATTCGGGCATAAATCAGGAAAAACACAAGTTTTGGACTAAAATGATAATTTTGTTGTTTCCATATTCGAGGTAAGTTTGTGGGATTTAATGAGCATATTATTCATGTCATTATTGTTATACATGAAATATATCTTGCTATGATTGTATTGAATTTGATGTTAATGGAAATTTGATGGAAATTGACATTTTAAATTAAATGAATAAGTTTGTATGAAAACTAGGTGATATGTTATTTTTATTGTATGCATTAACGCTCAAATAAACATTAAAATGTGTATTCATGCATAAATTATAATGTTGATAGACGTTGTGAAATAATGCATGGGAAAGGTTGTACTAATGAAAAGTTGATAAAGTGTCCCGATTGAATAAAAAGGGATATCCGATGGATATATCATTTCTTACATGATATGAGATCCTGCATGTGTTGCAGTAAAGGATTTAGCCAGGATGGGTAATCCATAGATCTCAGTATAGAAAGGATCTAGCCTGGACGGGTGTTCTTTGAATAATCGAGCCTCCCGAAGAATGTGTGCATTATGGATTTAGCGCGGATGGATAATCTGATTGAGGATTGAATTTAGCCTGGACTGGCAATTCAAATCCGAGCTTATGAGAGCAATTGTCGTTGAAAGAGATTTAGCCTGGACTGGTAATCCCGGCATTTCTCTATGAATTTATTCTACGGGGGATTTAGCCTGGACAGGTAATCCCATCGTAAGATGTAAGGTTCACGAAAGTGCGTATTGAGATGATCACTTGTATGAATTGACGGTAAATGGGCTATCCATTGAGGTCCCCGAGAAATTCAACGGGATTAACTCATCTATGCTTAGATAATACTAGTATGATACTAGTATGATGAGTGGTTGTGCTAAGAAATAGCACAGGTACGTACCCGAAACCCATGAACATGTGTTTGACATGTGAAATGAAAAGAAATTGCGGTAAGAATGCAAATAGATGAATGATACATATAAGAATAATATTTTTATGGCAATCTTATGATGAACATTATTTTGTTGCTCTGAAACTGTTTGGACAGCAGCAATAGTCCGACTTTGAAAATCCACCAAAAATTGTGGAAGTCTAATTAAATTATGAATTAAATATGAAATGAAATATTATTGAGTATAGTTTCATATGGAAGAAATGGTATAAGCAAAAGAATTTAATATTATGAGATATTCAAATTCTTGTGAGACAGAGTTAGAATGAGTTTGGAATTCCATGTTCTGACTTTGGAAAATCACTAGAAATTGAAAAATAATTATGGGCTAAAATTCATATGAATAAGTCCTCAATGAGTCTATTTTCAATAGAAATAGACAGTAACATTATCTAAATTCTGTACTAAGAGATAAATAAATTTTAGTGAAGAAAGGTTGAAGCTGTCAAATAGCAAAATAGATGAGAATTTGAATAATAAAATGTACTTATTGGCTAGACAAAAAACTTTGAAAATTTTATGATAAAAATATATGGGAGTCTAGTTTCTGGAAAAATTAACGGATCTTAATTTGGAGTTTCGTAGCTCCAGATATAAATGATTTAGTGACTATGACTCAAGAAAATAGTTTGACTGGATTTTTAATAAATAGAGAGAAATTGAAATAGCATATTAATTCCTTGCTTATTATTTTCATGCGAGCTTACTAAGCGTAAAGCTTACTCCCTCCTTTTCATTTCTTTTAGTGTTGTCAGGTCAGCTCAGGGTTGGAGAACGTCAGAGGCAACATCACACTACCAAGCTATCACCTTGGGATATTTATACATAGGTTGAGAAGTTTCAAGTGAGTGGCATGTATAAGAATTAGTTTTTATGATATGTGTTCTATGATTTGGCCACATGTATTGGCTTATTTTGATTTATTTGTATATGGCCATAGGGTATGGCTCATATTGAGTATGGTTTGTAAATCTATCTATCCATGCTATGTTATAATGTTTGTGATGAAATGATATGAGCATGATGGTTGGCCATGCATGATTGGTGTTGTAACATGCATGTGTGATGAATGCTTCATGACCATGGTTAATGTATAATAGGGCAAGTAAGATAATAATGCCTTGAACGTGAATGCTGGATGGATAAGTTGATAATCATGGTATAAGAGAATAAGTGGTAAAGTATTTGACTTGGTCAAATAAATGAGATTTGGTATGCCTAGAATCGGTATAATGTGAGGATATGTAAAACGTGTATGCTGCCTCAAAAATGTCATGTTGTGTCTTAATAAAGAGTGTTTTAATCATTAAAATGTTACTATGAATTGTGATTATGATGTGTATATAGATGTAAGGGATTGTGGGTAACATGAAGGCTTGGAAAATAGCCTAAGTGTTGGCCACATAGGCTGAGACACGGCTGTATGTCTCATCCGTGTGAGGGACACAGCCTGGTGACATGGGCGTGTGGCCTGGCCGTGCGGTTCAAATTGTGTGCTGACATCATAAACAGAGAGTTACACGAGCGTGTTGATGACACACAGGCGTGCCCTTATGTCCACATGGGTGTGTGACCCTGTTTTATGAGAAAAATTTCTAAGTTTTCCCAGAGCTTTCCAAAGTTCTCGGTTTAGTCTCGGACCATTTTAAATGCATGTTATGGTCCTTGTAGACCCATAATAGGTACACTATGAATATATTCAATTGGTTTTAATTTGGAACAAAATTTTATGGCTCGGATTGCATGATCGTTTGAGTTTAAGTTCGGTAATACCTCGTATCCTATCCTGATGTTAGACACGGGTAGGGAGTGTTACATAACATATCACACATCCAGTCACAATTAAAACACAGAAGGAAGTTAGAATAGAGTCATATCTACCCTCAGTAAGCTTAGCTTAGTCGAGGGTTGGAACACACAGAGTTGTGATTACACTTACATTTGTCCTAAAATAATTATCTAGCGACATGGTCCACACGCCCGTGTGTTCTAGCTGTGTGGGGTTCTAAACGCCCGTGTGAAGGGTAGCACATGGTCGTGGGACAGAGGCACATGCCCGTGTGAAGTAGAGGCATGGTCGTGAGAATAGGCCATGTATCTTACTGTCCAATATGCTAAAATAAGGTGCAGGGCAGACATGGCAGTGTGAGGGTCTCACATGCCCGTGTGCCCACCAGACTCGGCCGTCTGTTCTGAAACACAAGCCCATGTGGGATTCCTAAATTGCCCCAATTAGCCACACGGTCATGTGACTCCAAATCTCAAATCTCTAATTCCCAAACCCAGACGCTTGTGTGCCTAAGGGACACGACCGTGTGAATTCTGACAAAATCCCCTAATCGAGCACACGACTATGTGGCCAGGCCGTGTGGCACCCAAATTGGCTCGAAACCCTAATTCCCAAATCCACATGGCCGTGTGCCTCGACACAGGCTAGGAAGCCACCCCAAATTAACCCTGAAATTGCTATTTAAATGTAATATCCCGAATTAGGGCCTAATCAAAATAGTGGTTTTGTGACCACAAATTCGAGATAGAAATAATTATTTTATGATTATTTTGAGGTCTATGATATGATTGCATGATTGTGTGAAAATTTCGTGAATAAATTCTATGCATAAAGTGCTTAATTTGAAGTTAGGGACTAAATTGAATAAGTTGCAAAACTTGCATTCTAGAAGTTTCTAGTATGAAATTGCTTTGAAATATTAATTAGGAGGTCTTAAATAGCAATTTGACCAATTTCAAAGTTTATGGAAAAATATTGGACATGAATGGAATTTTTGGAAAGTTTAGTAGTAAGGGCATTTTGGTCATTTAGGGGTAAAATTAATTAAAATACAAAATTAAAAGCCAATTTTGCTCATCTTCTTGACCATGGAGGTGTATACCAAGGGAGACTCCATGGCTAGGGTTTCCAAGCTTCCAAGCTCGATTGTAAGTCCGTTCTAGCCTCGTTTTTAATGATTTTTACGTTTTTGGAGTCCCGGTAACTTGATTTAGCTTATGCTAGCAATAATTCAACCTAGGGCTCATATTTGGAAAAATAACCATAGGTGAAATTTGTGTATTTTGGTGTTTTATGATAGAATATGAGGTTTTAAATTATGTTAGACAACTTGTGCTACTCGGTTTTAAGTGAAAATGAGCAAAAGGGCTTAATCGGTAAAAATACCTAATAGTCATAAGTACATGTTGGAGTGAGAATTTGATGTTGCCATAGGAGGGAAAAATGATCAGCTTGTCATAAAACATAAGAAAATAAGATGAAGTTTAATTTTCGAACCTTGGGGCAAAAGTGCAAATATGCAAAAGTTTAGGGGTCAGAATGAAAATTTTTAAAAATATGATTTTTGGACCCATATGAATATTGTGACTAATTATTAGGCTAAATGTGATATTATAGATGAAGGAAATCGAGATTCGGGCTTAAATCGGGAAAATACAAGGTTATGGACTAAAATGGTAAATTGCTGTTTCTGGATCGAGGTAAGTTCGTATGATAATAATAATGCAATGTTATGTTTAAATTATATTTCTTACTATTATTGCATATATTTTATGATTTAATATATTGGAAAAGTTGATGGAATGGTGTTTATGATGTGGAAATATGACATGAAAGAATGTTACATGAAATGCAAGAAAATGAAGATACATGACAAGTGATATATGAAATATGTGATATATGTTATGTAAATTCTTAAAAGCTGATTGGATATTTGAGTTGTGTCTTATTATACTATGAATGGACAATTGGTACTACGGATAGTGAGATCGACACTTCGAGTAAATTCGTACATAAATAATCTATCGATTCTTTTTATGTTATTATATTTTGATATCATATGAAATGTGGCTGCCTATCAAATGGTTATTTGATGTAAATTATGAATTTAAATTGATTACAGACAATTTAGTAAAATGTTGAAAAGTGAGGAATTTCCCGATTGAACCTTTGAAATAAAAACGATACGAATGATCTATTGTGAGGTCGCATGTGTAGTACTAAGTGCAGGCTATTATGCGTACCCGAAAACTGTGATCACGTGTGTAGTACTAAGTGCAGGCTACTACGTGTATTAGATGGTGAGGTCACATGTGTAGTACTAAGTGCAGACTACTACGTGTACCAGACTGTTGGTCGCATGTGTAGTACTAAGTGCAGGCTACTATGCGTACCAGATAGTTTCGGCTACAAGTGTGGAAATGGAAAAATGTGTAGGCAATTGTGTATCTGTTATTATTCCGATGAGTTCAACGGGAAGTCGATTAAATGAAAATACATGTGAAAGTGATTATGTGATGAACAAGTGCAAGTATATGTTTATTTGAATTTATGAGTAATATGCTCAATATTTGAGCGAACCTCGGTAAAATGGAATGGATTAAGTGAATTGTGTAAAAGTGAACTTTAGTAGTAAAACAGTATTAGACAGCAGCAGTGCATGACTTTGAAAATTCACCAAAAATTGTGTAAGTTGAATTAAATTTAAAAAAATTATGGTAATAAATATTAATGAGTCTATTTTCACATGAAAGAAACAGGGGAAGCAAAAGAATTCTATATTGTGTGATATTTGAATTCTTGTGAAACAGGGTCTGAATAAATTCGAGATCCCCTGTTCTAACTTTAGAAATTCACCATAAATTGTAAAAAAATTATTAAGAGTCATACCTTACATGCATGGATTCTTTATTGAATATAATTTTAATGGAAACAAACAGCATGGTCGTTGGAATTCTGTACAGAGAGAAATTCGGTTCGTAGTGCACAGGGGTCAGAGTAGTCATACCCTAAAACAGGGGAGACTTTAACTAATAAACTGTACTAAATGGCCAGACCAAAAATTCTAGAAAAAAATAGTAAGTAGACATATGAATCTAGTTTCATAGAAAATTTACAGAATTGGATTTCAAGTTTTGTAAAATGAGATATGATTTTTTTAACACCGGGACTCCAGAAAATAGCCTGTCCTGAATATGTGTAATTGTACAATTATAGTGTTTTATCTTGAAAAGCATGGTAGTAATTGCTTATTATTTTCATATGAACTTACTAAGAGTAAAGCTTACCCATCCTCTCCATTTCTTTATATTGGCAGGTCGGCTCGGGGTTGGAGATCGTCGGAGGCAAAATCACACTATCAAACTATCATTTTTGGGAAAATTAATTCAAATATTAGAAATATCAAGTGAGTGGCATGTATAGGAAGTTGGTTTGTGATATGTATTTTTATTATGATTTTGACCATACGTATCAGTCTGCATTGAGTTATCGTATAAAATCATGAGATGTGGTCCTTATCCATTATGGTTTACAAGTTTAATTAATCGTGCCATGTCCTATGTTTTGATGTGATGATATAGTTAGCTTTGTTTGTTATGCATGTGTTCGAAAAGTTTTTAATTAAATGAAATTTTATGGCCTGGTTTTCGTCTATGTGTATTGTTAAGTCTGGTAATGCCTCCTACTCTGTTCCGGCCTTGGATACGGGTAAGGGGTGTTACATTAAACCACCGTAACAGTCCCTAGCCTTAACCACATCAAGAGTACATCAGATACTAGCATTTCTCCCTCTCCTACAATGTCTCAAGACCCAAAAACGAAGGGATTAATGCATAGTTACGAAAAGCTGAAGGAAAGGGGTTCGAAAGACAAGATATCAATTATTAAGAAAAGGGTAAACCATATTTGAATCCCACACCTGATTCATAATCAGAGATGTTCGGATACCGACTCGATGACCAGGAAACGAAGCCTTTCAAATGCTACAAACAAAGACCATTTTCTATCGAAAAGAAAAGAACAAAAAGAAAAACACAAAAAAGAAGAGAAAAATAACATGAAAAAACAGAACAAAAATAATAAAAATAAAATATAATAAAGAAAAAAAATATTATTATTATCAGTCACTAAAAATAAACAAAATAAAAAGACTCCCAAAATGCACACACAGCTACTCTAACCCTAAACCTTGAAGTCCACTAACCATCATTCAACCACCAGACCAGCAGGCCCATTCTTGTCATGAAGATGCACAACTAATCACTTAAGTGCAACCTTCTCATTGTCCCTATGCTCAAAACCCAAAACTTCTAGGCCCAAAATTCGAGGCATTACAATTTGTTAGACTTAGTAAATATGCTCGAGGGTGTGTTTCCATCAAGGCTATCATGTGCAAAGGATTTGAGGATAGATTGAATGAGGATATCCGTGTGTTAGTTGGGATCTTAGAACTAAAAGAATTTGTGGTATTGGATGAGCGAGCTTGTATGGCCGAAGAGTTGAATAAAGAAAAGAGGAAAGCTAAATGTGAAGCTAAAGATTCGAGGAAAAGACCGATGAGTAAGTCATTTCCATCTCATTCAAAGAAACCTAAAGAAATGTACTCCCTTTCGAATGTATCAGCTGGGTATTCTCACAGAGACCGCGGGAAGCAACACTCGAGTTTTAAATCTCAAGCCACTTCAATGGCAAGTGTGGGTAATGTGAGGCCTAACAAACCTGAATGTCAGCATTGTGGCAGACGTCATCCCAGTGAGTGTAGAATGAATGACCGGACTTGTTTCAAGTGTGGTTCTCAGGAGCATTTTATCCGAGATTGCCCTAAAATGGCTGAAAAAGAAAAAATTTAGAGCGCAAGGCCGAGTAATACTACTAATCAGGGTAGGCCACCGAGGAAGACCAGAAATGGAGCTAGTAGTAAAGGTGTGACAAAGGATACAACTATGAGATTTGAAGCTTGAGAACCTGCTAGAGCCTATGCTATCCGTGCTCACAAAGAAGCGACATCTCCTAATGTTATCACTAGTACTTTTTCTCTCATAATACTAATGTAGTTGCATTGATTGATCCTGGATCGACCCATTCTTATGTTTGTGTGAAATTGGTAACTAGTAAGAGCTTGCCTGTTGAGTTTACTGAATTTGTGATTAGAATGTCAAACCCCTTAGGCAAACATGTTTGGTTGATAGAGTTTGCAAGAAATGTCCCTTGATGATTCGAGGTCATTATTTTCCTACTAATTTAATGTTGTTGCCATTTGATGAATTTGATGTTATTTTGGGTATGGATTGGTTAACATTGCATGATGTTGTAGTGAACTGTAAAAGAAAGATTATTGAATTGAAATGTGAAAATGGTGAAACTCTTTGGATTGATTCAGATAAGTCGGGTGAGTTACCTGTTATGATTTCTGCGATGTCTGCCCAAAAATATGTAAGGAAAGGTTGTGAAGCTTATCTTGCTTATGTGTTGAATACAAAGATGTCTGAATTGAAAATTAAGTCAGTGCCAATGGTTTGTGAATATCTGGATGTGTTCCCAGAAGAGTTGCCTGGGTTACCACCAGTTAGAGAAGTTGAGTTTGGTATTGATTTAGTACCAGGAACCTTATCGATGTCTATTGTTTCGTATAGGATGGCTCTGACTGAGTTGAAAGAATTAAAGGCTCAGTTGCAAGAGTTAATAGATAAAGGTTTTGCGAGACTGAGTTTTTCTCCCTAGGGTGCTCTAGTGTTATTTGTAAAGAAGAAAGATGGATCCATGAGGCTTTCTATTGACTACCGTCAGCTCAACAAGGTGACTATAAAGAACAAGTATCCTCTACCAAGAATTGATGACTTGTTTGATCAGTTGAAAGGGGCAATAGTATTCTCGAAGATTGATTTGAGATTTGGCTACTACCAATTGAGAGTTAAAGAGTCGGATGTACCGAAAACCGCTTTCAGAGTTACTGAGGGATTACGACCTAGTAATTGATTATTACCCGGGTAAGGCAAACGTAGTCGTAGATACGTTGAGTAGAAAGTCTTTGTTTACTTTGAGAGCATGAATACACAGTTGACGTTTTCTGATAATGGATCGATTCTAGCCGAGTTGAGAGCTAGACCGTTATTTCTTCAACAAATTTGTGAAGCTCAGAAATGTGGCAGTGGTTTGCAAGCTAATAGAGTTCATTGTGAATTGAGTAGTGATTCAGATTTTCATATCAGATTCGATGATTGTTTGATGTATCGAGGTAGAATTTGTGTACCAAAAAATGATAAGCCTGTTCAGAAAATTCTTCATAAAGCACATAATGGTTGTTTATCTGTGCATCTGGGCAGTATAAAAATGTATAATGATTTGAAGAAATTGTATTGGTGGTCAGGTATGAAACGGGATATTTCAAAGTTTGTTTCGAGATGTTTGATTTGTCATCAAGTGAAAGCCAAACACCAATTGCCTTTGGGTGTACTTTAGCCAGTGATGGTACCCGAGTGGAAATAGGATAAAATTACAATGGACTTCATAACGGGTTTGTCTTTGACTCTGAAAAAGAAAGATGCCATATGGGTTGTTGTTGATAGATTAAAGAAATCGGCTCACTTTATTCCGGTACGTACTGACTACTCACTTGATAAGTTAGCTGAATTGTACATTTCGGAGATTGTGAGATTGCATGGAGTGCCTATGTCTATTATTTTGGATAGAGATCCGAGGTTCACTTCGAGATTTTGGAAGAAGTTACAAGAGGCTTTAGGTACAAAGTTGAACTTTAGTACCGTATTTCATCCGCAAACCAACGGCTAGTCTGAAAGAACGATTCAGGTACTCGAAGATATGCTCCGATGTTGTGTTCCAGAATTCAAGGGTAGTTGGCAAAAATATCTACCATTAGTCGAGTTTGCTTATAACAAAAATTTTGAGTCGAGTATAAAGATGGCACCTTATGAGGCATTGTATGGCCGTAAGTACCGAACGCTTTTGTATTGGACCAAACTTAGTGAGAAATAGATTCATCGAGTTGATTTGGTTAGAGAAACCGAAGAAAAAGTGAAAGTAATTCGTGACTGTTTGAAAGCAGCTTTAGATCGACAGAAGTCACATGTAGATTTGAAAAGAAAAGATATTGAATTTTAGATTGGTGATAACGTATTCCTGAATGTATCTCCATGTAACAAGATTCTGAGAGTTGGCCGTAAAGGCAAGTTGAGTCCACGTTTCATTGGGTCGTATGAAAAAGAATAGGGCCAATGGCATATCGGTTAGCTTTACCGATAGAGTTGGAAAGGATTCATAATATGTTTCATGTGTCGATGTTGCACCGTTATCGATCAGATCCCTCACATGTGATTTCTCCATCAAAGATTGAGATTCGACCGGATATGATGTATGGTGAAGAATCAATCAAGATCTTAGCTTGGGAAGTCAAATAGTTGAGGAATAAAAGTATAGCCCTAGTGAAGGTGCTATGGCAACGACATGGGGTTGAAGAGGCTACGTGGGAACCCAAGGAGGCTATTAGAAAATAGCACCCAAGCCTATTTTCTGGTAAGATTTTTGGGGATGAAAACCCTAAAGGGAGGAGAGTTGTAACAACTCGATTTTGGGCCTAGTCGGAACAGTGGTTTTAGAACCACAAATCTGACGTATAAAAACTTATTTTTATTACATTTTGATGATCTACATTTTTACAGAATGATTTCATGAAAATCTCATTTGAAAATTTTAACGTTTGAGCACTTAATTTAGCAAAAAGGACTGAATTGTAAAGAGTGCAAAAGTTGAGTTCTACATGCTAGAGGTGTCTAATTGTTATGAAATTTTAAATTAAAGGTCCTTAGATGGTAATTAGACCATTTTACTTTAAGTTGGACAAAAATACACATGAGGTAAGAGAATTTTTGTATTTTGAGAAAAGGGCATTTTGGTCATTTGGTAATTAAATGAATTAAAAACCAAAAATCAAGCCAAAATTTACTCCATCTTCTTCATGCTTGGCCAAAATTTTCAAGGAAGACATAGCTAGGGTTTTGCCACTTTTCAAGCTCGATTGTAAGACCATTCTTTCCCTGTTTTTAATGTTCTTTACATTTTTGAAGTCATTACCACCCGATCTATTTATTTCTACCATTAATTTGAGAGATGATTGAGGTCTAGGGCTTTACCCATGTTATATATTTGTGTATTTTGATGTCTAATGGTAGATTATGCAAGTTTAATGTTAGATAAACAACTTTTGCTAGGTGATTTTTGATGAAAATGTCAAAAGGACCTATTTGTAAAAAGGATTTCAAAATGTGTATAATTGTGTGATTAAATGGAAAATGTGAGCTGTTATAAGCATGAAAGAGGTTCTAATAGGCTTGGATCTTGATGAAATTGAATAGATTTCATTTTACGAGCCTAAGGACTAAAATGTAAATATGTCAAAGTTTAGGGGTAAAAATGTAATTTTTCCATAATGTAAGTTTTGGACTGAATTGATTAATGTGATCAATAAGTGAGTTCAATTTTCTATTATAGATCAAAAGAAATGAGGTTCGTACCTAGATCGGGGGAAAAACAAAGTATTTGACGATTGGTCATTTTCCTACTATTTTTGTATCGAGGTAAGTTCTTATGTAAATAATGTATTGCTTTAATTGTATTTTAAATTCTTTACTATTGTATGAATTATGATCGACCATTGAGCGTGTTCGACAAAGTTATGATAAGCGTGAATCCTGATTGAACCTTAGGAATAGATATGTAACAGCCCATTTTTGGGGTTAATTTGAATAGTGGTTTCGGGACCATAATCCAAAGTTAAAATATTTATTTTATTATTTTAATAAATTCTACGGTATGATATTAAATATGTGTGAAAGTTTTGTAAAGAAATTTTACCGTTTGAGTGGTTTATTCGGTAAAAATGGCCTAATCGCGTAAAAAGAAAAAGTTGATAGTTAAATGTGAGAATGTTTAATTGAATTTGTCTTTATAATATGATGCATTTATAATGTAATTAGACCATCATAAGGGTTAGTGGGATTCATGGCTTGGGAAATTGGTAAATAGAATAAGTTTTAAAGGTTGGTTAGGTAAATTGAATAATAATAGATTAAATAAATAAAACAAATACAAAAGTATGGCCATATTGCTTCATTATTGCTGAATATGCAAAGAAAGAATAGGAGAAAAGAGTTTTAATGGTTCGGCACATTTGGGGCTTGATTTAGGTAAGTTTTAAGCTCGATTTTTGATAATTTTTACGTTTTTGATATCGTTGCTTCGTGTTTTACAAAACCCATGCCTAAATTTTAGAATTTAATGATGATTTCATGAGATGCCATTGTTGATTTTGTGAGCTTTGTGATGAGAAATGGTGAAATATGAAAGCTTGATGATAGATAAATATATTTTGTATTGGGATTTTTGATGAATTTGAATATTTTGTGCTAATTTGTGAAAATAAGAAATTGAGGGACTAAAATGTGAAATAAATTGTATATATGAGCTTATAAGGACTAGAGGAAAATTCAGCCAAGCATGAGTGTGGTCAAATTTTGAATATTTTGTGTTTTGTGAAATAGGGACTAAATTGTAAAAAATGTGAAATGTTAGGGGAAAAATTGTAATTAGCCTATTTATGTGTTTTGAGATGAATTTGATTGAGTATATGATTAAATAATTTGAATTTGCATTGAATTAGATCAAGAAATGAGAAAATCGGATTTGGATCAGGGAAAGTCGAAAAGTATTGAATAGTCATTCCGGTTCGTTCGTATTCGTTTGAGGTAAGTTCATAAGTAATTAAAAGTTATTAAATTGAAATGTATGTGCATTATATATATATATGCTGAACTAAGTTGTAAAAGAATATAAATGTGAAGTTGAAATATGTAAAATATGAATTAAATTTGAGGCACTAAGTGTGCGATAAGTGAGATAGCTACAACTATTAAAATGGCACTGAGTGTGCGAGATTATAACAGCATTGGCTGAGTAAATGGCACTATGTGTGTGATACAGATATGAGTTCGGTTTAATGTAATGACACTAAGTGTGCGATATAATTATAGCTTCGGCTAATAAATTGGCACTAAGTGTGCGAGTTCGTTGAATGTTCATTGATGATCGAATCAGTTGGTGCTTCTAGCATTAAAGTGATAAAGGTGATAGGTAAGAACCTAATGGTACAGGTATGTACAGAATCTATGTGATTGATGATGTTAAATATGTAGTAGATGAAAAATTATGCAATGAAAGCGAGTATGATTATGATTAGTAAATATATGATCTATGTGAAAACGAGATGTGGATACTAGTAAGTTATCTATGATCAAATGAAATTCTGATATGAAATGTGAGCATGATTCAAATGATGATATGTGAAATATATGAAAAGGAACAATGTATTATAAATGTGCTTGTTATATAAAATTGTGGTCCTACATTTTGGACACGAGAATTATTAAAAAAAATGGAATATGGTTATTCGGGTTTTGAAATGCATAAAAAGGAATTTATATATTTTTATGCAGAAATGAAATAAATGACTATGTTTTGGTTGGTTATGTAACGAAATTACTTAATGTGGCGATGTTGGATTATATAGAAAAATGATTGAATATGTGTATGAAGTTAACTAAATTTTGACTTAATCAAGTTGACCTATATGCATGATTTTGTGACGATTTAATTGCTTATGACTTACTAAGCTCTCGAAGCTTACTCTGTGTGTTTTTCCTTTATTTATAGAGTTTTAGAGACTTGCTCGAGTTGGAAGTCATAGGAGATCTCATTACACTATCCGGTTATTGTTTCGATAAATAAAAGCTTTGAGTTTGCGGTTAAGTGGCATGTATAGGCTAAAGTTATGTCAATATGAATGTAATGTATATAGAGCCATGTGATATGGCTTGGTTTTGGTTGTGATTGTATATATGTTTTTGATATGATTTGGTATGTGTACTAAGCATTGTTTTGGTGCTTGTAGGTTTGACCCAATTGGGGTGGAAAATTGGCTATTCAAATGGCCTATTTTTGTCCACGCGGGCAGAGACACGGGCGTATGTCTCAGCTGTGTGCGACACACTACCATGTTACACAGCCATTTGTCCCTTGGGGTACCCTACGAATTAAAGTCAGTATACCCTCTAGTTTTGGCCCGGCCAAGCACACGGCCTGTTCACACGGGCGTGTGACCTGTAAACCTTGGAAAAATGTTAAGCATTTGAAATTTTTTTATATGTGTTCGGTTTAGTCCCAACCCCTTTCTAATACATGTTTAAGGTCTCAATGACCTATACATGGGACTCCAAATTGATGTTTGATCTATGATGTTTCGAAGTTTATGAAATGATTGTGAATGTTTAGTATTGTCTGGTAACGCCTCATAATCCGATTCTGGCGACGGATACGGGTTAGGGGTGTTACAAGATAGGATACAAATGTCATGGCATTAGGGTCACCGAGGCTATGTGTAAGACCATATCTGGGATATGATATCGATATGAGATTTCGTGTAAGACCATAGCTGGGGTATTGGCATCGATACGAGATCCCATGTAAGACCATATCTGGGATATGGCATTTGTATGATGCTATGTGTGTGAGAGTCCCAAGTATCCTTTAGTATTCCAAGTGGTTCAAATGTCAAATTTGTGAAAGACTATGGTATGTTGTAAATTGGTCCAGGTTTGTACATAAAACTCATGCTTAATGAGCTCGATATGTGATAAATCCCTCGGTATGGTTACGATTGAGTAAGTTTGATTATGAGATTTATAATGACATTTTTTTTAATTTACTTCAAGTTAATTGTATGTTAACTCTAAGTTTATAATGCTTATTATTTGCATGGGAACTTACTAAGCTTTATAGCTTACTCCCCTTTCTTTTCCCTTGTCTTGTAGTGTCACCAAGCCGGCTCAGGGATCAGAGATTGTCAGAGATCCAGTCACACTATCAACTTAATATTTTGGGTACCAATGTTTTCAATATTTTGAGTTATGGCATGTATAGGTACTTGGTCATTTTGTTATGTGTCATAATTGATTTGGCCAAATGTGTTGGCTTATGTTGATTGATAATTCATTTTGTAAAGGGGCCATTGAATTTGGCTAATATTGTTATAAGTATATATATGCATATGATGATGTTTTCATGGATGTGGAAAATTTCTTGATTTAAGTTGAGATATATATGATGTTTATGTATTATCAATGATAGCATGTGAATGAGGAATTCATGCCTTAGTTGTGGCTGATTTGGTTAAATGTATATACTTGGAATGGTGCTATGTTTTGTTGTGTAGGTTTGTCCATGGAAGGGTGACAATATGGCAAGGTAAATAGCCTTGTTTTTGTCCACACGGGTGTGTGTCTAGGCTGTGTGTGACACACGGCTTACATCATGGGCATGTGGTTTAGCCATGTGTCCCCATCACCTTAATTGTTGCAAAACATAATGCTCAGAATTTAGCACACGGGCAGAGACACGAGTGTGTGTCTCAGCTGTGTGGATGACGCGTCCTCAGGCACGGGTGTGTGCCCTGGGAGTGTGAAGTCTGCACCTATTTTATGAGAAATTATGAAAATTAAATCGACCACATGGGGGTGTGCCTTGATCATGTGACTTCAATTTGTTCATGGATGACAAATAGAGAGTTACACGGGTTAGGGACACGGGTGTGTGTGACCACACGGCCTGCCCATACGGGCGTGTCCCATGTCACACTAGCATGTGGCTCTTAAAACATGAAAAATTTTCTAAGTGTTGTGAAATTTTCCAAAGTTCTCAGTTTAGTCCCGAACCACTCTCAATGTATGTTTTGGGCCTCGTAGGCTCGTTTTAGGGATGATATGAATGTATATGAAAAGTTTTAAATTTGGATGGAAATTTACGTCTTGTTTCGTATGTTTGCTTATGTTTAAGTCCGATAATGCCTTGTACCCTGTTCCGGCATTGAATACAGGTAAGGGGTGTTACACAAAGAATTTTTAGAGTTGAAACAGGGTTGTATGACAGTAACTGAGTACAAAAGAGAATTCGTGAGACTAAGTAAATATGCTCGAGAATGTGTTTCCCCTAAAGAAATTATGTGTAAGTGGTTCGGAGACGGGTTGGATGAAGACATTAAGTTTCTAGTCAGGATTCTTGAATTGAAAGAATTTGTTGTGTTAGTCGATAGAGCTTGTAAAGCCAATAAGCTTAACAAAGAAAAGAATAGAGCTGATTCTGAGGCTAGAGACTCGAGAAAGAGGTCAATGAGTAAACCCTATCATTCCTCTTCAAAGAAATCAATTATTCCTATAATTGTTCAAATGCTTCAGTGGGGTATTTCAATAGAGATCGTGGAAAGCAACATATGAGTCCAAAAACTCAAGCCACTTTAGTATCGAGTGCTGGTAGTGTCAAAACTAACAAACCTGAGTGTCAACAGTGTGGAAGACGACATTTTGGAGACAATTGGATGAATAGTAAAGCCTGCTTTAGATATGGCTAGCAAGATCATTTTATTCGGGATTGTCCTGAGTTATTTGAGAAAGACAAATTTCTGAATACAAGGCCGAGTAATACTAGAAATGTGATTAGTAGCAAAGGTGCGACAAAGAATTCTACAGTGTGATCTGAGGCTCGGGCGCTAGCCAAAGCCTACGTTATTCGCACCTACGAGGATGCATCGTCACCAGATGTTATCACCAGTACATTTTCTCTTTATGACACTGGTGTAACTGCTTTGATTGAACCTAGATTGACCCATTCATTTGTCTGTACGAATTTAGTGTCTAGTAAGAATTTATCTGTTAAGTCTACTGAATTCGTGATTAAAGTATTGAACCCCTAAGGCCAGTATGTCCTAGTTGATAAAGTTTGCAAGAATTGTCCTTTGATGACTCGAGGTTACTGTTTTCTGGCTGATTTGATGCTTTTACTGTTTGATGAATTTGATGTGATTTTGGGTATGGATTGGTTGACTCTGTAAGATGCTGTTGTGAACTGTAGACGAAAGACTATTGAGTTGAAATGTCAAAATAGTGAAATTTTTCGGATTGAATATGATGATTCGAGTGGGTTGCCTATGTGATACTGATGATGCTAGCATAGAAATATGTGAGAAAGGTTTTCAATGTTTATATTGCATATATACTTGATACAAAAGTGTCTGAATCGAAGACTGAATCGGTTCCAAGGTTTGAGAATATCCAAATGTGTTTCCAGAGGAATTACTTGGGTTACCACTGATCAAAGAGGTTGAATTGGTTATTGAATTAATACCAAGAACATCACCGATATTGATAGCTTTGTGCTGAATGGCTCCGACAGAGTTGAAAGAGTTGAAAGTTCTGTTACAAGAGTTAACAGATAGAGGTTTTGCATGACCTAGTTTTTGCCTTGGGGTACACCGGTTCTGTTCGTCAAGAAGAAAGAATGATCAATGAGACTGTTGATGCGAACTTGGTCACACCATGTTACGACACAACTCGACATCATCGAGAGTGGCCTAAGCTCGAGGGGCATAAGTGCAAAATGAAGCTTAATTACAAGCTCATTCAGCTCACTAAGCGTGCATGGTAATTTTATGCAAGCTGATCAGCTCGATTCTAGCTTATTGAGCTTGATTCAACTTGAATTCTAGCTCATTGAGCTTAATTCAGCTCAACTTAGCTAAATTGAACTCATTTCTATTTTTCTTCAATGATTGCATTTTTAATTTGGTGGAATAAAATAAGTATGTTAGCTAAATTAGTTAAGTTCAGCTCAAATAAATTAAATTGCATTTTAATGTGTCAAAATCTTGGACATGTTAATTGAGTTTAAATGTGTCTTAGATCATACATAATTATTAGCTAATTTTAATGTGTTAAGTTTAGAACAAATTTATTAGTTGCTGTTATTTAATATGTCCAACCGAATCTAGTCATTAAATTTGTCTTTGCTGCACTTGAATTTATGATGTCTTAAGCTGAATTAATGTGTCCTAAAAGGGAATTAACTTGCTGAATTTATTTGGTGTAGGTACATGCTTGGAACGGCATTAAAGAGAGGAAAATGAACTTGGTTAAGTGCAAGAAGTAGAATTAAAGACTAGCAACTATTTTGAGCTTCTCCAAGTGGCTGTTCGTGGAGTTCAATGGCCAAGATGCTGTTCACATTAAGTCCCATCAGCTCACAACATTTTCACTCCATGGTGGCTACCCAAATCTATCCTTTCACATCATAAGGCCGTTTGGATCCAAGAGTTCACACACAAGGCTATTTGTGCGCCTAAATGCACATTAAAGTTTGCTGGAGCTCATTCGGCTACGCAAGGCTAAATTAATAAAGTAAATCAAAGTTCTTCAGCTACTCAATCATTGAATACTTCAAGCTCAATTCATTAGCTCATTTATTAAGTTGAATTGGAAGACTAAATGGATTGTTTATTGCAGTCTCCTAGGCTTAGGGTTCACCAAAGGACTTGTAAACATTACGTAACTTAGTCCAGCTCATTAATAGCTAAATTAAGCTTATTGAAGGCTTCTAGAATCTGCCCATCAATGTCTACCATGCTATGAAGCTTCAAGGAACCTTCAAGGGACGTTCTAGGAAGGTTCCAAGAAGTTTCAGCTCATTAATTTGCTGATGCTACCCATTAGGCTGCCCAAAGTGCCTATTCGACTAGCCTAGTTTTCTAACTATAAATACTTTGCTATTTCTATGTAATGGAGACTTTTTGCTCATTGTTGAATGCTTATAAGATTTGTGAGTTTTTCAACTCTCTTAATTCATTTTAGACTCAACTTGACTTATCTAGCTTGCAAGTGGCGTCATTTTATTTCTTTGAACCTATCACTCCTAAACCAAGTGTGGCGTTCACCCCATTGATATCTTTGGTTCCTATCTTCCTAGATAGAAGGTCAAGATCTTATCTTCTATCATTTGCCATTTCAAGTGTGTTTACAAGTCTTGGGTCAATACTATATATACTATTGGTTCATTCTTCAACCTTGAGCCTTTCTATTCCATCCACATTCATCGACTTAAATATAACCTTATTTCTTGTTAGTCGAAACCATATACTTATCATATCTAAAATCCTTCAAACCCTTTTGTTTAAAGCCTATTCTTAGCCAATTTCAGCTTACTTCAACCTGAATGCTACTTCTTCAATTTTGTGATAGGGCAATTTCAACGACTCGACTCATCCCCGAGGCAAGATCATATCATTTGGTATTAGAGCTAGAAAAATTGAGGAGTATCAACGTTCTAAAGTTTCCAGAGTAAGTGTTTATTAAAAAATTAAAAAAATTTTAAAAAATCAAAATATATATTTTTCAGCATATTGTAGTACAAAAAGAAAAAAAAAGGAAATTCGAAAGTTTAAAAAAAAGTGTTTGAAGTGGTCAATTCTATTTTCTCGATCTACTAAAGTCCTCTTCACCCGAAACCAACACCATTTCACCACACTCAAGCACCCTATATTTTTCTTTTAGCCCACCTTACACCCAAACATCATCTACCCTTGTTAACCATTTGAAACTGACCCCTAAGCTTGCTTTTAACTTTAAATGAGTCTTCTGTGAACTTCGAGAAGAGAATAAAGCGGAAAAAGGCAAAACTGAGGTGAGACTAATCGATAGAGTAAAAGCCAAATTGTGTGAATTTTTCTTTGTAAGAGAAGTGTGAGATTTGTTGTGTGATTAAACAAAATGCCAAGAAAAACTGAAAGTATTATTGATGATGACGGTGTTTTGTCCGATCCAACATATCATACATTTATTCATGAGATGGACCAAATGCTCAAACGGAAACTAGAACCCATGCTTAAAAGATTGGATCGAGTAGAAGGAAGATTCTTGAAGGAGTCCTTTGTGCAAAAAGAGCAAAAAGATTCAATTAGGAGAGAGCCACGACTTGGTTCCTATTCTTCATGGGATTCAAG
Source organism: Gossypium hirsutum (assembly GCF_007990345.1). NCBI lineage: Eukaryota > Viridiplantae > Streptophyta > Magnoliopsida > Malvales > Malvaceae > Gossypium > Gossypium hirsutum. The sequence goes on from NC_053428.1 coordinate 59,122,954, forward strand.
TTGGAGAAAAGAAAACCACAAGTTTGAAGCCTTTCGAGGTAGCAAATGAGAAAGCATAAGTAATTCTTTGTATGCACCAAAGAACTCATCCAAGAAGGATCAATCATGAAAAGGTAAATGAGTTTCATATGCATCAAAGTACTCATCCACGGAGGATCATTCATGAAGAGTTGATCGTGACCCACACGTAGATGTTTCCCTTCCGTTTAACGAAAAACTTGTCATTCTGATTCATTTGTATCATCTTCATATTGTAATGAAAGAACGAGGCAAAAAGACAAAGAAAAGAGAGATAAGAAATGTTGATGCGAGAAAATGAGTGAATATGGAATGAAATCGAGAGAAGAAAAAGAGAAATCAAAGAAAAAGAGAACGAAAGAGAGAAAAAAGAGATTAAGAGCAAAAAAGAATGTGAGAAGAAAAAGAAAATTGAAAAAGAAATTGCGATTGAAAAGATAAAAGATAGTATGGAAGAAACGAATGCTGCCGATGAAAAGGAAACAAAAGAAAAGGATGATAGTGAGCAGAACAAGTGAGGAATGTTTCCACTAACCAATATGTGAGTTTTCCTCGTGTTGTTTCTTCTCAGGTTTTTGAAGAATTGATTGACAAATTCCAGCTTCCTTTCCTTTTCAGTGAGAGGCGATTTCGATTGATTGAGACAGGTAAGAACATCAATAACCTTAGTCCACAAGCGCCTAGAGGTAAGTCAGGTAAAGTTTTGATGTTATTTGAGTCTCAACAATTTCGTTTGAATGGTATTGATGAGAAAGTCGGAGACTTAGGTTGTGGTTGATAATCATAATTTGATTGATGATGATTTTGTTTTACTTAGTAATATGAAGCGTTTTCCTGCTCATGAGTATGACATTGGCAAGATTGTGCATAAAGTAAGATTAAATCAGCCCGAGCAAAATTTGGTCCTTTGTGATAAAAAGTTGACATGTGAAATTCCTAGTTTGCTCATGTGTGATGAAAATTTGAATTTTTTTGATCTGTAGTATGAAATTCCCATGTTTGTGTGTGTAACACCCTAAACCCGACTTAGGCGTTATGGCTGAATTTGCGATGTCACATTGAATTGTTTTTCAGAAAATATAATTTTGTTGAAAATCTATTCTATATTATAACCTCTTTGTGATCTTGACAAATTTTTTAGGATATCTTGTTCATTGTTAAAAATCAAGTCATTTTAGCAAAATTTTAATCATATTAGATTGTTGTTACACTTTAAACAATGTTTGTTGCGTAAGCATGGTGGTCTGGAAAAAAAACATTTTTTCTTTTTTCAAAAAATCTGCGACCTACTTCTAACATATTTAAATCAAAGTAATAAATCCCAAATTAAAATAAAAACTTAAAGAGACCTTATTACAAAACAAATACCCAAATTAAATTACTTATAAATTAAAAGTTAAAAATGGAAGCAATGCAGTTGTGTGGCCACCTTCGAGTCCCTCGCAGCACCAATCCGCCTAAGGATTACCTACACAGAAAACAGAAGAGTGAGTTTATGAAAACTCAATGTGTAATCCCTTAACAACAATCAGTCATACAGTAAGCATTTACAGTCTAGGCCTAAGCTCGTCTCAGTAACGGTTTAATTTCAGTTAGGGCCTTAGCCCATTACAGTATCAGAATTAGTGCAGGCCGTAGCCTAGCTCAGTCGCGATCAAAGGATAGATATATATTCAGAAATCCTACCCAACCAGCCTCTACACACCACTCCGTCCGGCCTTACACACCATTTGGGGGGATAAAATCAACCCACCCATCCCTAAACACTAAAAATAACACCGGTTGCGGCACTAAACAGAAATTACTGCAGAGTGCCAGTACAATACACTTCCTCCAATCATAATAACCCATCCCCATGCAATGTATCATAATATCATACATGTATGCAATGTATATAAAATGGCAAGCTCAATACAGTCATACATCTCGTAGGGGCATAATAGTCATATATAAATTTTGGGGTCTAGGTATGCTTACCGACCCATTAGTAGGTCCACAGTTGTATTGGGCGACCCGTGCAACCTTAATAGTTAAACAGTGAAAACGGGCCCAAGGCCCATAATGTAGGCCTATGTGGGCCTATACGCCAGTGTGGCCCACTAAGCCTAAAAATGGCCTTGGCCGTGTAAACTACACAACCTGGCCCAATAACCTCCACACGTCCGTTTGGTTTACCCGTGTGGGCCAAAGATGATTCGGGACTAAACTGGAAACTTTGAAAACTTTTGGGAAAACTTAAAAATTTCATCATCAAACAGGGTCATACGCCCATGTGGGTAGGCCGTGTGGTCATAGATGCTCGTGTGGCTTGAGACACGCCCATGTCCTGAGCCCGTGTAACTCTCTATTTATGATGTCATCACCAAAGTAGGGGCACAGGCCAAAATACACGCCCGTGTGTCTACCTATGGACAAATGCTAGGTTATTTTCCAAGCCATTTTGCCACCCTCACAACACATGCACACTCACATATCTCAATGGCATCCAACATGGCATAAATGAACACTTGATAATCATAAATACGGGTTATGCATGACATTCTCATAAAAACTTACGCATACACAAGGCACCATACTTTATCAAGATTAATCATAACAACTTTCATACCGAGATTATCATTAATATTTTTTTCACATTTCACACTTATGGTATAATTTATCCATATGCCAATTATGCCAAAATCAATCATCAAGTACTTAAGTCATATGAACACATTCATCCATATCAAACAACATGATCACACCATAAAACATCGGCAAATACACATGAATAATCATATGATTAGCATAAGCCATCATTCATGGTTATATATAAATTAGACTATAACCATTATAGGCAAACACATTTGGCAACATTAGCATTGACATAATTACAAATATAGAGGCCCTATACATGCCATAGACTTAAGTATTTGAATACTTATATCCCAAATGATAGCTTGATAGTGTGATTGAATCTCCGGCGATCTCCAGCCCGAGCTAGCTATATAAACCTATAAGAGATGAAAAGGGAGGGGGTAAGCTATAAAGCTTAGTAAGTTCATATGACAATAATAAGCAATTTACTAATATTCTTTTTCCAAATTCTTACAACATGTTCTCAAGGTATCACAATTATAATTGCATATTATTCCACTATTTGTTCAAGTTCCAGTCAAGCTGTCTACTCGAGTCATAGTCGCTAAATTATTTATTTCTAGAGCTATGGAGCTCCAAATTAACATCTGTTAATTTTATCTAAAACTAGACTCACATATATTCTTGCCATAAAATTTACATAATTTTTGGTTTAGCTAATAATTACAGTTTATTCTTCAAATTTACCCATTTTTCACTGTCCAACAGTTCTGACCCCTCTTCACTAAAAATTAATTATATCCTCATAAAGAATTTGAATGATGTTCTAGTTTGTTTCTTCAAAAAATATACTCATCAAAGATTCTAAGAATATAAACTATAACCCATAATTATTTTTTTACAGTTTTAATTATTTTCTAAAATCAGAATAGGGGATTCCGAGATCATTCTGAACCTGTCTCACAAAAATTCAAATATCTCATAATTTGAAATTCTTTTGTGTACATCGTTTCTTCTATGTAAAAATAGACTCAATAAGCTCTAATTTAATATTTTATTCATCCTCTAAATATATTTCCACAATTTTTTGTGAATTTTCAAAGTTGGCTATAGCTACTGTCCAAAATAGTTTTAGTACAAAAATGATGATAACTAAGCTCATCACACCTTCACCAATCATTTCAACCATCATTGTATAAATACATATTTATACAACATAAGCATGGACCCATAGTCACAAGGTCATCACAAAATCATTCTCATAAATATGACTTACTTATTTACTTCGTTACAAAGATGCATCATAACTCTTGTACATACCTGTACTGATCCTTACCATTTCATACATATCCGTAATGCCGTTGCATCTTCGATGTCTCGCACACTAAGTGCTATACTCAATATCTCGCACACCAAGTGCCATTCTTAATGTTTTCGACACTAAGTGCCATATACATATATAGCCGAAGCTATCTCCAATCTCGCACCAAGTGCCACATTTAGTCGAAGCTATTTCGAACCGCACACTAAGTGCCATTTTTTTAGCCGATATGTCGTTAAACATAACAATAATCACGTATATAAAATTTATATAATATCAACGAATTAAAATCATAAATTTAACAATGCTTATTACATACAAACTTACCTCGATCGTTAAAATGACGGAACGGATCAATTAGTCCGGTACTTTATTTTTCCCCCGTTCTAGATCCAATTCTCGATTATCTCAATCTATATAATATCAAAATTTACTTATTTAATCAAGATTTCATTCAATTTAACACAATTTACATATTTTGGCAAAATTATATTTTTGCCCCTATTATTTCACATTTTTGCAATTTAGTCTTTATCACTTAAAATCACAATTTCATGAAATTAAACACAAACCCAAGCTAGCCGAATTTTCCATATATTACTATCAGCCCATATTTTCAATTTATTTCACATTTTAACCACTAAATTTCCACCTTATATAATTTGGTCCAAAATTGACATTTTTACTTAAAATCACTTTATAAAACTTGTTAATCTAATAACAAAGATTTATTTTCCAACATCAACACTCAAAAACATCAAGCTATCATCAATGAAAACTCAAAAATTCATCAAGAAATTCAGAAATTAGGGTGCGGGCTAGCTAGAACACGAAGCAACGGTCACAAAAACATAAAAATCATTAAAAACCGAGCTCAAAACGCTTACAAATTGAGCCATGAAGATGCTGAACCCTAAAACACAACCATGGCTAATATTTTCTCTATATTCAGTTGAAGATGAAGAAATATAACATGGTTTTGGCATTTATTTTATTTATTATTAACTTTAATTACCTTTTTACCTTTTTACCCTTTAAAAATATTACTAAATACACCAAATGCCACTCCACTAACAGCCACTATCTCATAAATGGGCTATTTACCACATAAGGACCTTCTCTATTTAATTCCATAGCCATTTAATACCTTTAACTTATAGAATTCAACTTTTACGCTTTACGCGATTTAGTTCTTTTTTTCAAATTAACCACTCAAACGGTAAAATTTCTTTAAAAAATTTTCACATGAACATTATATCATACTGTAAACCTTATCAAAATAATAAAATAAATATTTTTGACTTCAGATTTGTGGTCCCGAAACCACTGTTCCGATCTGACACAAAAACGGGTTGTTACACAAATTTTCTTCAAGAGGGGGAGAATGATGCGAACCTAGTTGCATCATGTTACGACACAACTTGGCGTAATTGAGAGTGGCCTAAGCTTGAGGGGCCTAAGTACAAAATGAAGCTTAATTACAAACTCATTCAGCTCACTAAGCGTGCATGGCAATTTTATGCAAGCTGATCAGCTCGATTCTAGCTTATTGAGCTTGATTCAACTTGAATTCTAGCTCATTGAGCTTAATTCAGCTCAACTTAGCTCAATTGAGCACATTTCTATTTTTCTTCAATGCTTGCTTTTTTAATTTGTTGGAATAAAATAAGTATGTTAGCTAAATTAGTTAAATTCAGCTCAAATAATTTAATTTGCATTTTAATGTGTCAGAATTCTGGACATGTTAATTGAGTTTAAATGTGTCTTAGTTCATACATAATTATTAGCTAATTTTAATGTGTTAAGTTTAGAACAAATTTATTAGCTGCTGTTATTTAATATGTCCAGCCGAATCTAGTCATTAAATTTGTCTTTGCTACAGCTGAATTTATGATGTCTTAAGCCGAATTAATGTGTCCTAAAAGGGAACTAATTTGCTGAATTTATTTGGTGCAGGTACATGCTTGGAACGACATTAAAGAGAGGAGAATGAACTTGGTCAAGTGTAAGATGCAGAATTAAAGACTAGCAGCTATTTTGAGCTTCTCCAAGTGGCTGTTCGTGGAGTTCAATGGCCAAGATGCTGTTCACATTAAGTCCCATCAGCTCACAACATTTTCACACCATGGTGGCTACCCAAATCTATCCTTTCACATCATAAGGCCGTTTGGATCCAAGAGTTCACACACAAGGCTGTTTGTGTGCCTATATGCACATTAAGTTTGCTGGAGCTCATTCGGCTACCCAAGGCTGAATTAATGAAGTGAATCAAAGTTCTTCAGCTGCTCAATCATTGAATACCTCAAGCTCAATTTGTCAGCTCATTTATTAAGCTGAATTGGAAGACTAAATGGACTGTCTATTGCAGTCTCCTAGGCCTAGGGTTCACCAAAGGACTTGTAAACATTACGTAACTTAGTCTAGCTCATTAATAACTAGATTAAGCTTATTGAAGGCTTTTAGAATCTACCCGTCGACATCTACCATGCTAGGAAGCTTCAAGGAACCTTCAAGGGACGTTCTAGGAAGGTGCCAAGAAGTTTCAGCTCATTAAGTTGCTGCATGCTATCCATTAGGCTACCCAAAGTGCCTATTCAACTAGCCTAGTTTTCTAACTATAAATACTTTGCTATTTCTATGTAATGGAGACTTTTTGCTCATTGTTGAATGTTTATAACATTTGTGAGTTTTTCAACTCTCTTAATTCGTTTTCGACTCGGCTTGACTTATCTAGCTTGCAAGTAGCGTCATTCTGTTTCTTTGAACTTATCCCTCCTAAACCTAGTGTGGCGTTCACCCCATTGAAATTTTTGGTTCCTATCTTCCTAGATAGCGGGTCAAGATCCTATCTTCTATCATTTGCCATCTCAAGTGTTTTTATAAGTCTCGAGTCAATACTGTATATAGTATTGGTTCATTCTTCAACCTTGAGCCTTTCTATTCCATCCACATTCATCGACTTAAATATAACCTTATTTCTTGTTAGCCGAAACCATATACTTATCATGTTTAAAATACTTCAAACCCTTTTGTTTAAAGCCTATTCTTAGCCAATTCTAGCTTATTTCAATTCGAACGATACTTCTTCAATTTTACGATCGGGCAACTTCAATGACTTGACTCATCACTGAGGCGAGATCGTCTCAACTGTGTATCAATTATCAAAAACTAAATAAGGTTACGATTGAGAATTGGTATCCCTTGCCGAGAATTGATGATTTTTTCGATCAGTTGAAAGGAGCGACAGTTTTGTTCAATCAGTTGCATGGGATGGGAATTGAAGCTAGGACCTCAAGGATAAATTCAGTAATGCTTAACCATCAAACCAATAACTCATTATTGATATAATTTGAAATATTTATTTTAAAAAACAAGGCGTGTGACATACTAGGGTTTAAGGCAAAATTTGCAAAATAATAAAACTAATGCGAGAGAAGAGATTTGAACTTGGGTTTCAAGAAACGTTACAGTAACACTTAACCAACAAACCAATACCTCATTTATTTCCTAAAAATGCATAGATAATTTAAAAAATTAAGGCATGACCTGTAACACCCCTAACTCGTATCTATCGCTGAAATAGGGTTACGAGGTATTACCGGACAAGACATAAATTTCGAACAATCATATGCGTACACTTGCTCAAACTCTTAAAACAATCAAATATTAACATATATAACTAATTTAAATTATTTACGAATCATATCATAACATTTTTCAAACATATATCTAGTTATATAAGTCATAAGTAAATAGTTCCAAATATATCATTTTAACCACATAGCATATGCGCATATCAAATATATTATAAATAATTCCATCAATTATTACAAACATGAATTATATAAAGTGAACATATTTAAGTATATATCATTTTTAGGAAAACTCTATTCGGCACAATAAGGATATAATAAATTTAACCAAATCATTCATGACATAAGTACATTACTATATATATATATGGTTTCAAATGGCTAAATCATAAACAAGTCTACTTATAAGTTCATCTAAGTAGATTTCGCAAAACTAAAATGTCCTGTATCAATTTAGACATATATTAAAAGAACACCGAATGGTCTAACCATCAAAGTACATATAACCATTCACATTCACCTATTTTGCATAAAAACAATCATGATTCCTTATAACTTAAATTACTATTCATTTGGTCATTTTACAAAGCCTTAGCCGAATGTAATCATGCTTATTACTTATGTTTATTATAATGTGCACTTTCAACTTTACTCAATCACATTATGTGCATGTAATCTCACGTAGAATCAAATCCATATATTAACCATAATATACATTTCACGTCAAACACATCACAAATATGTATATATATACATATAAAATAGCAAAAACTTGTTTAATACTTTAAAATACCAAAACCGAATATAAACATGTTAATATCACTTACCTTGCAAAATAATAAAAGTCATATTCAAGACCAATTCAATGATTACATGTTTGGATAAGCACATATAAATATATATATCAAAACAACATATCATATGCTTATATTTATATATATAAGTGCCGAATCATGATTAATTTACTAACATAATTCATATTCATTTCTTCACTTAATGAAAGCATATTGAACTCACTTTTATCACATGCCATAACCGAATCACCTTGTTACCAAAATACATGGCAAAACTAAATAAAACATGTTTCACATATATATATACATAACATTGTCGAATCATCAATTCAATAATTTCATTACCTAAATTCAACATTTAACTAAATACACTCATCAACCAAATTAAATCATTACTATAAAATACAAGACATAGTTGAATCATTAAACAATAGGTAACATATCAAGTATAATTCATACTTATATATATATCATAACTGATTGAACCAAACCAAATAAAATCATCAATTGAGCATAGCATACAAACCAAACCTAGCTCACACAAGAACCATGATCAAGATTAGCCATTTTCGCATGGCATATTATATACAACACTTCAAACATATCCGAAAAGTAGTATAGCCTATACATGCCATAGGTTCGAAATTTAGCTTTTAAAAATACCGATAAACAAACGATAGTGTGATAGACTTCGCTGACAATCCCCGAGCCCGTAACTAGTATCCAAAATCTATAAAACAGAAGCAAACATAGACACACAGTAAGCTATCACATCTTAGTAATTCATAAGCAAATAAACATCTCAATGACATAATCAACTCAATTTAACCAAACCAATTCATGCTATCATAATCACATTTAATCTCAAACTTGCAAATTCATATACAACATATATATTTATGTATCAACTTTAACTTGGCCGAAATACATATATATCCATTATCAATGTTATCATTTATTTCCCAGGTCATAATATCATCATATAGACGGATATATATACATATTCATATATGTATACAAATGTTTCACAATTTAATATCACATACTTATATCATTTTGCCGAATATAGATTTGCATTCAATATGCATATAACCAACTTTATAATATGACTCATATCATCACTTCAAACACCAAAACTTACCTTAATTTCAATACATTAGCTAACACATAATTGTACCTTTTAATCCTATTTCGAATTCGGTCTTTACTTAACATTGCCCATTGAATCATTCAGAATTAAATAGGATACTCGGATAGTCTCATATATTAGACAATGCCAACGTGCCAGACGTGGTCTTACATGTAATTATATATTGATGCCACTGTCCCAAATAAGGTCTTACTCGTAAATACATATCAAAATCACCTTCAATGCCAATGTATTAAACGTGGTCTTACTCATACACACATATCGATGCCAACATATTAGACGTGGTCTTACTCGCACAAACATATCGTAATCACATATCGATGCCAACGTATTAAACGTGGTCTTACTGGCACACACATATCGAAATCACATATCGATGCCAACGTATTAAACGTGGTCTTACTCATACACACATATCAGAATCACATACCAATGCCAATGTATTAAACGTGGTCTTACTCGTAATCACATATCGATGCCAACATCCCAGACGTGGTCTTACACGTAATCAGATATTGATGCCAACGTCCTGACGTTGTCTTACACGTAATCACATATCGACGCCAATGTCCCAGACGTGGTCATACACGTAATCACATATCAGAAATCCTATGTCATGACATATGTATCCTAGCTATTCCTAAGGCTCGTACAGTGCTTTATGACATCGTATCTTGGTCTAATCGAGTTTGTAAACATAGCTCCCAATATACACATTCGGCTACCACATATATACTTTCACATAATTCATTTCAACAATATAACTCGTAATTATTTAAAATTTACAACATTTATTTTCTTTTAAACTTACCTCGAACAACGATAATCGAAACAGAACGATTATTCGACAACTTTGGTTTTCCCCCGATCCAACTCCGATTTCTTTTGTTCTTGATCTAAACATATTCAAATTAAACTCATTCAAACATAATTTCATTCAATTTATTCCAAAAACACATAAATGGGCGTATTACCATTTTTCCCCTGACATTTTACACTTTTTAAAATTTAGTCCAAATTGCACAAAACACAAAACATGCAAAATTTGTGTAACACCCCAAACCCGGCCTAGACGTTATGGCCGAATCTGACGTGCCACATTGAAATAAGAATCCATGTTTCATTTTAGTGTTTTAAAAAAACGACTTGGTTAAGCTAACAAAGTGAATGGAAGCTGGGCACCAGGTAGGAATCCGTAACAGAGGAGGTGAGCTATGAAGGCTGCTTAAGTACCAAGCTCTTCGAATGGATCCAATCCTAGACATGCCCACAACCATTGCCACACTTGGTTAAATCGAGTTGTAATTTATTTAAGTTGAAATCTTTGATAAATCGGATAATCGTGGCGTGGTGTTATTTTGAAAACACGTCCTAAGTCTAGCCCATTTATTATCAAACAGATTAAAGTTATTAAAAATAAAATAATCCCAGAAAAGAAAGAAAATCAAGTCAAAATGGCCTTATTACAACCCAAAAATAAATAATAAATAAAGAAAACTTTATGAAAACCAAACACTTATTCAAAAGCCCAAAGGCGATCACTGTGGCCACTCTGAATCCCCTCCGGCTCCAAGTCCCCAAATCAAGGCTCACCTGCAAGGTTAAAGAAAGGGGGTGAGTTTTGAAACTCAATGTGTAACAAGCCCCTTTTAGAGCCCAAAGCAATATCAGCCTGCTGGGCCTAAGCCCAAATCCAATCTCAACATATACTGGATCGAAGCCTTTTCATATTCCATATTTCATAACATTGGGCCGAAGCCTTTACTGTAAACGGTATGGCCCGTAGGCCCATTTCATTATCACGAGTAATGTCAATGAAAGAATGAATGCAAGCCCAATTGGTGAGACTACACGACCCACCATCCGCTACTCTCCACCCGTACCAACCAACACACCATGTGGGGAATGATTCAACCCACCCAACCAACACACCACTGGCAACATAGCTGCTTTATCATATATCTGGAGGCCTAGCCTCTTTTAATAACTAGGCAAAGCCCTTTTCGGTAAGCTGGGGCAAAGCCCTTTTCAATAAACTGAGGCATAAGCCATTTTCGGTAAACTGGGGCATAAGCCCTTTTCAATAAACTGGGGCATAAGCCCTTTTGCACTTCCTCCATCCATATAAAAACCCAACCCAATGCATTTATGAATTCATCATGAGCACTTCATACATATCATGTGCATATCATACATATCATGTGCATATCATATCAATCATGTATATCATATCCCACGTACCAAATTTATAATTAAACCCTAGGGGTATAATGGTCATTTTTACCTAAAGGCAAAACAATCATTTCCGTATTATAAAGGTAATTTCATAATTTTACCAAATATTAGGGTTTTCCATGTTCATTATTAGTTACTAACAATTCATATGTTTTAAATAGCGATTCTGGCCCATTTTTAGCAAAACCGAGTTATTGGGCCAAAAAACCCCTAATGGGCCCTACTTAGCCGATTTTGTCATCTAGGCCCATTTAGCCTATATTCCATAATGTTGTTACCAGTCTTAATGCGCAAGTTAACAGGTTTTCATTTTCTACCAATTTTACCCAAATAGGCCTGAAAGCCCATTGGGCCCAACTTCCGCCCCTCGAGGCCTAACTTACCGTCATGCCAAAAATCGTGCTCTTACCTGTTCCAACGATCCCGATCATCAACTTAGAGAATCTAACTAACCAATGAGCGTTTGCTTGCTCACAAGTCCTCGAAATGCCAAAATTTCGGCATTTCGGCTTTTCGGCATTTATCGTTTTAAGCTATGAAAAAGGGTTCGTTACACACCTATTTTGCGATATTCCTCGACGAGATCTCCTACACGATTTCTCCTATAATCAACCATTAATAGATCAGCTCACAATAATTGAACCAAATCGAGAACCATCTAATTTCAACACTTACACATTCGGCCACCCTCCATAATGGCCTTAAGAACCTTACCTTTGCCGAAATTGAAGACTAGCTCTAGCCACTCCGATGATCCAAACTAATCCAAGTCAATTCTATGCCTTGCTGCTCCTCAACTAAAAAAACCATAAAAAATTAAAAGAAAAACTCAATAGAGCCTATACCCACATTCGGCCATCTCCTAAACTATAGGGGTTTTGGCTTTTGTCAATAGTTACTATAGGAATCGTTTAGAGTTCGAGCACTTACCACAGTCTCTCTTCTTGAATCTGTTTATGCCTAGAAGATAAAGGAATTGGCCATTAAAAAGTGAAAAGAAAAGGTTTGCTAGTCAACAAAGAATCGGCACCACCTAGTCTCCACGAATTTCGGCTTTTGCGGTATTTCAGCAGTAGTGGTGGTAAGAAAAACAATAGGTGAACGAAGGGGAGTAGTGGGCTGGTTTTGGAAAAGAAAAGAAGAAAAGATGAATGGGAGGAAGGTAGATTTGGCTAGAAAAGAAAAGACAGAAAAAGACTACACGAAAAAGAGAAAATGGCACACCCTAATTCCTATTGCCGAAAATCCCTAACTAAAACCCCTCTACTGAAATCCCCTCTCTAATCCCCTCAATTCAGCTAAGCTCTATCCCCCTCTCAAATTCCTAAAATCTCTCCCCTTATCCCTCCTTAATTCATGCATTTGACTGTTGCAAACTCTCTCCCACAGAGTTCCATCCAGCTTTAAACTCTAGCATGCACAAGTATAAAAATAACATTACCTTTGCCATCACAGGGAATCGAACCTAGGTCTTCCCCCAACACTTACGCGCCACCTTTATAGCTCTCTAGTGGCGTCACTTAGCCACTTTACCAGAGGATCTTTTGTGTTACATTTTACCCACAAATTTTAATAAGACCACCTATCCAAGGCCCTAACTTCTTAAGTCCAAAATTCAAAAATTCCACCGGGGTTTGGCCAGCACATGGGCCTTCCATAAGCCCATTTACCTACTCAAATTATGAATTCCACAACCAAATACCAAATTTTAAAAAACTTTACCAAAATATCGAGAATCGCAAAAAAACACGAAAATCAGGATGTTACAACTCTACCCTCCTTAAAGAAATTTCGGCCTCGAAATTTACCTGATCCAAACAGTTGAGGGTACTACTGACGCATCGCCTCTTCGGTCTCCCAAGTAGCTTCTTCCTTGCCATGGTTCCTCCAAAGTACCTTCACTAATGGGACTGACTTCCTTCTCAACACCTTGACGTCGCGATCAAGTATTTGACAGGTTCCTCTTCAAAAGTCAAATCTGACTGTACTTCGATTTTTGCAACTGGCACGATATGAGTTGGGTCCGAACGATATCGCCTTAGCATGGACACATGAAAAACGTTGTGAATACGATCCAGCTCTGGAGGTAACTCTAGTTGATAAGCCACCGGCCCTATCCGCTTAATAATTCGATAAGGCCCAATAAACCATGGGCTCAACTTACCCTTCTTACCAAATCTCAATATTTTCTTCCAAGGTGAAACTTTCAAAAAGACCATGTCCCCTACAACATATTCAATATCCTTATATTTTAGATCGGCATAAGACTTTTGTCAATCCGGTGCCTCCTTTAACCTATTCCTGATCACCATAATCTTGTCTTTAGTATCTGTTACCAACTCTGGCCCAAGTACTTGCCTTTCCCCCAATTCTGCCCAACAAATAGGCGAACGACACCTTCGCCCATATAGTGCCTCGTAAGGAGCCATCTGAATACTTGCTTGGTAACTGTTGTTATACGCGAACTCCGCTAATGGCAAATAGTCCTCCCAGCTGCCCCTAAACTCAATAACACAACCTCTCAACATGTCTTCTAAAATCTGAATGACCCTCTCTAACTGTCCATCCGACTGAGGGTGAAAAGCCGTACTGAAATCCAATCACGTTCCCAATGCCTCATGCAACTTCTGCCAAAACCGAGATGTAAACCTTGGGTCTCGGTCAGAAATTATCGATACTGGCACTCCATGCAACCGCACTATCTCCGCTACATACAACTTGGCCAGCTTCTGAAGTGAGTAATCGATTTGGATAGGTATGAAATGGGAAGATTTCGTGAGCCTATCCACAATTACCCAAACCGAATCTTTCTTAGAAGGTGTCAATGGCAACCCATTTACAAAATCCATAGTTACCCTTTCCCACTTCCAAAGTGGTATCTTTACCGGCTGTAACAATCCTGAAGGCAGTTGATGCTCAGCCTTCACTTGTTGACATGTCAAACATCTCCCCAAAAATTCGGTCACTTCTTGCTTAAGCCCAGGCCACCAATATAGCTCTCGCAAGTCTCGATAAAACTTACTCCCTTCTGGATGCATAGCACAAGGTCCATTATGTGCCTCTTTCAAAATCATCAATCTCAAGTCGAAGTCCTTCGGCATACAAATTCTTCCTCGAAAACAAAGAACTCCCTCGCTATTTAACCCAAAGTCTGAATTCTCCCCCCTTCTCCACTTGCTGAAACCGAGAAACCAACGACTCATCTTCCAACTGTTGCTTCTTAATCTGTTTTATCCAAGTCGGTCTTACTTGTAACTCTGCCAATAAGCTTCCATCGTCATACAAACTTAGACGAGCAAACATTGCCTTCAACTCCGCTACAGCCCTTCGACTTAACGCATCAGCCACGACATTGGCCTTACCTAGATGGTACTCGATCGAACAGTCATAGTCCTTTAACAACTCTATCCACCTTCGCTGTCTAAGATTCAGCTCCTTTTGAGTCAGCAAGTACTTAAGACTCTTGTGATCCGTATAGATAATGCATCTCTCCCCATACAAGTAATGCGTCCATATCTTAAGCGCAAAAATCACCGCTACCAACTAAAGGTAATTTTATTGTGGTTTGAGTGTTCAAAGGAGACGTGTGGGCTTGTAGCATTATTTGGGGATTGGCTGAATGTTCTTTTCCCTTACTAGGGAGTTTTGGTTGTTTTTTAGTGGTGGGGCATAATGTTATACACCATGTGTTAACGATTGTGTTAATGGTTTCCTTTGATAACGCAGATTGTCGATAAAGAGTAAGGGATCAAGTTTGGTCAGTGACCTAGGAAGACTAAGTGACAGTTTGCCAATCAAGGTAAGTATAAAAATTAGTTGGAACAGGAGTAAAATGATGGGTGTCTAACCCTAATGTTGATAAGTGACTAATCAAATTTCTGACTGTGATAGGTGTGGAAAACTTGTGGGCTAGGAGCACATTTCCAAAATCAGGTGTGTAATCACACTATTGATAACATGGACCGGCAAAAGCCAGAGGTATACAACTATCGGCACCACATGAGCGTACACTCGCTCGAGTAGTAAGTTGAATGCTCAAAGTGTAGGCATTCGACCGAAGAGGCCACCATGGACGTTTCATGGGCTTAGGCCGACATTGGGCCACGATGGGTTGAAATGGGCAGTGTGGGCCCCACGGGCTCGTGGGCCTTGCACGGCGAAACTGCGTGGATGTGTGGGAACTATTGGGCTGATTGTGTTGTGTACACTTCCAAGGCCATTATTTGGGATTAATGGGCTATACGAGCGTGTGGGCCCACATGGGTCGTATGATAAGCTTAGGCCCTTTTGTGTTGTTTAACTGTTAGAGGTTGTACGGGTCACACGAGATGATTGTGGAGCTACTGTTGGGTTGGTAAGTGTACCTAAACCCTAATTTGCGAAATGACTATTTTACCCGTATGAGGTAAATAACCAAAATACCCCTATGTGATGTATGACTGTTTGAGCATGCCATTCTTATTGTATGTACATTTATATTATGTTGCATTACATGGGGTGGGATACATATATTGTTGGAGGAAGTGTACTAAAAGGCTATAAGCCTATTATTGGTAGCTCTGTTGCAAATACTATTAGTGCCGAAACCGGTACTTTTTTCTGGAGTGTAGGGATGGGTGGGTTGATTTATTCCCCACATGGAGTGTAGGGCTGGACAGAGTGGAGTGTAGAGGATGGTTGGGTAGGACCTCTTTATGCATTATTGATACTATACTGAAATGGGTTAAGGCCCACACTATTACTGCTACTGTAATGGGCTAAGGCCCACACTGATACTACTGTGGATATGGGCTTAAGGCTAGACTGTTCAAATATTGTATGTTTGTCTGTTCATTAAATAAGAAATACACACTGAGTTTCATAACTCACCTTCTCTACTTAACTGTACAGGTAATCCTTAGGTGAGATGGTGCTGCGAGGGACTCGGAGACGGCCACACCACTGATCTTAATTTCGTTCTGTTTTAGTAAAAGTAGCTTTATTTGGTTTTTTATGTAATAAGGCCATTTTAAGTTTTATTTTTATTGGGGTATTTTATTAAGTTAACTTAGATCTCTTAGTTGTAGGTTTTGGGCTTTATAAAAAAAAATGATTTCAATTATCACACTACATAACAATCTAAGAATGAGATATGTTTTATTAAACAAACCAGCTTTTCAAAGGATCCCAAACAAGGATTTAAACAGCATGAATGTTTCTAATGAATCTACATTTTATTCAAAACCCACTTCAATGTGATATCACAGATTCAGCCGTGACGTCTAGGCCGAGTTTGGGGTGTTACAGTCAATCACAAGCTCGTAATCTTTTGGCAGCTCTAACCATCGTCGCTGTCTTAGATTTAGATCTTTCAGAGTCATCAAATATTTCAAACTTTTGTGATCAGAATAAACGTGACATTTCTCACCGAACAGGTAGTGATGCCATATTTTCAATGCAAACACGATAGTTGCCAATTCCAGATCGTGTGTCGAATAGTTCTTTTCATATGGTTTTAAATGTCTCGAGGCACAAGCTATGACTTTGCTTTCTTGCATTCAAACACAGCCTAAACCATTCAAAGATACATCACTATAGATAACAAATTCTTTACCTGATTCTGACTAAATTATCACTGGAGCTTCGGTCAATAGAGCTTTCAATTCTTTTAATTCGATCATTGCCATTCTATATGGAACTATCTGTAACACCCCTTACTCGAGACCATCGCCGGAGTCGAGCACGAGGCGTTACCTGACGTAACTTACTAATTTGGGGCATAAAATTTTCTTTTAAAATTAATTTATTTACATTCATTCAATATGTCCCTAAAAAGGCCCTTGAGACCCTAAAACATGCAATTGAAACAGTTCGGGACCAAACCGGGAACATTAAAATTTTCCGAATACTTAGACAAATCAAAATAATTTATTTCATTATTCCTTATAAAACTGCCCACTTGCATCATAGTCACTAAATAAATCATAACTCCAATGACAAAACTCAAAATTTAAATTCGTAAATTTTTCATGAAACTAGACTCATATATCTTCTTACTAATTTTTTTCCAGAATTTTTGGTCTAGCCAATTAGTACAGTTTATTAGTTAAAGTTTCCCCTGTTGCACTGTTTGACTACTCTGACCTCTCCTCACTACGAATCAATTTTCTCCCTATACAGAATTTAAATAACCATGAGTTTGTTTCTCTTGGAAGTATATTCACTAAGGAATCTAGAAATATAAACTATAACTCCTAATTCTTTTTGTACAATTTTTAGTGAATTTATAAAGTCATAACAGGGGATTCAAAAATCACTCTGACCCTGTCTCACTAAAATTCAAATATCTCTTAATATACACTTCTTTTGCTTACTATGTTTCTTTCATATGAAAATAGACTCAGTAAGATTTAATTCTATATCTTATTAATCACCTAATTCCATTTCTACTATTCTTAGTGATTTTTCAAGATCACGTCACTGCTGCTGTTCAATACAATTTTAATGCTAATTTCACGTTTTCATGATTTCTTTGTATTAACTACCATTTAGGCATATATAACACTGAAACATGTTCTTCAGTAGCCATTTCAATAGCTAATTATTATCAAATATTTACATACCATTCTTTAGCTATATCATAAGGACATACACACAAAATGGCTAAGTCCCTATACATGCCATAAACTAGAACATTTGTAAACGAAGATACCCATTTGGTAACTAGATAGTCAATAGTGTGAAGTGATCTCCAACGACCTCCAACCCGAGCTTGCTTTTAAGTACTCTGAAACATGGGAAAGTGAAAGACGTAAGCTTATAAAGCTTAGTAAGTTCACATGTAAAATAAAAAGCATTAGCAATCAAATTAGCTTACTACTATGCTGTCATAATTTGCTTAAATAATGTTTAGTTCTTACTTTCCCATCTTACTCATCGGTAACCTTACCAAAGGCTCAGAATACAAAAGCCACCTTACTTAATAGCTTGCTTACATACCTACAACATCTCACTTAACACATGAGTACTCTTTCATAATATAGGCAGATTGCCAATCATGTCATAAAGTGTCACAAGCATAACTGAAAATTCATCACTTACTAAATACTTGATAATCTCAATTACTTACAATCTCAATATTAAAAAAGCCTTAAATGCATACTTGTACTCTTTCTTCATGTTCTCACCTTCTCATTTCTTTTACTTACTCTTTGGATTACTCGGGAACCTTTTCCTTTTTGAACTTACCATTTCCATGTCTTGACAAGGTCTTACGTGGTATCCTTGCCTTATGAACTCACCAATGCCATGCCTTGGCATGGTCTTACATGGGACCTTTTCCTTATAGTAACTTATCAATGCCATGTCTTGACATGGTCTTACATGATTTCCTTGCCTTATAAAATTTATCAATGTCATGCCTTGGCATGGTCTTACATGATATCCTTATCTTACCAAATGCCATGTCCCAAGCATGGTCTTACATGGTATCCTTGTCTTGCCAAATGTCATGTTCCAAACATGGTCTTACAAGGTATCCTTGTCTTAGTGCCAATGCCACATCTTGATGTGGTCTTACATGGATTCCTTAATCAATGCCGATGCCATGTCTTGACATGGTCCTATACAGGATCCTTGCCTTACCAATGTCACGTCTTGACATGGTCTTACATGGTATCCTTAACCGTCAATTCCTCCTCAAGTGCCATGTTATAAACATGAAATTTTCCGTCAATTCTTCCTTAATTTCCATGGTACAACCATGGACTTTGAGATATCAATGCATTGTCAAGTCATAGCTGAAACATACTTGCTCAAATTCTCAAGGTTAGTCGCATAACTCAATAACAACAAAACTAATAACAGTAATTGCATAATAATAAAATGCTACTCAACTTACATACTTACATTCTCAATCTCATCATATCATCAACTTAACTTATTCTCATCAAACTGTGCTAGTCAATACTTTCTTGTTATCATACAAAGCCCTAATATAAAATATGGTCTTACATATAAATTTATAGAAGTTCTCTTTCCAATATCGAATTATTATCGAACATTAATCATTATATCTGAAACTCAATACTAAAGTATTTATGGCCAAAATAACAGTTTTTCCTTCAAATGTACATAATTAAATGCTTATTAAACATATAAACTTACCTCGATACCAAAATGACCATTTTACCAACTTTCTCGATTTTCAATTTTTCTCCCATTCTAGGTCCAAATCTCACTTTCCAGGATCTAAAACATCATATTTCACTTATTTAATTAATTTACTATTCAAAACATTCCCTAACTCAAACTTTGGAAAAATTACAATTTTGCCCCTAAACCTTTGCATAATTATGATTTTTCCCATAGGCTCAGAAATTAAAATTTATCCATTTTTCTTATGTTTTATGACACGCTGAACATTTCTCCCTTCTGTGGAAACATCAAAGTCCCACTCTATCATGTACTTATGAACATTAGGTATTTTTACCGATTATGTCGTTTTACTCGTTTTCACTTAAAATCGCTTAGCAAAAGTTATTTAACATAATTTCAAGATTCATATTCTACCATAAAACATCAAAATAAACACATTTAACCTATGGGTATTTTTCCAAATATGAACTCTAGCATGAATTATTGCTAGAATAAGCTAAATCAAGTTATCGGGACTCCAAAAACGTAAAGAACAATAAAAACGAGGCTAGAACGGACTTACTATTGAGCTTGGAAAGCTTGGAAACCCTAACCATGGCTTCCCCCATGCTATATTTGGCCTCCATGAAGAAGATGGACCAATTTTGCCTTTATTTTCCCTTTTTAATTCTTTTAATTACTAAATGACCAAAATGCCCTTAAAGGCTTTTCTTCCAAATTTGTCCTATTCTTGCCCATTTTTGTCCAAACTTAAATATAATGGTCTAATTACTAAATAAGGACCTCCACTTTAAAAACCCATTTCAATTAAATCCCCTTTATTATCTAGAACACACATTTTGCTAATTTTGCAATTTAGTCTTAATTATCAAATTAGGCACTTATACATAAAAATTCTTCACGAAATTTTCACACAATTATTCAATCAATGAATAAACCTTAAAAATTATTTGGAATAAATTTTTTTTGACCTCAGATTCATGGTTTCGCAACCACTATTCTGTTTAGGCCCTATTTTGGGATGTTACATTTCTCCCCCCTTTAGGGATTTTAATCCCCGAAAATCTTACTTACAAATGAATTCGAAATTGATTTCCAGCAACACTTTCAAATTCTCATTCAGCCTTGGCATACCCAACATTTTATTTCTTAAACTAAGGCTCTGAACTGGAATACCTACTGATAAGTAACTGACCTTATTTTATCATTAACCTTATACTCTCTGATGAAACGCAACTAACTCTTCTTTTCTTACTAAAATGAAAATTCTCTGCCACTAAGATACTTTAAAAAAAATTCTTGTTTCTCTTTTGAATGTCAATATTCTTACCTTTCGATTCTGTATACAATTTTTGATAATCTGTCTCTGATTTCTGTAATTAATTTTCACTTTCCTCTATTCCTTTTTGTTCAATTTAATTCAGCGAATTTCTCTTCCTCAATTCAACTATGAGTACAAAGGTGACATGCTGTAACATTTAGCAATCTCATGGTCAAAACTTACTGTAGCTTTCTTCTGAAGTCACGATGCAACCCTAGATTTCCAAACATAGCAACTAAAATTTACACTCTGAATGAATTGACAACCTCAAAATGAATAACTCAGATAATCCTTCAGTAGAAAAACTCATTCGTACTGAGAAGAATACACAAACTTCTTCGAGCAATCAACCATAGCTCATTTAACCTTTCGGTGATAATGCTAATTCTATTGCACAATTCTTCGAAGTACCCTCACATTTTCACACAAACATCAATACTAACTGTAATAGCTTCTGAGATACTTGATAATCAATTGTAACTCTCTAAAAGTTCAGGTATCGGATTCAAAGTCTGGTACATAACATTTCACACTCTTACTAGTATAACTAAATCAAGTTATCATCCATCTCTGTACTTCTCAAATAATCAAATAATTATCACTGTGCTAAGCATCACAATTGTTGCAAAATCTCTTGATTTCTCATTAACACATTTCTAGAAACCATAAACTCTTTATTCAAACCAAGCTGAATCATAATGGATACTTCAATTGTCAATATCTTCAATTGTTTATACTTTATTAGCATGAATTCAAGCCAAACTAAATTCATACAATAAGAACATTAACAATTAGACAACTTGGATTTGCAAAAATATACCTCTGATGCAACCATTCTGATATGCATATACAACTCTGTACCATAACCTCTAGAATATGTACTATTTACTCGGGTCGTTTATCTATTTATACATGAAAAATCAGCATTTACCTTTGAATCCATGAATAATTCAAACATACATATAACTCAATCAACTGCTCAACTGAATCAGTCTCAACTAAAAGACAATAACTTTTCAAAAACTATTCTTTTCTATGCTGTCATGATATCTCAAACATACATTCTGTTGTGATTTCTGAGCTAATAAAAAATCATTATTACTGCATAACTCGAAAGAACATGGCATTCAGTCTTTAACTCACTGATATATATATATCAAGATTATGCGAAAAATGAAAATCAATACATATGTCTGAACTGAACTACACTGAGGCCACAATAGTCATACTACTCAAAAATCATAATGCCATAATTAAACTGACTTCTCAATTACTTTAGTAAATAATGTCCCTGGTGAAAATAAAACATCCTAATCATCTGAGAGATTTAAACACAAATTTCAATAACAACCAGTGAAAAAGCAGAATCTTTATACCTCTGATAACTATACCTCTGTTCTTTCATTATCAGGCCTGAACTCGTAATCATCATAAACATACTCATAATAAAAAGAAACCATTTTCATCAATAGAGCATTTTCTGCTAATGTCTCATGGCTGATACTTTGAATAGTAATTTATTAATAAAATGAGATAATAAAATCTCAGAACATGGAGCTACACAAAATTCCTGGTAACCACATCTCATGTAGAACAGTTACGGTTTCAATATCATCACAGAAAATTTCCAAAAGGAAAGGATAATACTCACAAGCACTGGGAACAACTATGACAGAAGCCATAAAGTTTTCCTTTACTTTCATTAAGCAATAGTTAACAATACAGATCACTAACATATACAGATCTTACTGTCAACCTTCCATTTGCATACTGAAGTAGAAAACTGGAATAGATAGAGCAATATCAATCATAGCTCAAACAAACTATAATGCTTTCATCTTTCTGTAAATTTAACTAACATTCTCATACTGCAGAAATTGCATATATGATCTTGCATATATTTGTATATATCTCTGACAGTAAATGTACACGTATAATAGTCAGAAAAGATTTTTCTATAATTTCTCAACTATAAACTCTACATTCAACTATTAATACGGCTCAATTATTATTCCTCTGTCAAATTCTGTCATTACTGAATTCACATTATCCCATTCACAGTTGGAATTTATTCGGAAGAAAATCTAGCAATCATATACCTTACACATCGTACTTGAATGAGTGCATTAGCTGAGCCTGACCTTTCTCAACTCTGATTACATCGTCAATAAATCTGTCACTGAACTCTTTAGTTTTCCACTTTAGCCTATTCAATTTGAATTTCATGAAATCTCATTCTGAATTACCTTGCTGATAAGGGGGGTGAGGTTGTAACACCTCTGACTTACCTCTTACATACTCATGCATATAACTTAACACTCATCATATTAAAATATTATCATAATTATACAAATTGCTTCAAGCAACTTAACATGTACGTTTCAAGCAACTTAACATGCACGTTCATAATACAATGACTTCATGATCATCTTTTGCAAATTAGTGCACTTATACATGCATTCATAAATCTCGAGTAAAATTACCCATAGCATTCACTTAAATTCTCTAGTTATACATATAGCATCATACAAATGCCAATTTAACATGAACACTTATCTTAATATAAACTTTCCTTTCCTCTTATCTCATCTTTCATATTTCCCGAACAATTCTTATTCATAATTTTTCACTATCACATAAACATCATGAACCATTATTCTTACATTTTATGAGCCTTAACTACTCATAAACATACTATTTGTACTATCAAACTTAGCTCGCATCTGTCTAACAAAACATTTTATATCTGGGTCGGGAGTCGTCACACTATCATAGTTCAATATGGCATGTATAGCTACACTTTACTCATACTGAATATTTTAAGAACCAATTAAACCTTTTCTCTGATACCAATAAATGTAACACCCCTTACTCGAGACTGTCGTCGGAGTCGAGCACGAGGCGTTGAAATGGTTCGGGACCAAACTGGGAACATTAAAAATTTTTCGAATACTTAGACAAATCAAAAAAAATTATTTCATTATTCCTTATAAAATTGCCCACCTGCATCATAGTCACTAAATAAATCATAACTCGAGTCAAAAAACTCAAAATTTAAATTTGTGAATTCTCCCTGAAACTAGACTCACATACCTTCTTACTAATTTTTTTCTAGAATTCTTTTTCTAGCCAATTAGTACAGTTTATTAGTTAAAGTTTCTCTTGTTGCACTATTCGACTACATTGACCTCTCCTCACTATGAACCAATTTTCTCCCTGTACAGAATTCAAATAACCATTCCGTTTGTTTCTCTTGAAATTAGATTCACTAAAGAATCTACAAATATAAACTATAACTCCTAATTCTTTTTGTATAATTTTTAGTGAATTTATAAATTCGGAATAGGGGATTTAGATATCGCTCTGACCCTATCTCACTAAAATTGAAATATCTCTTAATATACACTTCTTTTGCTTACTATGTTTCTTTCATATGAAAATAGACTCAATAAGATTTAATTCTATATCTCATTCATCACCTAATTCAATAGTATGGTGACAATCCTCAACTATCCCCTAGCCTTCAGTAGATACGATAATTGTAAAAAAGACAGAAATCACACAGAGTAAGCTACAAAGAGATTAGTAAGCCAAATACAATTGGTTTAACTATTAAAGTATATAAAGTACAAATCAACAACAAGAATTCATAGCCATTTCAGAGAATAGTTCATGAGCCTAACCATGCTCATTTGCTTGTATAAATGTCATGTTTCATTTCCATGATTTCATACATACTTCGCATTCATTATTTCATAGAAACAGAGTCTTTCATATTCAGAAATTTAGTACAATACAAACATACCTGTATAAATTATACATTTCATATATTCATTCTCATATCTCGTACTCTATCATTAGACGGTTCAGAAACGATACAGATACTCATAAACGGGTACAATGCTGATGTCCCAGACACGGTCTTACATGTAATTCAGTATCAATGCCTCTGTCCCAAGTAGGGTCTTACTCGAAATCAGATTCGATTCCAATGTCCCAGACATGGTCTTATATGTAAATCTCAAATCGAGGCCTGTGTCCCAGACATGGTCTTACACGATATCTCAGATCAATGTCAACTTTCCTTTAGAACATACAAAACTTTTCAGATACTAGCATATTATCAGAATTTACTCGAAATTTATTCATCAGGCTCTCAAGGCCATCCAATACAGATTACAGTTTGTATGTGCAACATTTAGTCAATTTAACAAGTAATTGTAATTTGACTTACCTCGTACGAATTTCAGACAGAAACGAGTCGACTATTCGACTATTTTGGACTTCCCTCGATCTAAGTCTAATTTTCTTTGTTCTTGATCTAATTAATCATACAATAGCTAAATATCACAAAGCTTCAATGGTTGTTTCTTTTCTCTATAATCGGTGGAGAATGATGAGAAAATAAACATACAATAGCCTTTATTTTATTAAATTTAGCTTATTACACCAGTTACCATATTGCCCTTTAGTTATAAACATTAAAATTCACCTACCATATGTCCATCAATGTCCATTACCCTTATCAATGGCATAATTACCATGCAAGGACCCTTATTTTAAAAGCCAAGGTCAATTAACCCCATTAACAATTAGCATGCAACTTTTGCATTTTACATGATTTAATCCTTTTTCATAATTAAGCACAAGAACAAACAATTTAAATCACAGAAACTTTGCAGATATAAATTCACATATCACAGACACAGAAAATAATATTAAAAGACTTTTTAAAATCGGTTACATGGTCTCGAAACCACTATTCCGACTAGGGTCTAAATCAGACTATTACAACTCTCTCCCTTAGGGATTTTAGTCCCTAAAAATCTTACCGTGAAACAGATTCGGATATTGTTGTCTCGTTGAATCTTCAGGCTCCCACCTGGCCTCTTCAATACCATGTCGATGCCACATCACTTTGACGAACGAAATTTTCTTATTTTGCAATTCTTTAATCTCACGAGCTAAGATCGGATCGACCTTTCTTCATAAGTCATATCAGACTGGATTTTAATATCAAACGGGAAAATTATATGCGAAGGATCGGATCTGTATTGTCGAAGCATCGATACATGAAAAACTTTGTGAATCTTTTCTAACTCAGATGGTAGCCTCAATCTATAAGCAATCGGCCCAAATCACTCGATGATTTCATACGGTCCGATGAACCTCGGACTCAACTTGCCCTTTTTACCAAATTGGAACAGTTTTTTCCACGGAGATACTTTCAGAAACACTTTATCACCAATCTCAAATTTGTTATCTTTTCGTTTTAAATTCGCATAAGATTTCTGACGATTAGAGGTAGCTTTCAGACTATCTCGTATTACTTTCACTTTTTGTTCTATTTCTTTTATCAGATCAATACCGTAAATCTTATTCTCACTAAGCTCAGACCAGTATAACAGAGTTCTACACCTTCTACCGTATAAGGCTTCGTACGGTGCCATTTTAATGCTCGATTGAAAGCTATTATTATAAGCAAATTCAATCAAAGGTAAGTATTGTTCCCACGCACCTTCAAACTCAAGAATGCAACATCTCAACATATCCTCGAGCATTTGAATAATCCACTCAGATTAACCATTCACCTGCAGGTGAAAAGTAGTACCAAAAGTACAATTTTGTGCCCAAAGCCTCTTGCAATTTCTTCCAAAAACGCGAAGTGAATCGTGGATCTCTATCAGACACAATAGACAATGGCACACCATGCAATCTCATGATATAAGAAATATATAACTCAGCTAATTTATCGAGTGAGTAATCAAGTCAAATCGGAATAAAATGAGCTGATTTCATCAAACGATCAACTACAACCCAAATTGCATCTTTCTTTCTCGGAGACAGGGGCAAACCTGAAACAAAATCCATGGTTACTCGATCCCACTTCCACTTAGGAATCATAATCGGTTGTAACAAACCAGATGGCACCTAATGCTTAGCTTTAACTTGCTGACAGATTAAACATCTCAAAACAAAGTCAGAAATATCTCTTTTCATTCCCGGCCACCAGTATAGTTGTTTCAAATCGTTATACATTTTTGTACTTCCCGAATGTACAGAAAATCTACTACTGTAAGCCTCACTCAAAATTGTCCGAATTAACTTTAGATTTCTCGAAACACAAAGTCTATTTTTGAATCTCAAACAATCATCAACATCCACTTGAAAATCAGAATCAAACTGAGCTCGTTTTGCTATTAATTCATTATCAACCTTCTGAGCTTCGATAATCTGTTGTAAGAACAAAGGTCTCGCTTTCAGTTCGGAAAAAACCTGGATATCATCAGACAGTGCTAAATGAGCGTTCATCGCACGCAACGCAGACAATGATTTCTAACTCAAAGCATATGTTACCACATTTGCCTTGCCTAGATGATAATCAATAACCAGCTCGTAATCTTTTAACAGTTCTAACCATCTTTTCTGTCGCAGATTCAAATCTTTTTGCGTCATTAAATACTTCAGACTTTTATGATCAGCAAATACGTGACATTTCTCACCAAACAGATAGTGACGCCAAATATTCAAGGCAAACACAATAGCAGCTAACTCGAGGTCGTGTGTCGGATAGTTCTTTTCATGCGACTTCAACTGTCTCGAAGCATAAGCCTTCTTGCATTAGAACACAACTGAGTTGGTTCAACGAAGCATCACTATAAACAACAAATTCTTTACCTGATTCAGGTTGCACAAGTACAGGAACTTCAATTAACAGAGCTTTTAACCGATCAAAACTTTTCTAACACTTCTCAACCATTCAAATTTCACATCTTTTTGAAGTAACTTTGTCAACGGAGTTGCTATCATAGAGAAATATTTTACAAATCGTCTGTAGTAACCGACAAGTCCTAGAAAATTGCGGACTTCAGAAACATTTCTCGGAGATTTCCAATCTAGAATAGTAGAAATTTTGCTCGGATCAACTCGGATACCAGATGCTGATACAATATGACCCAAGAAACCAACTTCTCGCAACCAAAACTCACATTTACAGAACTTTGCATACAACTATTTATCTGGCAGAGTCTGTAGCACTATTCTCAGATGTTCAACATGCTCAGATTCATCACGTGAATAAATCAATATGTCATCAATGAATACCACAACAAATTGATCTAAATACGGTCTGAAAATTCTATTCATTAAATCCATAAAGACAGTAGGTGCATTTGTTAATCCAAAAGGCATAACTAAAAATTCATAATACCCGTACCTCGTTCTAAAAGCAGTTTTTGGAATGTCAGAGTCCTTTACTCGTAACTGATAGTAATTCGATCTCAGATCTATCTTTGAAAACACAGTAGCACCATTTAACTGATCGAATAAGTCATCAATTCTGGGCAGAGGATATTTGTTCTTTATAGTCACTTTGTTAAGCTAACGTTAATCAATACACATTCTCATTGTGCCATCTTTCTTTTTCACAAACAGAACAGGAGCACCCCATGGTGAAAAGCTCGGTCTAGCAAATCCTCGATCAGTTAATTCTTGCAACTGAGATTTTAATTCCTTTAACTCAGTCGGAGCCATTCTATATGGAGCTATTGAAATTGGAGTAGTACCAGGTACTAATTCAATGCCAAATTCTTCTTCTCTAACTGGAGGTAAGCCCGGAAGTTCTTCAGAAAACACATCAGGGAACTCACAGACAACAGGTACAGATTCAACTTTCTTATCATTCACTGTCGAGTCTAACACATAAGCTAAGTAAGCTTCACAACCTTTCTTCACATATTTTCATGCAAAGTTAACCAGTCCATTCCTAGAATTATATCAAATTCTTCGAAAGGCAAAAGCATCAGATCAGCAGGAAAGCAGATATCTCGAATCATTAACAAACAATTCTTGCAGACTTTGTCAACCAAGACACTTTTTCCTATGGGGTTCGATACTCTAATTACGAATTCAGTAGACTCTACAGGCAAAGTCTTACTGTGCACTAAATTCATACAGATATAAGAATGCGTTGATCCAAGGTCTATCAATGCAATCACAGAAGTATCATAAAGAGTAAAAGTACCAGTAATCACGTCTAGAGACGAGGCCACCTCACGAGCTCGGATAGCATAGGCTCTAGCAGGTGTTCTGGCTTCAGATCTAACAACAGTATCCTTAGTAGCTCTTTGACCACCACTTACATTTCCCGTATTTCTAGAAGGTCTACCTCTAGCTGAGGTGTTGCTCAATCTTAGATTTTGTACATTCTCTTGCTCAGCAGGTTTAGAAAAATCTCTTACAAAATGGTCCAGAGATCCACATTTGAAACAGGCTCGATCATTCAATCTACAATTTCCCAGATGTCTTTTACCACATTGTTTACATTCAGGTTTCTTAGATCGGACATTCCCAACACTTGCAACAGAAGTAGCAGGAGCTGTGAAATTCGAATTAAAATCTGATTTCAATGTGTAATTCAATGTGTAATGTGTATAAGGGTGGCTGCCCAAGCCATACATATAGGCCTTTTAACTATTTTCCTAGTCCTAATAGGAAAACTAAAAAAAAAACTTTTTTTTTTACTTTCAAGGGGAAATTCGGCCAAGGACTTTAAATGGGCCTCTTGGACTGAATTTTTACATAGAAATTTATTCATAAAGTCTAAAATTTAAAACTAAGTATTTAAAGAATTAACACTTAACAAATTGGGCCACTTTGACAATTTGGCCTGATTTTCAACTAAGTCTAATTTAAATTTCTTGATTGGGCTTGAAACATCTTATTGGGCCATTTCTTCAAGCATTTGGGCTTGTAATCCGTTCTCTCTCGAAATTGGTTCGTTGATGCTCATAACTGAGATCCAATGCGCCTTAGCTACAAGATTCGGTTTCTTGGACCAAGATTTCCAAGATTTGAAATCTTGATTTTCTTGATTCTTGAAATCGCTCAAAACAGCAAAATTGGACCAAGATTCGGTTTCTTGATTTTCTTGAAAAAAAGAAAGTGAATATTGATTTTGTTTTTCCTTCGTGTATGCATCTAAGGCCTTGCTAATAAATTCTTGAATGGTTTCATTTAGTTTTGAACGCATTTGTCTGGCCTTTAACCCCGTTATTGGGCCTTATGGTAATTTGGGCCCATCACATCCTTGAGCTTGAATTGGGCCTTTGTGACTCGTATCAGTCTAACCGGTTTACAAAGAGAAACAAACTATTTATAGTTTACATATGATAGCCAAATAGACAAACTTAAGGACTAAGCAATTCGGCTTTAATTGTGTGAATTAATCTAGCAATGTATTTCCTATTAGCTAAGCCTATATTTGGCTGAATGGGGAGTTCAATAATCAGCTTCAAAACCAAGGAAATGAATTTGGCAACTTGTGAACGTATGGGAGACCAACGGGCATGTCTAGGTTCTACCAAAGTTTGAATGGTCTCTCCAAAAGATGCTTCTTGGCCGAATAAGTGCATAAGAGATCAATGGACAGCAATCGATGCATGTAGATGAACATTCATGCACTCTTCCATTCATTGTAGTGAACAATTCATGTACCATTCTTAAAGCATTCATTCGTTGAAGGTAGTCATTCTAGCACCCGGCGCCCTAAGTCTAGCCCATTTGAATTATTATCAGAAATATTTAGAGTTATTAAAAATAAAATAATCCCAGAAAAACAGTTAAAATGGACTTATTACAACCCAAAAATAAATAGTACTTAAGACAAACTAGAGAAAATCGGTTACTTATTTAAAGTCCAAAAGTGATCACCGTGTGTAACGCCCTGTACCCGAGATTGTTGCCGGAGTCGAACACGAGGTGTTAACGGACTTAATTCATTACTTAAACAGCTCATACAATTCATTTTAAAATTTCCAGACAAGTTGACTAACTGCATCATAGTCGCTTTAAAAATCATATCTTGAGTTTCGAAACTCGAAATCCAATTCCGTAAATTTTTCCTGAAACTAGACTCATATATCTATCTATTAATATTTTTATAGAATTTTTGGTTGGGCCAATTAGTACAGTTTATTAGTTAAAGTCTCCCCTATTTTAGGGTTCGACTACTCTGACCTCTGTGTATTACGAATCAGATATCTCCCTATACAGAGCTTCAATAACTATGCAGTTTGTCACTAATAAAACTAGACTCAATAATGAATCTGTACATATAAAGTATGACTTCTAATTATCTTTTTAAAATTTGTGGTGAATTTAAAAAATTTGAACAGGGGATCCAGAAATCGCTCTGGCCCTGTTTTACAAAAATTTAAACATCTCATAAAATATAGCTCATATACCTATTTCGCTTCTTCCATATGAAAATAGACTCATCAAGCTTCGATTCCATAACTTATTCATTATTTAATTCCATTCCTACTATTTTTAGTGATTTTTCAAATTCACGTTACTACTGCTGTCTGAATCTATTTTATGGTAAATTTTACCTATTTCATGGTTTTCCATGGATTAGCTAGTAATTTGACATACATAACACCAAATATGATCATGATTAGCCATTCTAATGGCTAATCATTACCAAGCATTTCCATACCACTCAATAACCATATCATAAGACCATATATACAAAATGATTATAATGCTATACATGCCATACTCAAAATATACAAGCCATTATGCCAAGATGGTATACGGATAGTGTGAGCGAGCCTCCGACCGTTCCGGATTTCCGAGCTGGCTTGTAAAAACTACAAGGAATGAAAAGGAGGGAGTAAGCATAAATGCTTAATAAGTTCACATGCAAATAGCAAGTAACAGAACCATATAAGCAAACATAAAATATCATTTGCATAATCATCACCAAGACATTCATATCACATTTTCATTTATCATCTTACCATATTGTTGTTATATCGATTTTTCAACCCGAGGGTTAAGTACATACCTGTTCAAAGTACCCATTTCACAAAACTTACCAATACGTCCCTTTCATCTTGAGTATTCCTCCATTTCAGTAGAACTTTACCCGTTGAACACATCAGAATATAATTCGGATACATGGAAAGTTTGCACATAAGTGCCACATATGTAGCCAAGCTACCATGTAACCCGCCCATAAGCGAACTCAGACTCAACTCAACGAGCTCGGGCGTTCACATCCATAAGTGAACTCGGACTCAACTCAATGAGCTCGAATGCTTAGTTACATCTCTCGAACTCGGACTCAACTCAACGAGTTCGAACATTCGCATCCATAAGTGAACTCGGACTCAACTCAACGAGTTCGGATGCCCAAATATCCCGGTGATATGTCACTTGTATCCTAATCCATTCCTAAGGTCCAACAGGACCTTTTTCCGAATCATGTGTCTCAACCATCTTCTACGGAATGCCGTTACTGATACTCGGTAGTATTTCACATTTTCCAAGTATATCACATAATTTGACATATTAACAAACAATTATCACAGTATAATATTTCATAATAATTATCATATCATCTAAATAACATTAAAACATTTAAAATAATAACCATGTCACCAACATTTACATATGAACTTACCTCGTATGCGAAAATGGCTACTTTTACCATTTCGTCCACAACTTGGTATTTTCCCCCATTTTAGCTCGAATTTCAGTTTTCCTTGCTCTATCATTTAAAATATAGTCTAATTAGGACTCACATTATTCAAATTGACCCAAAATCATATTTTAGAAAAATTACAATTTTGCCCCTAAACTTTTGCATATTTACAATTTTTCCCCAAAGCTCGTAAATTAAACTTCAGCCTATTTTCTTATGTTTTATGACATGCTGATCATTTTTCCCTTCTTTGGCAACATCAAATTCTCACTCTAACATGTACTTATGACTATTAGGTATTTTTGGCGATTAAGCCCTTTTACTCGTTTTCGCTTAAAACCGAGTAGTACAAGTTGTCTAACATAATTTAAAACCTCATATTCTATCATAAAACACCAAAATACACAAATTTCACCTATGGGTATTTTTCCAAATATGAACTCTACGTTGAATTATTGCTAGCATAAGCTAAATCGAGCTACCGGGACTCTAAAAACGTAAAAATCATTAAAAACGAGGCTAGAACGGACTTACAATCGAGCTTGGAAGCTTGAAAAACCCTAGCCATGGTTTCTCCTTGCTACATTCGGCCATGGGGTTGAAGATGAGCAAAATTGGCTTTAATTTTGTATTTTAATTCATTTTACCCCTAAATGACCAAAATTCCCTTACTACTAAACTTTCCAAAAATTCCATCCATGTCCAATTTTTGTCCATAGACTTAGAAATTGGTAAAATTGCTATTTAAGACCTCCTAATTAATATTTCAAAACAATTTCATACTAGAAACTTCTAGAATGCAAGTTTTGCAAATTATTCGATTTAGTCCCTAATTTCAATTTAAGCACTTTATGCATAAAATTTCTTCACTAAATTTTCACACAATCATTTCTATCTCAAATTTTGTGGTCACGAAACTACTATTCTGACTAGGCCCAAAATCAGGATATTACACCGTGGCCACTTTGAATCCCCTCCGGCTCCAAGTCCCCACATCAAGGCTCACCTGCAAGGTTAAGGAAGGGGGTGAGTTTGGAAACTCAGTGTGCAACAAGCCCTTTTCAGAGCCCAAACCAATATCAGCATACTGGGCCTAAGCCCAAATTCAGTCTCAACATATACTGGGCCGAAGCCTTTAGTTAAAGGGTTACTGGGCCGAAGCCTTTTCATAATTCATATCACTGGGCCGAAGCCTTTACTGTAAACGGTATGGCCCATAAGCCCATTTCAATAACACATGCAATATCAATGAACATATGCAAGCCCATTTGGGGAGACTACTCAACCCACCATCCGCTACTCTCCACCCGTACCAACCAAGCTCTCCATGTGAGGAATAACTCAACCCACCCAACCAAACTCTCCACTGCCAGCATAGGTGCGTTATCATATAACTGGAGGCCTAACCTCTTTTAATAACTGGGGCAAATCCCTTTTTGATAAACTGGGGCAAAGCCCTTTTCGGTAAACTAGGGCAAAGCTCTTTTTGCACTTCCTCCATTCATATAAAACCCAACCCATGCATATATGAATATATCATGGCATATCATGCGCAAATCATGGCATATCATGTATAAAACAGTATCACATGCATCTTAATTATAACATATCCCTAGAGGTATAATGGTCATTTTTACCAAGGGGTAAAATGGTCATTTTCACATTATAGGGGTTACTTCATTCTTTTATCAATTATCAGGGTTTTCCATGCTCATTATTAATTATCAACAATTTCAAGTGTTTAAACAGCGATTCTAGCCCATTCTAGCATAACCGAGTCATTGGGCCAAAAACCCCTAATGGGCCCTGCATGGCCGAACTAGTCATCTAAGCCCATTTAGCCTATATTCTATAACGGTATTAACGGTCTTAAGGTGCAATTTATCTGGATTTCATTTTCTACCAAACTTACCCAAATGGACCCGAAAGCCTATTGGGCCCGATTTTAGCCCTTCGAGGCCCAACTTACCATGATGCATAAAACCGTGCCCTTACCTGTTCCAATGATCCCGATTATCAGACTTAGCGAATATAACTAAATTATGAGCATTCGCATGCTCACGAGTCCTCGAGATGCCGAAATTTCGGCATTTCAACTTTTCAGCATATATCGATTTAAGCTACGAAAGAGGGTTCGTTACACACCTATTTTGCGACGTGCACCAACGAATTCTCCCACGGAAACCTACAATTATTCACCACCATTCTTAGTCTAGAGTTCATGCTAATCAAACCCACATCTTTACCTTACCAAAATCGGCCAAAGAACCCTTAATGGCCATAGTTTACTTACCTTCACAGGGTCTAACGATATGATTCAAGCTTATCCAGCACTGACACTCCAAGCCTTGCTGCTCCTCCAACGTTATCTATTCCACTATACAAACCATAAAAATCAAATGAAGAAGCCCAGTAAGGCCTATATCTCAAATCGACAACCTCCCTAAACTATAGGGGTTTCGGTTTTTGTCAACCGTTATACTACTGAATCGATTAAAGTATGAATACTTACCACTGTCTTCCTTTTTGAACCGATTAAAGCTTAGCAGATGAAGGAACTGGCCAGCAAAAAGTGAAGGGAAAAGAAGGTTGCTGGTCTACAATGGAATCGGTACAACCAAGCTTCACAGGTTTCGAATTTTTTGGCTTTTCGGCAAGAGTGAAGATAAGAAAGGGAGTAGTAGATGAAGCGAAAGGGAATAGTAGACTGGTTTCAGAAAATGAAAAGAAAGAAAGATGAAAGGGAAGGGTGACAGTTTCGGTTAGAGAAGAAAATAGAAAGAAAATAATGGTTCTATGGTGCTCAAACAGAGGAAAATCAGCACAACTATAGCCTAATGCCGAAATACAACCCTCAAAATCCCCCTAGCCGATTTCTCCTCCCTAATCCTCCCTATTCGGCCAACTCTAATCCCTCTTTCAAATCCCTAAAATCTCTCCCCTTATCACTCCTTAATACATGAGTTTGACTGATTCAAACTCTCTCCAACAGAGTTCCATTCGGCTTCAAACTTCTGCATGCTCAAGGCATAAAAATAACATCACATTTTCCATCATATAGAATCGAACCTTGGCTCTCCCCACATACAAAACCATATAACCATTACAAGCATACACAATTTGGCATCACAAACTATTTACTAAAACTAAGCACAAACATATCATTTGCTAGCCAACTCTCATGGCATAACATATATACATATCAAAGCTTAAATACATAAACATTCTAGCCTATACATGCCATAGTTAAAAATATTTACACTTTCAAAAGTACCAAAATGAGTTCAATAGTATGGTGACAATCTCCGACTATCCCCGAGCCTTCAGTAGCTACGATAACTGAAAAATAGACAGAACTCACACAGAGTAAGCTACAAAGAGCTTAGTAAGCCAAATACAATTGGTTTAACTATTAAAGCATATAAAGTACAAATCAACAGTAAGAATTCATAGCCATTTCACAGAATAGTTTATGAGACTAACCATGCCCATTTGCTTGTATACATGTCATGTTTCATTTCCATGATTTCATACATACTTTGCATTCATTACTTCACAGAAATAGAGTCTTTCATATTCAGAAATTTAGTACAATACAAACATACCTGTATAAATTATACATTTCATATATTCATTCCCATATCTCGTACTCTGTCATCAGACGGTTCAGAAATGATACAAATACTCATAAACGGGTACAATGCCAATGTCCCAGATGTGGTATTACATGTAATTCAGTATCGATGCCTCTTTCCCAGACAGGGTCTTACATGAAATCAAATACGATGCCTATGTCCTAGACATGGTCTTACACGTAAATCTCAAATCGAGGCCTGTGTCCCAGACACGATCTTACAGGATATCTCAAATCAATGTCAACTTTCCTTTAGAACATACAAAGCTTTTCAGATACTAGCATATTATCAAAATTTACTCAAAATTTATTCATCAGGCTCTCAAGGCTGTCCAATACAAATTACAGTTTGTATGTATAGAATTACTCAATTTAACAAGTAATTTTAATTTGACTTATCTCATACAAATTTCGGATGAAAACGAGCCGACTATTCGACTATTTTAGACTTCCCTCGATCTAAGTCTGATTTTCTTTGTTCTTGATCTAATTAATCATGCAATGGCTGAATATTACAAAGCTTCGATGGTTGTTTCTTTTCTCTTTAATTAGTGGAAGATGATGAGAAAATAAACATGCATGATGAGAAAATAAACATGCAATGGCCTTTATTTTATTAAATTTAGCTTATTACACCAATTATCATACTGCCCTTTAGTTATAAACATTAAAATTCACCTACCATATGTCCAATAATGTCCATTACCCTTATCAATGGCATAATTACCATGCATGGACCCTTATTTTAAAATCCAAGGCCAATTAACCCCATTAACAATTAGCATGCAACTTTTGCATTTTATGCGATTTAATCCTTTTTCATAATTAAGCACAAGAACAAACAATTTAAATCACATAAACTTCGCAGATATAAATTCACATATCACAGACACAGAAAATAATATTAAAATATTTTTCAGAATCGGTTACATGGTCTCGAAACCACTGTTCTAACTAGGGTCTAAATCAGATTGTTACAACATGGAGCTACACAGAATTCCTGGTAACCGAATCTCATGTAGAATAGTTAAGGTTTCAATAGCATCTCAGAAAATTTCCAAAAGGAAACGATAATACTCACAAGCACTTAGAACAACTATGACAGAAGCCATAAAATTTTCCTTTACTTTCATTAAGAAATAGTTAACAATATTGATCACTAACATCATACAAATCTTACTGTCAACCTTCCATCTACACGCTGAAGTAGAAAATTGGAATAGATAGAGTAATATCAATCACAGCTCAAACAAACTATAATGCTTTCATCTGTCTATAAATTTAACTAACATTCTCATACTGAAGGAATTGCATCAATAATTTTACATATATTTATATATATCTCTGAAAGTAAATGCACACATATAATAGTCAGAAAAGACTTTTCTATAATTTCTCAACTATAAACTCTACATTCAACTATTAATACGGCTCAATTATTATTCCTCTATCTGATTCTGTCATTCCTAAATTCACATTATCCCATTCACAGTTGGAATTTATTCGGAAGAAAATCTAGCAATCATATACCTTACACATCATACTTGATTGAGTACATTAGTTGAGCCTGACCTTTCTTCTATTGTGACACTTCAATTATCCGGATGATTTTATTATTAACCTGGCATCCTTTCTCCAACTGTGTTCATTTGCTAAATCATTCTCGACTCTGATTACATCGTCAATAAATCTGTCACTGAACTCTTTAGTTTTCCACTTTAGCCTATTCAATCTGAACTTCATGAAATCTTATTTTGAATTACCTTGTTGATAAGGGGGAGGTTGTAACACCTTTGACTTACCTCTTACATACTCATGCATATAACTTAACACTCAACGTATTAAAATATTATCACAATTATATAGTTTCCTTCAAGCAACTTAACATGCACGTTCATAATACAATGACTTCATGATCATCTTATGCAAATTAGTGCACTTATACATGCATTTATAAATCTCGAGTAAAATTACTCATAGCATTCACTTAACTTCTCTAGTTATACATATAGCATCATACAAATGCCAATTTAACATGAACACTTATCTCAATATAAACTTTCCTTTCATCTTATCTCATCTTTCATATTTCTCAAACAATTCTTATTCACAATTTATTCATTATCACATAAAAATCATGAACTATTATTCTTACATTTTATGAGCCTTAACTCATCATAAACATACTATCTGTACTATCAAACTTAGCTCACATCTGTTTGACAAAACATTTTATATCTGGGTCGGGAGTCGTCACACTATCATAGTTCAATATGGCATGTATAGCTACAATCTTACTCATACTGAATATTTTGAGAACTAATTAAACCTTTGCTCTGATACCAATAAATGTAACACCCCTTACCAGAGACCGTCGCCGAAGTCGAGCATGAGGCGTTACCTGACTTAACATACTAATTCAGGGCATAAAATTTGCTATTAAAAATAATTATTTACATTCATTCAATATGTCCCTAAAAAGGGCCCTCAAGACCCTAAAACATGCAATTGAAATGGTTTGGGACCAAACCGGGAACATTAAAAATTTTCTGAATACTTAGACAAATCAAAATAATTTATTTCATTATTCCTTATAAAACTGCCCACCTGCGTCATAGTCACTAAATAAATCATAACTCGAGTCAAAAAACTCAAAATTTAAATTTGTGAACTTTCCCTGAAACTAGACTCATATATCTTCTTACTAATTTTTTTCCAGAATTTTTGGTCTAGCCAATTAGTATGGTTTATTAGTTAAAGTTTCCCTTGTTTCATTGTTCGACTACTCTGACCTCTCCTAACTACGAATTAGTTTTCTCCCTGTACAGAATTCAAATAACCATTCTGTTTGTTTTTCTTGAAAGTAGATTCACTAAAAAATTTAGAAATATAAACTATAACTCCTAATTCTTTTTGTACAACATTTAGTGAATTTATAAAGTCAGAATAGGGGATTCAAATATCGCTCTGATCCTATTTCACTAAAATTCAAATATCTCTTAATATACACTTCTTTTGCTTACTCTGTTTCTTTCATATGAAAATAGACTCAGTAAGATTTAATTCTATATCTCATTAATCACCTAATTCCATTTCTACTATTCTTGGTGATTTTTCAAGATCATGTCACTGCTGCTGTTCAATACTGTTTTAATGCTAATTTCACTTTTTTCATGATTTCTTTGTATTAACTACCATTTAGGCATTGTAACATCCTGATTTTCGGGTTTTTCGCGATTCTTGATATTTTAAGTAAGTTTCTAAAATTTGGTATGTGATTATGGAATTCATAATTTGGGTATGTAAATGGGCTTATGGAAGGCCCATGAGTTGGCCAAAACCCGGTAGAATTTTTAAATTTTGGACTCAGGAGTTAGGGGTTCTGGCTAGGTGCCCTTATATAAAGTTGTGGGTAAAATGTATCACAAAAAGAGCTTTAGTAAAGTGGCAAGGGTGACGCCACTAAGCTCCTAAAAAGGTGGCGTGTGGAGCATAAGGGAAGACATGGGATCGAGCCCCTGTGTTGGCAAATAAGAGTATTTATTTTTATGTGCAGGAAGGGTAAGTGTTGGAACCTAAGTAGATTCTGTAAGAGGAGAGTTGGATCAAGTCAAATGCATATATTAAGGAGGGATAAGGGGAGATATTTTAGGGATTTGATATGGAGATAGATTTGGCCAAATAAGGGAGATTGGAGAGGGGATTTTCGGTAGAGGGGTTTTAGTTAGGGATTTTTGGCACTTAGGTATTGGTGTGCCGTTTTCTCCCTTGAGGTTAGTCTTCTTCTCTCTTTTTCTTTTTGCAGCCGAACCTACCATCTCTTCTTCCATCTTTTCTTCCTTCTATTTCTTTCAAACCAGCCCATTATTTCCCTTCATTCACCCATTATTTCTTTCCTTTATCTCTACTTCTGCCGAAATACCGCAAAAGCCGAAATCAGTGAAGCTAGGGGGGGTGCCGATTCTTTGTGACCAGCAACCTTTTATTTCCTTTTCAATTGTTGGCGTTCAATTCCTTTACCTTTTAGGCATCCGGATTCAAGAGGAGAAAGACTGTGGTAAGTGCCCAAACTCTAAACGATTCCTAGAGTAACTGTTGGCCAAAAGTCGAAACCCTATAATTTAGGAAGATGGCCGAATATGGGTATAGGCTTTATGGGGTCTTCTTTTAATATTTTTTTGTGGTTTATTTAGTGGAGGAGCAGAAAGGTGTAGTGTCAACTTGGGGTAGATTGGATCTCCGGAGTGGCTAGACCTAGTCATCAATCGCGACAAAGGTAAGATTCCTAAGGCCATTATGGATGGTGGCCAAATGTGTAAGTATTAGTATTAGATGATTTTTGGTTTGGTTCAATTATGGGAAGCTGATTATTAACGATGGATTATAGGAGAAATCATGTAGGAGATCTCGTCGAGGAATATTGCCAAACAGGTGTGTAACGAACCCCTTTTCATAGCTTAAAGCGATAAATGCCAAAAAGCCGAAATGCCAAAATTCTGGCATTTCGAGGACTGGTGAGCAAGCGAACGCTCACTAGTTAGTTAGAATTGATGAGATGATGATCAGGAATAATGGAAATGGTAAGAATGTGATTTTTGGCGTTCTCGGTAAGTTGGGCCTCGAGGGGCCAAAGTGGGGCCCATTGGGCTTTCAGGGCCCATTTGGGTAAAATTGGTAGAAAAGGAGAACCTGTTAAATTGCGCATCGTGATTGATAAAACCGTTATGGAATATAGGATAAATGGACCTAGATGACGAAATTGGCTAAGTAGGGCCCATTAGAGGTTTTTAGGCCCAATAACTCAATTTCGCTAAAAATGGGCCAGACTCACTGTTTGCACACATAAATTGTTAGTAACCGTTAATGAACATGGAAACCCTAATTTTTGGTAAAATTACAAGATTACCCTTATAACATGAAAATGACCGTGTTGCCCCTAGGTAAAAATGACCATTATACCCCTAGGGTTTATGTATAAATTTAATACATGGGATTTTGATAAACATGGTATGTATGATATGCACATGACATGTATGATATGCACATGATATGTATGATATGCACATGATGTAATCATAAATGCATTGGGTTGGGTTTTTATATGGATGGAGGAAGTGTAAAAGGGCTTATGCCCCGTTATGATAAAAGGCGTATGCCCCAGTTATTAAAGGGCTTATGCCCCAGTTATTAAAGGGCTTATGCCCCAGTTATTAAAAGGGCTTTTGCCCCAATTATTAAAAGAGGCTAGGCCTCCAGTTATATGATAAAACAGCTATGCTGCCAGTGGAGAGTTATGGCGGGGTGGGTTGAGTTAATCCCCACATGGTGTGTTGGTTGGTACGGGTGGAAAGTAGCGGATGGTGGGTTGAGTAGTCTACCCAAATGGGCTTGCATTCTCTCATTGGCATTACATGTGATATTAAAATGGGCCTATGGGCCATACCATTTACAGTAAAGGCTTCGGCCCAGTAATATGAAATAT
This sequence comes from Gossypium hirsutum, assembly GCF_007990345.1. NCBI lineage: Eukaryota > Viridiplantae > Streptophyta > Magnoliopsida > Malvales > Malvaceae > Gossypium > Gossypium hirsutum. The sequence goes on from NC_053428.1 coordinate 59,164,703, forward strand.
GAAAAGGCTTCGGCCCAGTGTTATGAAATATGAAATATGAAAAGGGCTACGGCCCAGTACATCTCTTAACACATGAGTACTCTTTCATAATATAGGCATATTGCCAATCATTTCATAAAGTGTCACAAGTATAACTGAAAACTCATCACTTACTTAATACTTGATAATCTTAATTACTTACAATCTCAATATTAAATAAGCCTTAAATGCATACTTGTACTCTTTCTTCAAGTTCTCATCTTTTTATTTCTTTGACTTACTCTTTGGATTACTCGGGAACCTTTTCCTTTTTGAACTTACCATTGCCATGTCTTGACATGGTCTTACGTGGTATCCTTACCTTATGAACTCACCATGGCCATGCCTTGGCATGGTCTTACATGGGACCTTTTCCTTATAGTAACTTATCAATGCCATGTCTTGGCATGGTCTTACATGATTTCCTTGCCTTATAGAACTTATCAATGCCATGCCTTGGCATGGTCTTACATGATATCCTTTTCTTACCAAATGCCATGTCCCAAACATGGTCTTACATGGTATCCTTGTATTACCAAATGCCATGTTCCAAACATGGTCTTACATGGTATCCTTTTCCTAATGCCAATGCCACATCTTGATGTGGTCTTACATGGAGTCCTTAATCAATGCCGATGCCATGTCTTGACATGGTCTTACATGGGATCCTTGTCTTACTAATGCCATGTCTTGACATGGTCTTACATGGTATCCTTAACCGTCAATTCCTCCTTAAATGCCATGTTATGAACATGGAATTTTCCGTCAATTCTTCCTTAATTACCATGGTACAACCATGGACTTTGAGATATCAATGCCTTGTCAAGTCATAGCTGAAACATACTTGCTCAAATTCTTAAGGTTAGTCACATAACTCAATAATAACAATAATAATAACAATAATTGCATAATAAAAAAATGCTACTCAACTTACATACTTACATTCTCAATCTCATCATATCATCAAATTAACTTATTCTCATCAAACTATGCTAGTCAATACTTTCTTGTTATCATACGAAGCCATAATACAAAATATGGTCTTATATATAAATTATACAAGTTCTCTTTCCAATATCGAATTATTATCTAACATTAATCATTATATTTGAAACTCAATACTAAAGTATTTATGGCCAAAATAACTATTTTTCCTTCAAATATGCATAATTAAAAGCTTATTAAACATATAAAATTACCTTAATACCAAAATGACCATTTTACCAACTTTCCTGATTTTCAGTTTTTCTCCCATTCTAGGTCCAAATCTCACTTTTCGGGATCTAAAACATCATATTTCACTTATTTAATTAATTTACTATTCAAAACATTCCCTAACTCAAACTTTGAAAAAATTACAATTTTGCCCCAAAACCTTTGCATTATTATGATTTTGCCCCTAGGCTCGAAAATTAAAATTTATCCATTTTTCTTATGTTTTATGACACGCTGAACATTTTTCCCTTCTATGGTAACATCAAATTTCTACTCTATCTTGTACTTATAAATATTAGGTATTTTTACCGATTATGTCGTTTTACTCGTTTTCACTAAAAATTGCTTAGCAAAAGTTGTTTAACATAATTTAAAGCTTCATATTCTACCATAAAACATCAAAATAAACACATTTAACCTATGGGTATTTTTCCAAATATGAACCCTAGCATGAATTATTGCTAGAATAAGCTAAATCAAGTTACCGGGACTCCAAAAACGTAAACAACATTAAAAACGAGGCTAGAACGGACTGGACTTACTATTGAGCTTGGAAAACCTAACCATGGCTTACCCCATGCTATATTCAGCCTCCATGAAGAATATGGACCAATTTTGGCTTTACTTTTCCTTTCTAATTCTTTTAATTACTAAATGACCAAAATGCCCTTAAGGCTTTTCTTTCAAATTTGTCCTATTCTTGCCCATTTTTGTCCAAACTTAAATATAATAGTCTAATTACTAAATAAGGACGTCCACTTTAAGAAATCATTTCAATTAAATCCCCTTTATTATCGAGAATACACATTTTGCTATTTTTACAATTTAGTCCTAATTATCAAATTAGGCACTTATACATAAAATTTCTTCGCAAAGCCAGGATAATTTTTTTGACCTCAAATTCATGGTTTTGCAACCACTATTCCATTTAGGCCCTATTTAGGGATATTACACTATCGATATCGGAGTCATCTTAGGCACTAACTCAATACCAAACTCTACCTCTCGGATTGGTGGCAAACCTAGTAATTCTTTATGTGACACATCCTGATACTCACACACAATTGGTACTGATTCAATTTTTTTTCAGTCACTTTAGAATTAAGCACATAAGCAAAGTAAGCTTCCCAACTCTTTCTCACATATTTCTGAGCTAACATCGAAGATATCATTGCTGGTAAACCATTCAGATCATTAGACTCAATCCAATTAATCTCATCATTTTGGCATCTCAAATCAATAATCTTTCGTTTGCAGTTTACAATAGCATCGTGAAAAGTCAATCAATCCATACTCAGAATTATATCGAACTCGTTGAATGGTAACAACATCAAATCAGCTGGAAAACTTGAACCTCGAACGATCAACGAACAATTCTTACACATTTTGTCAAGCAGAACACATCAACCCAAAGGGGTTTGATATTCTAATCACAAACTCAGCAGACTCTATAGGCAAAGTCTTACTGGATACTAAGGTCTCACATACATAAGAATGAGTCAAACTAGGATCAATCAATGCAATTACACTAGTATCATAGAGAGTGAATATACCAGTAATAATATCTGTGGTTGAAGCCTCCTAGCGAGCACGAATAGCATAAGCTCTGGTAGGTGCACGAGCCTCAGATTGAACTACTGTGTCTTTAGTTCCTCTCTGACTTCTACTCACATTAATCATATTTCTTGGTGGTCTACCTCGAGTGACATGTTACTCAGTCTCGCACTGTGTATGATATTTTGCTCGGCTAACATAGGGCACTCACGAATGAAATGATCCATCGACCCATATTTAAAATAGGACCAATCAAGCAATCTACAGTTTCTAGGATGTCATTTACCACAATGCCTGCACTTAGGTCGATTCGGCCAGACATCACCAAACTAGCAATCGAAATGGCTCGTGAACTCACATATGATCTGTCTCGATCACTTCTAGAAAAACCTACAGTATTCTTTGATTGGCTAAAATCATTCCTGTATTTATTCGATGCTGACTAAAATGTCTTACTCAATGATCTTTTACAGGAATCTCTGACTTCAAAATCAGCTTTTCTTTTCTTTTATTTGCATATAACTTGAAAAGTTATAGGAACTTGAGGGGGTGGAGGTTGATGAGCAGCTGGATTCATGCAAATGAACTCCATGAACCACTCATTCATTAGCTGGAAAAAGACTTGCTTAGCCTCTCCCTCTATACTACTTGAAATCGGCCTAGCATCAGCCGGCATTGCCCCTTGAGTAGGAGTGGGCATATTACTTTTTATGTCATCCATTACGGCTCGATTAGGATCCATTTACTATAATAAAACACATTTTTAATTGTCAGAAATCATCGCACTATCACAATTTATAATTATGGCATGTATAGCTAGACTCACACACGTTATATTAGTCCTAGAAGTGACTAAACCATAGCTCTGATACCAATCAAATGTAACACCCCTAACCCGTATCTATCGCTAGAATAGGGTTACAAGGTATTACTAAACAAGACACAAATTCTGAACAATCGTATGCGTACACTTGCTCTGTGACAGCCCAAAATTGACCCTAGTCGGGGAGTGGTTTCGGGACCGCTAAACCGAGTCACCGAAAGGTTTGAATGTGATGTTTATTGTCTAGAATATGTAATCATGAATGTGTGAAAATTTCAAGCTTCGATTTAGTCGATTGCATGTGAATTTAGTCAATAGGACTTATATGAGAAAATTTTAAAATGTGATAGGTCAATGCATGAGGACCTATTAGTGCATGTGGAAGAAAAAGGGGACTTGCATGTCAAATTCCCCCTCCCTAAATAGTAGTGGCCGGCCATGACAAAGTGGATAGGCAAATGGTGATGGGTAAAACATATTATAAAAAGTTTATGACAACATGTTGTGTTAAGAACAATAAAATATGAGGGGAGTGGGAGGAGAAACCAAAGTTGTTTCATCCTTGCTCCCCCATTTTGCCGAAACTAGAAGAAAAAAAAAGGCTTCATCCTCTTTGCTCTTCTTGACCGAAAAATCAAAGGAAGAAGAAAGAGTTCTCTTGCTTATGTTCGGTTTGGATGAGGATTAAGAAGAGGTAAGTACCTTGAAACCCTTGGAAAATTTTGTATAAAGAAGATGGTTAGTTCAAGTTCTAATCATTCCATGGCTTAAGTTTTGATTGTTAGGAGGTTTGATGTTTGGCCAAGTAGGTTGATTTGAGCTTTCGGTTGTGGTTGTCAAGGGAGGAAATGAGATTTTGTTTGTCTTCAACAATTGGTTGGTAAATAAGTGTTAAATGTGAGAAAATTTCGTTTGGGTAATTGAAATAAATAATTAGAGGCTTAATTATCAAAAGGTTTCGGTTTGATATCATTTTTATAAGCATAATTAGTTCAATTTGATAATAAGGTATGAGGTGATAAGTAAAATTTTCATGGTGGTTTAGGTTTAATGACATTCGGCTATGGATTAAAAGTGTTAGCTAATTCGGCATAAGAGTATAAATGTTAATCACTTTATATTTGAAGCCTTGAAGAATAGGTTGTGGAATATTAAAGTGTTGAAGGTTAAATCTTTAAGCTTGGTTAATTTGGACATTCGGCTATTCTTATGACATTAGATACAAGGGTATGAAAGGTTATATATATATATATAAGTTTAATTTATTCATGGTAACTTGGCATGTGGATTGGATATATGTTAGTTAATACATGCATTTGGAAGTGATGTGTTTAATAATTAGGTATACGGTTTGGTTTCATTATTGAGTATAAGGGTTAAGTGTTTAAAATTGCCTTTGATGTATACATGTTTATATTGAAATATTAAGGCTATGATAGCCAATTGAGGGTTTCGGCCAAAATATTCAAATAGATTGGTGTGAATGTTTGAGTGATGAATTTGACTCTTGTGTCGAGTTGGGATGATATGTGTATTTTTATAAATAACTAGCAAGGTAATTAAACTAGTTGATTTGTTTATTTAAGCTCAAGAACCTAAAGGAGAGGCGTCCAACAAGGGGAAATCGAAGGTCATCGAGTAGCCGACTCGGAATTATTTTACCCAACATAAAGTAAGTCATTAAGCATGTAGTTGGTATCATTTCAAATGGTCATAATGTTTATGTATTGATGCTGAATGGAATGAATAAATATACATATATATATATGCATGTACGTATGTGATGATGAAATTGTTGAATGAAAAGAGGTAAGATGTACTGAGTTGTTGATCTCGGCACTAAACGTGCGGGTATAACCATTTATGACCATGAGATTGGCGCTAAGTGCGCGGGATTAAATTGTACAGCACTAAGTGTGCGATTTGACTATGTTGCACTAAGTGTGCGAAATGAATATGATGCACTAAGTGTGCGAATTGACCATGCGGCACTAAGTGTGCGAGTTTGACTATGTAGCACTAAGTGTGCGATTTGATTATGTAGCACTAAGTGTGCGAGTTGATTATATAGCACTGAGTGTGCGGACTCAATATACATTCGTGAATCATTATGGACACTATGTGTGCGACACTATTGAGTCGATCGCGGACAGCAGATCGGGTAAGTGTCTTGAGTACATGGCTAATAGGTGCTATGCTTATACTTGGTGTTGAGCTCGGTAAGTTTGAACCTATGTGACAAATATACTTGAAGTCACGTACATAAAATTTATCGTAGGATGGGTGAAAGGCCGTTTAGTCGTTTGATTGTAACGAAAATAAATTGATTTATGAAAATGCCTCAATGTCCTATTGATGAGTATATGGAATGTGAATGCATGAATTGATATGAAACGGAATCGATAGGTTGGAGGAACTATGGTATGGTTCGGTATGGATGGAGTAAATTGTCTCGTTCCATTTTGTTTCCTCTTGTGATAATGTTATTGATGGATGGTAGTGCATTGCTTATGACTTACTGAGTTATAAACTCACTCGGTGTTTCCTTGTCACCCATTATAGGTTGCTTGGACTCATCTATTTTTGCGGGGTCAGGCCGTCATCGAAGTCATCACACCGGATAGCAAGTTTTGGTACTTTCTTCTTAGTTGGCTTAGAAGAACATTTTGGCATGTATAAGCTATTACGTTGTGTTTGAACTTTGGCATGTAAACTTTAAGCCATGCGAAAATGGCACGAATGTTCGATTGAGTTGGATCAAGGGTAGGCATGAAATGGACCTAGTTACTTTCGTATCAGATGCTGGCAGCAGCAGTGTCATGAGATTGAAAAATCACTAAAAATAGTAGGAGTGGAATTAATTGATGAATAAATTATGTAATCGAAGCTCGATGAGTCTGTTTTCATGAGGAAGTAACAAAAAGATCATATGGGCAGTATATTAAGAGATAATCAGATTTTTGTGGGACAGGCCCAAAACGGTTTCTGGATTTCCTGCTCCGACTTTGGAAATTCATTATAAATTAACCAGAGATAATTAGGGGTCGTACCATATATGTACAGATTCCTCTCTGAGTTTAGTTTTCATAGAAACAAACGGCATCAGTATTGAAGCCCCGTGCAGGGAGATATCCAAGTCGTAATGGGCAAAGGTCAGTGTAGTCGACCCCTGCAACATGGGAGACTTTGACTAATAAACTGTACTAATTGGCCCGACCAAAAATTCTAGAAAAAAATACATAGATGGGCACATGAGTCTAGTTTCTGGGAAAAATCACGAAACTGATTTTCGAGTTACGAAACTCAAGATATGATTTTTAAAACGACTGGTACACAGATTGGGCAGTGTCTGGAAAATAAATTTTATAAGGGGTTAAAGTCAGTTAACACCTCGTGTCCGACTCCGGTGTCGGTTTCGGGTTCGGGGTGTTACATGCTCAAACTCTTAAAACAATCAAATATTGACATATATAACTAATTTAAATTCTTTATGAATCATATCATAACATTTTTCAAACATATATCCAGTTATATAATTGATAAGCAAATAGTGCCAAATATATCGTTTTACCACATAGCATATGCGCATATCAAAGATATTATAAATAATTCAATCAATTATTACAAATATGAATTATATAAAGTCAACATATTTAAGTACATATCATTTTTAGCAAAACTCTATTAAGCACAATAAGGATGTAATAAATTTAACCAAATCATTCATGGCATAAGTACATTACTATATATATATGGTTTCAAATGGCTAAATCATAAACAAGTCTACTTATAAGTTCATCTAAGTAGATTTCGCAAGACTAAAAGGTCCTATATCAATTTAGACATATATTAAAAGAACACCAAATGGTCTAACCATCAAAGTTCATATAACCATTCACATTCACCTATTTTGGATAAAAAAATCATGATTCCCTATAACTTAAATTACTATTCATTTGGTTATTTTACAAAGCCTTAGCCGAATGTAATCATGCTTGTTACTTATGTTTATTATAATGTCCACTTCCAACTTTACTCAATCACATTACGTGCATGTAATCTAACGTAGAATCAAATCCATATATTAACCATAATTTGCATTTCACATCAAACACATCACACATATGTATATATAAATATAACATAGCAAACACTTGTTTAATCAAAAACCGAATATAAACATGTTAATATCACCTATCTTGCAAAATAACAAAGGTCATATTCAAGACTAATTGAATGATTACATGTTTGGATAAGCATATATAAATAAATATATATATCAAACCAACACATCATATGCTTATATATATAAGTGCCGAATCATGATTAATTTACTAACATAATTCATATTCATTTCTTCACTTAATGAAAGCATATTGAACTCACTTTTATCACATGCCATAATCGAATCACCTTGTTACCAAAATACATGGCAAAACTAAATAAAACATGTTTCACATATATATATACACATAACATTGCCGAATCATCAATTCAATAATTTCATTACGTAAATTCAACATTTAATTGAATACACTCATAAACCAAATTAAATTATTACTATCAAATACAAGACATAGCCGAATCATTAAACAATAGGTAACATATCAAGCATAATTCATACTTCTATATATATCATATCCGTTCAACCAAACCAAATAAAATCATCAATTGAGCATAGCATACAAACCAAACTTAGCACACACAATAACCATGATCAAGATAGTAAATACTTATATATCAAATTAGCCATTTTCTGATGGCATATTATATACAACATTTCAAACATATCCGAAAAGTAGTATAGCCTATACATGCCATAGGTTCGAAATTTAGCTTTTAAAAATATAGATAAATAGACGGTAGTGTGATAGACTTTGCTGACTATCCCTGAGCCTGTAACTAGTATCCAAAATCTATAAAAAAAAGAAGCAAACATACACACACACTAAGCTATCACAGCTCAGTAATTCATAAGCAAATAAACATCTCAATGACATAATCAACTCAATTTAACCAAACCAATTCATGCTATCATAAGCACATTTAAACTCAAAATTGCAAATTCATATACAACATATACATTCATGTATCAACTTTAACTTGGCCGAAATACATATATATCCATTATCAAAGTTATCATTTACTTCCAAGGTCATAATATCATCATATAGATGAATATATATACATATTCATATATGTATACACATGTTTCACACTTTAATATCACATACTTATATCATTTTGCCGAATATAGATTTGCATTCAATATACATATAACCAACTTTATAACATGATTCATATAATCACTTCAAATACCAAAACTTACCTTAATTTCAATACATTAGCTAACACATACCTGTACCTTTTAATTCAATTTCACATTCGGTCTTTACTTAACATTGCCCGTTGAATCATTCGGAATAAAATAGGATACTTGGATAGTCGCATATATCGTACAATGCTAACATCCCAGACGTGGTCTTACATGTAATTACATATCGATGCCACTATCCCTGACAGGGTCTTACTCATAAACACATATCGGAATCACCTATTGATGCCAATGTATTAAACGTGGTCTTACTCGCACACACATATCACAATCACATATCGATGCCAACAAATTAAATGTGGCTTTACTCACGCACACATACCTTAATCACATCTTGATGCCAACGTATTAAATGTGGTGTTACTCGCATACACATCAGAATCATATATCGATGCCAACGTATTAAACATGGTCTTACTCGCACACACATATCGGAATCACATATCGATGCCAACGTATTAAACATGGTCTTACTTGTAATCACATATCGATGCCAACATCCCAGACGTGGTCTTACACGTAATCACATATCGATGCCAACGTCCTAGACGTGGTCTTACACGTAATCACATATTGATGTCAACGTCCCAAACGTGGTCTTACACGTAATCACATACTGAAAATCCTATGTCATGACATATGTATCCTAGCTATTCCTAAGGTTCGTACGGTGCTTTTTGACATCGTATCTCGGTCCAATCGAGTTTGTAACATAGCTCCCAAGCATATAGACATTCGGCTACCACATATATACTTTCACATAATTCATTTTAGCATATATAACTCATATTTATTTAAAATTTACAACATCTATTTGCTTATAAACTTACCTCAGACAATGATAATCAGACCAGAACGATTATTCGACAACTTTGGTTTTCCCCCAATCCAAATCCGATTTCTTTGGTTCTTGATTTAAACACATTCAAATTAAACTCATTCAAACATAATTTCATTCAATTTAGTCCAAAAACACATAAATGGGCATATTACCATTTTCCCTGACATTTTATACTTTTTACAATTTAGTCCAAATTGCACAAAAGACAAAACATGCAAAATTTGCACACACCATGCTTAGGCTGAATGTTGCCGACGCTCATACAAGTCCATACATTTCATTTATTTTACATTTTAGTCCCTTAATTTATTATTTTTTGCAATTTATCCCTAATTACTCAATTTCATCAAAAATTTCAATACAAAATATATTAATCCAAAACATTTCTTTCATAATTCATCATCTAACATCACAAAGCTCAATTATTCATTATTGGCATAACTTAAAATATTCATCAAAATCAGAAATTCAAGCATGGGCTTTGTACATTACACTGTAACAATATCAAAAACGTAAAAAATTATCAAAAACCGAGCTAGTTACATACCTTAATCAAGCTTCAACGATGGCCGAACCTTAAAGCTTTATTTTTCTTTGTTTCTTTTTCATATTCGGTCAAGTAGGAAAGATGAACACATGGTTTTGATTTTTTTATGTTTTATTATTATAACATTATTATCATTTTACCTATTCAACCTTTGTTATAAAATAATAAACCATTATAAACCATGTATTAAATCGTCCATCACATTAACTATGGTAATATTGCATTATAAATACCTCAGATTAAAAAGACAACAATAATTTGGCCCTTTCACCTTTAACTATCAAATTTTCATTTTAAGCGATTAAGCCCTGTTATTAAATCGGGCACTCAAACGACAAAATTAAAACATGAAAATTTCACGAATATAAATTCACACATAATAAACATAGAAATAGTTTTTAAAAATTTTTCTGGCTTGAATTTGTTGTCTCGAAACTACCATTCTGAATAGGGTCTAAGTCGGGCTATTACATGATCACTCTCTCTTGATTCACAAACCCGATTCTACTAACCCCCAATTTTTGGATGTTACAATTCCCTCTCCTTAAAGAGATTTCATCCTCAAAATTTTCTTGGTCACAAAATATGTTACCTCTTTCCTTCAAACCTGGCCACCAAGCTTTCGCTGCGCAACTTTGATTCAAACACAATTCCAGACAATACGTTTCATTAAATTCCCAACATATATTTTGCATATCTAATTAAGGAAACGTTACTAATAGACCCTATTCCTAATTTTGATAGAAACTCTACTGGATTATGCTTATCACAATATCTAAAAATCAGAATCCTAGCTGACCTAACAGTTTCTCCAGTAATAACTACTACAACCTTTCGTAGAGGTCTGACTCATCTAGCCCACTTTAAAGGTCACAGATTTGGTCAAGTGGAAGCAGACTCTCTCCTTTTCTGAACTTTTTTTTTCCTTTCTTTTGCACTCCAAGCATTTAGTCTCTCGCTCCATATTAGTCCTTTCAACCATAATCTTGAAAACCTTACTAAAACTCCTAATATCGCTTGGGACAGGCAATGCATCATCCCCAACCTCCTGGTTTTTTTCCTTTAGAAGTAGGCGTAATCATGATGTCAATCTTCTTAGGGTTAGGTAGAATTCCTTGAGAAGCAAATGACTCAAATTGGGTAGCTCGACACTAAGCCTCATGTCTCCTCATTCTACAGTTGTTAATTATGTATCCTAAAATTTGATCTACAATTTTAGGAAAATAATCACTAGCTAACTTTAGTCAATTTTTAGTTTCCTATCTTACAGTTTCAAAGAAAAATTAAATACTAACTATTTCAATTTAATGTCTACAGTAATACACCTCAAGTGTTTACCTATAACTTAACAACATCTTTTCTATGGCAACCAACATCGGAGGCTTAGATCTGAGTTTCTTTGTAGAATATCATTTTCAAAATTCTTTGTGGCTTGTTTTTCCCAAATTTCCCCTTTTTCATGTATGCATGCATGCAGACTTACTTAAGTAGTTTTAAAAACTCAGCCCGAGGTTTTGAACCAAGATTTTGATACCACTAAATGTAACCTCCCAAACCTGGCCTAGATGTTGCTAGATTGAGAAGGCTACATTAGCCACCAAAATGGCTAACTTATGTTACTTTTTAAGTTTTCAAATAAACTCATTTTAGAGAAAACCGTAGTTGTAATTTGAGTTAGCTTAAAAGCATTCATTCATTAGATTGTGTATGCTTAGGATTCATTTTATTGTTAAGTGTTCTTTTAGAAAAATCATTTTCTTGTCGCTCTTATTTAAAAAAAAAACTCAAAGTTAAACTAATGTAGTGGAAAAACCATTTCTCTAGTCATTTTGGAAAATTAGTTGCCTTATCGATTTGTTTTTCAAAAACAGTTCCTTTGCAATGTAGTGGAAACTAGGTAATAGTATCAAATTTTGCTTAAGCTCGATATCATGCATTAATTGGTTATTATGCTTGAGTAGTTCATGCATGCAAAAATCCCCAAAAGAAAAGTTACCAAGCCACAGACCAGAAATAATTAAAAATTACAAGCCAAAACTGATAAAGACTTAATAATACTTAATTAAAAAATAATAATCTAAGGTCCAAGTTGATTTTTTAAATGCCAAGTTTGGTCCTAATTTTGAGGTTTACCTGAAAAGTTAAACACTATTTGGCGGTGAGCTTATGAAAAGCTCAATGTGAGTCGAATAATTATTAAAACGGGAAAAATATCAAATACAGTGAAACATATTAGCATTAATAGAAAAAAACAGAACCATCTAGGAATTTCATGTCATTATATAGCCATTATCAAATTGATGTCAAACGGTGTATGAGCATAGGTCATCATTCGCACGAGTAATAATTATTAATTTCGATACCATTCAATACAACAAAATACAATACATAGCGTATATCAATAACATTCAAATATGTCTTGCACATGATGCAATGCAAAAAGGTTCCTACCTATACCATCCTCTACACACCACGAGTTCCCTAGAACCCGTTTGCCAAACTCCAAAACATTATGAGCATAGCTCGATGTGGTAAAATCGTCGAATAATCAATAATGCATAAAATCTACCAAATATCAAATAGTGCAATACAAATTGCCAATAATAAATAATATGTGATAAAATCAACAATCCTGTTGGTACTCTAGGTGCAGTGCACTGACTACGAATCATACAGACTTAATATGGCACTGGTACTCCACGGAACTCCTCCGTCAACCACAAAATCCCAACCCAATGCATATGCAATATGTCACACAATCTCATACATAATCATATATCAGTACTTTTCACATTCATTTGACATGCTCAGCATGTCCTCAATAATCACATACTTTTAGTAAATGGAAACAGTGTTCCGATCTTTCAAATTACCATTGTGTAGGTATCAATCAATATCGTTTAATTTCATATACTTTACAAATTTTCATTGTGCATAAATAGCATCCTTTTTAGTACACAATATAACAAATATCTCATGCGTTTAAATCATACATAAGCATAATATCTCAACACATTATATCATTCAGTCAAACATTCTCATATCTTATGACTCAAATATGAAATTACAAACGAAACCAAACATCCATACTATCAAACTAGCGATTTTGCCAACATGTCAATCTTTTAAGGCTTGAAACATACTTGGTTCGGCCACTCACAAAATCAATAATTTGGCTATTAAGTCAATCCAATCAGCAAGCTAATTTATCAAATATAACATGATATTTAATATTTTTAAACAATTTCATGAGTTTAGGACCCACACATTATTTTTCGCTTCCTCGCAGTACACTAGCGAATCTTCCAATTTTCCTTAATAATTCCTTAAATGAACCTATACCAAAATTCAGTATAAATTCAATAAATTTACCATTAAACCAGCCCCCAAACACCCATGTATGATTTCAAACCAATCATTGAAATTATAACTATTTTATGAATCCAAACTAGTTAGATTCCTTACTCTGTATCGATGCAAATCGTATGTACAATCGTTCTTCACTTTTATAGATGATTTGGGGCATTTGGATCAGTACTTAATTCAATAATATATTGTAAAATCAGTAGCTAATTAATGATTAAAATTCTTCATTTAATCAATTCATAACCTTTACCCAACAACTATGTCGAAATAACAAACTAGTTACCTTTAATTGCACTTATGCTTCACGATTTGTGGGATCTGAATGGCCAATCAATCAAGAAAATTTTTCCCTATTTGAAGTGGGTTTAAAATATGATTAGGAGGGTTCACGAACTCAAATTAATTCTTGAAAAATATAGGCAAGAACCAAGAAACAAAACAACCCTCTTTCTTGCACACAGGCCTACACACCACCTCCCATGGTGGCCAAAATTGGGGTTGAATTTTAAAACAGTTTGAGATCTCATTAAATTATATAAAAATACCTTTGAAATATTTTAAAATCTCCCAAATTCTAGATCTGAAAATCTAGGTTTTTAATGGACAAGATTAATTAAGAAATTGAAGAGAAAAGAGACCTTACCCAAGCTAAGCGAGAGAAACGGTAATGGCAATTTGTTGGCAATGTTTGGGACCGATCTTCGAGTTCAAGATTTAAGATTTGGGACTGATTTTAATGAGTAAAAATGATCAATATGGTGGAGAATATGTTAACAAATCTTGTGGCAAAAAGAACAAGAAAAAGATGGTAAAACTAGGTGTAGGCGACGACAATAATGGTGGAAAGGGAAAAAAATAAAATCAAGGAGAAGGAGAGGAGGAGAGGAATGGCTAGGGCAATGAGAAAGAGAATTAAAGGCTTATTATTAGTAAAAAATTAATATTTATATGTAGGTTAACTAGGCTTGGATGGCCCACACATTAAAACAAAGGGTTTTTGTCAAAAAATTAAATTATTTGTATGGAAAGGGAATTGAAGTTAGGACCTTAAGGATAAATTCAGTAACACTTAACCATCAAACCAATAACTCATTCTTGATATAATTTGAAATATTTATTTTAAAAAATAAGACATGTCACATATTAGGGTTTAAGGCAAAATTTGTAAAATAATAAAACTGATGCGAGAGAAGGGAATTGAACTTGAGTTTCAAGAAACGTTACACTAACACTTAACCAACAAACCAATACCTTATTTATTTCCTAAAAATGCATAGATAATTTTAAAAAATTAAGGAATGATCACTCTCTCTTGATTCACAAACCCTATTCTACTAACCCCCAAATTTTGGGATGTTACAGCTAGGCGTGGATAGGGATGAGATTTCATGAATTTCATTTTTTTCAAGCTTAAGGACTAAATTGTAAAAGAAATCAAAACATTATGGGAAATTATAATTTTCCAAAAATGTGAATTTGGATTGAATTGAATTGAATCGCTATTAAATTGATTGAATTTATTCATTTAGATCAAGATAGACATCGTACAACTTTAAATCGAGGCAAAGAGAAAGCTTCGGATTAATTGACTCTGTTTCTACATTTTATCGTTGAGGTAAGTTCGTACATTTAAATAGCATTTTAAATTATGTCTTAAGTGCTATTATTTCATAATATCAAATTATGTTCCGATAGAAAAATCCAACGGCATATCAACAATCATCGACCAATGAAAAGGGATAGCTTCGGCTATAGAATTATGAAAAGGAATGGTGATGACCATCAATAATGAAAAAGGATGGTCATGACCATCAAATTATGAAAAAGGATAGCTTCATCTATCGAATTATGAAAAGGGATAACTTCGGCTATCAAATTATGAAAATGGATAGCTTTGGCTATCTAATTATGGAAATGGATAGCTTCAGCTATCGAAATATGAAAAGGGATAGCTTTGACTATTAAACTATGAAAAGGGATAGCTTCGACGATCGAACTATGAAAAGGGATGGTGACAACTATTGTGATTTTACTTCATGTGAGCTTCGGTAAGAGTTTTTTATGGAAGGTACTTGTTAATATGGAAGGTAGGAAGCATGTGTATTTATGTTTTGTGGAAAGTTATTTTATCATGTATTGATATTGAATTTATGTGATCAAGTACTAATTTGGGTTATTGGTGATGCTTAGGCTTGTCCCAAGCATGTATTGGAATGATTCACATTTATTTTAAGCTTATGCATTGTATTGGTAAGCATCATTTATGAATTATTGAATTTATGTTTTGTAGTTAATAGGAAGCTCGTTCGGGTTGGAAGTTCATCGAAGACCTATCACACTATCCATCAGCTATATCAGTACATTTTGATGTTTTTAAGTCATGGTTATAATGGCATGTGCTTGTTGAAATAGCCATTATGTTTGGCTTGTAAAAGTAGTATGTTAGTTAATGAATTAGTTGTCATGTTGGCTTGTATGTATGTGGTTTTATGATGGTGGATAATTTGGCATTTGGTGCTTTTTGGGCTTGATGTTGGAATGGTCAAGTTGATTTATTTTGTAGTGACCCTTGTAGTTTGAAAATTTCTAACTTTGTCCCAAAAATTCTATACACTTATGATTTAGTCTCGATTCAGTTCTAAAGTGTTTTTAGGGCCTCGAGGGCTCGTATATGGGACAAAATGCATGTATTTGAATTGATTATAATATGATTTTTATGAAATGATTAGAAGTGAATGTTTAAAGTTTTAAATTTTCTGGTAAAGCTTGTAACCCTATTCCAACGACGGATACGGGTTAAGGGTGTTACAAGTTATGTTAATTCGAGAAAATGTGGAACCGGATAATAAAAATTGTCGAAAATGATTTTGCATGCAATATTATTATTTAAATAATCAAATAAAAGGAGGATTTTGAATAAATCTATTGAGAAATATAGATATGGAATAAATTGATCAAAATAGAAAGACACAACCCAACTATAGTTAAATTAGTGGAGTTTTTGGACTAGTAGTCCAAATATCTAAAGGTATAAAGCCAATGAGGGTGAAATTGAAGTAGTTTCACAAAAGTAGAATAAAAAATATGAAGTTTTTCGCTAAGTCCTGGTATTGATTATGAAAAGATATAATATTCTTTTGTGGTGGATGTAGTAACCTTTAGATATATTATTAAATTGCCAATTCTTAAAAGATTTAACTTGCATCTAATGGTTATTGTTACTACCTTTTATGAATCACTATATAGTGTAAAGTTTATATTAAAAGCCTTGAAGGATTTAGAATGCTAGAAGCATATTGAAATTCTCGAGAAATTGTTTCTTTATATCAATTGAAATAATTTGAACATATGTGATAAATTTGACTTAGTGAATAGTAGTTGAACGAGAATTATAAAATGATCTAACATACCTATTTGTGTTTTTATAAAAGAAACATGATTAAAGTTTGTTATTATTATTGTTGAATTTTCTGAAGAGATCAAAATATATTTCCCCAAATTTCCCTCACTCATTACTTTTAAAAGAATGGTAATATAAATGTTAAGCAAATACATTCAAATAGTCATTTGAAAAACTAATATTCAAGATTGAATATGTAGAATATGAGAAAATATGTTATGTTTTCATGAAGGGGAGAAAATACGCGTTATACTTTTTCTTCCCTTAACCAAGGTTTTGTCCCATTGGGTTTTCTTGGTAAGGTTTTTATTGAGGCAGCATATTATTCGTATTATTTATTATGTACTCTTTTTTCCTTCATTAGGTTTTTATCCCATAGGGTTTTCCTGATAAGGTTTTAACGAGGGACATTATCTACCAATGGACATCCTCTATTGCTTTCATATTTTCTTTGTTCTTTATTCTCTCCATCTCTCTTTATTTTATAACAATTTTCCCTTTATACATATATATTAATTTATTTTTCCCTTCTTATTCCTCTCATATTGTGAGCTTCCTCTAAAAGTATGAGCATTTTAAGCTTCATGGTCTTGATCAAAGTCTTTAGAATTGAATTAAAAAAATCATAAAAATAACTATTAAACTTTTTGAAAAATAGAAAAAAAAATTTCAACTGATTTGTATAGGTTTGCAGGTCAATTAGTTCAATCCTTATCCCCAAATTAATACTCGTGCTAGTTCTCGATCAAATTAGTAGGTCCAGTCTAAAAAAACTTTTTTTTTTATCGATGAAAGAAATTTTTTCAACTCCTTTAGGTCGAGCAAGTAAGTGGTAAAAGTTCAAAAATAGAATTAATCACTAATGTCTAGACCTTGGGAGGACGAATTTCAAGCATTGTTGCTATTGTCAAACATTATAAAAGAAGTAGGAAAAGAAAAAAAGAAAGAGGGAGAGAGAGAATGTAAAAGAAAAAAGGAAATAAAATAATTAAAATTTATTTTTAAGTTTATGTGACATAGAAGTCTATCATTGGCTAGAATTTTTAAACTAATATAACATTTTGCAGTAAAATGGGTAAGGAAAGAATAGTTTAGGTGCCACTTGTCACACACACAAAAAGAAGAGTTTACGTATCCACTTGAGAAAAGTGAGTATAGTGTAGGTACTAATTTGTGGGATAAGCCTTTAAAAAATAGATTTAACAGTAGGACTAACGGGTACAAACTTAGGAAAAAGTAGTTTAACTACAATACGTCATAAAAAAAAGTTTAGATACCAAGATCGAAAAAATGATATAGTTTAAATACCAAATTATGAGATATTCTTATTTAAAGATAATAATAAATTAATGAGTAAAATAAAAAAATAAATTATAAAAATATTTATATTCATTTTAATATTTTAAATTTAAATTGAAAATAATATTCATTATTAAATAATAATTAGATTCGAATTAATCTAAATCATTACTTACCTTGTGTGCACACGTTTACTATTTATAAAATCTTTTTTATTCTTTTCATAGAATTATTGTATAAAGAGGATTTCCTAACCATGGTTTTTTTTGCATAACACACCTTACTCAAGCCTAAATTTTTACTCGAGTAAGGGATGTAACGCCCCAAAAATGTAGGTATTTACTTTTGTATGTTGTGTTGCATAAATGTATGCTTGATTCAGTGGTTGAGTGTCTAGAGGAATGTTGGAAAGGTTCTAAGTTCAAGCCCGGGCAATTGCAAAATGTAACATCCTGATTTTCAGGTTTTTCGCGATTCTTGATATTTTAAGTAAGTTTCTAAAATTTGGTATGTGATTATGGAATTCATAATTTGGGTATGTAAATGGGCTTATGGAAGGCCCATGAGTTGGCCAAAACCCGGTAGAATTTTTAAATTTTGGACTTAGGAGTTAGGGGTCCTGGTTAGGTGACCTTATGTAAAGTTGTCGGAGAAATGTAACACAAAAAGAGCTCTGGTAAAGTGGAAAGGGTGACGCCACTAAGCTCCTAAAAAGGTGGCGTGTGGAGCATAGAGGAAGACCTGGGATCGATTCCCTGTGTTGGCAAATAGGGGTATTTATTTTTATGTGCAGGAAGGGTAAGTGTTGGAACCCAAGTGGATTCTGTAAGAGGAGAGTTTGGATCAAGTCAAATGCATGGATTAAGGAGGGATAAGGGGAGAGATTTTAGGGATTTGATATGAGGATAGAGTTGGCCGAATAAGGGAGATTGGAGGGGGGATTTTCAGCAGAGGGGTTTAGTTAGGGATTTTCGGCACTTAGGTATTGGTGTGCCGTTTTCTCCCTAGAGGATTAGTCTTTTTCTCTCTTTTTCTTTTGCAGCCGAATCTACCATCTCTTCTTCCATCTTTTCTTCCTTCTCCTCCTTTCAAACCAGCCCACTATTTCCCTCCATTCACCCATTGTTTCTTTCCTCAATCTCTACTTCTGCCGAAATACCGCAAAAGTCGAAATCAGTGAAGATAGGGGGTGCCGATTCTTTGTGACCAGCAACCTTTTCTTTCCTTTTCAATTGTTGACGTTCAATTCCTTTACCTTTTAGGCGTACGGATTCAAGAGAAGAAAGACTGTGGTAAGTGCTCAAACTCTAAATGACTCCTAGAGTAACTGTTGGCAAAAGCTGAAACCCTATAATTTAGGGAGGTGGTCGAATATGGGTATAGGTTTTTGGGGGTTCTTCTTTTAATATTTTTATGGTTTCTATAGTGGAGGAGCAGCAAGGTGTAGTGTCGACTTGAATTAGCTTGGATCTCCGGAGTGGCTTGATCTAGTCAATCAATATCGGCAAGGTAAGGTCCTTAAGGCCATTTTGGATGGTGACCGAATGTGTAAGTACTAATATAAGATGGTTCTTGTTTTGAGTCAATTAATGGAAGCTGATTTTTTAACGGTGGAATAGAGGAGAAATCGTGTAGGAGATCTCGTCGAGGAATATCGCCAAACAGGTGTGTAACGAACCCTCTTTCCTAAGCTTAAAAGCGATAAGTGCCGAAAAGTCGAATGCTGAAATTCAGGCATTTCGAGGACTCGTGAGCAAGCGAATGCTCATTAGTTAGTTAGATTCATTGAGATGATGATCAGGAACATTGGAAACGGTAAGAATGTGATTTTTGGCGTTCACGGTAAGTTGGGCCTCGAGAGGCTGCAATAGGGCCCAATAGGCTTTCGGGCCCATTTGGGAAAAATTTGGTAGAAAGCGGAAATCTGTTAAATTGCATGTTGAGACTGTTAATACTGTTATGGATTTAGGTTAAATGGGCCTAGATGACAAAATCGGCTAAGTAGGGCCCATTAGGGGTTTTAGGCCCAATAACTCGGTTTCGCTAAAAGTGGGCCAGAAACGCTGTTTAAACAAATGAATAGTTAGTAATTGATGATGAACATGGAAAAATCCCTATCTTTTGGTAAAATTATGATATTACCCTTATAATATGAAAATGACCGTTTTTGCCCCTAAGTAAAAATGACCATTATACCCCTAGGGTTTAAATGTGAATTTTGATACATGGGATTTTAGTAAACATGGTATGTATGATATGCACATGACATGTATGCTATGCACATGATATGTATGATATGCACATGATGTATTCATAAATGCACTGGGTTGGGCTTTTATATGGATGGAGGAAGTGCAAAAGGGCTTATGCCCCAGTTATTAAAGGGCTTATGCCCCAGTTATTAAAAGGGCTTTTTGCCCCAGTTATTAAAAGAGACTAGGCCTCCAGTTATACGAAAGCAGCTATGCTGCCAGTGGTGTGTTGGTTGGGTGGGTTGAGTTATTCCCCACATGGTGCGTTGGTTGGTACGGGTGGAGAGTAGCGGATGGTGGGTCGAGTAGTCTCCCCAAATGGGCTTGCATTCTTTCATTAACATTACACGTGATATTGAAATAGGCCTATGGGCCACACCGTTTACAGTAAAGGCTTCAGCCCAGTAATATGAAATATAAAAAGGCTTCGGCCCAGTGTTATGAAATATGAAATATGAAAAGGGCTACGGCTCAATACATGTTGAGATTGGATTTGGGCTTAGGCCCAACAGGCTGTTATTGGTTTGGGCTCTGAAAGGGGCTTGTTGCACACTGAGTTTCCAAACTCACCCCCTTTCCTTAACCTCGCAGGTGAGCTTTGATGTGGGGACTTGGGCCGGAGGGTATTTAGAGTAGCCACGGTGATCGTCTTTGGGCTTTTAAATAAGAATTGGTTTTCATTAAATTTCCTTTAATTATTATTTATTTTTGGGTTGTAATAAGGCCATTTTATCTTTCCTTTTATTTCTTTTCAGGATTATTTTATTTTTAATAACTTTAAACCTGGTTGATTATTATTCAAATGGGCTAGACTTAGGACGTGGTTTCAAAATGATACTTGTTTTCAAAATATCTCAACGCCACGATTAATCGATTTATCAAAGACGTCCACTTAAACAAATTTAAACACGATATAACAAAGTGTGGCAATGGTTGTGGGCATGTCTAGGATTGGATCCAATCAAAGAGCTTTGTACTTAAGCAGCCTTCATGGCTCACCTCCTCTGTCTCGGATACCTACCTGGTGCCCAGCTTCCATACATGTTGTTAACTCAACAAAATATATGGTTTTTAAAACACTAAAACGGAACGTGGGTTTTCAACTCTAATGTGGCACGTCAGATTCGGCCATAACGCCTGGGCCGGGTTTGGGGTGTTACACAAAAATTTTAGTTTTTTAAATATAACCCTTGCCTATTGTTAGTAGTCTTTTAAATTGTTGTTGGTAAAATTTGTCACAAGGAGATTGCTACTCTAGTGGTAAATGGCGTGTGGGTGTTCCTTAGGGGTCTGGGGTTCGAGCATTGGCAGGGTGGTAGGAGTATTTTATTTTTACAGGAAGTGCTAGGGAGGAATCCTAGGTTGACTGAAATTGAGGAGTTGGTGGGAGTTTGAATGGGCTGTTGAGTAGAAAAAGGTGGAGAGATTTTAGGAGAGGATTAAGGGGAGGAAAAAGGGGAATTTGAGGTGGAGTGGAGTTGTGCCAAAAATGGATTGTGTGCATAGGACTTTCGGCTCAGTTAGCTCTCCCTCGAAAGTTTTGGTTCTATGTGTTTTTCAGGATTCTTTTGCTTAGTGACCGAAATTTTGCTCTCCTTTTGGTTCGATAGCTACTACCCTTTTTGCTCTTTGTTTTCACTCTTCGCAATGTTGCTTGTTGACATCCAAATTCTATTGATAGACTTCTCTCCCTCATTCGATTTTCTTCAATCATATTTTCTTGTGTTAATACCTGGGCCAAATACTACTTGTTCTTTCTTTTGCAAACCCTTTTTTTCGGTTTTAGCCTTACTTGTGGTCGATTACTTCTCTTCTCCCTCTCTCAAAACCTTTGTATATATATTCATGTCGGATTGTAGATTCTTATGAATCGTTAACGGTTCTTGTGAAGGTTATAGCATTGGAAAGAATACGTGGTTTGGGGCTAGAGGAGGTTGCGATTGTTGATTGGTAAGTAATGTTGATTTGATTAAATCATTTTCAATATTATGTTGATGGATTAACGAGGGTTTGAGACTAATGATGAGGTTGTTGTTATCATAGGTTTTTTATCTCGGAAGTGTTTCAACTACAAATCCATAACAGGTGTGTAATCACACTGCTATTAGCATAGATCAACAAAAGCTGGAAATGTACGTCTGTTGATGCTACACGAGCGTACATTCGCTCGTGCGTTGAGCCAAATGCACAAAATGTAGGCATTCGATTGAAGAGGCCACCATGAACGATTTCATGGGCTCAAGCTAATTTTCGGCCATGATAGGCTGAAATGGGTTATGTGGGCCCACGAGCCCGTGGGCCCTACACGGGCAAATTGAACGAATGTGTGGAGATTGTTGGGCCGACTATGTAGTTTGCACGGCCAAGGCCATTACTTGGGCTTATTGGTCCATACGACTGTGTGGGCCTGCATGGGTCGTATTATGGGCTTAGGCCCATTTTCGCGATTTAACTGTTAAGTTGCACGGGTTGCTCGAGAAGACTATGGACCTACTGTTTGGTCGGTAAGTATACCTAGACCCTAATCTATGACATGACTATTATACCCTTATGAGGTAAATGACAGATATACCCTTATGTGATGTATGACTGTTTGAGCATGCCATTTTTATTGTATGTACATTTATATTATGTTGCATTGCATGGGGTGGGACATATGATATTGGAGGAAGCGTACTATAAGCCTATTACTGGTAGCTCTGCTGCAAATACTGTTAGCACCGTAACCGGTGCTATATTCTGGAGTGTAGGGATGGGTGGGTCGATTTTATCCCCACGTGGAGTGTAGGGTTGGACGGAGTTGAGTGTAGAGGATGGATAGGTAGGATCTCTGTATGCATCTATAATACTATACTGAAATTGGGCTAAGGCCCACACTGACACTGTTACCATAATAGGCTAACGCCCACACTGATATTGCCACTAATAAGGGCTTTGGCCCAAACTGTTTTGCAATGCATGATTTACTGTTGATAAGTAGGGATTACACATTAAGTTTTCGTAAACTCACTCTTTTGCTTATCTTCGTAAGTAACCCTATGGCGGGTCGGTGCTGCGAGGGACTGGGAGATGGCCACACTACTATTTATGTTTTCGTATTTGACTTTTTAGTAAAATTAGTTTTATTTGGGTAAATTTTATGTAAGAAGGCCACTTAATGTTATTATTTTATTTGGGGACTTATTTAAATTGGTTTATAACTGATTAGCAGTAGGACTCAATTTTCAACAGACAAATCATTTTCAACTACCATGTTTTGCAACTCATTTTAAAAGCTTCCGCAATGAACAATGTTTTTAAAAGGTAATAACAACTTAGTATGACACTTGCTTTGCTAAACAAACCTATAAATAAACAAGAAACAAGATAAGATAGCTTGTCGTAAATATCACATACAAAACAGTCTTTTTACAATGAAACTACGCTTTTCAAAACATAATCCAGTGTGACATCGCAAATTCGTCCATAACTTCTAGGCCGGGTTTGGGGTGTTACAAAGGATGTCACATTTAATTACCAATAACACTACTTATCTTTCACGCATATTTTTAGCTTTACTCAAATCTATTATGACACTTACAAATATTCTTGAGTATCCTACCACGAAGTAGGAGCATTCCGGAATCATTTGGAGGCCTTTCGAGGCATAAAGTTAGCATTTTCTTGAAATAGGTTGTGACAGTCCTAAGTAGACCCTAGTCGAAAAGTGGTTTCGGGACCACGAAACCGAGTTTTATAAATAATTGAAAGTTATATTCTATGTTCATGATGTGAGTAAATGCATGTGTAAAAAATTTCAAGCATTAATTTTTCCATTTGTATGTGAAATTTTGAAACGGGACTTATGTGAAACATTGGTAAAATAGGTTAGGTAAATATATAAAGTGATCTAATAGAGCATGTATTCAAAAATATGGGCTTGCATGTCAAATTACCCACTTTTGAGATGGTGGCCGGTCATGATATGGTGTTATATATATAATATGTATTGTGATTTAAGATATTATATTACAAATGAATTAATAAAAGAAAAAAAAGAGATATTAGATAATAGTTAGTGGGAGGAGAAACCAAAGTTGGTTCATCCTTGTCCTCCATTGCCGTAGCCTAAAGGGAGGGAGAAGAAAGTTTGGTTGCTTTAATTTTTGGCTTAGAAGATGGCTAGAATGAGGTACGTATTGAATGATTCTTGAAAATCTATGCATGTTTGAGATGATTAGTTCAAACTCTACTTATCACATGGATTAAACTTAGAATTTTGAGGTTTGAGATTCGGTCAATAAGCTTGAAACTCATAGTAGTTTGTTTTGGTAAGCTTGGTATACGGATGATAGATGTGTTTTGGTTTTGGTTTGATAATGATGTTAATGATGGTGATTTTCGGTCATGTATTAACTTAAATTGTAAGTATGATTTATGGTATAATTTGTATGATGGAATGGTCTTGAGATTTGGCTTAATTAAATGGGTAAAATGCTAAGTGTATTAAAGATGATGTAATGGTTATTTTGGTTTATGTGAAGTAAATATAGATGATGGTTATAAGCTGTTTTATGATTTGATAATGGTGATTAAATCTTGTAGTTAAGTGTTTAGATATATATATATTAATAATGAATTTAGTGTACTTGCTATGTGAGAAATATGCAATGCTATAGGTATTTGATTATTAGATATGGTTATTCTAAGTTGATTTTTAATGGTATGATTGCATTGATGAATTGGTTTGGAAATGGTGGATAATATGTACATGAATATTAGGATAGGGCTTTAAGTTCATATTGATAAGTATGCAATATAGGTATTTGGTATGTATATATATTGTTGATGTCGTATGCATTGGTCATTTTTTTTTATGATTTGTAATGGTAAAAAATAAATTTGTATCAATTTGTGTTATTGATATAAGTGGCTGTATGTTCGTCCATGGTAATTGGCTATCTAGGTTCCATTTACAATGGCAAGTAATGTGAATTCTTGTTTGTGCATGTGAATTAGGTATTAGTGAAATAAACATAAAAGTTAGTCATGGTATATTTCATAAACACATTATGCACTGAAGTTATACGATTATCAACTGTGACTATTAAAGAAGTAATGTTGAATAAGTAATGAAACAAATTCATTTGTTTAATTAAGTTCATGAGCAAAGAGGATCTAAATCAGATAAGGGGAAAGAGAAAGCCGTCGAGTAGCCTATCCGCAGTTGCTCAAATAAATAAAGTAAGTTCTTAAGTAATTGAGTTTGATTCCTTTGTAAGTTTTAAGTTTTAAAACGGGATGAATATGAATTATGTATATACGTTAAGGTCAATGACTTTTCTAAATGACGGCATATATGATATTATGTTTTAAATATGTGAATGAGAACTTTACAGAGTAAATTGTATGAATCTGCTAGGGACAGCAGCAGTAGCGTGTTTTGGAAAAATTACCATAAATTGTGGGAGTTGAGTTAAAGCTGAATAAACTATGTAATTAAAGCTTGATGCGTCTAGTTTCGTATAAAAGAAATCGTGTAAGTAAAGGGGTTGCCGATAATGAGATTTTCAGAGTTGTGTGAGACAGAGTCAGAACGGCTCCGAAATCCCCTATTCAGTATTTGGAAAATCATTATAAATCGTACAAAAATGATTATAAGATAAAATTATATGTTTAGACTCCTGTATGAGTCTACTTTCAAACAAAATAAACGAAAACATATTTTGAATTCTGTACATTGAGAAATTAAATTCTTAGTGAAGAGTAGTCAGAGTAGTCAAGCAGTAAAATAGGGGAAACTTTAAGAAAAATCTGGTATTTATTGGCCAAACCAAAAATTCTGAAAATTTTGTGGATAGAGGATATACGAGTCTATTTTCATGGAAAATTAACGGCACATAATTTGGAATTTTGTAGCCCCAGTTACAAATAATTTAATGACTGTTGCTCAGGAAAACAGCTTGTAGAGAATTTATGGTTATGTTGTAAACATGGATAAAACTTGTTTTAGTTGCTCATTAGCTATTAATTAAACCCATACGTGAATTCTAAATTGTGATATTATAAAATGATATATGTGTGTTAGATGGATCTTTGATATTAAAATTTGTGAAATTGTAAGTTTATAAGTATTCGAATATGAAATGATAGTATGGCTTGAAATTGATTTATTCATTGGAAAATGATAGATGTAGATTCAGCCAAGACAAAGTGTATACATGAAAGTATATGTGGTATGTGAAGTATATTTGGATAATTGTGATGTGAATACATGAAAATTTATATTTTGATTTAGGATTTTATGTGATGAATGTGAATGTGTATATATGAGATAAGGTCGAATGGAAAATGTGATGAATGTGAACATGCATATATGAGATAAGGCCGAATGGCCAATGTGATGAATGTGAACATGCATATATGTGATAAGGCCGAATGGCCAATGTGATGAATGTGAACATGCATATGTGTGATAAGGCCGAATGGCCAATGTGATGAATGTGAACATGCATATGTGTAATAAGGTCGAATGGCCAATGTGATGAATGTGAATATGCATATATGTGATAAGGCCGAATGGCCAATGTGATGAATGTGAACATGCATATATGTGATAAGGCAGAATGGCCAATGTGATGAACGTGGAAGTGTATATATGTGGTAAAGCCGAATGGCTAATGCGAAATGTGTATGAGATGGATATGAGGTAAAGCCGAATGGCTAATGCGAAACGTGTATGAGATGGATATGAGGTAAAGCCGAATGGCTAATGCGAAACGTGTATGAGATGGATATGTGGTAAAGCCAAATGGCTAATGTGAGATATGTATGAGATGTGTATATATATATATTGTGGCCAAATGACAAACGGCGGAAGGTGTGTTTTATTAGATATTTGATGAGATAAATGAATTACAAATATGATAGTCGATGTGAATGTTGTAACATGTGAATAAATATGCATGAAACTCTATGATGTAAACCCGGGATTAAAGGCCAGATGACCATATGTGGTGACTATGTCTGGGTTAAGACCCGCTGACTCGTGTGGAGATTTCATCTGAGCTAAAGGTCTCGCCGATAATCCGAGTAGAGTTTAAAGCTATAAGACTTTGCAATAAGAATTGCTTATAAATATATTCAATGCGAAAGGTTAAACAGGTATGTACTCCAAGTTTATATGTGAGCTTGATTTGAACTAAATCATAAGGTAATTATGTGATGCATACGTGAGCAATCTATGAGACTATTCCTATGATTATGTGACATCGGATCAGTGTGAGAGGTTATGTGAAATTATACAATATGTCTATGTCACATGAGCTCACTTTTATGTGAAAGTTTATCTGCCTATTGTATATGATGAGATGTGCATATTCGGTAAAGGGATGGTATGCCCGAAGGAAGAGTGAAATAAAAATACGAACAACTATGTTATAATTTGATTGTTATCTGTTGACACTGCTTAAAACTTACTAAGCATTGTAATTCTTACTCCGTTTACTTTGTTTCCTCTGTTTTATAGATCTCATTTGGAAGCTACAGACTCGGGGATCGTCAGCAACTAGTCACACTATCACTATCCATTGCTTGTTACTATTATGTTTTGAATTATTTTATGGCATGTATAGAATAGACCAGTGGCCGAAGAATATTTTGGTTAATTTATATAAGCCACGCGAAAATGGCATCTTTTGAATGTGTACTTATAGAAGTTTAAATTTGTATCCCTGACTGTCTTTAGTATTTATCTAAAGGAATGTTCTCAAAAAAAAAAATTACAGTTCTGATATGAGTTTCAAGTCTGGTAATGCCCCTTCACCTATTCTGGCGACGGATACGGGATAGGGGTGTTACATAGGTGGCCACCTCCAAAGGTGCAAATGTTTAAAGCAACAATTACGCAAATAAAATATATAGAATGAAGTGCGACATCTGCAAGCGAACAAGTCAAATTGTAATATAGAAGTGTTACATCAGAACATCAGTAAGTATTTCGAGGATCATACTCAAGAGATTGCAGATTGGAGAATTTTATTATTAAATTAATTACCATAAATAATTACTAATCCAATCAAGTCACAAATTAGTAGTGTGAATCCAAATTTAAGTATCTAAAAACTAATCAAATTAATAACCTAAATTAACCTAATGGAATTTCCTATTCCTAGTGTCAGCGATGCGAGCTCTTAGTTTATGATCAATTGATAGGTAGAAGATTAACTTGCTTCAATGATTGTAATTAGCCTTAGAACTCGGGTTTTTGGAGTGAATTAGTTATTAACTAACCACTATTACCTTCTGAGCTCCACTACTTAATTAATCGACCAATACTCACTTATCTTCCGACCTCACTTTCTTGACCGGATAAATTACAATTTACTTGCCAAACTTATCTTCTAACCTCGATTAGCCTAATTACTTCCTAAGGTTGTCAATCCTAGGGTTTAAGCTTACAATAATTTATACAACTAATTTGTATGGGAAACCCTCGTTCTTTTGCTAACTCCTCCCACATCCTCTTGTTAAACTACTTAATCAATTAATCAGTCTCATAATAGAAACATATTAGATAAGTATAAATCACAAAAATTTATCCCAATATTCATACAAACATTAATTGATCATGTTGATGGAATATAAATAAAAGAACAAAAGATAAGAGAAAGCTCATGAATAATTTAATGAAGTAAAGGTTCGAAGTGATCTTTGCTTGCAATCATTTTCACATCGGAATAGAAAATATTCCAACTATGGAAACATCAAAATAAAGTAAAAACAAAATAAAACTTTTTAGCTATGTCTAACTCGTCTCTCTTCTAATGAGGTAATCAAGTTGTTTATATAGGCAAACATTAGGGTGCTAGGTGCCCAAAATCCCTTTGGAGTAATTAGGGTTTAATTAGAGAAAATAACCCTCATTGGTCATCCAAGATTTGATTGAATATTTCCAAGTTTCATTGCATCATTGTGATATCGGGGAAACCCTCATCGCAATGTCACTGTCCAATATATGGCTGAGTGTTTTCAAACCTCACCGCATTATCATGATGTCAGGAGGCCCTTTTCACAACGTGGATTCTCTTTTAACCCTAGTGATCTACCAAAATTTGTTGTGGAAAATTAGAGTCTTTTTGGCACTTAATGAACTTGTTTTCTAGCTCTTTTACAAGTTTTTATTATTTTTTCCATTTTTAGTGGTTTAAGTTTAATTTTAGCAAAATAATCTTTTTAACACAATGTTTAGACATGTGATGACCTAATGGGCCAATATGGGCCTAGGGATGAACTAACGAGCTACTCGAGTGTGCATGGCACTATTTTTGGGTTAGAATGCAAAGTACGATGATAGCGTCGTGACACCGGGATGTGGTGTCGTGACAATGGATGATGAACCAAAATTATTAAGTTAGAGATGATTTCGTCCGCATAATAAACATTTTTCAAATTTTAGGGCTATAGTTAACCTAAATAGGTCAGACATTTTTTTCTATTTAGTTTAAGGGTTTTTTATTCTAGTTTTTATTTTATTTCAATTTAGTCCTTTTATGTTATAAATCAAATTTTTTTCTCTTCGTTTAACTTGGGTTCAATTTTGATCCGTGCATTTAATTAATTAGTTTTTATTTATTCCTTTTCGGTTTTCAATTGCAATCGAGATTTTCTACTATCAAATGAAATTTGAATTTTGTGTGCAAATCGATATCGAAATAGATCCATTCTCTTATTCCATTTTTTCTATTTAAATTTCTTCTTTGTGTGTTCAATATGAAATTACAGATAATTGCATATAGATCCATGAGTGGTTAATTTCCTTAGGGAGATTAACGATCAGATGTGAGAATAATTGATAGAAGGATTAAGGTTTGAGTTTGAGTTAGTTGGCTTAAATTATGTGTGGTTAAACCCTAGGAAGTAATTTAGGATAAGCGAGGTTGAAAGATAAGTTTACTGAGTAAATTATGTGTGGTTTTTTGTACTATAATTTTAGGTCATTACTATTTAGCCTGTTAATGTAGAGAATTAATTTTAGTTCAATTCAACATCCTTTGGGTACTATAACACCCCAAATCCGACCTAGACGTTATGGCCGAATCTGGAGTGTCATATTGAAGTGTTTTTCGAAAACCTTGTTTTCATTGAAAACCCTTCTTTAAAATAAAAACCTTGAGTAAAATCCCAGCTTGTATTTGTTGCTTTCAAAGCAAGGTGTTTATTAAAAAAAGCTTATGATAATAATTACTTTGTAAAATCTCTTTTTAGTTGCAAAAGCTTTATTTAAAAAAGATGATCTATGAAAACTTGTCATTTAAAAATTAAGTTGCGGAAACGTAGTATTTAAAAAAAATTTTGGTTTAGGAAAAACCATGTTCTACTTCTAACAAATATAAAGCATAAAAATAATAATAATCCTAATTTGAAATAATAACCAGAGGCAAGGCCTTACTACACCCAAATAAAAAAAATCAAAATCAAAATATTAAAAATTACATAAAAGACTAAGTCTAAACTTTTTGCTAGTTGGCCACCTTCGAGTCCCTCCATTCGTTAAACTGCCTACTGAGGATCACCTAAAAAATTGAAAATGAAGGGGTGAGTTTCGAAAACTCAATGCGTACAACTCTCAATGAGTAGAATGAAATCATCAGTCATTTTGGGCCTGAGCCCAATTTAATAACGGTGGCCTTTGGGCCTTAGCCCATATTAGCCTCAGTTGGGCCGAAGCCCACATCGCAATAATATCACAATAATATCATACATGTAATGTTGTGCAACCCACCCCAATAATCCAACTGCTACACACCAACTCCGTCCCTCGATACACATCATGTGGTGATATAAATATTGACCCACCCATCCGATACACATCAATGGTAGCCCGGTTGCGGTACTACCTTCACTGCAGCAAGCTGCTAATCAAATATTAGGCTTAATAGCCATCGGTGGATCCACGGTCGTCAAGCAACCCTGCGATCCTCATATACATTCTCCGTTCCATAATTCCCAACCTATATGCAACCTAAACAGAATATCATATGAATGCAGCAGGTATACATGTAACATCCATAAATCTTACATTCAACACATAGGGGTATTTTAGTCATTTTTTACCCTTAGGGGCATTTAGGTATTTTATCTTTATTATGGGTTTATTACCTATCTCGGCCCGTTAACAAGTTCCCATTGGCTAAAGTGAATAGATACTATACACCAGGTAGGATTCCAGCGAAGAGGAGATGAGTCATTAACACTGCTTAAGTACCAAGCTCTCCATAGATCCAATCCTAAACATGCATATACCCATTGCCACACTTTAACCCTATGACTTGTCCACAGTCACGATTAATTAATTAACTAAGTTTTATATCTGTTTAAGCAATTATCAGATACTAGGCCTAAAACTCCTTACAAAGCCCAAACAAGTCTACATATATGCATATGGCCCACTAGGCCCAATCTCATTCATATGGCCCATTAGGCCCAAATCACATTAATATGGCCCATTAGGCCCAAATCACGTTCATATGGCCCATCTGTCCCGAATCAATTCCAAGCCATGTAACCAACATGACTAGTTCATCACTTATTACCAAATCAACAAATTCGCTTAGCTTGGGCACATGGCCCGTCGGGCCATTTAGCCCATTCCAACCCAGTTGGCCTAAGTATGACCTAGATCCATGAGATCGCTTATGGGGCCTCTGTTAACGTATCGATTTGCCCCTTACGAGTGTTCACGAACTCGCAAGACTATCATAGCTAGACTTTCGACTTTTCGGTATTTCAGCTTTTCGGCATTTCAGGATTTGTCGATCTAACATGTGTGCAGTGTATGTACACACCTTCGGCTTTATATCAAGTTATCATAGGATATCAAGTTATCCTATTGGCTATAGGAGGTAGTAGTGTTTGACTGAAACACTACAGAGTGTAGTGGAGTTTGAATTGGTCATGGAAGGATTGTAGGAGGGAGTTGAGAAGAGATATGAGGAGGGATTTTAGGAGGAAATCAATGGGATTTGAAGTGGAAGGGAGTTGGTTCCGAATTTGAATGTTGGCTCAAGAAGAATTCAATTTTGGTACTCTCTCTTCTCATTTTTGGTTCCTATAAATTGTTTGGGGGTTCCTTTCACTCTAGGTTTTGGATGGCCAAAAATTGCTTTCTCTCCCTTTCTATCTTATGGTTTTGGGCATTTCCTTTTGTTTTTTTCCTTATTCTCTGCTCCTCTCTCTTTTCTTCTGGCACTTTTGCTCTTTTCCCCTACCCTCCGGTCAGGCACTTTTCTGTTGTTTGTTGTTCTCCTTGGCCAAATGTTCCCTCTACTCCCCTCTCTCATATTCTTCAACTTTTAACTCCTAGTGCTTGACTAATTATCTTCTTATCTTCTCTCTCTCTCAATCATAATACATGGCCGAATACTCCTGCTCTCTTATCCTCACTGTGTCGACTTCCCCTTCGTTGTTATCCGCCGTTTTTGTGGTCATTCTTTCCACCGATTTCGCATGGGTAAGTTTGGCTCTTGTTTTAAGTGCACATCGTTATTCTTTCTTTTTTATTTTTATGCCGTGTTGATAGTCCCCATCTAATGTATTCTTTTCTACCGATGCTTGCTAGGGGTGGTTTGTGCTAAGCCTCTGCCTCTGTCGCATAGGGTGATCATTGTGGAAATAGAACGACTACTTTCTTTCTCTAAAGATAATTTTATGATTTAGTAAGTGGTTTACGCTTGGTTCAAATGGTTGAGCGAACAGTACGATCAAGGTTAATAGATTTGGTTGGTTTGTAGATAATAACCGAAGAAGGGGGAAAGATCATTCTTGATCAAAGGTTTAGGTATGTAGAGGCTTGGGGGTTCAAAACAAGGTATGTGACAATTGATCTTTGGATTAGTATTATGGAAAGGAATAGTATTAATTTATTTACTATGAGACTAATGGAATGGTTGTTATTTGGATCAAGGTTTGGAATGCTCAAGGGGATACGTGCGTGTTTTTGTAAACAGGTGCGTAAAACATTGCCATTACCATAAATTAGCAAAAGCCAAAAAATATGACCAGTTGATGCCACATGGGCATGCGATCGCTCGTGTGGTAACCCCAAACGTATAAACATGGGTACTAAATTTTGAGAGGCCACCATGGGCGATACTATGGACTTAGGCCGTTTCTGGCCATGTTAGGCCAAAATGGGCCGTGTGGGCCCCACGGGCTCATAGGCCTACACGGGTAAATCACACGGACGCGTAGAGATTTTTGGGCTAGATTGTGTAGTTCGCACAGTCAAGGCCATTTTTGTGCTTCATGGGCCACATCAGCGTGTGGGCCTGCATAGGCCTACATTATGGGCTTTGGGCGTGTGGGCTTTGAGACGACTGTGCCCTTTTGTTGGGTCGGTAAGCATACCTGAATCCTAATGTGATAAGATGACGATTTTTCCCTTATGTGATAAAACGACGATTTTGCCCTTATGTGATAAAATGATGATTTACCCTTATGTGATAAAATGACTGAAATACCCTCATAGGGTAAATGACCGAAATACCCTTATAGGGTAGAATGACCGAAATAACCTTGTAGGGTAAAATGACTGTAATACCCCGATAAGGTAAAATGAAAGATTTGTTCCACGATGTGTATGACTGTATTTGAGCATGCCATGTTTTATCTATGTTGCACCCATGTATAATATTATGTTGCATTGCATGCGGTGGGATATATGATTTTAGAGGAAGTGTACTGTACTGATATAGTCGTACGGGTCGCGCAAGACGACTGTGGACTATCGATGGTTTTAAGCCTACTATACTGGCAGCTTTGCTACAATACTGTTTTAGTGTCGTAATTGGTGCTACTTAGTGTGTAGGGCTGGGTGGGTCGATTTTATCCCCACATGGTATGTAGGGTTGGTACGAAGATGGTGCGTATAGGCTGGATTGGGTAGGATTTTCTGCTTGCATACTGCACTGATTACTGTTATTGCATTGATCATGGTTACTGCACTAATTACTATTACTGAAATGGGCTAAAGTCCAGACTGCTACTGTTACTGAAATGGGCTAAGGCCCCAGACTGCTACTGTTACTGATATGGACATAGGCCCAGAATGTATTCGCTCTCTGTATGTCTATCTTTTTGTTATTATGGGATTACACACTGATTTTTCGTAAACTCACCCAACTGTATTAACTGTACAGGCAATCCTTAGATGGATCAGTGCTGTGAGGGACTTGGAGGTGGACATACAACAGCTTACGCTTCCGAATTTATCTTTTAACTTATAAGTAGTGTTATTTGGGTATTTTTATGTAAAAGGCCTCTTTAAGTTTTATTTTTTAATTTGGTCTTTTATTACTTTATTATGATTAATACCTGCTAGTGGTAGGATGCGGGTTTTCAAAAGATATGCATTATTTACCAAAATACCACGAATACGTAAAACTATTTCAGAAGCTTCTGCGATAAACAAGATTTTGGAATTAATAACTTTTTAAAGTAAATACTTTTTGATAGTGACGTAAGTCTTAAAATTTAGTTTCTAGATTGTACAAAGAGGCTAAATAAACATTAGGCTTTTCAAACGTTATCACATTTTATGAAAACACTTCAATGTGACATCGTCAGATTTGACCATAACGTCCAGGCCAGGTTTGGAGTTTTACAGTAAGTCTTTAGTACGCCCAAAAAGTGCATTGAAGACGTATTAGTTAAGGTGAGGGGTTTTATTATACTTGTTGATTTTGTTGTCCTTGATGTCGAAGAGGATCAAGACATTCACATTCTGTTGGTAGGCCATTTTTGGTCACGTCTAGATCAACCATCGATATCGAGAAAAATGAATTAATTATGGAAATCGATGGCAAAATAAATGTGTTAAAATATGGCCATGATTCCTAAAATGAGGAATTAGGACATAAATTAGGGTAGAATTGTTATGCAATTTTTCATATTACCCCTAGCAGCCTTGATTGGAGGTATGGTTTTGGATCAATGTGTATAAGAATGAACGAGTTGAGGGAACACGATAAATGGAAGGGCACCTGTTGCATGAATTGCAACGAGCGATACTGGAACAAGAATTCGATGAAAGGAATACATAGGCTAATGAACAAGTCTGGTAGCTACACTTAATTTAATCATTAAAATTTCTAATATTTGTTGTAAACTAGTGTAAATTAGATTTTTTCTGGATGTAAATTTTGAACTTTAATTAGGTTTATATTTTTAATTAGGATAGAAATTCGACCATAAGCAGCAAAAAGGGTGGCTAATTGGGACGTATTTTTGAATTAGAAGTAAATAGAAGGGACCGGCACACTCAAAAATATGAGAATTGGGAAAACGAGTGTTTTGTCGCGACACCGCATCTCAACATCATGACACGGTACTTTGAAGCATCAAATTTTAAAATTCTAAACCGATGTCATGACACCAAACCCCAGTGTTGTGACACCACATTTCAAACCAAAAATATTTTGAAAATAAGTGTCAGTGTCACAACATCGCATACTTGTGTCACAACATGAAATTATGAATAAAAAACCTGAAGCATTTGAAGTTTGTTGTCGTGACACCTATACCCCGTGTCACAACACTGGCGTTAGGTCTGCACTTTTTTGACCCAAGTTCTGTGCAACCCGAATGACCCCTATATATATTTTAAACCTAATTTTTACACTAAACACTCCCTAATCAACCCCCTTCACCCCGAAGGGTAATTCCATCAAATCTGTCAGAAATGCTTCTTCTTGGATCTCTAATGGACACTACTTATACACTTTCTTAACAGAAACAAATTGTCTTAAAGGGCTGAGGATAGTCACATTACGAACAGTATCCTCTACCTTAATACAAAGTTTACCAGCCATTTCACACGATACATACGAATAAGTTGACCTAATATTAATTAGATCAAAATATGGTATGGTATTAACAGTAAAGGTACCCGCTATGATGCCAGCAGCGTTGTTATCCTCTCTAAGCCTAGCTACGTACACCAATGCCAACTGTCCAGCATCGGTATGAAAACCACTTTGACCTTGGGCTCTCTGTTTCTGCCCACCATTACCACCCTTATTCAAACCTTGGCCTATTGGAGGCTGCTATCCAACACTCAGGTTCTAAGCACGATTCTGGTCCTGTGCTTGCATCTGTTCATTACATCGTGGACAATCCTTAATCTTATGCTCCAAAGATCCATATCTTAAGTATGCACCAAAAGTGCTCCAACAATCTCCCAGATGCCTTTTTCTACAAGTGGCACAGTAAGGGCCTCTTCCACCATCAGCAGCCACATTTTGCCTAGGTTGATCATCTCGAACTCACTTAATAGGTCGCGGAGCTTGAATAGTGTGACTGGCATCTCTCTTGGTAGAGATTCTAGCCCTATTCCTCAATTCGCATTCCAAACGTTTTACCTCTTCCACAATCTTGGTTTTCTCCATTGACGCTTCAGAAACCCTTTCTTGTAGAGGGGCAACCTACATCTGTAACACCCCTAACCCGTATCCGTCACCAAAATAAGGTTAAGAAGCATTACCAGATATTACACATTATTCATGTAACACCCTAAACCCGGCCTGGAAGTTTGACTCGAATCTGGCGTGTCACATTGAAGTGTTCTTCGAAACCCATGTTTCCATTAAAAACCCTTCTTAATATTTAAAAACTTATACCCTTTTTAAACCTTGTTAGAAAACCTCAGCTGAATAACATTCTTAACAACGTTGTAAAAACCTTGGCAGTTGTAGAAGCTTAATTTAAAAACAATTGCGGATACGTGATGTTTTGAACAACAGTAGTTGCTTTGGAAAATCGTGTTCTAATACTACCAATTATTAGAACAATAAAGAAAATTCCAAATTTGAAATCCAGAAAATTACAACGGCTTTACCACAACCCACATAAAAACATTTAAAAGTAATAATCAAAACTGTAACATAAACAGTGTGTGTGGCTTCCTCCGAGCCCTTCACAGCTCCGATCCGTCTAAGGCTGGAAATTACTTGAAAGGTTAATAAACGGGGTGAGTTTACGAAAACTCAGTGTGAAATCCCCTACTATATAAAAGGAACAGTCAGTCATATAAAAGAATTAAAAGTCTGGCCCCAGCCCTACTTACAGTTTCAGTATCAATTGGGCCTTAGCCAATTATAACAGACAGTACCAGATGGGCCCTAGCCCATTACAGAATAAGAAGCATTATCAGAACTAGAATCAAAATAAGAATCAGAATCAGAATCAGAATCAGGTGACAGAATCAGAATCAGTATCAGGTAATAGAATCACAATCAGAATGTGAATGCAATCCCAACCCAATCCAGCCGTATACACCCCCTACCAACCTTACATCATGTGGGGAGAGAACTCGACCCACCCATCCGCTACACACCACAGAATTTGCAGCATGGCTGCCAGAATAGATATTGTGACAGAGTCACCAGATACATATATTGTGGCAGAGCCACCAGAACAGATATTTGTGGCATAGCCACCAGAATCAGATAATGTGGCAACGCCACTTAACAGAATACGTGGCACAAAGCCATCGATAACTGTAATAAATTCAGCACATAGCCATTAGTGACGGCAATATAACTGGTCACAGCCTTCGGTAAATATGATCGACACAGAGTTGTTAACAAATATGTTAGGCACATAGCCACAGGTAAATACGTTTGGCACGAAGCCATAGTCAAGATGGCTCAAAGCCATATTTAGGTTGGCACAGAGCCATCGATAACGGGTTTATAATCAGCACGAAGCCCACAATATTGATACGAAGCCCACAATAATGGCACACAGCCTTCGGTAACATGATCGGCACTCAGCCATCGATCGGTGCACAGTCGTCTCGGGCTACCCGTGCGACCTTAATAGATCAGATCTTCCTCCGTACGAAATCCCAACCCATGCAACATGTCATGTATGCAGAATGTCATGCCCATATTTGAATCAAACAATCACAGTCAAGTCATTCATATCACCAACATATATTCACAATCAAATCCGTCAACCACACAATCCAAGTCAGTCACTTGCCCACAAGGGCAAAACAGTCATTTAACACCCTAGGGGCAAAATGGTAATTTTACCCTACGAGGGTATCTCGGTAATTCTACCCTACAGGGGTATTTCAATATTTTTACCCTACAAGGGTATTTCGGTAATTCTACCCTATAGGGGTATTTTAGTAATTCTACCCTATAGGGGTATTTCGGTAATTCTACCTTACAGGGGTATTTTAGTAATTCTACCCTACAGGGGTATTTCGGTTATTCTATCTTACAGGGGTATTTTAGTAATTCTACCCTACAAGGGTATTTTAGTAATTCTACCATACAGGGGTATTTCAGTAATTCTACCCTAAAGAGGTATTTCGATAATTGTACCTTAGAGGGGTATTTCAGTAATTCTACCCTACAGGGGTATTTCAATAATTCTACCTTACAGGGGTATTTCGATAATTCTACCTTACAGGGGTATTTCAGTAATTCTACCCTAAAGGGGTATTTCGGTAATTCTACCTTACAGGGGTATTTTGGTAATTCTACCCTACAGGGGTATTTCAATAATTCTACCTTACAGGGGTATATCAATAATTCTACCCTATAGGGGTATTTCGGTAATTCTACCCTATAAGGGTATTTCAGTAATTCTACCCTACAGGGGTATTTCGGTAATTCTACCTTACAGGGGTATTTTAGTAATTCTACCCTACAGGGGTATTTCGGTTATTCTATCTTACAGGGGAATTTTAGTAATTCTACCCTACAGGGGTATTTTAGTAATTCTACCTTACAAGGGTATTTCAGTAATTCTACCCTAAAGGGGTATTTCGATAATTCTACCTTACAGGGGTATTTCAGTAATTCTACCCTACAGGGGTATTTCGGTAATTCTACCTTACAGGGGTATTTCGGTAATTCTACCTTACAGGGGTATTTCAGTAATTCTACCCTAAAGGGGTATTTCGGTAATTCTACCTTACAGGGGTATTTCAGTAATTCTACCCTACAGGGGTATTTCAATAATTCTACCTTACAGGGGTATTTCAATAATTCTACCCTATAGGGGTATTTCGGTAATTCTACCTTATAGGGGTATTTCAGTAATTCTACCCTACAGGGGTGTTTCGATAATTCTACCTTTCAAGGGTATTTTGGTAATTCTACCTTACAGGGGTATTTCAGTAATTCTACCCTACAGGGGTATTTCAATAATTCTACCCTACAAGGGTATTTCAATAATTTTGTAAATCGAGGGTAAAATGGTAATTCTATAAATCGAGGGTGCTTTGGTAATTTTACAAGTCGAGGGTATTTTAGTAATTTTACAGGTCGAGGGTATTTCAGTAATTTCACAAATTAGGGGTATTTTGGTAATTTTACAAACTAGGGGTATTT
The DNA here is from genome assembly GCF_007990345.1 of Gossypium hirsutum. NCBI lineage: Eukaryota > Viridiplantae > Streptophyta > Magnoliopsida > Malvales > Malvaceae > Gossypium > Gossypium hirsutum. The sequence goes on from NC_053428.1 coordinate 59,204,738, forward strand.
TGGTAATTTTGCTAATCGAGGGTATTTCAGTAATTTGGTAAACTAAAGTATTCTAAATAGGGATAACAATACTAATGGGCCTAAAGCCCATTCTCGGCCCAAATGGGCCCACACACTCGTGTGGCCCTTTTAGCCCAAATCTAGCCACAGATATGAGATTCACCTAGTCTAGTCCAATATTTACTACACAATCAAACAACTTATCCAATTGGTCCCGTAGGCCCATTTTGGCCCATCGCGGCCCGAAATAGCCATCCTACAGCTAGAGTAGTGAGAAATACACATTTGATAGGAGACCGGAGTTAATCTGCACTCCGAGCACTCTTAGCCGACGCCCAACCCAAACGAGCACGCCATAAAGCGAAAGGGATTAGCCAAGAAAGGTACCCTTACTCTCCTCATGGTTCTCTCTATTTAAAGCCAGCTTCGTATCCACTCTTATGTTAGCTTCCTAATATGGTATCCCTCCATCATCAGAGTTTAAATTCAACACCAACTCTTGCCGCCCCCTGTTAACAAAATAATTACTCTTTGATTGCCATGAGTTTCGAACCCTGGACCTCCTTGCCAACTCTATGACGCCACCTTCCTGCCTCTTATGTGGCACTACTTTGCCCCTAGGCCACAAGGCTTTTTGTGGCACAATTTCTCCAACAATATTCTTAAGGCCTACCTACTACACCGAGGGTTTCATTCACCTTAAACCAAAATTTTGGCTAGAGTCCAGGTTTGAACCCAGGACTTCTCCAACACTTCTCAGCGCACTTAACCACTAAACCAAGCCTTCATTAACGAAATTTACATGCACAACAAAATATTATAAGCTGCCTTTAACCGCTCCGATGCTCAAGGCCCAAAACTTCGAGGCCCAAATTTAGGGCGTTACAATTCACATACATTTATTCAATTATCATCTTAAACTATTCACAAACATTCACATTGCCCCTTATAAGGTTCTACGAGACCTTAAAACAAATATAAGAGTGGTTCGGACTAAACCGATCACATATAAAAGCTGCTGGACACTTAGAAAAAAATTATACAATCACAGAACACACGTCCGTGTGAACAAGCCGTGTGACTCACACGGTTATCAGACATGCCTGTGTCATAGGCAGTGTGAAAATAGGGCATACATACTGACTTGTACCACACAGTCAGAAACACGCTCGTGTGCCTTGGCCATGGTTGAAATTGACTTGGGACACACGGCAAAGCACAATCTCGTGTGTCAAGCCCGTGTACCCTTTGAAATGGCCACACACGCCCATGTGCCAAGGCTGTGTAGACACCAAACACACCCGTGCGTCTAGGCCATGTCAAAACTATAGGGTATACTACCTTAAATCGAAAGGGTACCCTAGGGGACACATGGCCGTGTAACATGATCGTGTGTCACACACAGCTGAGACACACGCCCGTATCTCTACCCGTATGGACAAAATAGGCTACTTGCAAGCCATTTTGCCACCTTATATACAAAAGCTTTTTTAGACCACATTTCATAACCCAATATGCAACCTAAACATTATCAAATCAAATATCATTCATACTTCAGTATCATTAATCACTTCCATACATAATTCCAACTCAAACATACTAATTCCATGTACTAAATTCATACCATGAACACATGATTCATACCACATTTATAACCATTTCAAGATCATAACAACTTTACCAAACCTGTAATATCCAAAATTAGGGCTTAATCGGAATAGTGGTTTTGTGACCACAAATCCGAGATAGAAATAATTATTTTATAATTATTTTGATGATTATGATATGTGTAACACCCCGAACCCGAGACCGACACCGGAGTCGAACACGAGGTGTTAACAGACTTTAAGCCCCTTATAAAAAAATTTCCCAGACGCTGCCAATCTGCGTACTAGTCGCTTTAAAAAAATCATATCTTGAGTTTCACAACTCGGAATCCAGTTCTGTAAATTTTCCATGAAACTAGACTCATATATCCATCTAAATATTGTTTTCTAGAATTTTTGGTCGGGCCAATTAGTACATTTTATTAGTCAAAGTCTCCCATGTTACAGGGATCGACTACCCTGACCTTTGCGCATTACTACTTGGATATCTCCCTGTACAGGGCTTCAATACTGATGTCGTTTATTTCTATAGAAACTAGACTCATATAGGAATCTATCCATATATGGTATGACTCCTAATTATCTCTGGTTAATTTATAATGAATTTCCAAAGTCGGAACAGGAAATCCAGAAACCGTTCTGGCCCTGTCTCACGAGAACCTGAATATCTCTTAACATAATGTCCGTATGATTGTTTCGTTACTTTCCTATGAACGTAGATTCATCAAGGTTTGTTTAAATAATTTATTCACTATTTAATTCCCTTCCTACTATTTTTAGTGATTTTCCAAATCTACATCACTGCTGCTGTCAGCATCTGCCTTTAAGGTAGACTTTACCTATTTCATGGTTTCCATGATTCAACTAGCCCTTTTTGCATAAATAGCACAATTTATGAAAGTGATTAACCATCCCCATGGCCAATCCTTGTCAAGCATATCCACACCAAATGATTATAACAATATACTCAAACACATATAAGCCATTTTCGCATGGCTATCCAAAATTTATACAAGTCCAAAGGGTCCACGACCCACAACAAACGGGTAGTCCTATACATGCCATTTCGAAGTTCAACCAAAATTGTACCAAAAGGGGGCTTTGATAGTGTGGGCGACTTTGACCTCAAGATCCCGAGTCCGATAGCTGGAGAACCAAATCTATAAAACAGAGGAGCAATGAAACGGAGTAAGCAATTTATGCTTAGTAAGTTTTGAGCAAGGAATTCCAGCACAACAAAAGTATAGCATTCATATAGCTAAACGGATAATTTCACATGCACAAATTTACGATATCATACTTGCTTCACATTACCAACCCTTATGTACATACACAAAAGATCAACTCAGCCAAAGGCCGGTAGCTCGTTTATCAACTGAGCGAATACTTATTTGTAAGGGCTCAACTAAATTCAAGCACATACGAAACATACCTCAATGTTGGGATGTTTCGAGAGTATTAACTGGAATTTTACAGCAAGTTCATTCATTCCCAAATCACGTACCTTCAGAATTTAACCGGATATAGCTCCTCGTTCAAATGCCTTCGGGACATAGCCCGGTTATAGTAATTCGCACAAATGCCTTCGGGACTTAACCCGAATTTAGTAACTCGCACAAATGCCTTCGGGCTTAGCCCGGAATTAGTATCTCGCACAAATGCCTTCGGGCTTAGCCCGGAATTAGTATCTCGCACAAATGCCTTCGGATCTTAGTCCGGATATTGTCACTTAGCACAAGCCTTCGGGACTTAGCCCGGACATCATTCAAATAACCATGCACATTTAACAATAAATCATGGCCCATTTGTATTTCATTTTTGTTAGCAAAACTCAAACACAAGACATTTATCATTCTTGCAAATTCGGCACAATAGCCACACAAAGAACATGATTTTAATTTGCTTAAAACATGATCTAATCACATCATAATTTAAGCTCTTTTACTCAAGAACTTACCTCGGGCGTTGTCGAACGATTCCGATAGCTATTCGACCACTTTTTCCTTCCCTTTATCGGATTTAGTTCCCCTTTGCTCTTGAGCTTAATTAAACAAATAAATTGATTTAATCATTTGAGCATCGAAAAGAGGAACACAAGGCACTTAGCCCATATTTATACATTAGACATTAAAGTCACATATGTACGGAATCATGAATCAAACTCAACATTTTAGCTAATTTTTCCCCCTTGGCCGAATATGCATGTCTATTTTGGGGCCGATTTCAACACTTAATACATTCTACAAGTATGGTCACTTGTATTGACTAAACACCCTTTTGTTTCAAGTTCAAAACTTGGCTAATACACACATATACACACTAGTAAAGCATCCTCTCCCTTTCCATCAATTTAACACATGCATTGCTCATTAACATGCAAAAGTTATATTCGGCCTTAGCACACAACTTGCTAGCCGATTCTTCTCCATTTAGCAACCAATGCACATATGTGCTCACTCAAAAATGCTAAAAAGGAGGTTCAAGAATCATCAAGCCACCATCACATGCATCATTAACAAGCTTCATATTTAGCATGCAATGGCATTAACACAAACTCCACCTAGGCCGAATCTTAACTCATCCTCATGCCTCATCACCACAACATCAAACATCAACCAAGAATGATGCATCCATGGCCGAGTGTCATTTCCATCACATAGCAAGATTTAGACCATGGGCTAGGTAGAACTCAAGCTAACAACTAAAACATGCATGCATCTCATGGAACATCATCAAACATACCTTAGCCTAGCTACATGCATGGCCAAACCTCTTCAACCTTTCTTCTTCCTTCCTCCTTAAAATTTTTGGCCAAGGATGAACCAAAGGATGAGCATTTTTTTTCTTTGTTTTTTTCTTTCTAGTTTCGGCTAAATGAAGATGAGAAAGGATGAACAAAAATTTTCTCCTTTCTTTTCTTTAGCTCACGGCAATGGGGGGGGAAACAACTACACACATTTTTTTTTGTATTCATCATACTCCTTTTCATTATTTTATGCCCATGCCCCTTATTTTATTTTTTTCCTACATACCTCACTAGGCCAACATGTTTCCACCCATAGCATGGCCAACCACTAGCTCAAATTTTGGGTAATTTGACATGCAAACCCATCATTTTCACAACATACATTAATAGACCATTTTAAATTAGCCTATCATATTTTCACCATGTCTCATATCAATCCCTATTTAATAATTTCTCATGCAATTGGCAAAATTGGAGAATAAAACTTCCACATACTCATGTACACACATAATAAGCATAGAATATGGAAATCAATTATTTTTATGACTCGGTTTTGTGGTCCCGAAACCACTTCCCGACTAGGGTCAATTTTGGGCTGTCACAACTCTCCCCCACTTAAGAAATTTTCGTCCCCGAAAATCTTACCGGTAAATAGGTTTGGGTATCGTTCTTTCATCGAGCTCTCGGTTTCCCCAGTAGGTTCCTCGATCCCGTGTTTGAGCCATAACACCTTAACTAACGGAACCCTTTTGTTTCGCAACTCTTTCACTTCACGAGCTAGGACACGCATCGGTTCTTTTTCATAACTCATATCGGCTTGAATTTCAACCTCTGATGGGCTAATTATATGCGATGGATCAGATCGATAGCGTCGAAGCATCGAAACATGAAAGACGTCGTGAATCTTTTCAAGATCAGGGGGCAAAATCAATCTATACGCAACCGGACCAACTCGTTCGGAGATTGCGTACGGCCCAATGAATCTCGGGCTCAACTTGCCCTTACGGCCAAACCTGAGTACCTTTTTCCAAGGCGAAACTTTAAGGAACACTTTATCTCCCACCTGATATTCAATGTCCTTTCGTTTCAAATCCGCATACGATTTTTGACGATCTGTGGCTGCTTTCAGACTTTCACGGATTACCTTTACTTTTTGTTCGGCATCCTTAATCAAATCAACTCCGAAAATTTTACTTTCACCGAGCTCGGTCCAAAACAATAGTGTACGGCATTTACGACCGTACAAAGCCTCGTAAGGTGCCATCTTAATACTTGATTGAAAACTATTGTTGTAAGCGAATTCAATCAAAGGTAAATACCGTTCCCATGAACCACTAAACTCGAGGATGCAACATCTCAACATATCCTCAAGTATCTGAATTATCCGCTCAGATTGACCATCGGTTTGGGGATGAAAAGCAGTGCTAAAATGCAGCTTGGTACCCAAAGCTTCTTGCAATTTCTTCCAAAATCTTGAGGTGAATCTCGGATCTCTATCCGACACGATAGAAATAGGTACCCCGTGTAATCTCACAATCTGAGAAGCATACAATTCGGCTAGTTTATCCAATGAAAAATCCGTACGCACGGGGATAAAGTGAGCCGACTTAGTCAGTCTATCAACAACAACCCAAATCGCATCCTTCTTACTTGTTGACAATGGCAGTCCGGACACAAAGTCCATTGTGACTCGATCCCATTTCCACTCGGGTATCATGATCGGCTGAAGTAATCCTGATGGCACTTGATGTTCCGCTTTCACTTGTTGACATATTAAACATCTAGAAACAAGGTCAGAGATGTCTCGTTTCATACCATGCCACCAAAACCAACGTTTCAAATCGTTGTACATTTTCGTACTCCCCGGGTGACTTAACATTCGGCTACAATGGGCTTCGTTCAGAATCATCGAAATGAGTTCCGAACTCCTTGGAACACACAAACGACTTCTGAACCTCAAACAATCATCATCATCAATTTGAAACTCCGATTCCTTGTTCGGAGCACACTCAGCCCGTTTTGCAACCAATTCATCATCAACTTTCTGGGCTTCACGAATTTGATGAATCAATAATGGTTTGGCTTTTAATTCAGCAACTAACACATTGTTAGGTAGAACAGACAAATGCACATTCATTGCTCGTAAAGTAACCAATGAATTCTGGCTTAAGGCGTCCGCAACCACATTAGCCTTTCCTGGGTGGTAATCAATGACAAGCTCGTATTCTTTCAACAACTCAAGCCAACGTCTTTGTCGCAGATTTAAGTCTCTTTGAGTCATCAAATATTTGAGACTTTTGTGATCCGAAAATACATGGCACTTTTCACCAAATAAGTAATGTCGCCATATTTTTAAAGCAAATACGATGGCAGCTAGTTCAAGATCATGGGTCGGATAATTTTTCTCATGTGGCTTTAATTGTCTCAACGCATAGGCCACCACTCGACTTTCTTGCATCAATACGCAACCCAACCCAAGTAGGGATGCGTCACTATAAATGACAAACTCTTTGCCTGATTCGGGTTGCACTAAAATTGGAGCTTCAGTCAAATAAGTTTTCAGTTGATCGAAACTTTTCTGACATTTCTCCGTCCATTCGAACTTAACATCCTTTTGAAGTAGCTTCGTCATTGGTGTGGCTATCATCGAGAAACCTTTGACAAATCGTCGGTAATAACCGGCGAGTCCCAGGAAGCTTCGAACTTCGGTAATATTTCTTGGAGGCTTCCAGTTAAGTATGGCTAAAATTTTGCTCGGGTCAGCTCGAATACACGATGCGGATACCACATGACCCAAGAAGCTAACCTCTCTTAACCAGAACTCACACTTACTGAACTTAGCATATAACTGCTTATCCCGCAAAATTTGCAACACTAGCCTCAGATGCTCAGCATGTTCGGTCTCATCTCTTGAATAGACCAAGATGTCATCAATGAACACAACTACGAACCGATCCAAATATGGCCTGAAGATCCGATTCATCAAATCCATAAATACCGCAGGGGCATTTGTGAGCCCAAACGGCATCACTAAGAACTCGTAGTGACCATATCTCGTCCTGAAGGCAGTTTTGGGTATGTCTGATTCTCGAATTCGCAACTGATAATAGCCCGATCTCAAATCTATTTTTGAGAACACTGTGGCTCCCTTCAGTTGGTCGAACAAATCATCGATGCGCGGCAACGGATATTTGTTCTTTATCGTCACTTTATTCAGTTGACGATAGTCAATGCACAACCTCATGGTTCCGTCCTTCTTTTTCACGAACAATACTGGTGCACCCCAATGTGAGAAACTTGGTCGAGCAAAACCTCTATCCTCAATTCTTGCAACTGAGCTTTCAACTCTTTTAACTCGGTTGGTGCCATATGATATGGAGCTATCGAAATCGGCGTAGTCCCAAGTACAAGCTCAATACCAAACTCTACCTCCCGAACAGGTGGTAAACCCGGTAATTCTTCAGGAAAAACATCCGGGTATTCACAAACCACCGGCACAGATTCGGGTTTCTTGTCTAATTCTTTGTCATCCAGTACATACGCAAGGTATGCTTCGCACCCTTTTCTTACATATTTCTGGGCCAACATTGCTGATATTACAGCTGGCATCCCCTCCAAGTCCGTAGACTCAACTCGGATTACTTCGTTATTTGCGCACCTCAAATCAATAGTCTTGCTTTTGCAATTCACAACCGCATCGTGCGCGGTCAACCAATCCAAACCAAGAATAACATCAAATTCATCAAACGAAAAAAGCATCAAGTCCGCCGGAAAACAGGAACCTCGAATTTCTAGGGGACATTTCTTACACACTTTGTCGACAAGCACGTAACGACCCAAGGGATTTGACACCCGAATTACGAACTCAGTAGACTCAATAGGTAAAGTCTTACTGGATGCTAAGGTTTCACATATGTAAGAATGAGTAGAACCGGGGTCAATCAAAGCAATTACATTAGTATCCAAGAGAGTAAAAGTACCGGTAATAACATCAGGTGAAGAAGCATCCTCGCGGGCACGTATAGCATAAGCTCTAGCAGGCGCACGAGCCTTGGATCTGGTCGTAGCATCTCTAGATCCTCTCTGACCACCACCAGCATTGCCCGTATTTCCAGATGGTCTACCTCGAGAAGTGGTAGCACCCGGTTTCCCACTCTGATTTACATTCTGTTCAGACAACCTCGGGCAATCTTTAATGAAGTGGTCAACCGATCCGCACTTGTAACAGGAGCGGTCAGGGAATCTACAACTCCCCGAATGCCATTTACCGTAATATCGACATTTCGTTCTGTCTCGACGTTCATTCCCAACACTGGCGACCGAAGTGCCTCGTGTACCCACAGGGGGTCGATCACGATCTCGTCTAAAAAGGCCCGAAGTGCCTCTAAACCAGCCCACATCATCTCGAAATTTCTTCGATGCCTGTTGAAGAGACTTTCCCGAAGATCTTTTACGAAACTCTCCAGTTCCCTCATCAACTTTTTGTTTTTCTTTTCTAAGCTCTTCGGCTTTACAAGCTCGCTCGACAAGTACTACGAACTCTCGTATTTCAAGAACGCCAACGAACATTTTTATATCTTCATTCAGCCCATCCTCGAAGCGTTTACACATGATAGCCTCGGACGAAACACATTCCCGAGCGTATTTGCTAAGTCTAACAAATTTTCGCTCGTAATCAGTAACCGACATGGAACCTTGCTTAAGCTCAAGAAATTCCTTCCGTTTTTGATCAACAAATCTCTGACTGATATACTTTTTCCGAAACTCAGTTTGGAAAAACTCCCAAGTTACTTGCTCTCGGGGCACAACAGAAGTCAGAGTACTCCACCAATAGTAGGCAGAATCGCGTAGCAAGGAGATAGTACACTTCAGGCATTCATCGGGTGTACAAGATAGCTCATCGAGTACCCGGATAGTGTTGTCCAACCAAAATTCAGCTTGCTCGGCATCGTCGCTATCCGTAGCCTTAAATTCAGTAGCCCCATGTTTTCGGATTATGTCAACTGGGGGCTTATTTGACCTTATTTGGTCAGTTACCGGAGGTATTGTAGGTGCGGGGGTGGTATTAGTCGGGAATGAAGGTTGTGGAACAGCCGTATTAGTTCGAATGTATTGGTTGAACCAATCATTCATCACGCTATAGAAAGCTTGTCTAGCTTCCTCATTCGGGTTACTAGCATTAGGTTGAGAGTCCGCCGGCGCTGTCCCTTGTGCGGGATCAGGCGCTACACTCTCAAGATCATCAGCTACCTCTCGGTCGGGATCAGGGTCCATTACTATAAATAAACACATTTACAATTGTCAGAAATCACCACACTATCAAGTAATCACATAAAATGGCATGTATAGCTAGACCCAACGCATTACGGTAGTCCTAGAATCGACTAAACCGTAGCTCTGATACCAATCAAATGTAACACCCCGAACCCTAGACCGACACCGGAGTCGAACACGAGGTGTTAACAGACTTTAAGCCCCTTATAAAAAAATTTCCCAGACACTGGCAATCTGCGTACTAGTCGCTTTAAAAAAATCATATCTTGAGTTTCACAACTCGGAATCCAGTTCCGTAAATTTTCCCTGAAACTAGACTCATATGTCCATCTAAATATTTTTTTCTAGAATTTTTGGTCGGGCCAATTAGTACAGTTTATTAGTCAAAGTCTCCCATGTTACAGGGATCGACTACCCTAACCTTTGCGCATTACGACTTGGATATCTCCCTGTACAGGGCTTCAATACTGATGCCGTTTGTTTCTATAGAAACTAGACTCAAAGAGGAATCTATCCATATATGGTATGACTCCTAATTATCTGTGGTTAATTTATAATGAATTTCCAAAGACGGAACAGGAAATCCAGAAACTGTTCTGGCCCTGTCTCACAAGAACCTGAATATCTCTTAACATACTGTCCGTATGATTGTTTCGTTACTTTCCTATGAAAGTATATTCATCAAGGTTTGTTTACATAATTTATTCACTATTTAATTCCCTTCCTACTATTTTTAGTGATTTTCCAAATCTACATCACTGCTGCTGTCAACATCTACCTTTAAGGTAGACTTTACCTATTTCATGGTTTCCATGATTCAACTAGCCCTTTTTGCATAAATAGCACAATTTATGAAAGTGATTAACCATCCCCATGGCCAATCCTTGTCAAGCATATCCACACCAAATGATTATAACAATATACTCAAACACATATAAGCCATTTTCGCATGGCTATCCAAAATTTATACAAGTCCAAAGGGTCCACGACCCACAACAAACGGGTAGTCCTATACATGCCATTTCGAAGTTCAACCAAAATTGTACCAAAAGGGGGCTTTGATAGTGTGGGCGACTTTGACCTCAAGATCCCGAGTCCGATAGCTGGAGAACCAAATCTATAAAACAGAGGAGCAATGAAACGGTGTAAGCAATTTATGCTTAGTAAGTTTTGAGCAAGGAATTCCAGCACAACAAAAGTATAGCATTCATATAGCTAAACGGATAATTTCACATGCACAAATTTACGATATCATACTTGCTTCACATTACCAACCCTTATGTACATACACAAAAGATCAACTCAGCCAAAGGCCGGTAGCTCGTTTATCAACTGAGCGAATACTTATTTGTAAGGGCTCAACTAAATTCAAGCACATACGAAACATACCTCAATGTTGGGATGTTTCGAGAGTATTAACTGGAATTTTACAGAAAGTTCATTCATTCCCAAATCACGTACCTTTGGAATTTAACCGGATATAGCTCCTCGTTCAAATGCCTTCGGGACATAGCCCGGTTATAGTAATTCGCACAAATGCCTTCGGGACTTAACCCGGATTTAGTAACTCGCACAAATGCCTTCGGACTTAGCCCGGAATTAGTATCTCGCACAAATGCCTTCGGATCTTAGTCCGGGTATTGTCACTTAGCACAAGCCTTCGGGACTTAGCCTGGACATCATTCAAATAACCATGCACATTTAACAATAAATCATGGCCCATTCGTATTTCATTTTTGTTAGCAAAACTCAAACACAAGACATTTATCATTCTTGCAAATTCGGCTCAATAGCCACACAAAGAGCATGATTTTAATTTGCTTAAAACATGATCTAATCACATCATAATTTAAGCTCTTTTACTCAAGAACTTACCTCGGGTGTTGTCGAACGATTCCAATAGCTATTCGACCGCTTTTTCCTTCCCTTTATCGGATTTAGTTCCCCTTTGCTCTTGAGCTTAATTAAACAAATAAATTGATTTAATCATTTGAGCATCGAAAAGAGGAACAAGGCACTTAGCCCATATTTATACATTAGACATTAAAGTCACATATGTACGGAATCATGAATCAAACTCAACATTTTAGCTAATTTTTCCCCCTTGGCCGAATATGCATGTCTATTTTGGGGCCGATTTCAACACTTAATACATTCTACAAGTATGGTCACTTGTATTGACTAAACACCCTTTTGTTTCAAGTTCAAAACTTGGCTAATACACACATATACACACTAGTAAAGCATCCTCTCCCTTTCCATCAATTTAACACATGCATTGCTCATTAACATGCAAAAGTTATATTCGGCCTTAGCACACAACTTGCTAGCCGATTCTTCTCCATTTAGCAACCAATGCACATATGTGCTCACTCAAAAATGCTAAAAAGGAGGTTCAAGAATCATCAAGCCACCATCACATGCATCATTAACAAGCTTCATATTTAGCATGCAATGGCATTAACACAAACTCCACCTAGGCCGAATCTTAACTCATCCTCATGCCTCATCACCACAACATCAAACATCAACCAAGAATGATGCATCCATGGCCGAGTGTCATTTCCATCACATAGCAAGATTTAGACCATGGGCTAGGTAGAACTCAAGCTAACAACTAAAACATGCATGCATCTCATGGAACATCATCAAACATACCTTAGCCTAGCTACATGCATGGCCGAACCTCTTCAACCTTTCTTCTTCCTTCCTCCTTAAAATTTTTGGCCAAGGATGAACCAAAGGATGAGCATTTTTTTTCTTTGTTTTTTTCTTTCTAGTTTCGGCTAAATGAAGATGAGAAAGGATGAACAAAAATTTTCTCCTTTCTTTTCTTTAGCTCACGGCAATGGGGGGGGAACAACTACACACATTTTTTTTTTGTATTCATCATACTCCTTTTCATTATTTTATACCCATGCCCCTTATTTTATTTTTTTCCTACATACCTCACTAGGCCAACATGTTTCCACCCATAGCATGGCCAACCACTAGCTCAAATTTTGGGTAATTTGACATGCAAACCCATCATTTTCACAACATGCATTAATAGACCATTTTAAATTAGCCTATCATATTTTCACCATGTCTCATATCAATCCCTATTTAATAATTTCTCATGCAATTGTCAAAATTGGAGAATAAAACTTCCACATACTCATGTACACACATAATAAGCATAGAATATGGAAATCAATTATTTTTATGACTCGGTTTTGTGGTCCCGAAACCACTTCCCGACTAGGGTCAATTTTGGGCTGTCACAACATGATTGCATGATTGTGTGAAAATTTCGTGATGAAATTCTATGCCTAAAGTGCTTAAATTAAAAGTAGGGGCTAAATCGAATAAGTTGCAAAACTTGCATTCTAGAAGTTTTTAGTATGAAATTGTTTTGGAATATTAATGAGGAGGTCTTAAATAGAAATTTGACCAATTTTAAGTTCATGGACAAAATTAGGACATGGAAGGAATTTTTGGAAAGTTTAGTAGTAAGGGTATTTTGGTCATTTAGTTATTAAAATGAATTAAAAACAAAATTAAAAGCCAATTTTTGTCCATCTTCTTCATTAGGCCGAAATTTCAAGGGTTCTCCATAGCTAGGGTTTGTTTCAAGCTTCCAAGCTCCATAGTAAGTGATTCCAAGCCTCGTTTTTAATGTTCTTTACGTTTTTGGAATCCCGGTAGCTCGATTAAGCTTATGTTAGCAATAATTCAACCTAGGGTTTATATTTGGAAAAATAACCATAGGTGAAATTTGTGTATTTTGATGTTTTATGATAGAATATGGGGTTTTAAATTATGTTAGCCAACTTGTGCTACTCGGTTTTGAGTGAAAACGAGTGAAAGGGCTTAATCGGCAAAAATACCTAATAGTCACAAGTATATGTTAGAGTAAGAATTTGATGTTGCCATAGAAGGGAAAAATTATCAGCATGTTATAAAACATAAGAATAAGGAATAAAGTTTAATTCCCGAGCCTAGGGGTAAAAGTGTAATTATGCAAAAGTTTAGGGGCAAATGTGTAATTTTTCCAAAGTTCGTATTAAATGCTGTTTTGATGAATGTATGTATTAAATAAGATTAATTTGGCATTATAGATCAAGAGAAACGAGATTCAAGTCGCGATCGAGGAAAAGAAAAGATTGTGGACTAAATTGCAAAATCTTTATATTTTGGTACCAAGGTAAGTTCATGTGTAAATAATGTAGCATAATTGTTATTTTTAAGTTATTGATGTTAATTATATGATATGCTGATTTTTATTATGAAATATATGCTTTGTGGTTATTTTCGAATAAAATGCAAATTGTGTGTATTAATTGTTAAATATAAAGTACTACCGAGTATTGGTTTTGGTATTTTACGGAAGATGGCAAGGGTATGTGTTCGAGGAAAATCCCGTTTGAACCTTAGGAATAGATTAGGATACAAGTGACATGTCACTAGGATGGTTGAGCATCCGAACTCGTTGAGTTGAGTCCGAGTTCACTTATGGATGCGAATGTCCGAACTCGTTGAGTTGAGTCCGAGTTCGTGAGATGTAACTAGGCATCCGAACTCGTTGAGTTGAGTCCGAGTTCACTTATGGATGCGAACGCCCGAGCTCGTTGAGTTGAGTCCGAGTTCACTTAGGGGCGGGTTACATGATTTCTTGATTACATATGAGGCACTTATGTGCAAATTATCTGTGTATCCGAGTTGTATTCCAATGTGTTCAACGGGTGAAATTTCTAGTGAAATGGAAGAACACTTAAGATGCAAAAGACGTTTTGGTAAGTGTTGTGAAATGGACACTTTGGACAGGTATGTTCTTAACCCTCGGGTTGAAAATAGATACAATAACGATGAGGTGGTAAGATGATGAATGATATTTAGAAATGTGATATATGTTTTGGTGATACCATGCTAAAGTTGTTTGGTATATTTGTATTGTTATGTTACTTGTTATTTACATATGAACTTACTAAGCATTTATGCTTACTCCCTCCTCTTTATTTACTGTAGTTTTGAACAAGCCAGCTCGGGAATCGGGACGGGTCGAAGGTTCGATCACACTATCCAAAGGATTTTCATCTGGGTAAATGGCTTGTAAAACTTAAGTATGGCATGTATAGCAATATACTTATTTTGTGTAAATAATTTTATGATATGGCCATGTTTGGTTGAGAAAATGTTTGATATTGATAAGTCATGGTGATGGCTAATTTAGATCATGTTTGATATTATGGAAGTTTAATAGGTTATCTAGTTCATAAAAATTCATGGAAAGATGAAACTTGCCTTAAAACAGAATATTGCTGCAGCAATGACATGAATTTGAAAAATCACTAAAAATAGTATAAATGGAACTAAATGATGAGTAAGTTATGAAATTGAATCTTAATGAGTCTATTTTCATATGTATTGAACAAAACAGGCATATAAATTATATTTTATGAGATATTTAAACTTTTGTGAAATAGAGCCAGAGTGATTTCTGGATCCCCTATTATGACTTTAAAAATTCATAATAAATTTTATAAAAATAATTAGAAGTAATTATTTATATGTACGGATTCCTTATTGAGTCAGTTTTAAGAGAAACAAACCTCATAGTCATTGAAATTCTGTATAGAGAAATAGATGATTCGTAATACACATAGGTCAGAGTAGTTGAACCCTGAAAGAGGGGAGACTTTAACTAATAAAATGTACTAATTGGCCCAACCAAAAATTCTAAAAATAAATTAGTAAATAGATATATGAGTGTAGATTTAGGGAAAATTTATGGATCTTGATTTCATGTTTCGTAACTCCAGATATGATTTTTCTTGTAACTGTGACGCGGGTAGTTAGAAAGCTGTGAATGTAGAAACAAATGATTTGAAGTTCTTAATTTGATAAATTATGTTCGGTAATCCCTCAAGCTCGACTCCGGTGACGGTTTCGGGCGTGGGGGCGTTACAAAACCAATCATGAATCATACCATTTCAACCACACAACTAACTTACCAAAAAGACCATTTCACTAGGCCATATAAATACACCAAATATACCATTTTTGCATCACATATCATATACCAAAATCAAACGATAAGTTCAACCATAATCAAGCCATATCTCATGGCATGATATACCCATCTCAAAGCATACCACATTAGTCCTAGCCTATACATGCCAAACTTTGATATATACATTTTCAAAAGGTACCAAAATAAAGTTCGATATATGGTGATGATCCTCGATGATCCTCGAGCTTTCAGTAGCTTTGATATCTATAAAACAATGCAAACACGCACGAAGTAAGCTTTCAAAAGCTTAGTAAGTGATATACAAATAAACTTATCACATAACACATTTATAATCAAATTCATTCAATTAGCTCATGGTTATACAGAATCACAAGTCCATATTTCTCTCATGGCATCTTTTGATCATGGTTCTCTAGCAATAAGCATATCTTATTATCATATAACTTATACTTACATCACAAATACACATACACATACACATCTACTACCTTTCATTTAAAAATTTGGTATACCTTACATACATACCAGAATTGGAATGAACATTTCACATAATCATTCATTTCTCAGAGTGCCCATTGAACCTTTTAGAATCAGTAAGGATACTCGGATAGCTCAGAAAGCTTGTACAATGCCAACATCCCAGACGTTGTTTTACATGTGATCAAATATTGATGCCACTGTCCCAGACAGGGTCTTACATGAATTCATATATGATGCCAATGTCCCAGACATGGTCTTACATGTACATCTCAAATCGACGCCAACGTCCCAGACGTGGTCTTACACGATAACTCATATCAGAATCCTCTGCCATGACATATATATCCTAACTATTCCTATGGTTCGTATGGAACTTTTTGGACATCGTTGGATTCTTGAAACTTTTTCGGATTTCACATATTCATCTTCCATAGTCATCCATCACAATTCAAATACATATAAGCATAAATTAATCATCTCAAGTACATTCATTTGTATATCAACTTACCTCGTGCGAATTCGAACGGATGAAAATGATTACTCAACGATTTTTTACTTTCCCCAATCTAATTCCGTTTTCTTTTGTTCTTGATCTATATAAATTCAAATTTAGCTCATTCAATCTCATAATCATTCAAATCAATCCATAAACACATTTTAGGACATTTTAAAAATTAGCCCTCATATTTTCACATTTTAACACTTTAGTCCCTATTTCACAAAATCACAAAATATGCATAATTTCATATTACACATGTTAGACCGAATGTTTATGGAGTTCACTTAAGCCCATATATTTCATTTATTTCACATTTTGTCCCTCCAAATATCATTTTCACAATTTAGCCCAATGTATTCAAATTCATCAAAAATCCAAAGGCAAAACATATTTATCAAACACATATCTTTCATTTTTCACCAAATAACATCACAAAGCTCACAATTTCATCAATGGTATAACTCAAAATCATCATCAATTCGAAAAATTGAGACATGGGCCTGGATAGAACACTAAGCAACAATCACAAAAACATAGAAATCATCGAAAACGGATTAAAACACATACCTAAATTGTGCTTGACAATGGCCGAATGAAAAAATCTTTAAAAACCCTTTATTTTTTTCAAATTCGGTGCAAAGATGGAAGATAATGGCCATATTTTCATATTTGTTTTATTTAATCTATATTATTAACTAGTTTACCATTTCACCCTTGCATTATAATATTAATAAACCATTATCTAATGTCCATCTAAGTCATTTAATGCATGCCATGGTCAAATAACCACATAAGGAACTCTTAATAATAAAGACACATCAATTCGGCCATTACTCAAATAGAAAGAGAATTTTGCATTTTCTGCAATTTAGTCCTTTTTTACAAATTAAGCACACAAATGATTAAATTAAATCACAAAAATTTCACACATGTTAATTCACATATTATAAGCATAGAAAATAATATTTAAATATTTTTTACTAGAATTTGGGTGTCCCAAAATCACTATTTTGATTAGCGTCTAAATTGAGCTGTTACAACTCTCCCCCTTAGAGTTTTTCGTCCCTGAAAATCTTACTAGAAATTGGATTCAGATATTGGTCTCTCATAATATCCTCAGGCTCCCACGTAGCTTCTTCAGAACAGTGTTTATACCATAACACTTTCACTAAAGAAATTTTCTTATTTCGTAATTCTTTAACCTCATGAGCCAAAATGCGGATCGGTTCTTCTTCATATGTCATATCAGACCGAATTTCTATTTCTGACGGAGAAATAATATGCGAGGGATCAGATCTATATTATCGAAGCATCAATACGTGAAACACATTATGGATATTTTCTAGCTCAGATGGTAATAACAATCTATATGTAACTGGCCCGATACTCTCAATAATCTCAAACGGTCGAATGAACTTCGGACTCAATTTGCCTTTTCTGCCGAATCAGAGTATTTTCTTCCACGGAGATACTTTCAAAAACACTTTATCCCCGATTTCAAACTCAATATCTTTTCGTTTCAAGTCTGCGTATGATTTCTGATGATATGATGCTGTTTTCAAACTATTTTGAATCATTTTACTGTTTAGTCTCTTTGATCAAATCAACCTCGTGAATTTTATTCTCACTAAGCTCAGACTAGTATAATGGTTTTCGACATTTACGACCATATAAAGCTTCGTACGGTGCCATTTTAATCTCGATTGAAAACTATTATTATACGCGAATTCAATCAATGGTAAATATTGTTCCCACGAACCTTCAAACTCAAGAATGCAACATCTCAACATATCCTAGAGTATTTGAATAATCCGCTCGGATTGACCATCCATTTGCTAGTGAAAAGCAGTACTAAAACACAATTTTGTACCTAAAGCATCTTGCAGTTTCTTCCAAAACCTTGAAGTAAATCTCGAATCTCTATCTAACACAATAGGTACCTCATGCAATCTCACAATTTTAGAAATGTATAACTCAGCTAACTTATCAAGCGAGTGGTCTATTCAAACCGGAACGAAATAAGCTGATTTCATCAATCTATCAACTACAACCCATATTGCATCCTTCTTTCTCTGAGATAGGGTAAACCTGAAACAAAATCCATCATCACTCTATCCCATTTCCATTAGGGAATCATAATAGGTTGTAACAAATCGAAAGGCACCTGATGTTTAGCTTTAACTTGCTAACAGATCAAACATTTCGAAAAAAAATTAGAGATATCTCTTTTCATGCCATGCCACCAGTATAGCTGTTTCAAATTATTATACATTTTCGTACTTCCTGGATGAAAAGATAAACGACTGTTATGGGCTTCTTTCAAAATCATCTGAATTAACTCTAGATTTTTCGGAACACAAATCTAATCTCGAACACAAATCTAATCTCGAAAACTCAAACAATCATCATTATTAACTCAAAATTCTGAATCAGAATTCAGAAATCACACTGAGCTCGTTTTGCTATTATCTCTTTATCAACTTTCTGTGCGTCATAAATCTGCTGTAAGAACAAAGGTCTGGCTTTCAAATCGGCTAAAACTAAACCATCTTCAGACAAAACTGAATGAGGGTTCATCCCACGTAGTGCAAACAGTGATTTCTGACTCAAAGCATCAGCAACAACATTTGCTTTTCCCAGATGTAATCAATAACTAGCTCGTGGTCTTTTAGCAGTTATAGCCATCTTCTCTGTCGCAAATTCAAATTTTTCTAAGTCATCGATATTTTAGGCTTTTACGATCTGAAAGCACGTGAAATTTCTCATCAAACAGATAGTGACTGTAACACCCCGTACCCGAGACCGTTGCCGGAGTCGGACACGAGGGGTTCACAGACTAAATTCGCTTACTATCGCAGTCCATTTTAAAATTTTCCAGGCAGTTGGGTAACTGCGACACTGTCACCTTAAAAATCATATCTTGAGTTTAACAACTCGAAAATCAGTTTCGTAATTTTTCCCTGAAACTAGACTCATATGCCCATCTACATATTTTTTTCTAGAATTTTTTGTCAGGCCAATTAGTATAGTTTATTAGTCAAAGTCTCCCATGTTACAGGGATCGACTACACTGACCTTTGCGCATTACGACTTGGATATATCCCTGCACAGGGCTTCAATACTGATGCCGTTTGTTTCTATAGAAACTAGACTCAGAGAGGAATCCAGAAATATATGGCATAGCTCCTAATTATCTCTGGTTAATTTATAATGAATTTCCAAAGTCGGAACAGGGAATCCAGAAACCGTTCTGGCCCTGTCTCACGAGAACCTGAATATCTCTTAACATACTGTCCATATGATCATTTCGTTACTTTCCTATGAAAATAGATTCATCAAGTTTCGTTTAGATAATTTATTCACTATTTAATTCCAATCGTACTATTTTTAGTGATTTTCCAAATCTACATCACTGCTGCTGCCAGCATCTGCCTTTAAGGTAGACTTTACCTATTTCATAGTTTCCATGATTCAACTAGCCCTTTTTGCATAAATAGCACAAATCATGATAGCGATTAACCATTCCATACCAAATGATTATAACATTATGCTCGAACATATATAAGCCATTTTCGCATGGCTATATACATTAACCAAAATATTCTTCCGCCACTAGTCTATTTTATACATGCCATAAGACAATCCGAAACATAGCAGTACCAAACAGTGGATAGTGATAGTGTGACTAGTTGCTGACGATCCCCGAGCCTGTAGCTTCGCAATGAGATCTATAAAACAGAGGAAACAGAGTAAACGGAGTAAGCATTACAATGCTTAGTAAGTTTTAAGCAGTGTCAACAGATAACAATCAAATTATAACATAGTTGTTCGTATTTTTATTTCACTCTTCCTTCGGGCATACCATCCCTTTACCGAATCTGCACATCTCATCATATACAATAGGCAGATAAACTTTCACATAAAAGTGAGCTCATGTGACATAGATATATCGTATGATTTCACATCACCTCTCACACTGATCCGATGTCACATAATCATAGGAATAGTCTCATAGATTGCTCTCGTATGCATCACATAACTACCTTATGATTTAGTGCAAATCAAGCTCACATATAAACTTGGAGTACATACCTGTTTAACCTTTCGCATTGAATATATTTATAAGCAATTCTTATTACGAAGTCTTACCCGGACATAATCTCCACACGAAGTTATCGGGTCTTACCCGGACAAAATCCCCACACGTAGTCATCGGGTCTTTAGAGCTCGATATAGTACAAGCACGAAGCTTAAGGACATTAATCAGTGATAATATTCTCGCATAAAGCCTGCGGGGTTTTAACCCGGATATAGTACTGACACAAATGCCCTTCGGGACTTATCACATTTATGCACTTTCACATCCATCACATTGGCCACTCGGCCCTGTCACATATATACACTTTCACATTCATCACATCGGCCATTAAGCCTTATCACGCATATACACTTTCACATTCATCACATCGGCCATTAAGCCTTATCACATATATATACACTTTCACATTCATCACATCGGCTATTAGGCCTTATCGCACATATACACTTTCACATTCATCACATCGGCCATTAAGCCTTATCACATATATATACACTTTCACATTCATCACATCAGCTATTAGGCCTTATCACAATTTAGAATTCACATATGGGTTTAATCAATAGCTTATAAGCAACTAAAACAAGTTTATCAAGGTTTACAACACAATCTCAAATTCAGCACAAGCTGTTTTTCCTGAGCAATAGTCACTAAATTATTTATAACTGGAGCTACAAAACTCCAAATCACTTTCCGTAAATTTTTCCTGAATATAGACTCGTATGTCTTCCATCCATAAAATTTCCAGAATTTTAGGTTTGGCCAATCAATACCAGATTTTTTTCTTAAAGTTTTCCCCTGTTTCACTGCTTGACTAATCTGACCACTCTTCACTACGAATCAAATTTCTCATTATCAGAAATTCCTTTGCTTACACGGTTTCTTTTATAAGAAACTAGACTCATTAAGCTTTAATTTCATGTCTCATTCAGCCTCTAATTCAAATCCATGAATTTATGGTGATTTTCTAAATTCATGTTACTGCTGCTGTCCTGAGCAGGTTTATCACAATTTTACTCTTCTGACATATCCTTTCAGCACTTCATAATATCATATCCATTTGGCAACATATCATATCAATAACTTACCTATACTTCATAATAACCATTAGGCTATATGCATAAAGATTTACAATAGAGTTATGATTCTTTTAATATGTGCTTAACATATCATACTCAATCACATTATAGGCTTTAATACTTAAAACTTACCTCGATCGCTAATGTACGTCAATTCCGACTATTTGACCAATTTCCCTTTTTCCACGATCCGACTTTGTTTCCTTGAGTTCTTGAGCTAATGAACCAAATTTAAACTTATCACATCACTATTGTGTAAAACCACATTTGATTATATTATAATTCGGTTAGCAAGAAATACACTTATTCCTTATAACATTTAGCTTCGAGATCACCACCTCAATCATCTCAAGTACCAAACATGCATTAATACGCTCTTTAGTACAATTTCGTTACTTTAACTAAATACTAAACATATCCTTTTGCTTATCTATACACATCCGCATTTTAACTCATACCAATCATAACAAATAGCATAATATTTGTTAACATATAAAATTATGGTTGACATTACATCATTTACTTCCACTAACCATTTAAGCATAACCTAAGCGCATACATTGCATTGACAAACCAAACCAAAATATCCAATACATAGTCAAACATATAATTGTTATTTCACTCCTTTTCGAACTAATTTATAAAATGCATTCTCAAAGCCATAGCATATCATACATGAAACTTACCAAAGATGAATTAATCATAAGCTATTTATAGTACCTTAACCAAACACAACAACTAACTTCACACATATTTTTTTCTATGCAAATACCAAAGCCGAATCAGCTAAATATACTTATGAATATACTAAAAATTAACAAAACAACTTGAATTTCACCTTGAATTGTTGCTTCCAAATGGCCGAAACTTCAAAGCCACAAATTTTATTTTCTTTCTCCTTTGTTCGGCCTCCAAGATGAACTACATGCATGTTCTCTTTTTTTTTTCTTTCTAATCTCAAGTTACGGCAATGGTAGAGTGAGGATGAACCACCTTTGTTTTTATCACCCATTTCTTCTTTTAATTATTCTTTCTTCCATAATATAAAGCCACTAACTATTATCATGCTAAAATGAAATGCATATAATATCTATCAACTATCATTATGGCCGGCCACTAATTAAAAGTGGTCCATTTGACATGCAAGTCCCTCATGTCAATAACTCATGCATTATTTGGCCACTTTAAATTTCACCTATCACATTATCAAGTCTTATCACATGGGTCCTTTCTTATAAATTAACACCGCCTTGATAAAAATCAAGGCACGAAATATTCACACATACAAATTCCACATACAATAAGCACAGAATATAACATCTAATTATTTTTGTGACTCGGTTTCGTGGTCCCGAAACCACTTTCCGACTAGGGTCACTTTAGGGGTGTCACAGTGACGCCAAATCTTCAAAGAGAACACAATCGCAGCTAACTCGATGTCGTGTGTCGGATAATTCTTTTCATGCGGCTTTAATTGTCTCGAGGCATAGGTTATAACTTTGCCTTCCTACATCAAAATGCATCCTAGACCATTCAATGAAGCATCACTATATATCACAAATTTTTTATCGGATTCTGGTTGTACTAACACTGGAGCTTCAGTCAATAGGGCTTTTAACGATCGAAACTTTTCTGACACTTCCTGAACCATTCGAACTTAACATCTTTCGTAACAATCTTGTCAACGGAGTTGCAATCATTGAAAAGCCTTTTACAAACTGTCTGTAATAACCAGCAAGTTCCAAAAAAAACTGCAGACTTCAGAAACATTTCTTGAAGGCTTCTAATCTAAAATTGCTGAAATCTTGTTTGAATCAACTCGTATATCGAATGCTGACACAATATGGCCTAGAAAACCAACTTCACATAACAAAAACTCACATTTACTTAAATTTGCAAATAGTTGCTTATCACGTAGAGTCTGTAGCACCACTATCACATGCTCGGTATGCTCATTTTCATCATGCAAATAAATCAAGATGTCATCAATGAATATGACAACAAATTGGTCTAATTACGATCTAAAAATTCTGTTCATTAAATCCATAAAAATAACAGGAGCATTCGTTAGTCGAAAGGCATAACTAAAAACTCATAATGTCCATACCTCATTCGAAAAGTAGTTTTTGGAATATCTAATCTTTTACTCGTAACTGATAGTGTAACACCCTAAACTCAGCCCAGATGTTATTGCCAGATCTGACGTGTCAATGGGCTTACGACTTAGTATGCATTCGTTGGTTTAAGTGATTGGGGTGGTCTTTGTAAAAATAATGGTTGAATGAAAAGTCGGTTTATCAATCTTTAGGCTATCCATTTGTTGTGCTTGTTGAGTCTTGGAAAACGTTCATTAATTTTGAAAACCCGTACAGCCTAACACTAGCGGCTTCGACATAGTATAAATATAGACAGAAAATAAAACCATAGCGGAAAAAGAAATTTAAATAGCGGCCTTATTACAACTTAAAACCCAAAATTAAATCAGAATATAAAATAATAAAAATAAGCTAACTTAGAAAAACCAACTTTGCAGATGATGTGGCCACTCCGAATCCCTCACAGTTCCAAGCCCACTATGGTTGGGGATTTCCTGCATAGATGAATATAAAGGGTGAGTTCGGTAAACTCAATGTGTAACATAACCCAACCATAGCCCAAAACAGATCAAACCTCTGAGTCAGACTTATCTGGGCCTTGGCCTAGTACAGAAATCAGAATGAAACCCATAGGCCCATAGCAGATACAGAACAAATATATCATGAATGCAGAAATCCCAACCCAGAGCCATCCATAACACCCCCATACCAGCCTTACACCATGTGGGGAGACTACTCGACCCACCCAACCGCTACACATCACAGAAAGTTGCAGCGAGGCTGCCAGATATTGTGACATAGTCACCAAATACAGATATTGTGGCTAGGCCACCAGAACAGAGATATATATATGTGGCGAAGCCACCAGATTGCAGTGAGGCTGCCAGATATTGTGACGAAGTCACCAGAAAAGATATATGTGGCGAGGCCACCAGATTTCAGCGAGGCTGCCAGAACGCTTCCTCCATCAATATAAACCCATGTCCCGTGCAACAGAAATAATATGTCATGTCATATGTATACAGATACAGAACATCATACTTTTCAGAAAAAAATAACCCTAGGGGTAAAATCATAATTTTGCATGCATAAGGGTATTTCAGTAATTATTACCTATTGCTAAGGTTTCATGCTCATTCTAACGTTTACCAAGTAATCAAAAGTACTTACCTCGTCTTTTTACCAAAGTGGGCCTATTGGCCCATTGACCCGTTTTCGGTCCATTAAGCCCAAAAATACCATTGTGCACAAAAATGCACACTCTGCACTCTAATCATCCAAATGCACCATATTCATTAACAACTATCTCACGAGCGCTCGCACGCTCGCGAGTTCACAAAATACCAACGTTTCGATATTTCGGCTTTTACTGATTCAGTCTAAGGGAGAGTGTCGTTTACACACTTGGTTGATGACGATTGATGACAATATCTCCCACGGGATAATCCTATTAGGAGACTGCAGTTAATCAGCACTCCAAACACTCTTAGCTGACACCCAACCCAAACGAACACGTCACAAAGCGAAAGGGATCAGCCAAGAAGGGTATGCCTACTCTCCTCATGGTTTGCTCTATTTAAAGCCAGCTCTCCATCTACTCTTATGTTAGCTTCCCGATGTGGGATCCCTCCATCACCAGAGTTTAAAACCAACACCAACTCTTGCCGTCCCAACATAGCAAAATAATCAACCTTTGTGTGCCAAGGGATTCGTGTAATATCTTGATTTTCGGGTTTTGTCGTGATTCTCGATAATTTGGTAAAGTTTTTAAAATTAGATATTTGGTTGTGAAATTCATAATTGGAGGGTGTAAATGGGCTTATGGAAGGCCCGTGTGTCGACCGAAACCCAGTAGAATTTTTGAATTTTGGACTTAAGAAGTTAGGGGATTTGGATAGGTGGTCTTATTAAAAATTGTGGGTAAAATGTATCACAAAAGAGCCTCTGGTAATGTGGTTAAGTGATGCCACTAGGGAGCTAAAAAGGTGGCGTGTGAGTGGTTGTGGGAAGACCTGGGTTCGATTCCCTGTGATGGAAAATATGATGTTAATTTTTATGCTTTGAGCATGCAGGAGTTGTAGCCGAATGGAACTCTGTGGGAGAGAGTTCGAATCAGTCAAACGCATGGATTAAGGAGTGATAAGGGGAGAGATTTTAGGGATTTGAAAGAAGGATTAGATTTGGCCGAATAGGGGGGATTAGGGAGGAGAAATCATCAGGGGGAATTTGAGGGTTGTATATTCGGCATTAGGCTATAGTTGTGCCGATTTTCCTCTGTTTGAACACCGTAGAACCATTCTTTTCTTTTTATTTTCTTCTCTAACCGAAACTGCCACCCTTCCCATTCATCTTTCTCTGTTTTCTTTTTTGAAACCAGTCCATTATTCCCTTTCGCTTCATCTACTACTCCCTTTCTTATCTTCACCTTTGCCGAAAAGCCACAAAAGCCGAAACCTGTGAAGCTTGGTTGTGCCAATTCCATTGTTGACCAGCAACCTTCTTTACTCTTCACTTTTTGGTGGCCAATTCCTTCTTCTGTCGAACTCTAAGTGGTACAAAGGAAGACGATGGTAAGTATTCGTACTCTAATCGATCCAGTAGTAACTGTTGACAAAAGTCGAAACCCCCTATAGTTTAAGGAGGTTGCCGATTTGAGATATGGGCCTTAGTGGGACTTTTCATTTGATTCTTATGGTTTGTATAGCGGAGTAGATAACTTTGGAGGAGTAGCAAGGCTTGGGGTATCGATTTGGATAACTTGGATCGAGCGTCGGACTCGGTGAAGGTAAGTGATCTATGGCCATTAAGGGGTTCTTTGGCCGAATATGGTAGGGTGGATTTTGGGTTTGATAAGCATGATTTGTACACTAAGTATGGTGATGGTTAATTGTAGGTTGGCGTGGGAGACTTTGCTAGTGAACGTCACAAAACAGGTGTGTAACAACCCTCTTTCGTAGCTTAACTCGATATTTGCCGAAAAGCCAAAATGCCGAAATTCTGGCATTTCGAGGACTCGTGAGCATGCGAACGCTCATAGGTTAGTTAGATTCACTAAGTTCGATGATCAGGATCGTTGGAACAGGTAAGGGCACGATTTGGTGCACGATGGTAAGTTGGGCCTCGAGGGGCTGAAATCGGGCCCTATGGGCTTCAGGGCCCATTTGGGTAAATTTGGTAGAAAATGGAATCCTGTCAGATTACGCATTAATACGGCTAAGACCATTATGAAAGATGGGCTAAATGGGCCTAGATGACTAATTCGGCTATGTAGGGCCCATTAGGGGTTTTTGGTCCAATAACTCGGTTTCGCTAAGAATGGGCTAGAATCGCTATCAAAACACATGAAATTGTTAGTAACTGATAATGAACACGGAGAACCCTAATATTTGGTAAAATTACGAAATTACCCTTATAATATGAAAATGACCATTTTACCCCTAGGGTTTAATTGTGAGTTTGATTCATGAGATTTTGATATATATATGATTTGATACGATATGCATGTGATATGTATGATATGCACATGATGTATTCATTTATGCATGGGTTGGGTTTATATGGATGGAGGAAGTGCAAAAGGGCTTTGCCCCAGTTTACCGAAAAGGGCTTTTGCCCCAGTTTATCAAAAAGGGCTTTTGCCCCAATTATTAAAAGAGGCTAGGCCTCTAGTTATATGATAAAGCAGCTATGCTGCCAGTGGAGAGTTTGGTTGGGTGGGTTGAGTTATTCCCACATGGAGAGCTTGGTTGGTACGGGTGGAGAGTAGCGGTTGGTAGGTTGAGTAGCCTCCCCAAATGGGCTTGCATATGTTCATTGATGTTGCATGTATTATTAAAATGGGCCTATGGGCCATATTGTTACAGTAAAGGCTTCGGCCCAGTGATATGAATAATGAAAAGGCTTTGGCCCAGTGATATGAGTAATGTAAAGGCCTCGGCCCAGTATATGCTGAGATTGAATTTGGGCTTAAGCCCAGTAGGCTGATATTGTTTTGGGCTCTGAAAGGGGCTTGTTGCACACTGAGTTTCCAAACTCACCCCTTTCCTTAACCTTGCAGGTGAGCCTTGATGCGGGGGCTTGGAGCCGGAGGGGATTTAGAGTGGCCACGGTGATCGCTTTTGAGCTTTTGAAATAAGTGATTGGATTTCTTTAGTTTACCTTATTTATTATTTATTTTTGGGTTGTAATAAGGCCATTTTAACTTTATTTTCTTCTCTGGGATTATTTTATTTTTAATAACTTTAAACTGGTTGATAATAATTCAAATAGGCTAGACTCAGGACGCGTTTTCAAAATGATACTTGTTTTCAAAATAACACAACATCACGATTATTCGATTTATCAAAGATATCTACTCAAAGAGATTTCAACTCGTTATAACCAAGTGTGGCAATGGTTGTGGGCATGTCTAGGATTGGATCCAATCGAAGAGCTTGGTACTCAAGCAGCCTTCATGGCTCACCTCCTCTGTTACGGATTCCTACCTGGTGCCTAGCTTCCATTCACTTGGTTAAGCTTAACAAAAGTTGGTTTTAAAGCGCTAAAACGAAACGTGGATTTTTAACTTCAATATGAAATGTCGGATTTGGCCGTAACGTCTGGGTCGGGTTTGGGGTGTTACAATTCAAGCCAAACTCCTCTCACATACCAACTCACGCCACCACCACTAGGCCATCAACTCATTTGTGTCATAAATCCAACACATTAAACTTTAAAGCGCACCTACTTGCTTCCAGATTTATTGAAAAGAAAAACCAAAATATATTGCAAGAGCCAAGACTTGAACCTTGGACCCCTTGCTTCCTTTATGGTGTCACTTCCTTGTCCCCTAAGTGGCGCCACCCTGCCACTACACCACACTCCTTTTTGTGTTATCTTTTACCCCTTTACTCTTAAAAGCCCAAACGCCAATTGCATCACCTCTTCATAAAATTAAAATTCCGAAGACTACCACTGATTTAACTTAAGTTTGGGCCTTCTAAAGGCCCACTAACCTACTAAAATATATATATAACCAACCAGAACACACACAAATTTTAAAAATCACAGAAACATAGAAAACCAGAAAATTGGGGCGTTACAACTCTGCCCTCCTTAAAGAAATTTTGTCCTCGAAATTTTACTTGAATCAAACAGATAAGGATATTGTTGACGCATCGGCACTTCTGGCTCCCAAGTAGCTTCCTCTCTGCCATGATTACGCCACAGCACCTTTACTAGCAGAACTGATTTCCTCCTCAAAATCTTAACATCTGGATCCAAAATCTGCACAGGCTCTTCCTCAAAAGTCAAGTCTGTTTGGACCTCGATCTCTGCAACCGACACAACATGAGTAGGGCAAAACGATACCGCCTTAACATGAAGACGTGAAAGACATCATGAATCCTATCCAACTCTGGAGGTAGCTCCAACTGATAAGCCACTGGACCCACTCGCTTAAGAATCCGATAAGGCCCAATGAACCGCGGACTTAACTTGCCTTTCCTCCCAAACCTTAATATTTTCTTCCAAGGTGAAACCTTCAAGAAGACCATATCACCCACAGAGTACTCAATTTCCTTGCTCTTCAAATCTGCATATGACTTCTGTCTATCAGATGTTTCCTTCAACCGGTCTCTAATCAACTTGACCTTATCCTCAGTATCTGCCACCAACTCAGGTCCAAGAACCTGTCGTTCACCCAACTCAGTCCAACAACTAGGTGTACGACATCTTCGCCCATACAGTGCCTCATAAGGAGCCATTCAAATACTTGCCTGATAACTGTTGTTGTATGCAAACTCTGCCAACGGTAAGTAATCCTCCCAACTGCCTCGAAAGTCGATAACGCATCCCCTCAACATGTCTTCCAGAATCTAAATAGCCCTTTCCAACTGACCATCAGTCTGAGGATGAAAGGCTGTACTAAAGTTCAACCGCGTACCCAACGGCTCATGCAACTTTTGCCAAAACCGAGATGTGAATCTAGGATCTTGATCAGAAATAATCGACACTGGCACTCCCTGAAGTCGCACTATTTCTGCCACATACAATTTGGCTAACTTCTAAAGTGAATAATCAGTGCGGACAAGTATGAAATGAGCAGATTTGGTCAACCTATCCACAATTACCCAAATCAAGTCCTTCTTCGATGGAGTCAAGGGTAACCCACGCACAAAATCCATGGTTACCCTCTCCCACTTCCAAAGTGGTACTTTCACTGGCTGCAAAAGTCCGAAACGTAATTGATGTTCAGTTTTCACTTGCTGACAAGTCAGACATTTTCCCACAACTTCCATTACCTCTCACTTCAATCGAGGCACCAATACAACTCTTTTAAGTCGCGATACATTTTACTCCCTCCAAGATGCATAGCATATAGACCTTCATGAGCTTCTTTCAGAATTGCTTGCCTCAAGTCAGAGTCCTTCGGAATACAAACTCTACCTCGGTAACACATAACTCCCTCACTGTTCAATCTGAACTCAGAAGTATCCCCATTCTTAACCTGCCGGAATCGAGAAACCAGGGACTCATCCCTAGACTATTTTTCCTTAATCTCATCCACCCAGGTCGGCCTAACTTGCAGTTCTGCTAATAGACTACCATCGACATACAGACTCAAACGAGCAAACATGGCTCTCAGATTGGATACAGTTCTATGACTTAGGGCATCAGCTACCACATTAGCTTTGCCTGGGTGATACTCAATCGCGCAGTCATAATCCTTAAGCAACTCTATCCATCTCCGCTGCCTAAGGTTCAGCTTCTTCTGAGTCAACAAGTACTTAAGACTCTTATGATCTGTGTATATAATACACCTTTCTCCGTACAGGTAATGTCTCCAAATCTTAAGCGTAAAGATTACGCTACCAACTCCAGATCATGAGTAAGATAGTTAACTTCATGTGGTTTAAGCTGTCGCGATGCATAAGCAACCACTTTACCCTCTTGCATCAGCACACAGCCCAACCCTACATGTGATGCATCACTGCATACGGTAAAATCTTTTCCAGACTCCGGCTGAATCAATACAGGTGCCTCGGTCAGAACTTTCTTCAGCTTCTCAAAAGATTCCTGTTGTTTCTCAATCCAAACAAACGTTAGTCCCTTCTTTATAAGCTTTGTCAAAGGCACTGCCATAACAGAAAATCCTTCCACAAACCTTCTATAGTACCCAGCTAAACCCAGAAAACTTCAAATTTTTGACACTGACATCAGTGACTTCCATTCTAGAATCGCTTCAATCTTTCGAGGGTCCACCTTGATCCCTTTAGTATAGACAACATGCCCCAAAAAAGTTACCTCTCTCAACCAGAACTCACACTTACTGAATTTCGCATAAAGCTCCTTCTCCCTCAGCACTTGCAGCACAATACGAAGGTGCTCATCATGCTTCTCCTCAGTTTCAAAATAAAACAGAATATCGTCGATAAAAACAACCACGAATTGATCCAAGTATGGTTGGAACACTCGATTCATCAGATCCATAAATACCACAAGTGCATTCGTCAACCCAAATGGCATAACCAAGAACTCATAGTGACCATACCGAGTTCTGAATGCCGTCTTGTAAATATCCACCTCCTTAACCCTCAACTGATGATACCCAGATCGAAGGTCAATCTTGGAAAATACTGAAGCTCCTCTAAGTTGGTCGAATAAATCATCAATTCTCAATAGTGGGTACTTGTTCTTAATCGTCAGTTTGTTCAACTGCCGATAATTGATGCACATCCGCATTGACCCATCTTTCTTCTTTACAAACAACACTGGTGCTCCCCATGGAGACACACTTGATCTAATGAAGCCTCTATCCAATAATTCTTGAATTTGGGCTTTCAGCTCCACCAACTCCTTCGGTGCCATCCTATAAGGTGCAATGGACACCGGTGCTGTTCCAGGTAACAAGTCGATTCCAAACTCAACCTCTCGGTTCTGGGGCAAACCCGGAAGCTCCTCTTGAAAAACATCTTGAAAATCCTTGACGGTTCTATTTTTATCCACTGTTAGATCCTCAGTTTCTGATACAAATGCCAAATAAGCCTCACATCCCTTTCGAATCCACTTCCCGGCTCTCAATGCCGACACCACATTAGATAGATAATCCCTACACTAGCCTATCACCAAAACCTCTTCATCATTTGTGGTCTTTAACATTATTCGCTTAGTAGCACAATCCAGAGTAGCCCTATGCTTAACAAGCCAATCCATTCCCAAAATGAGATCAAATTCTCCGAAAGGTAGCTCCATCAGATCTCTAGAGAAAACTTTTCCTTGAGTTTCTATAGGCACATCTCTATACAGTTTATCTACCCTAACCGAGTGACCCAAAGGACTTAGTACAGATACCCCACTCACAGTCTCCTCAGAGCGAACACCCAGCGACACAGATATAGCACATGCAACATATGAATGGGTAGATTCAACATCTATCAACGCAGTGTATGGCATACTGGAAATCAGAAACGTACCAATTATGACATCAGGTGCATCACCCTCCTCTCGGCCACGAGCTGCATACACCAACGCCGGCTGACGAGCCTCAGCAAAACCAGCACCCCCGCCAGGCACTCCTCTTCCTCGACCTTTTCTATTACCACCACTGCCTTGCCCACGTCCTCTCGGAAACTGTGGTCCACCCCTCACTGGTTGAGTGACCCTCTGCTCTAAAACTTGAACCTGATCTGGTTCCTGGGGACAATCCTTAACCCTATGCTCCATAGATCCACATTGGAAACAAGCACCAGAACATTTTCGACACTCACCCATATGCATCTTCCCATAATTCCTACAACCCTGCGGTCTAACAGCATTCATCGGTACTGCACAAACTGGCTCCATTACCCTTGCTCTCTTAACATTCCTGTTCATACCACCTGAAAGTCCTGAATCTATCCTAAAACGGTTCCGATCTTTCTCACAATTCTGTCTTTCTATATGCTTCACTTCCTCAACTATCCTAGCTTTCTCCACTAAATCAGCAACGTTACGCTCAATCAACACCCTAAGTTCATCTTTCAGACCATCCTCGAAGCGTACGCTACGCTCATACTCTGCAGCGACAATCCCAGAAGCATACCGGCTCAGTCTCAGAAACTCAAACTCATACTCAGCCACTGACTTACTCCCTTGGAGTAGGTTCAGAAATTCTTTTCGGCGAGCGTCCACGTAACTAGCCCCAACATACTTTCCTTTAAAGGCTGTCTTAAACAGCTTCCAAGTCACACTGTCAGCAGGAGTTCCATCTCTCACCATGAGCCACCATTGATAAGCCTCATCCCTGAGTAACGATATGGCTCCCTTCAGCTTCTGCTCCGCAAAGCAGTCTAGATCATCCATAATCCACTCTGTGGCTTCTAACCAATACTCAGCCACATTTGGAGCTACACCAGATACGCCCCTAAATATCTCTGCTCCATTGGACCAGATCCACTCAGAAATAGACCCCGAATTTCGTTTCCCGTACTTTCCCCAGCAACCCTTTCCAAAGCTCGAAGCATTGCCTGGGACAGAGCATCGTCCCTAGCACCTCGATCATGAGACTCTACCTCCGTTGCCAGTGGTACCGGTGCATCTGCTACTGGCACATGTCCTGAAGACGAAGATTCAGCCTAAACATTACCTCGGCCACGTCCACGACCTCTTTCACGAGTTACTCGTGTACTCATTTCGTATTATCTGATTAAGAATTTTATGAATCAGTTTAATATTTTAGTGTTTATTACAGATGTCTTATGAATAACAATAGTTTAGAGTTTGAGTTTGTTTCCTTTTGCGGTAGCCTAGCTACAGTCTCAGTCTACTTACCAGAGTTTCTACGGTTCCAGTGTTACCCTAACTAAAGTACCATGATAAGGTTTTGTACAAGCATATAACAAATATTTCAGAAACAATCAGAAAGGCTCAGAAAACTTACAGACTTGGGCCGGAGATTCGGTGTGCCACCTTCTAAAAAAAACCTAATTTTAGAAAACCGATTTTAATCTTTAAAATCATCTATTTGTAAAGAGAAAATATTGGAAACATTCTCGAAAATAATTTATAATCAAGTTCCAAAAAAATGATTTTCGAAAACCTTTATTCAGTGTTTCTTTACAAACTCTCGTTTTTAGACTCGTTCCACACTTGAGTTGTTGCAACCTGGCTCTGATACCACTAAATATAACACCCCAAACCCGGCCCAGATGTTATTGCCAGATCTGACGTGTCACATGGGCTTACGACTTAGTATGCATTCATTGGTTTAAGTGATTGGGGTGGTCTTTGTAAAAACAGCGGTTCGATGAAAAGCTGGTTTATCAATCTTTAGGCTATTCATTTGTTGTGCTTGTTGAGTCTTGGAAAACGTTCATTAATTTTGAAAACTCGTGCAGCCTAACACTAGCAGTTTCGACATAGTATAAATATAATCAGAAAATAAAACCATAGTGGAAAAAGAAATTTAAATAGTGGCCTTATTACAACTTAAAACCCAAAATTAAATCAGAATATAAAATAATAAAAATAAACTAACTTAGAAAAACCAACTGTAACACCCCTAACCTGAATCAGATCGCCAGATTAAGGGTAAGAGGTATTACCGAACTAAACATTTAATAATCTCATTCACATTGTAAATAAACATAAACAGAGATCAAGCTGAAATACATACTGATATTTAAGTTATACGCCCTTTTTGTATGGTCAGAATATTTACAATTTCAAAACATCGTTATCATCAGCCTAACCTATACATGCCATATCGAGTGTGATGAACTGCTGACGATCCCCGAGTCGGTGGCCAAAATCAATAATCTATAAAATAGAGAAATAAAGAACAGAGTAAGCTTTCAAAGCTTAGTAAGTTTTAAGCAATACAAACAATTAAAACTTGTCATTTAAATCGAGCATTTAGTACCACAAAACTAATATTCTAATTAGTAATCACTTGGCCAAATATACACAAGTACACCAATTAAAAAGTCTATTGGTCGAATATATATGTTTATAAATATAAGAATACACAAAGAAATTTCAGCACATACTTTACTTTACATTATAACTCATAGAATTAATTAAAGTCACATACTTTCATGTAATGACAGACATCGACCGAATAGGTCATACTCTTATTCGTAGATATAATAATCATTCACACACATATATCGTTCTTTGATGCTAATAATTCACTTTAAAAATCAATTCACATACGAGTACATAATACGTACCTGGCTATCATAATGTATCATACATAACCAATAGTAGTTTACCTCGAACTTTTGAATTCATAATCTTACTCGAATCACCGGCGTTAAGCCTGCTAGGTTTAAAACCCGAATCCAGTCACTGGCACGAAACCTGCGGGACTTTAAGCTCAGATATAATACCAGCACTAGGCCTGCGGGATTTAACCCGGATATAATACCAGCACGAAGCCTGTGGGATTTAACCCGGATATATTTCCAGCATATAGCCTGTGGGTCTTTAAGCCCGGATACACATCAAATATCATGCATATTTAATCATATATTAACACATCTCATTCAACATATCACATTAGTAGTCATTTGCTACATTCGAATATAAGCTCCATATGAACACCATCATTTACATTTCGGTTCAAAAGTCATACATAAATATCACATATCAATTTCACCATTCAAACTTAACCCATAGTGACCACTCGAATATAAGTCATATACATAAATTATTTGTCACACAACTTAATTCAAGTAGAACCAAAAGGTCACAATTCATCTAATATATACATATCAAGGCATCATCAATTATATACTAAAGGTGATTACTCAAAACTTACCTCGGATATACTTGAACGGTTGTGGAATGGCTACTCGATTACTTTCTCTTTTCCCCTATCCAACTTCGACCCTCTTCGCTCTTGAGCTTATTTTAAAACAAATAGATTTATTTAATTACTTATCAAATAGGCAATTTAATTTAATACATGTATATCATATAATTAAGGTACAAATAACCTTAATAATTAACTATTAAACACCATATATATATTCCCTACTCATGCACAACCGAACACCTTACTAGGCATTATCAAGTTTATAATTATAAGCATGTCTACGTTAAGACCAATTATGGATTTAATAAATTCTACAAGTATGGTTATTTATATATAACCACATATATATATATTATAACATGTTCAAGTATAATATTATAAATTAAATACATACACATCCAATTATCAAATTATATACAAGTGTCGAATTACAAATTAAAAGGAAAATAAAATTAAAGCATAAATTTTGCTATGGTATAATCATATTAAAACAATTTATTTATTTATCAAATTCAGACACAACAAAATTAGATTTAGATATCAAAACTCAAAATTTGTTTATAACTATTTAAATCACTTAAACATCCAACACCCAATTTCTTTAACCAAGCACATTTTCGGCAATGACAAGGCAATATAACAACCTTTAATCCAACTTATAATTTATGCATAACACATTCCAAGCATTCACTGTAACACCCCGAACCCGAGACCGACACCGGAGTCGAACACGAGGTGTTAACAGACTTTAAACCCCTTATAAAAATATTTCCCAGATACTGCCAATCTGCGTACTAGTCGCTTTAAAAATCATATCTTGAGTTTCACAACTCGAAAATCAGTTTCGTGATTTTTCCCTGAAACTAGACTCATGTGCCCATCTACATATTTTTTTCTAGAATTTTTGGTCGGGCCAATTAGTACAGTTTATTAGTCAAAGTCTCCCATGTTACAGGGATCGACTACACTGACCTTTGCGCATTACGACCTGGATATCTCCCTGCACAGAGCTTCAATACTGATGCCGTTTGTTTCTATAGAAACTAGACTCAGAGAGGAATCTATACATATATGGTATGACTCCTAATTATCTCTGGTTAATTTATAATGAATTTCCAAAGTCGGAACAGGAAATCCAGAAATCGTTCTGGCCCTGTCTCACGAGAACCTGAATATCTCTTAACATACTGTCCATATGATCGTTTCGTTACTTTCCTATGAAAGTAGATTCATCAAGGTTTGTTTACATAATTTATTCACTATTTAATTCCCTTCCTACTATTTTTAGTGATTTTCCAAATCTACATCACTGCTGCTGTCAGCATCTGCCTTTAAGGTAGACTTTACCTATTTCATGGCTTCCATGATTCAACTAGCCCTTTATGCATAAATAGCACAATTTATGAAAGTGATTAACCATTCCCATGGCCAATCCTTATCAAGCATATCCACACCAAATGATTATAACATTATACTCAAACACATATAAGCCATTTTCGCATGGCTATCCAAAATTTTACAAGTCCAAAGGGTCCACGACCCACAACAAACGGGTAGTCCTATACATGCCATTTCGAAGTTCAACCAAAATTGTACCAAAAGGGGGGGGGCTTTGATAGTGTGGGCGACTTTGACTTCAAGATCCCGAGTCTGATAGCTGGAGAACCAAATCTATAAAATAGAGGAGCAATGAACGGAGTAAGCAATTTATGCTTAGTAAGTTTTGAGCAAGGAATTCCAGCACAACAAAGTATAGCATTCATATAGCTAAACGGATAATTTTATATGCACAAATTTTCGATATCATACTTGCTTCACATTTCCAACCCTTATGTACATACACAAAAGATCAACTTAGCCAAAGGCCGGTAGCTCGTTTATCAACTGAGCGAATACTTATTTGTAAGGGCTCCACTAAATTCAAGCACATACGAAACATACCTCAATGTTGGGATGTTTCTAGAGCATTAACTGAAATTTTTACAGCAAGATCATTCATTCCCAAATCACGTACCTTCGGAAATTTAACCGGATATAGCTCCTCGTTCAAATGCCTTCGGGACATAGCCCGGTTATAGTAACTCGCACAAATGCCTTCGGGACTTAACCCGGATTTAGTAACTCGCACAAATGCCTTCGGGCTTAGCCCGGAATTAGTATCTCGCACAAATGCCTTCGGATCTTAGTCCGGATATGGTCACTTAGCACAAAGCCTTCGGGACTTAGCCCGGACATCATTCAAATAACCATGCACATTTAACAATAAATCATGGCCCATTCGTATTTCATTTTCGTTAGCAAAACTCAAACACAAGACACTTATCATTCTTGTAATTTCGGCTCAATAGCCACACACACAAAGAGCATGATTTTGATTTGCTTAAAACATGATCTAATCAAATCTTAATTTAAGCTCTCTTACTCAAGAACTTACCTCGGGTGTTGTCGAACGATTCCGATAGCTATTCGACCACTTTTTCCTTCCCTTTATCGGATTTATTTCCCCTTTGCTCTTGAGCTTAATTAAACAAATAAATTGATTTAATCATTTGAGCATCGAAAAGAGGAACACAAGGCACTTAGCCCATATTTATACATTAGACATTAAAGTCACATATGTACGGAATCATGAATCAAACTCAACATTAGCCAATTTTCCCCCTTGGCCGAATATGCATGTCCATTTTGGGGCCGATTTCAACACTTAATACATTCTACAAGTATGGTCACTTGTATTGACTAAACACCCTTTTGTTTCAAGTTCAAAACTTGGCTAATACACACATATATACACTAGTAAAGCATCCTCTCCCTTTCCATCAATTTAACACATGCATTACTCATTAACCTACAAAAATTATATTCGGCCTTAGCACACAACTTGCTAGCCGATTCTTCCCCATCTAGCAACCAATGCACATGTGTGCTCACTCAAAAATGCTAAAAAGGAGATTCAAGAATCATCAATCCACCATCACATGCATCATTAACAAGCTTCATATTTAGCATGCAATGGCATTAACACAAAATCCACCTAGGCCGAATCTTAACTCATCTTCATGCCTCATCACCACAACATCAAACATCAACCAAGAATGATGCATCCATGGCCGAGTGTCATTTCCATCACATAGCAAGATTTAGACCATGGGCTAGGTAGAACTCAAGCTAACAACTAAAATATGCATGCATCTCATGGAACATCACCAAACATACCTTAGCCTAGTCACATGCATGGCCGAACCTCTTCAACCTTTCTTCTTCCTTCCTCCTTAAAATTTTTGGCCAAGGATGAACCAAAGGATGAGCATTTTTTTCTTTGTTTTTCTTTCTAGTTTCGGCAAAATGGGGGGACAACCACACACCTTTTTTTTTGTTTTCATCACATTTCCTTTCATTATTATGCCCATGCTCCTTATTTTATTTTTTTCCACCCATGATGCACCAACAAGACATGTCTATGACATGTCTTGCCCATCACACTTGGTCTACCATGCTTGTCATGGCCGGCCACTACTAGTAGGGGGGAATTTGACATGCAAGTCCCCCCTTTTTCCACATGCTCTAATAGGTCCTTACGCATTGACCTATCACATTTTAAAATTTTCTCACATAAGTCCTATTGACTAAATTCACATGCAATCGACTAATTCGAAGCTTGAAATTTTCACACATTCATAATTACATATTCTAGACAATAAATATCACATTCAAACATTTCGGTGACTCGGTTTAGCGGTCCCGAAACCACTTCCCGACTAGGGTCAATTTTGGGCTGTCACAACTCTCCCCCACTTAAGAAATTTTCGTCCCCGAAAATCTTACTGGTAAATAAGTTTGGGTATCGTTCTTTCATCGAGCTCTCGGTTTCCCAAGTAGCTTCCTCGATCCCGTGTTTGAGCCATAACACCTTCACTAACGGAACCCTTTTGTTTCGCAACTCCTTCACTTCACGAGCTAGGACACGCATCGGTTCTTCTTCATAACTCATATCGGCTTGAATTTCAACCTCTGATGGGCTAATTATGTGCGATGGATCAGATCGATAGCGTCGAAGCATCGAGACATGAAAGACGTCGTGAATCTTTTCAAACTCAGGGGGCAAAATCAATCTATACGCAACCGAACCAACTCGTTCGGAGATTTCGTACGGCCCAATGAATCTCGGGCTCAACTTGCCCTTACGGCCAAACCTGAGTACCTTTTTCCAAGGCGAAACTTTAAGGAACACTTTATCTCCCACCTGATATTCAATGTCCCTTCGTTTCAAATCCGCATACGATTTTTGATGATCTGTGGCTGCTTTCAGACTTTCACGGATTACCTTTACTTTCTGTTCGGCATCCTTAATCAAATCAACTCCGAAAATTTTACTTTCACCGAGCTCGGTCCAAAACAATGGTGTACGGCATTTACGACCGTACAAAGCCTCGTAAGGTGCCATCTTAATACTTGATTGAAAACTATTGTTGTAAGCGAATTCAATCAAAGGTAAATACCGTTCCCATGAACTACTGAACTCGAGGATGCAACATCTCAACATATTCCCAAGTATCTGAATTATCCGTTCAGATTGACCATCGGTTTGGGGATGAAAAGCAGTGCTAAAATGCAGCTTGGTACCCAAAGCTTCTTGCAATTTCCTCCAAAATCGCGAGGTGAATCTCAGATCTCTATCCGACACGATAGAAATAGGTACCCCGTGTAATCTCACAATCTGAGAAACATACAATTCGGCTAGTTTATCCAATGAAAAATCCGTACGCACGGGGATAAAGTGAGCTTACTTAGTCAGTCTATCAACAACAACCCAAATCGCATCCTTCTTACTTGTTGACAATGGCAGTCCGGACACAAAGTCCATTGTGACTCGATCCCATTTCCACTCGGGTATCATGATCGGCTGAAGTAATCCTGAAGGCACTTGATGTTCCGCTTTCACTTGTTGACATATTAAACATCTCGAAACAAAGTCGAAGATGTCTCGTTTCATACCATGCCACCAAAACCAACGTTTCAAATCGTTGTACATTTTCGTACTCCCCGGGTGAATTGACATTCGGCTACAATGGGCTTCGTTCAGAATCATCGAAATGAGTTCTGAATTCCTTGGAACACACAAACGACTTCTGAACCTCAAACAATCATCATCATCAATTTGAAACTCCGATTCCTTGTTCGGAGCACACTCAGCCCGTTTTGCAACCAATTCATCATCAACTTTTTGGGCTTCACGAATTTGATGAATCAATAATGGTTTGGCTTTTAATTCAGCTACTAACACATTGTCGGGTAGAACAGACAAGTGCACACTCATCGCTCGTAAAGCAAACAATGATTTCCGGCTTAAGGCGTCCGCAACCACATTAGCCTTTCCCGAGTGGTAATCAATGACAAGCTCGTAATCTTTCAACAACTCAAGCCAACGTCTTTGTCGCATATTTAAGTCTCTTTGAGTCATCAAATATTTGAGACTTTTGTGATCCGAAAATACATGGCACTTCTCACCAAATAAGTAATGTCGCTATATTTTAAAGCAAATACGATGGCAGCTAGTTCAAGATCATGGGTCAGATAATTTTTCTCATGTGGCTTTAATTGTCTGGACGCATAGGCCACCACTCGACCTTCTTGCATCAATACGCAACCCAACCCAAGTAGGGATGCGTCACTATAAATGACAAACTCATTGCCTGATTCGGGTTGCACTAAATTGGAGCTTCAGTCAAATAAGTTTTTAGTTGATCAAACTTTTCTGACATTTCTCCGTCCATTCGAACTTAACATCCTTCTGAAGTAACTTCGTCATTGGTGTGGCTATCATCGAGAAACCTTTGACAAATCGTCGGTAATAACCGGCGAGCCCCAAAAAGCTCCGAACCTCAGTAATATTTCTCGGAGGTTTCCAGTTAAGTATGGCTGAAATTTTGTTTGGGTCAACTCGAATACCCGATGCGGATACTACATGACCCAAGAAGCTAGCCTCTCTTAACCAGAACTCACACTTGCTGAACTTAGCATATAACTGCTTATCCCGCAAAATTTGCAACACTAGCCTCAAATGCTCAGCATGTTCGGTCTCATCTCTTGAATAGACCAAGATGTCATCAATGAACACAACTACGAACCGATTCGAATATGGTCTGAAGATCCGATTCATCAAATCCATAAATACCGCAGGGGCATTAGTGAGCCCAAACGGCATCACTAAGAATTCGTAGTGACCATATCTCGTTCTGAAGGCAGTTTTGGGTATGTCCGAATCTCGAATTTGCAACTGATAATAGCCCGATCTCAAATCTATTTTTGAGAACATTGAGGCTCCCTTCAGTTGGTCGAACAAATCATCGATACGCGGTAACAGATATTTGTTCTTTATCGTCACTTTATTCAGTTGACGATAGTCAATGCATAACCTCATGGTTCCGTCCTTCTTTTTCACGAACAATACTGGTGCACCCCAAGGTGAGAAACTTGGTCGAGCAAAACCTCTATCCGTCAATTCTTGCAACTGAGCTTTCAACTCTTTTAACTCGGTTGGTGCCATACGATACGGAGCTATCGAAATCGGCATAGTCCCAGGTACAAGCTCAATACCAAACTCTACCTCCCGAACAGGTGGTAAACCCGGTAATTCTTCAGGAAAAACATCCGGGTATTCACAAACCACCGGCACAGATTCGGGTTTCTTTTCTAATTCTTTGTCATCAAGTACATACGCAAGGTATGCTTCGCACCCTTTTCTTACATATTTCTAGGCCAACATTGCTGATATTACAGCTGGCATCCCCTCCAAGTCCGTAGACTCAACTCGGATTACTTCGTTATTTGCGCACCTCAAATCAATATTCTTGCTTTTGCAATTCACAACCGCATCATGCGCGGTCAACCAATCCAAACCAAGAATAACATCAAATTCATCAAACGGCAAAAGCATCAAGTCCGCCGGAAAACAGGAACCTCGAATTTCTAGGGGACATTTCTTACACACTTTGTCGACAAGCACGTAACGACCCAAGGGATTTGACACCCGAATTACGAACTCAGTAGACTCAATAGGTAAAGTCTTACTGGATGCTAAGGTTTCACATATGTAAGAATGAGTAGAACCGGGGTCAATCAAAGCAATTACATTAGTATCAAAGAGAGTAAAAGTACCGGTAATAACATCAGGCGAAGAAGCATCCTCGCGGGCACGTATAGCATAAGCTCTAGCAGGCGCATGAGCCTCGGATCTGGTCGTAGCATCTCTAGATCCTCTCTGACCACCACTAGCATTGCCCGTATTTCCAGATGGTCTACCTCGAGCAGTGGTAGCACCCGGTTTCCCATTCTGTTCAAACAACCTCGGGCAATCTTTAATGAAGTGGTCAACTGATCCGCACTTGTAACAGGAGCGGTCAGGGAATCTACAACTCCCCGAATGCCATTTACCGCAATATCGACATTTCGTTCTGTCTCGACGTTCATTCCCAACACTGGCGACCGAAGTGCCTCGTGTACCCACAGGGGGTCGATCACGATCTCGTCTAAAAAGGCCCGAAGTGCCTCTAAACTGGCCCGCATCATCTCGAAATTTCTTC
This sequence comes from Gossypium hirsutum, assembly GCF_007990345.1. Lineage (NCBI taxonomy): Eukaryota > Viridiplantae > Streptophyta > Magnoliopsida > Malvales > Malvaceae > Gossypium > Gossypium hirsutum. The sequence goes on from NC_053428.1 coordinate 59,247,990, forward strand.
GATGCCTGTTGAAGAGACTTTCCCGAGGATCTTTTACGAAACTCTCCAGTTCCCTCATCAACTTTTTGTTTTTCTTTTCTAAGCTCTTCGGCTTAACAAGCTCACTCGACAAGTACTACGAACTCTCGTATTTCAAGAACGCCAACGAACATTTTTATATCTTCATTCAGCCCATCCTCGAAGCGTTTACACATAATAGCCACGGACGAAACACATTCCCGAGCGTATTTGCTAAGTCTAACAAATTTTCGCTCGTAATCAGTAACCGACATGGAACCTTGCTTAAGCTCAAGAAATTCCTTCCATTTTTGATCAACAAATCTCTGACTGATATACTTTTTCCGAAACTCAGTTTGGAAAAACTCCCAAGTTACTTGCTCTCGGGGCACAACAGAAGTCAGAGTACTCCACCAATAGTAGGCAGAATCACGTAGCAAGGAGATAGTACACTTTAGGCATTCATCGGGTGTACAAGATAGCTCATCGAGTACCCGGATAGTGTTGTCCAACCAAAATTCAGCTTGTTCGGCATCGTCGCTATCCGTAGCTTTAAATTCAGTAGCCCCATGTTTTCGGATTCTGTCAACTGGGGGCTTATTTGACCTTATTTGGTCAGTTACCGGAGGTATTGTAGGTGCGGGGGTTGTATTAGTCGGGAATGGAGGTTGTGGAACAGCCGTATTAGTTCGAATGTATTGGTTGAACCAATCATTCATCACGCTATAGAAAGCTTGTCTAGCTTCATCATTCGGGTTACTAGCATTAGGTTGAGAGTCCGCCGGCGCTGTCCCTTGTACGGGAGCAGACGCTACACTCTCAAGATCATCAGCTACCTCTCGGTCAGGATCGGGATCCATTACTATAAATAAACACATTTACAATTGTCAGAAATCACCACACTATCAAGTAATCACATAAAATGGCATGTATAGCTAGACCCAACGCATTACGGTAGTCCTAGAATCGACTAAACCGTAGCTCTGATACCAATCAAACGTAACACCCCGAACCCGAGACCGACACCGGAGTCGAACACGAGGTGTTAACAGACTTTAAACCCCTTATAAAAATATTTCCCAGATACTGCCAATCTGCGTACTAGTCGCTTTAAAAATCATATCTTGAGTTTCACAACTCGAAAATCAGTTTCGTGATTTTTCCCTGAAACTAGACTCATGTGCCCATCTACATATTTTTTTCTAGAATTTTTGGTCGGGCAAATTAGTACAGTTTATTAGTCAAAGTCTCCCATGTTACAGGGATCGACTACACTGACCTTTGCGCATTACGACCTGGATATCTCCCTGCACAGAGCTTCAATACTGATGTCGTTTGTTTCTATAGAAACTAGACTCAGAGAGGAATCTATACATATATGGTATGACTCCTAATTATCTCTGGTTAATTTATAATGAATTTCCAAATTCGGAACAGGAAATCCAGAAATCGTTCTGGCCCTGTCTCACGAGAACCTGAATATCTCTTAACATACTGTCCATATGATCGTTTCGTTACTTTCCTATGAAAGTAGATTCATCAAGGTTTGTTTACATAATTTATTCACTATTTAATTCCCTTCCTACTATTTTTAGTGATTTTCCAAATCTACATCACTGCTGCTGTCAGCATCTGCCTTTAAGGTAGACTTTACCTATTTCATGGCTTCCATGATTCAACTAGCCCTTTATGCATAAATAGCACAATTTATGAAAGTGATTAACCATTCCCATGGCCAATCCTTATCAAGCATATCCACACCAAATGATTATAACATTATACTCAAACACATATAAGCCATTTTCGCATGGCTATCCAAAATTTTACAAGTCCAAAGGGTCCACGACCCACAACAAACGGGTAGTCCTATACATGCCATTTCGAAGTTCAACCAAAATTGTACCAAAAGGGGGGGCTTTGATAGTGTGGGCGACTTTGACTTCAAGATCCCGAGTCCGATAGCTGGAGAACCAAATCTATAAAACAGAGGAGCAATGAACGGAGTAAGCAATTTATGCTTAGTAAGTTTTGAGCAAGGAATTCCAGCACAACAAAGTATAGCATTCATATAGCTAAACGGATAATTTTATATGCACAAATTTTCGATATCATACTTGCTTCACATTTCCAACCCTTATGTACATACACAAAAGATCAACTTAGCCAAAGGCCGGTAGCTCGTTTATCAACTGAGCGAATACTTATTTGTAAGGGCTCCACTAAATTCAAGAACATACGAAACATACCTCAATGTTGGGATGTTTCTAGAGCATTAACTGAAATTTTTACAGCAAGATCATTCATTCCCAAATCACGTACCTTCGGAATTTAACCGGATATAGCTCCTCGTTCAAATGCCTTCGGGACATAGCCCGGTTATAGTAACTCGCACAAATGCCTTCAGGACTTAACCCGGATTTAGTAACTCGCACAAATGCCTTCGGGCTTAGCCCGGAATTAGTATCTCGCACAAATGCCTTCGGATCTTAGTCCGGATATGGTCACTTAGCACAAAGCCTTCGGGACTTAGCCCGGACATCATTCAAATAACCATGCACATTTAACAATAAATCATGGCCCATTCGTATTTCATTTTCGTTAGCAAAACTCAAACACAAGACACTTATCATTCTTGTAATTTCGGCTCAATAGCCATACACACAAAGAGCATGATTTTGATTTGCTTAAAACATGATCTAATCAAATCTTAATTTAAGCTCTCTTACTCAAGAACTTACCTCGGGTGTTGTTGAACGATTCCGATAGCTATTCGACCACTTTTTCCTTCCCTTTATCGGATTTATTTCCCCTTTGCTCTTGAGCTTAATTAAACAAATAAATTGATTTAATCATTTGAGCATCGAAAAGAGGAACACAAGGCACTTAGCCCATATTTATACATTAGACATTAAAGTCACATATGTACGGAATCATGAATCAAACTCAACATTAGCCAATTTTCCCCCTTGGCCGAATATGCATGTCCATTTTGGGGCCGATTTCAACACTTAATACATTCTACAAGTATGGTCACTTGTATTGACTAAACACCCTTTTGTTTCAAGTTCAAAACTTGGCTAATACACACATATATACACTAGTAAAGCATCCTCTCCCTTTCCATCAATTTAACACATGCATTACTCATTAACCTACAAAAATTATATTCGGCCTTAGCACACAACTTGCTAGCCGATTCTTCCCCATCTAGCAACCAATGCACATGTGTGCTCACTCAAAAATGCTAAAAAGGAGATTCAAGAATCATCAATCCACCATCACATGCATCATTAACAAGCTTCATATTTAGCATGCAATGGCATTAACACAAAATCCACCTAGGCCGAATCTTAACTCATCTTCATGCCTCATCACCACAACATCAAACATCAACCAAGAATGATGCATCCATGGTCGAGTGTCATTTCCATCACATAGCAAGATTTAGACCATGGGCTAGGTAGAACTCAAGCTAACAACTAAAATATGCATGCATCTCATGGAACATCACCAAACATACCTTAGCCTAGTCACATGCATGGCCGAACCTCTTCAACCTTTCTTCTTCCTTCCTCCTTAAAATTTTTGGCCAAGGATGAACCAAAGGATGAGCATTTTTTTCTTTGTTTTTCTTTCTAGTTTCGGCAAAATGGGGGGACAACCACACACCTTTTTTTTTGTTTTCATCACATTTCCTTTCATTATTATGCCCATGCTCCTTATTTTATTTTTTTCCACCCATGATGCACCAACAAGACATGTCTATGACATGTCTTGCCCATCACACTTGGTCTACCATGCTTGTCATGGCCGACCACTACTAGTAGGGGAGAATTTGACATGCAAGTCCCCCCTTTTTCCACATGCTCTAATAGGTCCTTACGCATTGACCTATCACATTTTAAAATTTTCTCACTTAAGTCCTATTGACTAAATTCACATGCAATCGACTAATTCGAAGCTTGAAATTTTCACACATTCATAATTACATATTCTAGACAATAAATATCACATTCAAACATTTCGGTGACTCGGTTTAGCAGTCCCGAAACCACTTCCTGACTAGGGTCAATTTTGGGCTGTCACATTCACTCCATTCCATCATTTAAAATACAAACATTACTCAAAAATATCCCTAGTTCAAATTAGGCAATTACACAAATACACAAGCTGATTTTTTTTTTCATCTAAACTACTTACAAGAACATTAAACTATCTCAAACATTATTCATTTGTAATTATTCATTAAACTTGAAGACAACCATGTATCCTTTTCATTATCTACCATGGTCGAGAACTCAAATCCTCCCCAAAATCAAAATTTTAACATGGGTTAAATAAAGAACTTGGTAACCAACTTAAAATTAACTAAAATTTCAAGAACTAACATGAATTTCTTACCTTGATTCAAGCCTAAGATGACCGAATGGTGTTTTCTCCCCTTTCCTCCCTTAACATTCGGCTTAGAAGGAAATAAAGATGAATTCCTTGTTTTCTTCAACCATTTTCTATTTTTAATATCCTTATTCTATATTATAAAGCCATATAATAGAAAAAAAAATATATTATATAATAAATAACAACATGGCCGGCCACTAACTAGAATGGATAATTTGACATGCAAGTCCATACTTTTATAACATACATTAATAGACCATTACACATTAACCTATCACATTTCAAAAATGTCTCATATAAGTCCTATTTAATAAATTTCACATACAAATGACAAAAATCAAAGCATAAAACTTTCACACATGCATTTACACATATAATAAGCATAGAATATAACGGTTAATTATTTTTGTGACTCGGTTTTGTGGTCCCGAAAAAACTTTCTAACTAGGGTCAAATTAGGGCTGTCACAACTCTCCCCCAAATAAGAAATTTTCATCCCCGAAAATCTTTTCAGCGAATAAGTTAGGATATCGTTCTTTCATAGAGTCCTTAAGCTCCCAAGTAGCTTCTTCAACCCCATGTTTAAGCCACAGTACCTTTACTAATGAGATTTTCTTATTTCGTAGTTCTTTTACTTTACGAGCCAAAATACAAACCGGTTCTTCTTCGTAACTCAAATCAGATCAAATATCAACCTCAAATGAATTAATTACATGCGATGGACCAGATCTATAACGTCGAAGCATCGAAACATGAAAAACATTGTGAATCTTTTCAAGTTCAGGGGGCAAAATCAATCTGTATGCTATCGGCCCAACTCGTTCAGATATTTCATACGACCCAATGAACCTCGGACTCAATTTGCCCTTACGGCCAAACCTGAGCACCTTTTTCCAAGGTGAAACTTTAAGAAATACTTTGTCTCCAACCTGATACTCAATGTCCTTTCATTTTAAATCCGCATACGACTTTTGACGATCTGAAGTTGCTTTCAGACTTTCACGGATCACTTTTTCTTTCTGTTCAGTATCTTTAATCAAATCAACCCCGAAGATTTTACTTTCACTGAGCTCGATCCAAAACAACAGTGTACGGTATTTACGACCGTACAAAGCCTCGTAAGTTGCCATCTTAATGCTTGATTGAAAACTATTGTTGTAAGCGAATTCAATCAAAGGCAAATACCGTTCCCATGAACCACTAAATTCAAGGATGCAACATCTCAACATATCCTCGAGTATCTGAATTATCCGCTCGGATTGACCATCGGTCTGGGGATGAAAAGCGGTGCTAAAATGCAACTTGGTACCCAATGCTTCTTGCAATTTCTTCCAAAATCGCAATGTGAATCTCGGATCTCTATCCGACATAATAGAAACAGGTACCCCGTGTAATCTGACAATCTGAGAGACATACAACTCGGCTAACTTATCAACTGAGAAATCTATACGTACGGGAATGAAATGAGCTAATTTAGTCAATCTATCCACAACAACCCATATCGTATCTTTCTTTCTCGGTGACAAAGGTAACCCAAACACAAAATCCATCGCAACTCGATCTCACTTCCATTCAGGTATCATGATTGGCTGAAGCAATCCCGAAGGCACTTGATGTTCCGCTTTCACTTGTTGACATATCAAACACTTTGAGACAAAATAAAAAATGTCTCGTTTCATACCATGCCACCAATACTGACATTTCAGATCATTGTACATTTTTGTGCTACCAGGATGGACCGACATTCGACTATTATGAGCTTCGCTCAAAATCATCGAAATAAGTTTCAAATTTCTTGGAACACACAATCAACTTTTGAACCTCAAACAATCATTGTCGTCAATTAGAAACTCTGAATCCACATTCGAAACACATTCAGCTTGTTTAGCAACCAATTCATCATCGACTTTCTGAGTTTCACATATTTGATGAATTAATAACGGTTTGGCTTTTAAGTCAGCTACTAACACATTATCGGATGAAACGGACAAGTGTACATTCATCGCTCGCAAAGCAAATAGTGACTTGCGACTTAAAGCATCGACAACCACGTTAGCCTTTCCCGGGTGATAGTCAATGACAAGTTCATAATCTTTCAACAATTCAAGCCAACGTCTTTGTCTCAGATTCAAATCTCATTGAATCATCAAATATTTGAGGCTTTTGTGATCCGAATATACATGACATCTCTCTCCAAACAAGTAGTGTCGCCATATTTTCAAAGCAAATACAATGGCAGCTAATTCGAGATCATGGGTCAGATAGTTTTTCTCATGTGGCTTCAATTGCCTTGAATCGTAAGCTACAACTCGACCTTCTTGCATCAATACACAACCCAACCCATTTAAGGACCCATCATTGTAAATGACAAACTTTTTACCGGATTCAGGCTGCACTAACACTGGAGCTTCAGTCAAATAGGTTTTCAGTTGGTCGAAACTTTTCTGGAACTTTTCTGACCATTCAAACTTAACATCTTTCTGAAGTAGCTTCGTCATTGGTGTGGCTATCATCGAGAAACCCTTTACAAACCATCTGTAGTAACCGGCAAGTCCCAAAAAGCTTCGAACTTCAGTAACATTTCTAGGAGGCTTCCAATCAAGTATGGCTGATATTTTACTCGGATCAACACGAATACCCGATGCAAATACCACATGCCCCAAAAAGCTAACTTCTCTCAACCAGAACTCACATTTACTGAACTTAGCATATAACTGCTTGTCCCGTAAAATCTGCAACACTAATCTCAGGTGCTCAGCATGTTCGGTTTTATCTCACGAATAGATCAAAATGTCGTCTATAAACACAACTACAAACCGGTCCAAATACTGTCTGAAGATACGATTCATCAAGTCCATAAATACCACAGGGGCATTAGTGAGCCCAAATGGTATCACTAAGAACTCGTAGTGACCGTATCTCATTCTGAAAGTAGTTTTAAACACATTTGAGTCTGGAACTCGCAACTGATAATAACCCGATCTCAAATCTATCTTTGAAAACACTGAGGCTCCCTTCAGCTGATCAAACAAATCATCAATACGCGGTAACGGATATTTGTTCTTTATTGTCACTTTATTTAATTGACGATAGTCGATGCACATTCTCATAGTTCCGTCTTTCTTTTTCACAAACAATACTGGTGCACCCCAAGGTGAGAAACTCGGTCGAGCGAAACCTCTATCCGTCAACTCTTGCAACTGAGCTTTCAATTCCTTCAATTCGGTTGGTGCCATACGATACGGAGCTATCGAAATTGGTGTAGTCCCAGGTACAAGTTCAATGCCAAACTCTACCTCTCGAACAGGTGGTAATCCTGGTAATTCCTCAGGAAAAACATTCGAATACTCACAAACCACTGTCACTGATTCAAGTTTCTTTTCTGACTCTTTACTATCAAGTACGTACGCAAGATATGCTTCACACCCCTTTTTTACATATTTCTGAGCCAACATCGAGGATATTACTGCTGGTAACCCGTTCAATTTAGTAGACTCAACTCGGATTATCTCATCATTAGCACATCTCAAATCAATAGTCTTTCTTTTGCAATTCACAACTACATCATGTACGGTCAACCAATCCATACCAAGAATAACATCAAATTCATCAAACGGTAAAAGCATCAAATCGGCTACAAAACAGGAACCTCAGATTATCAGGGGACATTTCCTGCACACTTTGTCCACTAGAACATATCGACCCAAGGGATTCGTGTAACACCCCGTACCCGAGACCGTTGCCGGAGTCGAACACGAGGTGCTAACAGACTTAATTCATTTATTTTCTCGGTCCATTTTAAAAATTTCCAGACAAGCTGGCTAACTGCGTCACTGTCACCTTAAAAATCATATCTTGAGTTCCAAAACTCGAAAACCAGTTTTGTAAATTTTTCCTGAAACTAGACTCATATATCCATCTACAAATTTTTTTATAAAATTTTTGGTCAGGCAAATTAGTACAGTTTATTAGTTAAAGTCTCCCCTGTTACAGGGTTCAACTATTCTGACCTTCATGCATTACGACTTGGATATCTCCCTGTACAGGGCTTCAATACTTATGCCGTTTGTTTCTAAAGAAACTAGACTCGAAAAGGAATCTATACATATATGGAATGACTTCTAACTATCTCTGGTTAATTTATAATGAATTTCCTAAGTCCAAACAGGGAATCCAGAAACCGCTCTGGCCCTGTTTCACGAAAACTCTAAAATCTCATAAAATACTGTTCATATGATCGTTTCATTACTTTCCTATGAAAATAGATTCATCAAGGTTAAATTACATAATTTATTCACTATTTAATTCCATTCTTACTATTTTTAGTGATTTTTTCAAATCCACACCACTGCTGCTGCCAGCATTTGTTTTTAAGGTAAACTTTACCTATTTCATGGTTTTCCATGAATCAACTAGAGTTTGTCATACATAGCATCAAAATAATCGTAATTAACCATTCCCAATGGCTAATCGTTACCAAACATTTCCAACCTCTTAATGAACAACATACAAAACGATTATAATGCTATGCTCAAAGTGTATATAAGCCATTTTCGCATGGCTATCCAAATTTATACAAAACCAAAGGGTACATGACCAACAACAAAAAGGGCAGTCCTATACATGCCATTTTTAGAGTTCAACCAAAAGTGTACCAAAAGGGCTTTGATAGTGTGGACGACTTCGACTTCGACTTCGACAATCCCGAGTCCGATAGCTGACGAACCAAAATCTATAAAACAGAGAATCAAAGAAACGGAATAAGCATTTAATGCTTAGTAAGTTTTGAGCAATGAAATTAGGCACAACTGAAGTATAGCATTCATATAACTAAACGGATAATCTCATATACACATATTTTCAAAAATTAGTACTACTTCACATTTCCAACCCTTATATTCATACATAAGGGATCAACTTAACCAAAGGCCGGAAGCTCATTAATCGACTGAGTGAATAATATTTAAACGGAATCACTACTCAAATGCATATACGAAACGTACCTCATCGTTGGGATTTTACGAGCGTATTAATTGAAATTATTACAGCAAGATCGCTCATTCCCAACCAAGTACCTTCGGGGTTTAGCCGGATATAGCTATTCGCTCAAATGCCTTCGGGACTTAGCCCGGTTATAGTAACTCGCACAATTGCCTTCGGGACTTAGCCCGGTTATAGTAACTCGCACAAATGCCTTCGGGACTTAGCCCGGAATTAGTCATTAGCACAAATGCCTTCGGGACTTAGCCCGGTTATCATCCGAATATCCATGCACATATCAATAAATCATGACACATCTCTATTTCAATTTCATAACTAGAATTCAAACACAAGTCACTTATCAAGCATTATCATTTTTGGCTCAATAGCTACATACAAGAGCATGATTTTGATTTACTTAAAACATGATCTAATCGAATCATAATCTAAGCTCCATTAGTCAAAGACTTACCTCGGATGTGGTCGAACGATTTCGGCAGCTATTCGATCACTTTTTCCTTTCCCTTATCCAACTTTGATCCTCTAAGCTCTTGAACTTAATAAACAAATAAATTTATTCAATTACTTATCCAACTTTACTAGATACAAGTATCTATTTATTTAGATTCATTTCGAACTAATATTAGGCAACCGATCATATATTCTCCCCATGGCGATATTCAAACATTGTAGCCAAAGAATCACAATTATCGAATGTTTAACTATGATCGGACATATGATATTACCCGTATGTCTTAAGCTAATTGCCGAACCTATTGCCTCAATTCATGTACATATCAAATATAGTAATCCTTACTTGAACTATTAACCAACCTTATCAATGAACAATTATACTTAAAATACCATATATATATATTCATAAGTGCATAGATACTATGTTACCAACAATTATTTCCTTGCTTAGCAGCCGAACCAATATACACATTACTTCATATCTACCCGTCACGTTTACTCTACTTAAACCAAATAAACTTGCACATAAGGTCCTTGGCCGAACCTCACTAAAAACAGTCAACCAAAATCTTAGTATTTATCTTGTGTATAACCTTATTTACCTTCCAAAAATCACAAAAACATCAAACTCTTAATGTTTATGTACAAGGCCGAATCTTAACATGATCCAACCTCCAACTCATTCATTTCAATCACTCACACGGCATTTGTTCAATTCTGTAGACAAATCTATGTTTGGCCATTGTACTCATGAGCATTAAAATTTATAATTTGACTACTTAAACCCTTCTCTTCAACAATTCTTCATAAAACATAAAGATTATAACCCAATCTCATCCTTTAATAACTAAAACCGAATGCTCAAGCCATCACCAAGATTTCGAAATTTTGCCATGGGTTGTGTAAGAAATTAGCTAATTAACTAGAAACAAGTTTAAAATTTAATAATCTAACACAACATACTAACCTTCCCTTAAGCTCAAGGTGACCGAAACCTCTCTTCTTCCTTTCTTCAATTCGGCCAAGAAGAACCAAAGAATGAAGCCCATTTTTTTCTTCTAGTTACGGCAAAATGGGGGAACAACCACACACTTTTTTTTTGTTTCTCCTCCTACTAACACTAATATTTTATTGCCCATGTTCTTTATTTTATTATTCCTAACATAAAGCATTAACCCAACATGTTTATGACATGTTTTAGCCATAACATTTTGTCCACCCTCATGCTCATGGCCGGCCACTACTAATTAGGTGTAACACCCCATACCCGAGACCGTTGCCGGAGTCGGACACGAGGGGTTCACAGACTAAATTCGCTTACTATCGCAGTCCATTTTAAAATTTTCCAGGCAGTTGGCTAACTGCGACACTGTCACCTTAAAAATCATATCTTGAGTTTCACAACTCGAAAATCAGTTTCGTAATTTTTCCCTGAAACTAGACTCATATACCCATGTACATATTTTTTTCTAGAATTTTTGGTCAGGCCAATTAGTACAGTTTATTAGTCAAAGTCTCCCATGTTACAGGGATCGACTACACTGACCTTTGCGCATTACGACTTGGATATCTCCCTGCACAGGGCTTCAATACAGATGCCGTTTGTTTCTATAGAAACTAGACTCAGAGAGGAATCCATACATATATGGCATCACTCCTAATTATCTCTGGTTAATTTATAATGAATTTCCAAATTCGGAACAGGGAATCCAGAAACCGTTCTGGCCCTGTCTCACGAGAACCTGAATATCTCTTAACATACTGTCCATATGATCATTTCGTTACTTTCCTATGAAAATAGATTCATCAAGGTTCGTTTACATAATTTATTCACTATTTAATTCCAATCCTACTATTTTTAGTGATTTTCCAAATCTACATCACTGCTGCTGCCAGCATCTGCCTTTAAGGTAGACATTACCTATTTCATAGTTTCCATGATTCAACTAGCCCTTTTAGCATAAATAGCACAAATCATGATAGCGATTAACCATTCCATACCAAATGATTATAACATTATGCTCAAACATATATAAGCCATTTTCGCATGGCTATATACATTAACCAAAATATTCTTCCGCCATTAGTCTATTTTATACATGCCATAAGACAATCCGAAACATAGCAGTACCAAACAGTGGATAGTGATAGTGTGACTAGTTGCTGACGATCCCCGAGCCTGTAGCTTCGCAATGAGATCTATAAAACAGAGGAAACAGAGTAAACGGAGTAAGCATTACAATGCTTAGTAAGTTTTAAGCAATGTCAACAGATAACAATCAAATTATAACATAGTTGTTCATATTTTTATTTCACTCTTCCTTCGGGCATACCATCCCTTTACCGAATCTGCACATCTCATCATATACAATAGGCAGATAAACTTTCACATAAAAGTGAGCTCATGTGACATAGATATATCGTATGATTTCACATCACCTCTCACACTGATCCGATGTCACATAATCATAGGAATAGTCTCATAGATTGCTCTCGTATGCATCACATAACTACCTTATGATTTAGTGCAAATCAAGCTCACATATAAACTTGGAGTACATACCTGTTTAACCTTTCGCATCGAATATATTTATAAGCAATTCTTATTACGAAGTCTTACCCGGACATAATCTCCACACGAAGTTATCGGGTCTTTAGAGCTCGGATATAGTACAAGCACGAAGCTTAAGGACATTAATCAGTGATAATATTCTCGCATAAAGCCTGCGGGGTTTTAACCCTGATATGGTACTGACACAAATGCCCTTCGGGACTTATCACATTTATACACTTTCACATCCATCACGTTGGCCACTCGGCCCTGTCACATATATATACACTTCCACATTCATCACATCGGCCATTAGGCCTTATCACACATATACACTCTCACATTCATCACGTTGGCCACTCGGCCCTGTCACATATATATACACTTCCACATTCATCACATCGGCCATTAGGCCTTATCACATATATACACTTTCACATTCATCACATCGGCCATTAGGCCCTATCACATATATATACACTTTCACATTCATCACATCGGCCATTAGGCCTTATCACATATATACACACTTTCACATTCATCACATCGGCCATTAGGCCTTATCACATATATACACTTTCACATTCATCACATCGGCCATTAGGCCTTATCACATATATATACACTTTCACATTCATCACATCGACCATTAGGCCTTACTATCATTTCATATTCGAATACTCATAAACTTACAATATCACGATTTAGAATTCAAGTATGGGTTTAATCAATAGCTTATGAGCAACTAAAACAAGTTTATCAAGGTTCACAACATAATCTCAAATTCAGCACAAGCTGTTTTTCCTGAGCAATAGTCACTAAATTATTTATAACTGGAGCTACAAAACTCCAAATCACTTTCCGTTAATTTTTCCTGAATATAGACTCGTATATCTTCCATCCATAAAATTTCCAGAATTTTATGTTCTGCCAATCAATACCAGATTTTTCTTAAAGTTTCCCCTGTTTCACTATTTGACTAATCTGACCACTCTTCACTACGAATCAAATTTCTCATTTTACAGAATTCAAAATGTGTTGTATTTGATTTCATTTGAAACTAGACTCATTAAGGAGTCTAAGCATATAAATTTTATCTTATAACCATTTTTTTACAATTTATAATTATTTTCTAAAAACAGAACAGGGGATTTCAGAGTCATTCTGACACCGTCTCACACAACTTTAAATATCTCATTATCGGAAATTCCTTTGCTTACACGGTTTCTTTTATAAGAAACTAGACTCATTAAGCTTTAATTTCATGTCTCATTCAGCCTATAATTCAAGTTCATAAATTTATGGTGATTTTCTAAAGTCACGTTACTGCTGCTGTCCGAAGCAGACTATTTCAAATTACCCTTAAATTCCCAAGCTCAAACACATAAGAACTTACCATTTGAGCTTAGAACATATCATGGCCACGTCATATCTTATTAAATCAACTCATCATGTCCTATTATAATTGGATTTACTCAACGTTTAAACACTTAAAACTTACCTCGGATATACTTGAACGGTTGCGGAAAGGCTACTCAATTACTTTCTCTTTTCCCCTATCCAACTTCGACCCTCTTTGCTCTTGAGCTTAATATAAAACAAATAGATTTATTTAATTACTTAACCAATATCATTTACTATTTAATCACTTAGCAAATAGGCAATTTAATTTAATACATGTATATCATATAGTTAAGCTACAAATGACCTTAATAACTAGTTATTTAAACACGATATATATATTCCCTACTCATGCACAACCGAACACATTATTAGGCTACAATTATTCAATACTACAATTATAGCATCATCATATAAATAAACCCATAATGACCTAATATACTTTCTTGTCGAGCCACAATTAAGGCACAAACTAATCATTTCAATGTAAGATACAATCATATACATTGTCATTGCATCCATTTCATAATAATTAGTACCCACTCGAATATATATATATTTTTGCATTTTAGCAAAAACACATTCCCAACTAAAGCATTAATCAAACCGGTTCATTTACCCAAGTATCTCATGCACTTACACAACAAACAAAATTTTCAAATTGAGCTAATTACATGACCGATTATACCTCATAACTATCATCATTATCAAACCATTTCCAACACATTTAACACTTTGAAAGACACCCAATCAACCCATAACCGAATGCATCATTTCCAACCAATAACAAATATTAATTCATGGGCTATGAAAGGAGCTTAACAATTAACTCAAATTCACATAAATTATCAAGAAATAAAAACAACATACCTCCAATTAGAAACACCAAGGCCGAATATCCAAGAACCTTTTGTTTTATTAAACACTCAAGCTCAATCATCTTCATGCCTCATCACCACAACATCAAAACACCAACCAAGAAAGACAACACCCATGGCCGAATATCATCTCCATCACATAGCAAGATTTAGACCATGGGCTAGGTAGAACTCAAACTAACAACTAAAACATGCATGCATCTCATGGAACATCATCAAACATACCTTAGCCTAGTTACATGCATGGCCGAATCTCTTCAACCTTTCTTCTTCCTTCCTCCTTCAAATTTTCGGCCAAGGTGTTAAAGGATGAACACCCTTTCTTTTTTTTTTCTTTTCTTTGTCTAGTTACGGCAAATGGGGGGGGGACGGATGAGACAACTTTGTTTTCATCACCCCTCCCTTTTCATTACTTAATTACTAACCCTTTATTTATTCTTTCTAACATAACACACTAAGCCAACATGTTCCCAACATGTTTCCACCCATAGCATGGCCGGCCACTAGCTCAAATTTTGGGTAATTTGACATGCAAACCCATCATTTTCATAACATGCATTAATAGGCCACTTCACATTTGCCTAGCACATTTCTAAATTTTCTCACATAAGTCCTATTTAATAAAATTCACTTACAATTAACAAAATTCAAACATGAAATTTTCACACATGCATATATACATATAATAAGCATCAAATATGATGGCTAATTATTAGTATGACTCGGTTTTGTGGTCCCGAAACCACTTCCCGACTAGGGTCAATTTTGGGATGTCACATTAGGGGGGAAAATTGACATGCAAGTCCACCCTTTTGATTACATGCACTAATAGATCCTTATAGATTAACCTATCACATTTCAAAAGTGTCACACATAAGTCCTATTAACTAAATTCACATGCAATTAACTAAATCGAAGCTTTAAACTTTCACACATTCATATTCATATATTTTAGACAGTAAATATCATATTTAAATAATTTGGTGACTCGGTTTAGCGGTCCCAAAACCCCTTTCCGACTAGGGTCACTTTAGAGCTGTCACAATTCGACACTCGAATCACGAACTCAGTAGACTCAATAGGTAGAGTCTTACTGGATGCTAAAGTCTCACATGCATATGAATGAGTAGAACCAGGGTCAATCAATGCAATCACATCAGTATCAAAGAGAGTGAAAGTACCGGTAATAACATCAGGCGAAGAAGCATCCTCGCGTGCGCGTATAGCGTAAGCTCTAGAAGGAGTACGAGCCTCGGATCTGGTCGTAGCATCTCTAGTTCCTCTCTGACCGCCGCTAGCATTTCCTGCATTTCTAGGTGGCCTACCTCTTGCTGTAATAGTACTCAGTTTCCCACTCTGATTCACATTCTGCTCAGACAATCTCGGGCAGTCCTTGATAAAGTGGTCACTGATCCACACTTATAACAGGAGCGGTCATGAAATCTACAACTCCCTGAATGCCATTTTCAACAAAACTTACACTCGGTCCTATCCTGACGATCATTTCCAACACTGGCAACTGAAGTGGCTCGCGTACTCACAGGGGGTCTATCACAGTCTCGTTTGGAAAAGCCCGAAGTGTTCTTAGATTGGCCCGAATCATCTCGATATTTCTTAGTGACTGCTGAAAGGGCTTTCCTGAAGATATTTTATGGAACTCTCTAGATCCATCTTCAGCTTTTCTTTTCTCTTTACTGAGCTCTTCGGCTTTGCAAGCTCGCTCGACAAGTACTACAAACTCTCTGATTTCAAGGATGCCAACAAACAGTTTTATATCTTCGTTCAATACATCTTCGAAACGTTTACACATAATAGCTTCTGAAGAAACACATTCTCGGGCATACCGGCTAAGTCTCACAAATTTTCGTTCATAATCAGTAACTGACATGGAACCCTGTTTAAGTTCAAGAAATTCCTTCCGTTTCTGATCGATAAATCTCTGGCTAATATACTTTTTCCGGAACTCAGTCTGGAAGATCTCCCAAGTCACTCACTCTTTGGGCATAACAGAAACAAATGTATTCCACCAATAGTAGGCAGAATCACGTAGCAAAGATATAGAACATTTTAGGCATTCATCGGGTGTGCAAGACAGTTCATCGAACACTCGAATAGTATTGTCCAACCAAAATTCAGCTTGCTCAGCATCATCACTATAATTCAGCTTGCTCAGCATCATCATTATCTGTAGCTTTAAATTCAATAGCCCCGTGCTTTCGAATTCTGTCAACCGGGGGCTTATTCAACCTCATCTGATCAATTACCGGAGGTATCGCAGGTGCAGGGGGTGTATTATTCTGGAGTGGGGGTTGTGGAGCAGCCGTATTAGTTCGAATGTATTGGTTGAACCAATCATTCATCACATTATAAAAGGCTTATCTAGCCTCGTCATTTTGATTGCTCGCAATAGGTTGAGAGTTCACCGGCGCTGTCCCGTGCGCAGGAGCAAGCGCTACACTCTCGATATCATCAGCTACCGCTCGATCAGGATCGGGATCCATTACTATACGAAAACACATATTTAACTGTCAGAAATCATCACACTATCGTATTATCACATAATGGCATGTATGGATAGACTCATATACGCTACGTTAGTCCTAGAATCGACTAAACCGTAGCTCTGATACCAATTCAAATGTAACACCCCTAACCTGAATCAGATCGCCGGATTAAGGTTAAGAGGTATTACCGAACTAAACATTTAATAATCTCATTCACATTGTAAATAAACATAAACAGAGATCGAGCTGAAATACATACTGATATTTAAGTTATACGCCCTTTTCGTATGGCCAAAATATTTACAATTTCAAAACATCGTTATCATCAGCCTAACCTATACATGCCATATCGAGTCCAAAATATAACTGTACCCAAAAAGATCGATAGTGTGATGAACTGCTGACGATCCCCGAGTCGGTGGCCAAAATCAATAATCTATAAAACAGAGAAATAAAGAACAGAGTAAGCTTTCAAAGCTTAGTAAGTTTTAAGGAATACAAACAATTAAAACTTGTCATTTAAATCGAGCATTTAGTACCAAAAAAAACTAATATTCTAATTAGTAATCACTTGGCCGAATATACACAAGTACACCAATTAAAAAGCCAATTGGTCGAATATATATGTACATAAATATAAGAATACACAAAGAAATTTCAGCACATACTTTACTTTACTTTATAGCTCATACAATTAATTTAAGTCACATACTTTCATGTAATGACAGACATCGACCGAATAGGTCATACTCTTATTCGTAGATATAATAATTATTCACACACATATATCGTTCTTTGATACTAATAATTCACTTTAAAAATCAATTCACATATGAGTACATTATACGTACTTGACTATCATAATGTATCATACATAATCAATAGTAGTTTACCTCAAACTTTCGAATTCATAATCTTACTTGAATCACTGGCGTTAAGCCTGCTAGGTTTAAAACCCGAATCCAGTCACCAGCACAAAACCTGCGGGACTTTAAGCTCAGATATAATACCAGCACTAGGCCTGCGGGATTTAACCCGGATATAATACCAGCACGAAGCTTGCGGGATTTAACCCGGATATAATACCAGCACGAAGCCTGTGGGATTTAACCCGGATATAATACCAGCACGAAGCCTGCGGGATTTAACCCGGATATATTTCTAGCATATAGCCTACGGGTCTTTAAGCCCGGATACACATCAAATATCATGCATATTTAATCATAAATTAACACATCTCATTCAACATATCACATTAGCAGTCATTTGCCACATTCGGATATAAGCTCCATATGAACACCATCATTTACATTTCGGTTCAAAAGTCATACATAAATATCACATATCAATTTCACCATTCAAACTTAACCCATAGTGACCATTCGACTATAAGTCATATACATAAATTATTTGTCACACAACTTAATTCAAGTAGAACCAAAAGGTCACAATTCATCTAATATATACATATCAAGGCATCATCAATTATATACTAAAGGTGATTACTCAAAAGTTACCTCGGATATACTTGAACAGTTGCGGAATGGCTACTCGATTACTTTCTCTTTTGCCCATCCAACTTCGACCCTCTTTGCTCCTGAGCTTATTTTAAAACAAATAGATTTATTTAATTACTTATCAAATAGGAAATTTAATTTAATACATGTATATCATATAATTAAGGTACAAATAACCTTAATAATTAACTATTAAACACCATATATATATATATCCCTACTCATGCACAACCGAACACCTTACTAGGCATTATCAAGTTTATAATTATAAGCATGTCTACGTTAAGACCAATTATGGATTTAATAAATTCTACAAGTATGGTTATTTATATAATTTGATAAATAATCACACACATACAACCACATATATATATAACATGTTCAAGTATAATATTATAAATTAAATACATACATATCCAATTATCAAATTATATACAAGTGTCAAATTACAAATTAAAAGGAAAATAAAATTAAAGCATAAATTTTGCTATGGTATAATCATATTAAAACAATTTATTTATTTATCAAATTCAGACACAACAAAATTAGATTTAGATATCAAAACTCAAAATTAGTTTATAACTATTTAAATTACTTAAACATCCAACACCCAATTTCTTTAACCAAGCACATTTTCGGCAATGACAAGGCAATATAACAACCTTTAATCCAACTTATAATTTATGCATAACACATTCCAAGCATTCACTCCATTCCATCATTTAAAATACAAACATTACTCAAAAATATCCCTAGTTTAAATTCGGCAATTACACAAGTACACAAGCTGATTTTTTTTCATCTAAACTACTTACAAGAACATTAAACTATCTCAAACATCATTCATTTGTAATTATTCATTAAACTTGAAGACAACCATGTATCCTTTTCATTATCTACCATGGCCGAGAACTCAAATCCTCCCCAAAATCAAAATTTTAACATGGGTTAAATAAAGAACTTGGTAACTAACTTAAAATTAACTAAAATTTCAAGAACTAACATGAATTTCTTACCTTGATTCAAGCCTAAGATGATCGAATGGTGTTTTCTCCCCTTTCCTCCCTTAACATTCGGCTTAGAAGGAAATAAAGATGAATTCCTTGTTTTCTTCACCCATTTTCTATTTTTAATATCCTTATTCTATATTATAAAGCCATATAATAGAAAAAAATGCTAACTAAAATATATATATTATATAATAAATAACAACATGGCCGGCCACTAACTAGAATGGATAATTTGACATGCAAGTCCATACTTTTATAACATGCATTAATAGACCATTACACATTAACCTATCACATTTCAAAAATGTCTCATATAAGTCCTATTTAATAAATTTCACATACAAATGACAAAAATCAAAGCATAAAACTTTCACACATGTATTTACACATATAATAAGCATAGAATATAATGGTTAATTATTTTTGTGACTCGGTTTTGTGTTCCCGAAACCACTTTTCGACTAGGGTCAAATTAGAGCTGTCACACCAACTTTGTAGATGATGTGGCCACTCCGAATCCCTCACAGCTCCAAGCCCACTATGGTTGGGGATTTCCTGCAGAGATGAAAATAAAGGGTGAGTTCAATTAACTCAGTGTGTAACATAACCCAACCATAGCCCAAAACAGATCAAACCTCAGAGCCAGACTTATCTGGGCCTTGGCCTAGTACAGAAATCAGAATGAAACCCATAGGCCCATAGCAGATATAGAACAAATATATCATGAATGCAGAAATCCCAACCCAAGCCATCCATAACACCCCCGTACCAACCTTACACCATGTGGGGAGACTACTCGACCCACCCAACCGCTACACACCATAGAAATTGCAGCGAGGCTGCTAGATATTGTAACAAAGTCACCAGATACAGATATTGTGGCTGGGCCACCAGAATAGATATATATATGTGGCGAAGCCACCAGATTGCAGCGAGGCTGCCAGATATTATGACGAAGTCACCAGAACAGATATATGTGGTGAGGCCACTAGATTGCAGTGAGGCTGCCAGAACGCTTCCTCCATCAATATAAACCCATGTCCCATGCAACAGAAATAATATGTCATGGCATACGTATACAGAAAGAGAACACCATGCTTTTCAGAAAAAAATAACCCTAGAGGTAAAATCGTAATTTTGCATGCATAAGTGTATTTCAGTAATTATTACCTATTGCTAAGGTTTCATGCTCATTCTAATGTTTAGTAATCAGAAGTACTTACCTCGTCTTTTTACCAAAGTGGGCTTGTTGGCCCATTGGCCCGTTTTCAGCCCATTAAGCCCAAAAATACCATTGTGTACAAAAATGAACACTCTGCACTCTAATCATCCAAATGCACCATATTCATTAACAACTGTCTCACGAGCACTCGCACGCTCGCGAGTTCACAAAATACCAATGTTTCGGTATTTCGACTTTTACCGATTCAATCTAAGGGAGGGTGTCATTTACACACCTGGTTGATGACGATTGATGATGATATCTCCCACACGGTAATCCTGTTAGGAGACTGCAGCTAAACCACACTCCAAACACTCTTAGCTGACGCGCAACCCAAACGAACACGTCACAAAGCGAAAGGGATCAGCCAAGAAGGGTATGCCTACTTTCCTCATGGTTTGCTCCATTTAAAGCCAGCTCTCTATCTACTCTTATGTTAGCTTCCCGATGTCGGATCCCTCCATCACCAGAGTTTAAAACCAACACCAACTCTTACCGTCCCAACATAGCAAAATAATCAACCTTTGCGTGCCAAGGGATTCAAACCAAAGTCCTCTCACATGCCAACTCATGCCACCACCACTAGGCCATCAACTCATTTGTGTCATAAATCCAACACATTAAACTTTAAAGCGCACCTACTTGCTTCTAGATTTATTGAAAAGAAAAACCAAAATATATTGCAAGAGCCAAAACTTGAACCTTGGACCCCTTGCTTCCTCTATGGCATCACTTCCTTGTCCCCTAAGTGGCGCCACCTTGCCACTACACCACACTCCTTTTTGTGTCATCTTTTACCCCTTTACTCTTAAAAGCCCAAACGCCAATTGCATCACCTATTCATAAAATTAAAATTTCAAAGACTACCACGAATTTAACTTAAGTTTGGGCCTTCCAAAGGCCCATTATCCTACTAAAATATATATATAACCAACCAGAACACACACAAATTTTAAAAATCACAGAAACACAAAAAACCCAAAAATTGGGGCGTTACAGATAGTATCCCGATCTCAGATCTATATTTGAAAATACAAAAGCTCCTTTCAACTGACCGAACAAATCATCAATTTGCAGTAGAGGATACTTGTTCTTAATAGTCACTTTATTTAACTGACGATAATCAATGCACATTCTCATTGTGCCATCTTTCTTTTTCACAAACAAAACTGGAGCACCCTAGGGAGAAAAGCTCAGTCGTGCAAAACCTCTGTCTGTCAATTCTTGTAACTGAGACTTTAATTCTTTCAATTCTATCAGAGCCATCCTATACGAAGTTATTGAGATTGGGGTCATCCTCGGCACTAACTCAAAGCTAAACTCAACTTCTCAAATCGAAGGTAATCCCAGAAGTTCTTCAGGAAACACATCAGGAAATTCACAAACAACAGGTTGTGATTCTATTTTCCTTTCTGTCACTTTCATATCAATCACATATGTGAAATAAGCTTCATATCCCTTTTTCACATAATTCAGAGCTTTCATCAAAGATATCACAGCCCATATCCCATTCAAATCACTGGATTCAATTCAGACTATCTCATTATTCTGACTTTTCAATTCAATAGTTTTTCGTTTGCAATTCACAATAGCATTATGCAAAGTTAACCAATCCATACCCAGAATTATATCAAACTCGTCAAAAGGTAGCAATATCTGATTGGCTGAAAAACAAACATCTCGAAACATCAACGGATAACTCTTGCATACTTTGTCAACCAATACATTGTGGATAATCTAATTATAAATTTAGTAGACTCTAGAGGCAAGGTCTTACTGGAAACTAAATTCATATATACATGCGAATGTGTCGATCTTGGATCTATCAATGCAATCACAGAAGTATCATAAAGAGTAAATGTACCAGTAATGACATCTAGAGATGAAGCTTCCTTGCGAGTGTGAATAGCATAAGCTCTGGCAGGTGCTCGATTTTCAGATCTCACAATGGTGTCTTTATTTCTTCTCTGGCTACCACTCATGTTACTTGTGTTTTTGGGTAGTCTACCTCTAGCAGTAGTGTTACTTAGCCTCGTATTTTACACTGTATCTTGCTCGGTCAACTCAGGGCATTCACGAATGAAATGATCTAATGATCCACATTTGAAACAAGCTGAATCATTCAATCTACAACTACTGGGATTTCATTTACCGCAATGTTTACACTCAGGTTGATTTGGTCTGACATTTCTAACACTAGTTACTGAAGTAGCTTTTGAATTCACAGGTGGCCTCTCTCAGTCTCGTCTCTAATAACCCATAATAGCCTTTGAACGGCTAGAATCATCTTGAAATCCCTTTGATGTTGACTGAAATGACTTATTTGATGATCTTTTTCATAATTCTCTAGCTTTCGAGTCGGCTTTTCTTTTTTTTTCCTGAGTTTCTCAGCTTTACATGCTTGTTCAACAAGTACAACGAACTCTTTTATTTCCAGAATCCTAACTAACAGATGAATGTATTCATTCAAGCCATCTTCAAACCTTTTACACATTATTGCTTCAGTTGAGACACATTCCCGTGCTTATTGACTCAATCTAACAAACTCTCGCTCGTGTTCTATAACGGACATACGGCCTTGTTTCAGTTCAAGAAACTTTTTGCGTTCCTAATCTATGAATCTCTTTCTGATTTACTTTTTTTTTAAATTCAACCTAGAAGAACTCCCAAGTGACTCTTTTTTCGGAACCACAGATATTAACATTTTCCACCAATGATACATTGTATCTCTCAAAAGTGAAATAGCATATTTATTAGGAGTACATGACATTTCATTGAACACGCGTATCGTATTCTCTATCCAAAATTTAGCTTTCTCAGCATCATCACCAGTAGTAGCATGAAACTCTTCAGCTCCATATTTTCAAACTTTATACACTGGGGGCTTACTCAATTGAATTAGATTCACAGCTTTTGGTATAACAGGGACTTATGGAGGATTAGGCGGGGGTGAAGGTTGCGAAGCAGCCGAACTTGTTCTAACATACTGAGTGAACCACTCTTTCATCATTTTGAAGAAGGCTTCTTAGCCTCTTCCTCATGGCTACTAGTAACGAGTCTAGAATCAGACGGTGCTGTCCCTTGAGCGGGAGCAGGCGCATTACTTTTGACATCATCAGCTACAGCTCGTTCGAGATCCATTACTATACGAAAAACACATTTTGTTTGTGAGGATTCATCACACTATCACAGTTCGTATATATGGCATGTATAGCTAAACCCACATACGTGACGTTAGTCCTCGAATCGACTAAATCGTAGCTTTGATACCAATAAAATGTAACACCCCTAACCTATATCCGTCATCAGAATAGGGCTAAGAAGCATTACCGGATATTACACATCATTCACATGCATAATTATCATCTTAAACTATTCACAAACATTTATATTGTCCCTTATAAGGTTCTACGAGACCTTAAAACATATATAAGAGTGGTTCAGGACTAAACCGATCACATATAAAAGCTTCTAGACACTTAGAAAAAAATTATGCAATCACGGGACTTTTGGACGTCATTGCATTATTGAAACTTTTTTGGATTTCACATATTCATCTTCCATAGTCATCCATCACAATTCAAACACATATAAGCATAAATTAATCATCTCAAGTACATTTATTTGTATATCGACTTACCTCGTGTGAATTCGAACGTATGAAAACAATTAATCAATGATTTTTGACTTTCCTCAATCTAATTTCGTTTTCTTTTGTTCTTGATCTATATAAATTCAAATTTATCTCATTCAATCTCATAATCATTCAAATCAATCCATAAACACATATTTAGGACATTTTAAAAATTAGCCCTCATATTTTCACATTTTAACACTTTAGTCCCTATTTCACAGAATCACAAAATATGCATAATTTCATATTACACATGTTAGGCCAAATATTTATGGAGTTCACTTAAGCCTATATATTTCATTTATTTCATATTTCAGTCCCTCCAAATATCATTTTCACAATTTTGCCCAATGTATTCAAATTCATCAAAAATCCAAAGGCAAAACATATTTATCAAACAAATATCTTTCATTTTTCACCAAATAACATCACAAAGCTCACAATTTTATCAATGGTATAACTCAAACTCATCATCAATTCGAAAAATTGAGAAATGAGCCTAGATAGAACACTAAACAACAATCACAAAAACATAAAAATCATCGAAAACGGATTAAAACACATACCTAAATTGTGCTTGACAATGGCTGAATGAACAAAGCTTTAAAACCCTTTCTTTTCTTTCAAATTTGGTGCAAATATGGAAGATAATGGCCATATTTTCATATTTGTTTTTATTTAATCTATATTATTAACTAGTTTACCATTTTACCCTTGCATTACAACATTAATAAACCATTATCTAATGTCCATCTAAGTCATTTAATGCATGCCATGGTCAAATAACCACATAAGGACCTCTTAATAGTAAAGAAACATCAATTCGTCCATTATTCAAATAGAAGGACAATTTTACATTTCCTGCGATTTAGTCCTTTTTGCATATTAAGCATACAAATGATTAAATTAAATCACAAAAATTTCAAACATGTCAATTCACATTTATAAGCATGAAAAATAATATTTAAATATTTTTTTGACTCAGATTTGTGGTCCTGAAACCACTATTCCGATTATGGTCTAAACCAGGCTGTTATAGTATCATTAGCTCATACCTCAATCCGTTCTCAAATCGGACACACTTGCTTTGCTCAGTGGCAACTATCCCTTGGGCATAGTGACTTAACCGTAAAAACTTGGCCTCCTAATCAGCCATGGGTCTATCCCTTTTTTTGACCTTAATGAACTCCAGTCGACGAGCCTCAACATAATGCTTCCCTACATACTTGTTTTGGAAAGCATCAACAAAATATTCCCAAGTCAACTTATCAGCTTGGGTACCCCCCACAACAGCTTGCCACCAACAATAAGCCTCATTCCTTAGTAACGAGACCGTTCCCCTCAGTTTCTGCTCTAGGGTACATTCCATGTCATCTAAAATTCTCCCCGTAGCCTTAAGCCAGTATTTTGCCACGGTAGAGGTCGTCCCAGCAATACCTCTGAATAATGCAGCTCTGTTAGTATGAAGCCTCTTAGCAATTGTCCTTCGATTTCCAAATCCTCCTTGGGCCCCAACAACACATTGTAGCACCCTTAACATGCTAGTGACACAGCATCGTTAACAAGCTCCAAATGATCCTCCTCTATAATGCGAGTATTGTCAACCCGATCAATCATAGATTCAGGTTTAGTCGCAGGCTCAGGCGAGCGTGCTTGTGATGTAGACAAATCGATTTGGGTCTCTAAACCCTACTCTTTCGGAGATATCATACCTCTAGTACATACTCCTTCCGAACTCATCTTTAGTTGAAGTTTTATAGTTTTATGTTTTGACACAGTCCACTTAAAATCGAGAACTGTAAGTTTCTCGAGAATTTCTTACAGTTTTTCAGCCTCAATATTTCTCATCAAGGAGGAATATTTGTTGTCTTCAAAATCAGGTAATTCAAAGAATTCATTAATAGCGTTTGAGCTTATTGGTAGCTTGATTCCTCGTACTGTTTATTTACTTGAGGTCAAATTCGCATAAAATTCATGAACTAATTCTTCATCTGCACTAGGTCTTTTCTCACAAAACAACTCCAATTAAGAGCTTCAGCAATTTGTTGAATGTGCGCAATGAAACCGATATAGTTGCTTTCTTTCAGTGTAAAGCCTTTTTTAGGGTGCATTTGTTGATTCTTGAAAATGCTATCATATCTCATTTTGGCTTTTTCATAGTGAAGTTTGTTTTGTGATTCTTCAATTTGGACAGAGGCACAAGTTTTTTTGCTAGGCATGATTAACTTGAACATAAGATGGAAACAAATTTTCTCAAAAAAAATCAATTTGCATAAAATATTAATAACCCAATAAATTGAAAAATTAAATAATCAAATAAAATTGAAATTTAGGAGAAAATTTGGTTACCACCTTTGTATAAAAGTTAAGTACTCAATAAATAAAATTAGAAGCAAAAAATTTTAATTGAGGGTTGGTTGGAAGGGTGATCGATTGGTGGCTAAATGAGATGGAAGTGTGGTGCAAAGGTGAAAAGGGCATGCAGTTTGTGCAAAGGTGCACATGGGCTTGAAGCAGAGAACTGGAGCAGTGTGCAGGGTTGGTGCACAAGCAAGGCATGAGCATGGCAGGCGTGTGCTGCAGCTGGCTGGATGGGAGTTGCTGGGCAGTTAGGAGCTACGGCACTAGGTGGTTTTTGGATGCTAGGGTCGACATTGGAATGGGTGTATGGGGAAGTTTAGATGAATGGTGTGAATAATGGATGAATGAGGTGGTATTTAAAGTGATAGAGGGTAGGAGTTCAATTAGAATTCTTAAAACAAATTAATAATAAAATATTCTAAGTCCTAATGTCATATAAAGTTAATAAAAAATAAAAAATAATAAAATGTATATGAAAATATTATTTCCTATTACATTATTTATGAAGATAAATTTTATTAAAAGATGATAAAATTTAAACTAATCCTAATTCTATGCAAAGTTGATAACAATTAATATACATTATAATAAATATTAATATATATTAATATTATCACCTTATTTATTAGAAATTAAATTAAAAACTTTTATTTTAGCTGACTCTAAAAATATTTACAAAAAGAGATAGCTCATTTTTTAATATTTTCAAAAAGAACAACCAACATTTTCAAATAATTTAATTAAGTACCTAAACCTAAACAAAATTTGAAAATTGAGTTGCAACTAAAACTTGGATCAAAATTAACCCTTTTATTTGAAAAAAGAAAAATTTATTTTGCCATTTAGGGAATAATTTCTTGGAAGATTATGTTGAAATAAATTCTCAGGAAAGATTGGAGAGGTCACAAGCGGTCCCACTTAAGTTCCAATCTCCTAGAAAAAATTTATTTAAACATACAAATCCCGAAAATATATCCTAAATCATTTATTTAAAAAGAAAACGAGAAAAATTAAATATTTGATAAAATGAATGAGACTTTATCCCGCTCAATTTTATCCCCCCAGTAATGTTTTAAAAATGTTTTAAGTGTTGAGCATTGACTCGAAAATTACCTCCCTTACCTTGAAGTTCAATAACTCCATACGGAAAAACTTGGTGAATTGTAAATGGACTGGACCAACGGGATTTTAACTTACCCGGAAAGAACCTTAATTTGGAATTGAATAATAAGCCTTATTACTTGCTTCGAATTCTCGAACTCGGATGTGCTTGTCATGAGTTTCGCATTCTTGTATGAGAATATTCGGAACTCTTCTAACTCATTGAGTTGAAGCATCCGTTTCTCTTTAGCAGGCTTAAGATCCAAGTTGAGTTGTTGGAGAGCAAAGTAAGCTTTATCCTCCAACTCTAAGGGCAAATGAAAAACTTTCCCAAAAACCAACCTATAGGGTGACATCCCTAAAGGTATTTTGTATGCTGTCTTCTCGACAAACTACCTTCTTGAGTATGCCTTTTATCTCTTTGTTTGCCAACTTAGATTTCCCATTTTTCTACAGATGGTAAGCTGTGGCAACCTTGTGCTTTACTCTATGTTTTTCAAGTAACCATTTCAACCATTTGTTTACAAAATGGGACCCCTCATCATTGATGATGGCCGTAGGAGTTCCAAACCTTGTAAACACTTGTTTCTGCAAAAACTTGATCACAACCTTGGCATCGTTCGTCGGATATGCCTTGGCCTCAACAAACTTAGACACGTATTCTACTATTACCAATATATACTTGTGACCAAAAGATGGAAGGAAAGGACCAAGGAAGTTAATACCCCAAACATCAAATAATTCTACCTTAATGATGTTTGTTCGGGGCATCTCATTCTGTTGGTGACATTTCTAACACTTTGGCATCGATCACAACTCTTTACGTAAGCGTACGTGTCTTTGAATAGTGTTGGCCAAAAGAATCCAGCTTGCAATACATTGGCCATAGTATGTGTACCTCCGAAGTGTCCCCCACTCAGAGCTGTGTGGCAATGATATAAAATCTCATGAACTTCATCTTCCACCACGCTTCTCTTGATCATTTGATTTGCACACTTTCCGAACAAGTATGGTTGTTCCCAGAAATAAGAAACTTTTTATTTTGTTGATATGAATTATCAAGAGGCATTAAACCACAAGCTAGATAGTTAGCAAAATCAGCAAAGCAAAGGGTATTATGGATATGATTTACCTTAAGTATGTGCTCGTCTGGAAATGTCTCTTGAATGGGTATAAGTGAAGAATTTCCTTCTTGTAGCTTCAATCTAGATAAGTTGTCTGATACTTGATTTTCTACCCCTTTTCAATCTTGAATTTCTAGATAAAAATCTTGTAGAAGTATCCATTGGATCAATCTCGGCTTAGCGTCTTTCTTGGCAAGTAAATACTTAATTGCCGAATGATCCTTATAGATTGTCACTTTGGTACCTACAAGATAAGATTGAAACTTTCCAAAAGAAAACACAATATCAAGAAACTCTTTCCCTGTTACCATATAATTCAATTGAGCTCCCGTCAGAGTTTGACTTGCATAGTAGATGGGATGAAAAACTTTGTTCCTTTGCTGGCCCATCACAGCTCCTATCGTGAAGTCAATTGCATCACTCATCAATTCAAATGGTAATTCTAAATACGATGTGACAATGATGGGTACTGAAGCTAATAGACTCTTCAAATCATTGAAAGCTCTTAAACAGTTCTCGTCAAATTTGAACATAATGTCCTTCTTCAGTAACTTGCATAAAGGTTTAACAATTTTGGAAAAGTCCTTGATAAATCTTCGATAGAAACCGGTGTGACGCAAAAAGCTCATAACACTCTTTATAGATGTTAGAGGTGGGAGTTTCTTAATAACATCTACCTTTTCTTTATCTACCATGATCCCATCTCTCATTATCTGATGCCCTAGAACAATACCTTCTTGTACCATGAAATGACACTTTTCCCACTTAAGTACGAGGTTTGTTTCTTCGCATCGCCTTAGTACCTTGGCTAGATTGGCTAGGAAATCATCATATGTATCTTTGAATACTGGAAAATCATCCATAAACACTTCTAAATACTTTTCAACCATGTCAGTAAAAATAGACATCATACATCTTTAAAATGTAGTAGTTGCATTATATAAACCAAATGACATGCGTCTAAATGCAAATATACTGTACAGGCATGTGACTATTGTTTTGTGTTGATCCTCTGACACTACTGTAATTTGATTATACCTTGAGTATCCAACAAGAAAATAGTAATAGTCTTGACCTGTGAGTCTATCCAGCATCTGGTCCAAGAACGGAAAAGGAAAATGATCTTTCCTAGTCGCATTGTTGAACTTATAGTAATCTATGCAAATTCTTCTTCACATAACCATTCTGGTCGATATTAACTCGTTATTCTCATTCTCAATGACTGTAATACCCCTTTTCTTTGGTACGCATTGGACCGAACTTACCCACGAACTATCTGAGATGGGATAAATTATACCTGCATCTAACCACTTAATAATTTCGTTCTTTACCATGTCCTTCATGATGGGGTTTAGTCTTAGTTGTCCATCAATCGTCCCTTTCTCACCATCTTCTAGGATAATCTTGTGCATATATACAGACAGACTAATGCCACGAATATCTATTATGGTCCATCTGGTAGCCTTCTTTAATTCTTTCAATGCTAGGATGAGTTTTTCTTCTTCCTCTTCAGTTAATTCTGCTGAAACAATCACAGGCAAAGTAGAAGCGTCACCTAAATAAACATATTTTAAATATGAGGGAAGTACCTTCAGTTTTAATTTAGGTGGTTCCTTAATTGACACTTTTGGCTGGGCATAATCTCTACTTTCTAATTCCAAAGATTGAAGATGAGATTGCAGATTAAATCCCTATTGATTAGCTTCTAGAAAAGCTAAGTATTCTTCCACCTCTTCATCACTTGGAGGATTTGAGATTTAAACTTATCATAATGGGTTCTCAACAGAGTTGAGTTCCTATTCTATAGCTAAATCCTCTAACTCTAATATTGCAGAACAATCATCAACTGTGTCAAGGAATCACATAGACTTAAAAACATTAAATGTTACCTGATCGTCCTAAACACGCATAGTAAGCTCGCCCTTCTGCACATCAATATGGGTCTTTCCTGTTGCTAGGAAAGGCCTTCCTAGGATGATTGGCACCTCTTTATCTGCTTTAAAGTCTAGAATAACAAAGCCAGTAGGAAAAATAAATTTGTCAGCACGTATCAATACATCCTCAATTTTTCCTTTTGGATGTGCTAAAGATTGATATGCTAATTGAACTGTAACTATAGTTGGTCTAACTTCACCTATCCCTAACGTTTTGAATATGGACATAGGCATCAAGTTAATGCTCACACCTAAATCGCATAGTGCCTTACCATAATGCGTTGCTCCAATGTTGCAAGGTATGGTAAAACATCTAGGATCTTTCATCTTTGGGGGTAGTTTTTCTTGAAGATATGCAGTGTATTCTTTCATCAAGGCTACCATCTCAAATTCTCTAAGTCTTCATTTCGTGGACAAGACATCCTGTATAAATTTGACATACTTCTGCATTTTTTCAAGTGCTTCTACCAACGGAATGTTGATATGAAGTTGCTTGAACACGTCTAGAAATTTCTTGAATTGGACTTCTTATTTCTGTTTTTGAAGTCTTTGAGGATAGGTTGGTGGACGATTCTTTAGTGGAACTGGTTGATTCGTTTTATCTGGCAATGCTACATCTAACAAAATTGTTAATTTATCAGAATTGACTGGTTTAGAAATTACCTTATCGGGTTTTACAGATTCTGGTTCTAGTGAAACTAGAATTTCAACACTTAGTTGAACTTCCACTAAATCTTGAGCATCAGCTGACTTATCTTTAATTTCAATGGTGCTGGGTTCTAACATCTTTCCACTCCTCAATGTCAATGCTTTACAATGCCCATTCCCTAGATTTCTTGGGTTTTCCATATCACTAGGCAAAGCACCTTATGGTTGGTTCCTAAGTTCAATTGCGAGCTGGCCCATTTGGTTTTCGGGGTTTTTCAATGTGGCTGGTTAGCTTCGGATTAAGGCATCATTTTTCACTATGTATGTCTTCAACAAGTTTTCTAAGCCATTGGAAGTTTCAGCTTGAGGTTTTTTATGAACTTATTGGGTAAATACAGGTGGCTAGGTCGGTCTAGGTTGGGTGTAAGTGTTATTGGGTCCAGCCCCTTGGTTACTCCAAGAGAAATTAGGGTGGTTTCACCAAGATGGGTTATAAAAATTGGATTGTAGTCCTTGCCTTCCTCGGTTCTGGTTCTGGTTACCTATATAATACATAGATTCTAGGTTTGATGGACATTCTTCAAACAAAGGTCCTTCCCCACAATAAACACGTGCTACATTTTCAAATTGATTCGGTGGTTGAGTTGCGAAACTATTAAACCCATTAGTAGTAAAATTTTTAAGCATTGATGATATTGAGGATACCTGAGATGCAAGTGATGTGAGAATGTCCACTTCATGTACTCCAGTGACTCGTCTTCCTGACGTTGCTTGATTGGGCAGCCTTTGATAGTTGTTGTTAGCAATCCTCTTGATGATTTCATAAGCCTCATTATAAGACTTAGAAAGGAGATCGGTTTGCAGAAGTGTCCACTACCATCCTTGTGTGAGCATTGAGACTATTATAGAATGTCTCAAGTTGAATGCAATACGAGATTCTATGATGAGGGCACTTTCATAATAATTTTTTCAACATCTCCGACGGCACATACATGGACTCATCATCCAACTGTTGAAAATTCGTAATTTCATTCCACAACTTAGCATTCTTGCTAGATGGGAAGTACTTCATGAGGAATCTTTCTGCTAACTCTTGCCATATGGTAATGGAATGTGGTGGCAATGACCTCAACCAAGCTCAAGCTCTGTCCCTCGGTGAATATGGGAACAACTTTAATTGTAGTGCATCTTCAGGTACTCTAACTAGCTTGAAAGAATTGCTCACCTCCATAAACAATCTTAAGTGAAGGTGAGAATCTTTGGTAGGCATTCCACTGAATTAACCCACTGTCTAAAGCATCTAAAACATGAATAGCTTCATCTCGAACTATTGTGCCTCAGTTTTGGGTCTCCTAATACTCGAGCTGAGATCATGAAACACTGGCATGACATACTGCCTGAGAGCTCTATCCCTATCATCAACAATATGGATAGAATTTTGAGCAGGGTTTGCTCCATTTCCTTGATTCGGATTTTCGAAGTTCATCTCTTTGATCGTTTTCTGAATTGCTTGTCTTCTTCATTGTGAAAAAAATTCTTTCAATTTCGGGGTCTACGGGGAGTAAATCGGTAATTCGATCAATCCTCATAAACACCTGAAACACATAGTGAAAAATTAACTAAGTTAAAATTGAACAGAAAAAAAAGAAAATTACAAAATTCAAAAATTCACAATCAAAAATTCACAAAGAATGACTTTTTAAAATAGTCCTCGGCAACAGTGCCAAAAATTTGGAATGATGGAAACGTGCAAGCGTACACAATCGCAACAAGTAATAAAGTGACAAGAAAATGTCAAGTAATCGTACCCATAGAGGCTATGTAGAAAATATTTATGAAATGCAATTAAAACACTTTGGTTCAGGATAGAAGTATGATATACATTTGAAGTATTGAAATGCAAAGTAATTTTGCTGAATGTGTTATAAAATAAATATGGAAAAGTATATTAGGATAATAGTGATGTATATTGTATGCATAATAAGTTATATTTTCGTTCAGGATTTTATGTAAATGGGCGAAATATATACATATATATATGTCATCTATTAGAGATGGAATTACTGTAACACCCCGAACCCGAAACCGACACCGGAGTCGAACACGAGGTGTTAACTGACTTTCACCCCTTATAAAATTTATTTTCCAGACACTGCCCAATCTGTGTACTAGTCGTTTTAAAAATCATATCTTGAGTTTCGTAACTCGAAAATCAGTTTCGTGATTTTTTCCAGAAACTAGACTCATGTGCTCATCTATGTATTTTTTTCTAGAATTTTTGGTCGGGCCAATTAGTACAGTTTATTATTCAAAGTCTCCCATGTTGCAGGGGTCGACTACACTGACCTTTGCCCATTACGACTTGGATATCTCCCTGCACGGGGCTTCAATACTGATGCCGTTTGTTTCTATGAAAACTAGACTCAGAGAGGAATCTGTACATATATGATACGACCCCTAATTACCTCTGGTTAATTTATAATGAATTTCCAAATTCGGAGCAGGGAATCCAGAAACCGTTCTGGTCCTGTCCCACAAAAATCTGATTATCTCTTAATATACTGCCCATATGATCTTTTCGTTACTTCCTCATGAAAACAGACTCATCGAGCTTCGATTACATAATTTATTCATCAATTAATTCCACTCCTACTATTTTTAGTGATTTTTCAATCTCATGACACTGCTGCTGCCAGCATCTGTTACGAAAGTAACTAGGTCCATTTCATGCCTACCCTTGATCCAACTCAATCGAACATTCGTGCCATTTTCGCATGGCTTAAAGTTTACATGCCAAAGTTCAAACACAACGTAATAGCTTATACATGCCAAAATGTTCTTCTAGCCAACTAAGAAGAAAGTACCAAAACTTGCTATCCGGTGTGATGACTTCGATGACGGCCTGACCCCGCAAAAATAGATGAGTCCAAGCAACCTATAATGGGTGACAAGGAAACACCGAGTGAGTTTATAACTCAGTAAGTCATAAGCAATGCACTACCATCCATCAATAACATTATCACAAGAGGAAACAAAATGGAACGAGACAATTTACTCCATCCATACCGAACCATACCATAGTTCCTCCAACCTATCGATTCCGTTTCATATCAATTCATGCAATCACATTCCATATACTCATCAATAGGACATTGAGGCATTTTCATAAATCAATTTATTTTCGTTACAATCAAACGACTAAACGGCCTTTCACCCATCCTACGATAAATTTTATGTACGTGACTTCAAGTATATTTGTCACATAGGTTCAAACTTACCGAGCTCAACACCAAGTATAAGCATAGCACCTATTAGCCATGTACTCAAGACACTTACCCGATCCGCTGTCCGCGATCGACTCAATAGTGTCGCACACATAGTGTCCATAATGATTCACGAATGTATATTGAGTCCGCACACTCAGTGCTATATAATCAACTCGCACACTTAGTGCTACGTAATCAAATCGCACACTTAGTGCTACATAGTCAAACTCGCACACTTAGTGCCGCATGGTCAATTCGCACACTTAGTGCATCATATTCATTTCGCACACTTAGTGCAACATAGTCAAATCGCACACTTAGTGCTGTACAATTTAATCCCGCGCACTTAGCGCCAATCTCATGGTCATAAATGGTTATACCTGCACGTTTAGTGCCGAGATCAACAACTCAGTACATCTTACCTCTTT
Organism: Gossypium hirsutum; assembly: GCF_007990345.1. Classification (NCBI taxonomy): domain Eukaryota; kingdom Viridiplantae; phylum Streptophyta; class Magnoliopsida; order Malvales; family Malvaceae; genus Gossypium; species Gossypium hirsutum. The sequence continues at coordinate 59,283,418 of NC_053428.1, forward strand.
TCATTCAACAATTTCATCATCACATACGTACATGCATATATATATGTATATTTATTCATTCCATTCAGCATCAATACATAAACATTATGACCATTTGACATAATACCAACTACATGCTTAATGACTTACTTTATGTTGGGTAAAATAATTCCGAGTCGGCTACTCGATGACCTTCGATTTCCCCTTGTTGGACGCCTCTCCTTTAGGTTCTTGAGCTTAAATAAATAAATCAACTAGTTTAATTACCTTGCTAGTTATTTATAAAAATACACATATCATTCCAACTCGACACAAGAGTCAAATTCATCACTCAAACATTCACACCAATCTATTTGAATATTTTGGCCGAAACCCTCAATTGGCTATCATAGCCTTAATATTTCAATATAAACATGTATACATCAAAGGCAATTTAAAACACTTAACCCTTATACTCAATAATGAAACCAAACCGTATACCTAATTATTAAACACATCACTTCCAAATGCATGTATTAACTAACATATATCCAATCCACATGCCAAGTTACCATGAATAAATTAAACTTATATATATATATATAACCTTTCATACCCTTGTATCTAATGTCATAAGAATAGCCGAATGTCCAAATTAACCAAGCTTAAAGATTTAACCTTCAACACTTTAATATTCCACAACCTATTCTTCAAGGCTTCAAATATAAAGTGATTAACATTTATACTCTTATGCCGAATTAGCTAACACTTTTAATCCATAGCCGAATGTCATTAAACCTAAACCACCATGAAAATTTTACTTATCACCTCATACCTTATTATCAAATTGAACTAATTATGCTTATAAAAATGATATCAAACCGAAACCTTTTGATAATCAAGCCTCTAATTATTTATTTCAATTACCCAAACGAAATTTTCTCACATTTAACACTTATTTACCAACCAATTGTTGAAGACAAACAAAATCTCATTTCCTCCCTTGACAACCACAACCGAAAGCTCAAATCAACCTACTTGGCCAAACATCAAACCTCCTAACAATCAAAACTTAAGCCATGGAATGATTAGAACTTGAACTAACCATCTTCTTTATACAAAATTTTCCAAGGGTTTCAAGGTACTTACCTCTTCTTAATCCTCATCCAAACCGAACATAAGCAAGAGAACTCTTTCTTCTTCCTTTGATTTTTCGGTCAAGAAGAGCAAAGAGGATGAAGCCTTTTTTTTTCTTCTAGTTTCGGCAAAATGGGGGAGCAAGGATGAAACAACTTTGGTTTCTCCTCCCACTCCCCTCATATTTTATTGTTCTTAACACAACATGTTGTCATAAACTTTTTATAATATGTTTTACCCATCACCATTTGCCTATCCACTTTGTCATGGCCGGCCACTACTATTTAGGGAGGGGGAATTTGACATGCAAGTCCCCTTTTTCTTCCACTTGCACTAATAGGTCCTCATGCATTGACCTATCACATTTTAAAATTTTCTCATATAAGTCCTATTGACTAAATTCACATGCAATCGACAAAATCGAAGCTTGAAATTTTCACACATTCATGATTACATATTCTAGACAATAAACATCACATTCAAACCTTTCGGTGACTCGGTTTAGCGGTCCCGAAACCACTTCCCGACTAGGGTCAATTTTGGGCTGTCACAACTCTCCCTCACTTAAGAAATTTTCGTCCTCGAAAATCTTACCGGTAAATAGGTTTGGATATCGTTCTTTCATCGAGCTCTCGGGTTCCCAGGTTGCTTCCTCGATCCCGTGTTTGAGCCACAACACCTTAACCAACGGAACCCTTTTATTTCGCAACTCTTTCACTTCACGAGCTAGGATACGAATCGGTCCTTCTTCATAGCTCAAGTCAGATTGAATTTCAACTTCTGAGGGATTAATCTCATGTGACGGATCGGATCTATAACGTCGAAGCATTGAAACATGGAAGACATCGTGCATCCTTTCAAGTTCAGGGGGCAAAATCAATCTATATGCAACCGGCCCCACTCGTTCAGAAATTTCGTACAGCCCAATGAATCTCGGGCTCAACTTGCCTTTACGGCCAAATCTGAGTACCTTCTTCCAAGGTGACACTTTAAGAAACACTTTATCTCCCACCTGATATTCAATGTCCTTTCGTTTTAAATCCGCATACGATTTTTGACGATCTGTGGCTACTTTCAGACTTTCGCGGATTACCTTTACTTTTTGTTCGGCATCTTTAATCAAATCAACTCCGAAAATTTTACTTTCACCAAGCTCGGTCCAAAACAATGGCGCACGGCATTTACGACCGTACAAAGCCTCATAAGGTGCCATCTTAATACTTGATTGAAAACTATTGTTGTAAGCGAATTCAATCAAAGGTAAATATCGTTCCCATGAACTACTGAACTCGAGGATGCAACATCTCAACATATCCTCAAGTATCTGAATTATCCGCTCGGATTGACCATCGGTTTGGGGGTGAAAAGCGGTGCTAAAATGCAGCTTGGTACCCAAAGCTTCTTGCAATTTCTTCCAAAATCGTGAGGTGAACCTCGGATCTCTATCCGACACGATAGAAATAGGTACTCCATGTAATCTCACAATCTGAGAGACATACAATTCAGCTAGTTTATCCAATGAAAGATCCGTACGCACGGGGATAAAGTGAGCTGACTTAGTCAGCCTATCAACAACAACCCAAATCGCATCCTTCTTACTTGCGGACAATGGCAGTCCGGACACAAAGTCCATTGTGACTCGGTCCCATTTCCACTCGGGTATCATGATCGGCTGAAGTAACCCTGAAGGCACTTGATGTTCCGCTTTCACTTGTTGACATATTAAACATCTCGAAACAAAGTCGGAGATGTCTCGTTTCATACCATGCCACCAAAACCGACGTTTCAAGTCGTTGTACATTTTCGTGCTCCCCGGGTGAATTGACATTCGGCTACAATGGGCTTCGTTCAGAATCATCGAAATGAGTTCCGAATTCCTTGGAACACACAAACGACTTCTAAACCTCAAACAACCATCATCATCAATCTGAAACTCCGATTCCTTGTTCGGAACACACTCAGCTCGTTTTGCAACCAATTCATCATCGACTTTCTGAGCTTCACGAATTTGATGAGTCCATAATGGTTTGGCTTTTAATTCAGCTACTAACACATTGTCAGGTAGAACAGACAAGTGTACACTCATCGCTCGCAAAGCAAACAGTGATTTCCGGCTTAAGGCGTCCGCAACCACATTAGCCTTTCCCGGGTGGTAATCAATGACAAGCTCGTAATCTTTCAACAACTCAAGCCAATGTCTTTGTCGCAGATTCAAGTCTCGTTGAGTCATCAAATATTTGAGACTTTTGTGATCCGAAAACACATGGCACTTCTCACCAAACAAATAATGTCGCCATATTTTCAATGCAAACACAATGGCGGCTAGTTCGAGATCATGGGTCGGATAATTTCTCTCGTGTGGCTTCAATTGTCTCGACGCATAGGCCACAACTCGACCTTCTTGCATCAATACGCAACCCAACCCAAGTAGGGATGCGTCACTATAAATGACAAACTCTTTACCCGATTCGGGTTGCACCAAAATTGGAGCTTCAGTCAAATGAGTTTTCAGTTGATCGAAGCTTTTCTGACATTTCTCCGTCCATTCGAACTTAACATCCTTTTGAAGTAGCTTCGTCATTGGTGTGGCTATCATCGAGAAACCTTTGAAAAATCGTCGGTAATAACCGGCGAGCCCTAGAAAGCTCCGGACTTCAGTAACATTTCTCGGAGGCTTCCAGTTAAGTATGGCTAAAATTTTGCTCGGGTCAACTCGAATACCCGATGCGGATACCACATGACCCAAGAAGCTAACCTCTCTTAACCAGAACTCACACTTACTGAACTTAGCATATAACTGCTTATCCCGCAAAATTTGCAACACTAGCCTCAGATGCTCAGCATGTTCGGTCTCATCTCTTGAATAGACCAAGATGTCATCAATAAACACAACTACGAACCGATCCAAATACAGCCTGAAGATCCGATTCATCAAATCCATAAACACCGCAGGGGCATTAGTGAGCCCAAACGGCATCACTAAGAACTTGTAGTGATCGTACCTCGTTCTGAAAGCAGTTTTGGGTACGTCCGAATCTCGAATCCGCAACTGATAATAACCCGATCTCAAATCTATCTTTGAAAACACCGATGCTCCCTTTAATTGATCGAACAGATCATCAATACGCGGTAACGGATACTTATTCTTTATCGTCACTTTATTCAGTTGACGATAGTCAATGCACAACCTCATGGTTCCGTCCTTCTTTTTCACGAACAATACTGGTGCACCCCAAGGTGAGAAACTCGGTCGAGCGAAACCTCTATCCGTCAATTCTTGCAATTGAGCTTTCAACTCTTTTAACTCGGTTAGTGCCATACGATACGGAGCGATCGAAATTGGCGTAGTTCCAGGTACAAGCTCAATACCAAACTCTACCTCCCGAACAGGTGGCAAACCCGGTAACTCTTCAGGAAAAACATCCGGGTATTCACAAACCACTGGCACCGATTCAGGTTTCTTTTCTAACTCCTTGTCATCAAGTACATACGCGAGGTATGCTTCGCACCCTTTCCTTACATATTTCTGGGCCAACATTGCTGATATTACAGCTGGCAACCCCCTTAAGTCCGCAGACTCAACTCGGATTATTTCGTTATTTGCGCACCTCAAATCGATAGTCTTGCTTTTGCAATTCACAACCGCATCATGCGCGGTTAACCAATCCAAACCAAGAATAACATCAAACTCGTCGAACGGCAAAAGCATCAAATCGGCCGGAAAACAGGATTCTCGGATTATTAGAGGGCATCTCTTACACACTTTATCAACAAGTACGCATTGACCCAAAGGGTTTGATACTCGAATTACGAGCTCAGTAGACTCAACAGGTAAAGTCTTACTGGTTGCTAAGGTTTCGCATACATATGAATGAGTAGAACCAGGGTCAATCAATGCAATCACATTAGTATCAAAGAGAGTGAAGGTACCAGTGATGACGTCGGGGGAGGATGCCTCCTCTCGTGCGCGAATGGCATATGCTCTAGCAGGAGTACGGTTCTCGGCTCGATCGGCCGTATCAGAGGCCCCCCTCTGACTACCACCCCTGCCTCCTAAAATTCTCGGTGGTCTACCTCTAGATGTCACTCCACTAGGTCTTGCACCTTGAATCTTATTCTTCTCATCCAGCTCCGTGCAATCTCTAATGAAGTGGTCCTTCGAACCGCATCCGTTACAGGCCCTGCTAGTAGACTTGCCCCAACATTCACCTAGGTGTCGTCTTCCACATTGGGGACATTCAGGTTTCTCGTGACGATTATTGCCCACACTAGCTTCCGGTTGACAAAATTACAAAAATATGGGGCTGAAGAATTCCGTGCTACTACTACTGATGATGCCGAGAGAGCTAAATTCTAGTTAGAAAATAAGTTATGAGTATTCGATGAATTGTCTTTGAATCCGGATGAATGCATAAAATGTGCAGTTTCACTTCTGAGAGATACAATGTATCACTGGTGGAAGACATTGATATCTGTGGTTCCGAGAGAACAAGTCACCTAGAATTTCTTTCAAGCTGAATTTCAGAAGAAATATATTAGTTAGAGATTTATCGATCAAAAACGCTAATAGTTTCTTGAGCTTAAACAAGGTCGTATGTCTGTTACAGAATACGAGTGAGAATTTGTGTGATTGAGTCAGTATGCACGGGAATATGTGTCAACTGAAGCAATTATGTGTAAGAGATTTGAATATGGCTTGAATGAAGATATCAATTTGTTACTTGGGATTTTAGAGATAAAAGAGTTTGTTGTGCTTGTCGAGTAAGCGTGCAAAGCTGAAGAGCTCGGGAAAGAGAAAAGAAAAGCCGATTTAGAAGCTAAAAAAGTGCGAAAAAGATTATCGAGTAAGTCATTTCATTTAGCAACGGAGAAATTTCGAGATGATAATAGCCGTTCAAAGGCTAATGTGGGACATCCGAATAGAGATCGTACTAGATCGCATTTGAGCTTCAGAGCTCTAGCTACTTTTGTTGCTAGTATTGGAAATGCAAAATCTGATCGACCCGAGTGTAAACACTGTGGTAAAAGACATCCTGGTAATTGTAGACTATATGATCGAGTCTATTTCAAATGTGGATCTTTAGACCATTTATATGAGATTGCCTTGAGTTTGTCGAGCAAGAGATTGTGCAAAATCTGAGACCTAGTAATACTTCAGCTAGGGGTAGACCTCCCAGAAATACGGGAAATGTGAGTGGTAGTCAAAGAGGGACAAAAGATACTGCTGTATGATTTGAGGCTAGAGCAACTACCTGAGCCTATGACATTCAAGCTCGTGAGGAAGCTTCATCTTCGGATGTGATTACGGGTACATTTACTCTTTATAACACTTTTGTGATTGCTTTGATAGATCCTGGATCAACGTATTCTTATATATGCATGAATTTTGTGAACAGTAAGACTTTGTCTGTAAAGTCTACTGATTTTGTAATTAGAGTATCAAACCCTTTAGGCAGATGTGTTTTGGTTGATAAAGTCTATAAAAATTGTCCGTTAAGGTTTCGAGATATTTTTTTCTGGCTGATCTGATGTTATTACCCTTTGATGAATTGGATATAATTCTGGGTATAGATTGGTTAACTTTGCATGATGCTATTGTAAACTGCAAACGGAAAACAATTGATTTGAGATGCAAGAATGATGAAAGAGTCCAAATTGAATCAAGTGACTTGAATGGGTTACCGGCTGTGATTTCATCAATGAAAGCTCTGAGTATTGTGAGAAAAGGCTGTGAATATTACTTTGCTTATATGATTGATTCAAAAGTAATAGACAAGAAAGTGGAATCAGTGCCTGTTGTCTATGAATTCCCTAATGTGTTTCCTGAAGAACTTCCGGGATTACCTCCAATCCAAGAAGTTAAATTTGGCATTGAGTTAGTATTGGGAACTACTCTATTTAGATAGCTCCGTATAGAATGGCTCCAACCGAGTTAAAAGAATTAAAGTCTCAGTTGCAAGAATTGATTGATAGAGGATTCGCAAGACTCAGTTTCTCACCTTGGGGTGCTCCTGTTTTGTTTGTGAAAAAGAAAGACGGTACGATGAGAATGTGCATAGATTATCGTCTGTTGAACAATGTGACTATCAAGAATAAATACCTTTTGCCCTGAATTGACGATTTGTTTGATCAGTTAAAAGGAGCAACTCTATTTTTTTAAGATAGATCTCAGATTGGGTTATTATCAGTTGAAGGTAAAAGATTCAAACATTCCAAAAACTGCTTTCCAAACGAGGTACAAACATTATGAGTTTTTAGTTATGCCTTTCGGATTAACAAATGCACCTGCTATCTTTATGGATTTGATGAATAGAATTTTTAGCATGACGAAACTGAACATACCGAGCATCTGAGAATAGTGTTACAGACTTTGCGACAAAAGTAGTTGTATGCGAAATTTAGCAAATGTGAGTTTTGGTTGCACGAAGTTGGTTTTTTGGGACATATTGTGTCAACATCAGGTATTTGAGTTGATCCGAGCAAGATTTCAGCTATTTTGGATTGGAAGCCTTCGAGAAATGTTTCTGAAGTCTGTAGTTTTCTAGGACTTGCTGGTTATTATAGACGCTTTGTAAAAGGCTTTTTGATGATTGCGACTTCGTCGATGAAACTACTTCAGAAAGATGTGAAATTTAATTGGTCTGAAAAGTGTAAAAAAAGCTTTCATTAGTTGAAAGCCCTATTAACTGAAGCTCCAGTATTAGTTGATGTGATCCGGCTCGGTTGATTGAGTCGATTCACTTGATTGCCCGATCGTCGAGGAGAAGTTTGTTCGATTTTGTAGATAGATGGAGTTAGATGATTTTTTATAGCGGAAGTTGAGAAAATGGGTTCAAAAGATGGTTTGGATAGATGTTTGATAGGCTCGGTGAAATAAAGAAATATTGTTATAATTTAATAGTTAAAATGGAATGGAAAAATAGAACTCAAGCGAAGAACGATTCAATACTATATGAAGTATTGCCCCGGGACTTATATTGCTTAAGGTGGGTTTAATGGATTGTCAAAGATGGACCTTGACCCGTTACCTATAGAGAGGTAGGAACCAAAGGTATAAAAGGTGGATGAACGCCACACCAGGATGGTGATAAGTTCAAGAAGTCGGGTTGACGCCACTAGCGAGCTAGATAAGTCAGAACGAGACTCGTACGAAATAGGATAGGAGGAAACCTCACAATCAAGTTTTCAATAATCAAATTCTGTAACCTTCTACAATAAACAAAATAAACTATTTATAGGCTCTCTAATGCCTATTAAAATTCAGCTACTAATGTGTTCACACAACAATTAAAAATGTTCACACTTCAAGCATTAAATCTCTGTTCATGGATAGTGTAAGTTCATGCATGGTTGAATAATCATGTTTCTTCCCAAAACCCGTTCATGCATGCTTAACCAATAAGAAAGCTTCCTTGTTCCATGAATGTGCATCTTCAATTCATATCCAACCCCTCTTGGACGAATGCTAGGTGCATGGGTCATGCATCTCTCTTAATTAAAACTTTAATGATGGGCTGGTTCATGAATGGAAGCATGTACCTTGTAAATTCGTTCTCCCCTTTGTACATGCACATTATACATTCAATGTGATAAATTAAGGTAATATTCCCTCCCTTTGGACGTTCATGAATCCACCCATACATGTATAGGAGCTTATTGGTCAAATTGAGGTGTGAATGGCTTAGATGCTGCCTTGGGAATACGATCGGCCAAGCTTGTGCTTTAAGTTGCTGGACACCTTTTGGCCAAATAGGTGCCTTGGGGAGCCAAATGGATCAGCCACCATTCATTGAAAGAGGCCTTACATGCACCGTCCCATACATTGAACCTATCATGCATGAACCTTGTTTAATTACTCTCCAAATTCAACTCACCTACAAAAACACATGAACCAAAATTAAATCACATAAAATTCAGCTGAACAAACATTAATATAATTTAGACACACTAATTAAACATGAATTAAATTAGACAAATTTAATAAAGTCTTAACAATGACATATTAAATTTGGCCAAGACACATTTAAAACATGTAATAAGTCAAAACATAATTATGAGCTGTAGTAATTTAAGCTAAATTAATAAATTACTTAATTTATTCAAACATTAAAATAAATGAGTTGAAATAAACTTAAGCCAAGCTCAAACGAGCTAAAGTAAGCTAAATTGAGCTCAAACGAGCTAAATTAAGCACATGTGAGCTAAATCGAGCTGGGAAAAACTAAGATTGAGCTTGTTGAGCTGAGATTGAGCTTCATCTTGCACTTGGGGCCCTCGTGTTTAGGCCAATCATGATAGCAACGAGTGGTGCAACAACATGATGCGATTGAGATCACATCATTAGTACAACCTGAATCGGGTGAAGAACTTGTGATCTACAGTGATGCTTCGTTAAATGGTCTGGGATGTGTTTTGATGCAGGAAGGCAAAGTTATTGCTTATGCTTTGAGACAGTTAAAACCGCACAAAAAGAACTATCCGATCCATGATCTGGAATTAGCTACGATTGTATTTGCTTTGAAAATTTGGCACCACTACCTCTTCAGTGAGAAATGTCACGTTTATTCCGATCATAAAAGTTTGAAATATCAGATAACTCAAAAAGATTTGAATCTATGGCAGAGAAGATGGCTAGAACTGCTAAAAGACTATGAGTTAGTGATCGATTACCATAATTTCAAGCTTCATATTATACCATAAAACATCAAAATAAACATATTTAACCTATGGGTATTTTTCCAAATATGAACCCTAGCATGAATTATTGCTAGAATAAGCTAAATAAAGTTACTGGGAGTCCAAAAACATAAAAAAACATTAAAAACCAGACTAGAATAGACTTACTATTAAGCTTGGAAAGCTTGGAAACCCTAACCATGGCTTCTCCCATGCTATATTAAGCCTCCATGAAGAAGATGGACCAATTTTGGCTTTATTTTCCCTTTTTTATTCTTTTAATTACTAAATGACCAAAATTCCCTTAAAGGCTTTTCTTTCAAATTTGTCCTATTCTTGCCCATTTTTGTCTTAACTTAAATATAATAGTCTAATTACTAAATAAGAACCTCCACTTTAAGAATCCATTTCAATTAAATCCCTTTTATTATCTAGAACACAAATTTTGCTAATTTTACAATTTAGTCCTAATTATCAAATTAGGCACTTATACTTAAAATTTCTTCACAAAATTTTTAAACATTTATTCAATCAATGAATAAACCTTAAAACTTAATCAAAATGAATTTTTTTGACCTCGAATTCATGGTTTCACAATCACTATTCTGTTTAGGCCCTATTTCGGGATGTTACAAGTAAAGCACGACATAAAAAGCCTGCTAGCTTAGTGGTAAGTGGTGTGTGGAGTGTGCAAGGGGGTCTGGGGTTCGAATCCCTATTTCTGCTTATAGAGATTATTTTTCCTGGTGACCGTGGGAGGAGGTTGTGTTTGACCGAAACACTAAGGGTTTGAACAGATTTGAATGGAGTTGTTGTTAGCTAAATCTGAGGAGATAGAGGGGAAGAAATTAACGAGAATATCAAGCAAGTTTGAATTTGGTGAAGAGTCATGCTTGGTTTGAACTCTGGCACTTAGTTTTCGGTTGTGTAGAGGTGTGAGGAGGTGTTTAGTGTGTTGAAGACTAACCGATTATGTGGAGTTCTTTTGGTCAAATTCGACTATAGGCTTTGGGTGTCGATTTGTGTTAGCTAACAAAAGGTCAACTTTGTTTTCAATATTTCGTGTTGGCAACTTTATTTCTTTTGTTTATTAGCTTTAGTCAAATACTCTTGAAAAGGTTTCCCAGTCTTTTGTTTCCTCTTTTTGGTCGTAAACCTAAGTGACATTTTACTCTCCATCCTTTCTTTGATTCAAACCGATTACTTGACATTGGTGAAAGTCGATTATCCCGATTGAGTATTTTCTTCTTCTTCTTCTCCTACTCTCTCTGAAACCAAATACTTCTTTTTCCGTTTTTATTCTTTCTTTCTCTGTTGGGCCGACTACCATACTCTCCCCCTCTCAAATATTTTGTTCGTCTTGCTTTGGCCGAATCTTTTTGATTGATTGTTGCCAAAATTCACTGGATTTATTGGTAAGGGTGAGTTATATTCACTTTATTATTTCTTTTCCTAGCCGAATTTCTGTTGGCTCTCCCATCAAGTTTCGACTTTCCCTCTTCTTGTGCTTTGGGGAGGCCGAATGTATGTTTTTTTTGCTAACGACTATGATTCACCAAATCATGCTAGGAGTGTGGACCCTATTGTAGAAGCTTGGGCTGATTACTCTTTGCATTTCAGGTGATCTATCCACTTTTGAGGTAAGTGCTTTAAGTTTTAGTTATGGTTATGATGGGTTATTGATTTTTATGAATCGGTTGATTGTTTCGTGTGATAGATATAGCAGAAGGAGGTAAACGTTGGTTTTGGAACCAACGGGATTTTGCGATTGTTCGATTGGTAAGTAGCGATAAATTTGTTAAAGTATTTTCAATACTATGGTTTTGAATTAACCATGAATATGGATTGATGGTGGGGTTGTTGTGAATCATAGGTGTTTTGATCTCGGAAGCGTTGCGGCTACAGTTTCATAATAGGTGTGTGAGCATCACTGCCATTATATGTGAAACCGGCAAAAGCTGAAAAGCCAAAAAGTGAATGGTCGGCACCACTCGAGCGTGTGACCGCCTGTGTGGCAAGTCGTGTGATAAAACATGGTCGTGTGGTCGATGAGATGGCCATGAATGTTTTCATGGATTGAAACGATATTGGGCCATTTTTGGGCCGAGCTGGGCCGCGTAAGCCCAATGGGCTTGTGGGCCCCAATGGAGAAATCGCACAAAAGTGTAAGAATTAATGGGCCAGGCTGTATAAACTATACGTCTCAGGCCATTTCTAGGCTATGTGGGCCATACGAGCATGTGGGCCCACATGGTCCCACAATATGGGCTATAGGCCCATTATCATGATTGATTGTTAAGGTTGCATGGGTCGTCCAAGACGACTGTGGACCTACCATTGGTCGATAAGTACCCTTATACTCCATACTGATGAAATGACCGTTATACCCCTAATAGGTAAAATGACTGATATACCCTTATGTGATGTATGATTGTTTGAGCATGCCATTTTTACTGTATGTACATTTATATTTCGTTGCATTGCATGGGGGTGGGATATATGATTTTGGAGGAAGTGTACCAAAAGGCTATAAGCCTATTACTGGCAACTCTGTTGCAAATACTGTTTTAGTGCCATAACCGGTACGACTTGGTGTGTAGGGTTGGGTGGGTCGATTTTATCCCCACATGGTGTGCAGGGCCGGTACGGAGATGGTGTGTAGCGGATGGATTGGGTAGGATTCTTTGTTTGCATACTGTACTGAAATGGGCTAAGGCTCAGACTGCCACTGTTACTGAAGCGGGCTCAGGCCCAGACTGCTACTGCTACTAAAAGTGGGGCTAAGGCCCCTAACTGAAACTGAAAAGGCTTAGGCCCAAATTGTGTTTACTCTGACTGTATACTTTTTTGGGATTTCACACACTGAGTTTCATAAACTCACCCATCTATTAACTGTGCAGGAAATTCCAATGCTTAGATGGATCAAAGCGACGGAGGACTCAGATGTGGTCATTCGACGAAGTTTCTTTTAGTAATATAATCGAGATTTTATTTTGGGTTTTTACTTTGTAATAGAGCCTCTTTAATTATATTTTTATTTTAATTTTAGGATTTAGTTACGTGAATTTTAATCTGGCAGTACTAGGTTTTGGATTTTCAAGAAAGTATAAACAAAAGTTTGTTTCAAACACCACGTTTATGCAACACATTTTGACAGCTTCCGCAACAAACACTGTATTAAAATTTAACTACAAACTAATATAATTAATATTTTGCTAAGACAACTTGAGTTTTCACAACAAACCGGACATTCTAAACTTTTACTAAGAACTCAAAGAAGTTTTTTTTTGTATAATGAATTTTCACGCAATTAGTGTTTTGCAAAAACACTCCCATATGAAATCACATATTCGGCCATAACGTCTAGGCCGAGTTTGGGTTACTACATTTTATGGTATCAGAGACAGGTTTCAAAACTCAACTACGGATTTGGGTTTGTTTTCAAACGTGGAAATTTCAAACAACATTATTTTAAAATGGTTTAAAGAGACTATTTGGAAATGTTTTACTGAATGAGTGGTACACTGAGTCTCCGTGCTGATCTTGTAAGTTTTCTAATTATTATTCTGAAATGATAATATTGAAATGTTATTACTAAGACTACTTTAGGTAGTAAAACTGTACTGAAACTCTTTAGTTAGAGTAAACTATGAACCGTAGTAGCAATGTAAACTGCGAAAACAAAACTCTGGGATAATATTGTTCATAAGATATCAGTAATAAACACTAGAAAAGTAAACTGATTGGCATAAAACTTTTAATATAGATAAAATCGCAATTGGATAATGAGCACTAGAGGTACTCATGGTAGAGGCCGCAGCAGAGGCCGTAAAGGTGCTCGGGCTGGGTTTTCGTCTTCTAGACACCAGCCTAATGAGGAAGTTAAAGAGGCTCCAACTTCAGTTATGGCTGAGATAGGGTCTCAAAATTGAGCAGCTGGGGACGACGCAGTGTCCCAAGAAATGTTGAGGATTCTGTAAAGGCTCACTGGCCTAGTACTGGTACTGTAGGCCGTGGGTCGGTTACGAAATGACTCAGGTCTAATGGGGCAGAGATATTCAAGGGTATTGCTAGTGTGGCCCCTAATGTGGCTTAATATTGGATCGTGGCCATAGAGAGTATCATGGATGACCTCAACTGCACCCCCGAGCAAAAATTAAAAGGTACAGTATCACTGTTGAGAGATGAGGCCTACCCATGATGGCTTACCATCAAAGAAGGCACTCAAGCCGAGCGATTGACCTGGGAGTTTTTCAAGACTACTTTCCAAGCTAAATATATGGGTGCCAGCTATGTGGATGCCCATAGGAGGGAATTTCTGAGTTTAACTCAGGGAGATAAGACAGTGGCTAAATAAGAGGCCGAATTTTTATGATTGCGCCACTATGCACGTGGGATGGTGGCAACAGAATATGAGATGTCTGTTCAATTTGAGGATGGCCTCAAAGATGGTTTAAGGGTTCTGATAGCTCTTTAGAAGGAGAAGGATTTCACAGCACTAGTTGACAAGGCAAAAACACCGAGGATATGACGCGCGTTGAGCGCTAGAACAGAGAGAAAGGCAGAGGTAAGAGGGATGCTGAGCCCTCAAATTCTTTTCAGAGGTTTAAGAAAAAGCCCAGAGCTGAGGGGCCAACCAGAGTTAGGGCCCCTATTGCTGCTACTACTAGACTGCAGTTTTATGCTGATTGGGAAAATGCCATCAGGGCGAATGTTGGAAAAAGATGGGTTCATGTTTGAGATGCGGATCGTTGGAGCACCGTGTCAAAGATTGTCCACGTAGGCCCGAGCAGATGCAAGCTACTAGTTTTGGTAGTGTTCAGCGGGATGGTCAGAAGCCGCTGAGAGGCCGTGGTGAGCCCAGGGGTGGAAACGGTAGGGGCCATGGTCGTAGAGCTCCAGGCAGAGGTGTTGGTCATACTGAGGCAAGGCAGCTAGCTCTAGTTTACGCTGCACGTCGTCGAGAAGACAGAGATGCTTCAGATTTCAGTACGGGTACGTTCTTTATCCACAATGTACCTTATACTGCATTAATTGATGTTGGGTCTACACATTCATACATAGCATGCTCTATGTCAAGATATTGGGTTTTATGGCTGAAAACATTATGAGTGAGACTACTATTCTATGTCCGCTTGGGCAGTTCGTTTGAATAAACAAGATGTTTAGAGATGTTCCCTTGGAGATACAATGGGTTATCTTTTTGGCTTATCTTAGGGAGCTACCTTTTGGAGAATTCGAACTAATACTGGGCATGGCTTGGTTAGTTAAGCATCGGGTGTAACACCCCAAACCCGACCCAGACGTTATGGTCGAATCTAACGTGCCACATTGAAGTTAAAAATCCACGTTTTGCTTTAGTGTTGTAATAATTGTCTTTTGTTAAGGCTTAACCAAGTGAATGGAAGCTGTGCACCAGGTAGGTATCCAAAAACAGAGGAGGTGAGCCATGAAGGCTGCTTAAATACCAAGCTCTTCGATTGGATCCAATCCTAGACATGCCCACAACCATTGCCACACTTTGTTAACCAAGTTGAAATTCATTTGAGTAGATATCTTTGATAAACCGATTAATCGTGTTGTCACGTTATTTTGGAAACAAGTATCATTTTGAAAACGCGCCATCAGTCTAGCCTATTTGAATTATTATCAGAAAAACTTAAAGTTATTGAAAAATAAAAATAATCCCAGAAAGAGAATAAAGTTAAAATGGCCGTATTACAACCCAAAAATAAATATTAAATAAGATAAACTAGAGAAAACCAGATACTTATTTTAAAGTCCAAAAGCGATCACCGTGGCCACTCTGAATCCCCTCCGGCTTCAAGTCCCCCAAATCAAGGCTCACCTACAAGGTTAAGAAAGGGGGTGAGTTTGGAAACTCAGTGTGCAACAAGCACCTTTCAGAGGCCAAAACAATATCAGCCTGCTGGGCCTAAGCCCAAATTCAATCTCAGCATATACTGGGCCGAAGCCTTTACATTATTCATACCACTGGGCCGAAGCCTTTTCATTATTCATATCACTGGGCAGAAGCCTTTACTGTAAACAGTAATGGCCATAGGCCCAAATCAATACCACATGCACTATTAATGGATGTATGCAAGCCCGTTTAGGGAGACTACTCAACCCACCAACCGCTACTCTCCACCCGTACCAACCAAGCTCTCCATGTGGGGAATAACTCAACCCACCCAACCAAACTCTCCACTGGCAGCATAGCTGCTTTATCATGTAACTGGAGGCCTAGCCTCTTTTAAAAACTGGGGCAAAGCCCTTTCCGGTAAATTGGGGCAAAGCCCTTTTCGGTAAATTGGGGCATAGCCCTTTTGCACTTCCTCCATTGATATAAAACCCAACCCATGCATATATGTATATATCATGGCATATCATGTGCATATCATGGCATATTATGTACAAATCAGTATCACATGCATCTCAATTATAACATAAGCCTAGGGGTATAATAGTCATTTTCACCTAGAGGCAAAAAGGTCATTTTCACATTATAAGGGTAATTTCATAATTTTACCAAAATATTAGGGTTTTCCGTGTTCATTAACAATTATCAATAACCCCAAGTGTTTAAACAATGATTTTAACATTCTTTATCAAATTCGGGCTTTTGGGCCCAAAACCCCTAATGGGCCCTACGAATGCCGATCTAGCCCTTTAAGCCATCATAATCCAAATTTTACATCAAATCCACTCGTTTAACAAGCAGTATATCCAAGTTCCATTTTCTATCAAATTTACCCCAAAAGGGCCTGGAAGCCCATTGGGCCCGATTTTAGCCCCTTGAGGCCCAACTTACCGTGATGCCGAAAACATGCTCTTACCTGTTCCAACGATCCCGATCATTAACTTAGTGAATCTAACTAACCTATGAGCGTTCGCATGCTCACGAGTCCTTGAAATGCCAGAATTTCGGCATTTCGACTTTTCGGCATATATCGATTTAAGCTACGAAAGAGGGTTCATTACACACCTATTTTGTGACGTTCACCAACGAAGTCTCCCACGGCAACCTACAATTATCCATCTCCGTTTTTAGTGTACAAATCATACTTATCAAACCCAAAATCTACCTTACCACATTCGGCCAAAGATCCCTAATGGCCATAGTTCACTTACCTTCACAGGGTCTGACGATATGATCCAAACTTATCCCAAATCAACACCCCACGCCTTGCTGCTCCTCCAACGTAACTATTCCACTATACAAACCATAAAAATCAAATGAAGAAGCCCAATAAGGCCTATATCTCTAATCGGCCACCTCCCTAAACTATAGGGGTTTCGACTTTTGTCAACAGTTACTACTGAATCAATTTAGAGTACGAATACTTACCACAGTCTCCCTTCTTGAACCGTTTAAAGCTTAGAAGATAAAGGGATTGGCCTCCAAAATGTGAAGGGAAAAAGAGGGTTGCTGGTCAATAAAGAATCGACACCATCAAGCTTCACAGGTTCAAGTTTTGCGGTTTTTCGGCAGGAGTAGAGGTAAGGAAAGAAGTAGTAGATGAACGGAAGGGAGTAGTGAACTGGTTTTGGAGAAAGAAAAGGAAGAAAGATGATGGATGGAAGGGTGGTAGGTCAGCTAGAGAAGAAGGAAGAAAGAAAAAAAAAGACTAATCCTATGGTTTACAAAGAAGAAAACGGCACAACAAGCTCCCAAATGCCGAAATACTAACCTAATACCCCTTTGCCGAAATCCCTTATCTAATCCCCTCTATCCGGCCAACTCTGTCTCTCTGTCAAATCCCTAAAATCTCTCCCCTTATCACTCCTTAATCCATGCGTTTGAATGATTCAAACCCTCTCCTACAGAGTTCCATTCGGCTACAACTCCTATAAGCTCAAAGCATAAAAATAACATCACATTTGCCATCACAGGGAATCGAAACCAGGTTTTCCCCCAACCACTTACATGCCACCTTTTTAGCACCCTAGTGGCGTCAGTTAGCCACTCTGCCAGAGGCTCTTTTGTGATACATTCTACTCACAATTTTTAATAAGACTGCCTATCCAAAGCCCCTAACTTCTTAAGGCCAAAATTCAAAAATTCTACCGGGTTTTGGCCATCACATGGGCCTTCCATAAGCCCATTTACACACTCCAATTATGAATTTCACAACCAATTATTAAATTTTGAAAACTTTACCAAAAACTCGAGAATCACGAAAAAACCCAAAAATCAGGATGTTACAACTCTACCCTCCTTAAAGAAATTTCGGCCTCAAAATTTTACCTGATCCAAACAATTGAGGGTACTGCTGACGCATCGCCTCCTCGGTCTCCCAAGTAGCTTTTTCTTTGCCATGGTGTCTCCAAAGTACCTTCACAATGGGACTGACTTCCTTTTTAGCACCTTGACGTCGTGATCAAGTATCTGCACAGGTTCTTCTTCGAAGGTCAAATTCGATTGTACTTCAATTTCTGTAACTGGCACGATATGAGTTGGGTCAGAACGATATCGCCTTAACATGGGCACATGAAAAATGTCGTGAACACGATCCAGCTCTGGAGGTAATTCTAGCTGATAAGCCACCGGCCCTATCCGCTTAATAATTCGATAAGGCCCAATGAACCGTAGACTCAACTTGCCCTTCTTACCAAACCTCAATATCTTCTTCCAAGGTGAAACTTTCAAAAAGACCATGTCCCCTACAGCATATTCAATATCCTTACGCTTCAGATCGGCATAAGACTTTTGTCGATCAGCTGCCTCCTTTAACCGATTCCTGATCACCTTAACCTTGTCTTCAGTATCTGTTACCAACTCTGGACCAAGTACTTGCCTTTCCCCCAACTCTGCCCAATAAGTAGGCGAACGACACCTTCACCCATATAGTGCCTCGTAAGGAGCCATCTGAATACTTTCTTGGTAACTGTTGTTATACGCGAACTCCGCCAAAGGCAAGTAATCCTCCCAACTGCCTTTAAAGTCGATAACACAACCCCTCAACATATCTTCTACAATCTGAATGACCCTCTCTGATTGCCCATCCGACTGAGGGTGAAAAGCCGTACTAAAATCCAATTGCATTCCCAACGCCTCATGCAACTTCTGCCAAAATCGAGATATAAACCTTGGGTCTTGGTCAAAAATTATCGATACTGGCACCCCATGTAACCGCACTATCTCCGCCACATACAACTTGGCTAACTTCTGAAGTGAGTAATCAGTTCAGACAGGTATGAAATGGGCAGATTTCGTTAGCTTATCCACAATTACCCAAACTGAATCCTTCTTGGAAGTTGTCAATGGCAAACCACTTACAAAATCCATAGTTACTCTTTCCCACTTCCAAAGTGGTATCTTTACTGGCTGTAACAATCCTGAAGGCAATTGGTGCTCGGCCTTTACTTGTTGACACATCAAACATTTCCCCACAAATTCGGTTACTTCTCGCTTAAGCCCAGGCCACCAATATATCTCTCGCAAGTCTCGATACAACTTACTCCTTCTTGGATGCATAGCACAAGGTCCACTATGTGCCTCTCTCAAAATCATCAATCTCAAGTCAGAGTCCTTCGGCACACAAATTATTCCTCGAAAACAAAGAACCCCGTCATTATTTAACCCAAAGTCTAGATTCTCCCCCTTCTAAACTTGCTGAAATCGAGGAACCAATGACTCATCCACCAACTGCTGTTTCTTAATCTGCTCCACCCAAGTCGGTCTCACTTGTAACTCTGCCAATAAGCTTCCATCGTCATACAAGCTTAAACGAGCAAACATTGCCTTCAATTCCGCCATAGTTCTACGACTCAACGCATCAGCCACGACATTTGTCTTACCTGGATGGTACTCAATTGAACATTCATAGTCCTTTAACAACTCTATCCATCTTCGCTTTCTAAGATTTAGCTCCTTTTGAGTGAGCAAGTACTTAAGACTCTTGTGATCCGTATAGATAATGCATCTCTCCCCATACAAGTAGTGCCTCCAAATCTTAAGCGCAAAAATCACTGCTGCCAACTCCAAGTAATGAGTAGGATAGTTTACCTCTTGAGGCTTAAGCTGTCGTGACGCATAAGCGACCACTTTACCCTTTTGTATCAACACGCAGCCCAAACCTACATCTGACGCGTCACTGTACATACTAAAATCCTTACCAGACTCTGGCTGAATCAACACTGGCGCTTCTGTCAGAACCTTCTTTAACTTCTCAAAAGCCTCTTGCTGCTTATTTGTCCAAACAAATGGTGCTCCTTTCCTTTTAAGTTTAGTTAACGGTGCTGCCAACACAGAAAATCCTTCCACAAATCTTCTATAATAGCCTGCCAACCCCAGAAAACTTCGGATTTCTGTTACTGACCTTGGTGGTTTCCAGCCCAGAATTGCCTCAATCTTTCGAGGGTCTACCTTGATCCCCTCAGCAGACACAACATGCCCCAAGAAAGTTACTTCCTTCAACCAAAACTCGCACTTGCTGAACTTTACATTGAGTTGCTTTTCCCTTACCACTTGCAGCACGATACGAAGATGCTCATCATACTTCTCTTCCGTTTCCGAATACACCAAGATATCATCGATAAAAACGACTACGAACCAATCCAAGTACGGTTGAAACATCCGATTCATTAAATCCATGAATGTTGCCGGTGCATTAGTCAAACCAAAGGGTATAACCAGAAACTCGTAATGACCATATCGAGTTCTGAATGTCGTCTTATGAATATCCACTTCTTTGAGTCTCAACTGATGATATCCTGACCGAAGGTCGATCTTAAAAAATACCGAGGCTCCTCTTAGTTGGTCGAGCAGATCGTCGATTCTTGGCAGAGGATACTTGTTCTTGATCATCAGTTTGTTCAACTGTCGATAGTCAATGCACATCCGTATGGTCCCATCTTTCTTCTTTACGAACAACACTGGTGCGCCCCACGGGGAAACACTTGGTCTTATAAACCCTCTATCCAACAGTTCCTGAATCTGAGCTTTCAATTCTACCAACTCCTTTGGTGCCATCTATAAAGCGCAATGGACACTGGAGCTGTTCCAGGTAACAAATAGATTATGAACTCTACTTCTCTGTTTGGAGGTAATCCAGAAAGTTCCTCTGGAAATACATTTTGAAATTCTTTAATGGTCCTAACTGACTCCACAGTTATCCCCTCAGGTTCAGCTTGACTTATAAATGCCAAGAACGCCTCACAATCTTTCCGAATCAACTTTTCGGCCCTTAAAGCCAAGACAACATTGGACAAATAGTTCCTTCGCTCCCCTACGGCCATTATCTCCTCACCCTTGGTAGTTCTTAGCACTATTCTCTTAGCAGCACAATCCAACGTTGCCCTGTGCTTAGTTAGCCAGTCCATTCCCAAAATAAGATCAAAATCCCCAAATAGAAGCTCCATCAAATCTCCTACAAATATCCTATCTTGTGTCTCTAAGGGCACCTCCCTAAAGAGTTTATCCACCTTAACCGAGTGTCCTAAACTGCTTATCACTGATACCCCACTCACAGTCTCTTCAGGAAGCACACCCAACGCCCCAGATACATCACAAGAAACATACGAGTGAGTGGAACCCACATCAATCAGAGTAGTGTAAGGCATGCTTTGAATGAAGAACGTACCGATTATAACATCAGGAGCGTCACCCTTCTCACGATGCCATGTAGCATAAACCAACGCCGGCTGTCGAGCTTCAGCATTTCCAGCACCCCTGCCAGGTGCCCCACGTCCACGTCTATTACCATTGCCACCTCTACTTTCACAGCCTCTCTGTGGTGGTCGTCCTCCTCACTGTGGTTGGACCCCTCTTTGCTCTGCAGGTAGTTCCCGAGCTGCTCTCTGAGGACATTCTCTGAACTTATGCTCCTTTGACCCACATCGAAAACATGCTCCAGTTCGTTTCCAGTACTCCCCCATATGCACCTTGCCACAGTCCCTGCAAGCCTGCAGTCTAAAGGTATTCACTGGAACTGCTCGAACTGGTTCCTCCATTCTAGCTCTTTTAACATTCTTATTTGTAGCACTCGAGGGTCCAGAATCCCTCCTAAATCTGGGTCGATCCTTCTCACGGTTCTGCCATTCAGTCCGTTTTACTTCCTCAGCTATCTTAGCCTTCTCTACCAATGCAGCGAAATCACGCTCCCTCTGTGAAGCTATCAGTATCCTAAGCTTATCCCGGAGGCCATCCTCAAATCGAACACTGCGCTCATATTCAGTCACAAGTATCCTACTGACATACCGACTCAGCCTCAAGAATTCTGCCTCATACTCCGCAACAGTCTTATTACCCTGAGTCAGATTCAAAAACTCCTTTCGACGGGCATCCACATAACTAGCTCCAACATACCTCCCCTTAAAAGCAGTCTTGAACAATTCCCAGGTTACTCGTTCAATCGGGGTACTCTCCCTTACAGTGATCCACCACCGATATGCCTCATCTCGTAGCAACGACATAACCCCCTTCATCTTTTACTCCACAGAGCAATCTAAATCGTCCATAATCCACTTTGTAGCCTCTAGCCAATATTCAGCCACATTTGGGGCTACTCCAGATACACCCCTAAACACCTCTGCTTCATTAGCCCGGAGTCGCTCAGAGATGGATCCCCTATTTACTGTCCCAGTGCTAGCTCTAGCAACTCTTTCTAAAACCCTTAACATTGCTTGGGACAAAGCATCATCCCCCGCAGCCCGATCATATGACCCAGTCTCAGTCGCCTGTGGCACGAATGCCTCATTAGCTGGCCTATGCCCTGAGGATGAAGATTCAGCTTGCACCCTTCCGCGACCACATCCACGGCCTCGTCCACGAGTTCCTTTTGTACTCATATCGAATTATCTGATTACGAATTTTATGACATTAGTTTAATATTTCAATTTTTTATTACGAGATGTCTTATGGAAATATAGCAGTTTAAAGATTGTTTTCGCAATGTCGTAGCCTAGCTACAGTCTCATTTCTACCGTTTTACAGCTCTACCCTATCTAAAGTATCATAGTAGGGTCTCGGTTCTATTTATAGCATCATATCAATATCACACAACGTAAAAGAGAGTATACTTACAGACTTGGTGCCAAGGATTCAGTGTGCCACTTCTTTTTCCAAACCATTTAAAACCACAAACCATGTATTTGGTCACAGAAAATAGAAATTCTTAAAATTTGATTTAAAATACCTTTATTTTGAAACTCTTAATTTTAGACCCGTTTAAAAACCCACAGCCGAGTTATTGTAACTGGGCTGTGATACCACTAAATGTAACACCCCAAACCCAGCCCAGACGTTATAGCCGAATCTGACTTGCCACATTGAAGTTAAGAATCCATGTTTTGCTTTAGTGTTGTAATAACCGTCTTTTGTTAACGCTTAACCAAGTGAATGGAAGCTGTGCACCAGGTAGGTATCCAAAAACAGAGGAGGTGAGCCATGAAGGCTGCTTAAATACCAAGCTTTTCGATTGGATCCAATCCTAGACATGCCCACAACCATTGCCGCACTTTGTTAACCAAGTTGAAATTCATTTGAGTAGATATCTTAGATAAATCGATTAATCGTGTTGTCACGTTATTTTGAAAACAAGTATCATTTTGAAAACGCGCCCTAAGTCTAGCCCATTTGAATTATTATCAAAAAAACTTAAAGTTATTGAAAAATAAAAATAATCCCAGAAAGAAAATAAAGTTAAAATGGCCGTATTACAACCCAAAAATAAATATTAAATAAGATAAACCAGAGAAAACCAGATACTTATTTTAAAGTCCAATAGCGATCACCGTGGCCACTCTGAATCCCCTCCGGCTCCAAGTCCCCCAAATCAAGGCTCACTTGTAAGGTTAAGGAAGGGGGTGAGTTTGGAAACTCAGTGTGCAACAAGCCCCTTTCAGAGCCCAAATCAATATCAGCCTGCTGGGCCTAAGCCCAAATTCAATCTCAGCATATACTGGGCCGAAGCCTTTACATTATTCATACCACTAGGCCGAAGCCTTTTCATTATTCATATCACTGGGCTGAAGCCTTTACTATAAATGGTATGGCCCATAGGCCCAAATCAATACCACATGCACTATTAATGGATGTATGCAAGCCCGTTTAGGAAGACTACTCAACCCACCAACCGCTACTCTCCACCCGTACCAACCAAGCTTTCCATGTGGGGAATAACTCAACCCACCCAACCAAACTCTCCACTGGCAGCACAGCTGCTTTATCATGTAACTAGAGGACTAGCCTCTTATAGTAACTGGGGCAAAGCCCTTTCCGGTAAATTGGGGCAAAGCCCTTTTCGGTAAATTGGGGCATAGCCCTTTTGCACTTCCTCCATTCATATAAAACCCAACCCATGCATATATGTATATATCATGGCATATCATGTGCATATCATGGCATATTATGTACAAATCAGTATCACATGCATCTTAATTATAACATAACCCTAGGGGTATAATAGTCATTTTCACCTAGGGGCAAAAAGGTCATTTTCACATTATAATGGTAATTTCGTAATTTTACCAAAATATTAGGTTTTTCCGTGTTCATTAACAATTATCAATAACTCCAAGTGTTTAAACAATGATTTTAACGCTCTTTATCAAATTCGAGCTTTTGGGCCCAAAACCCTTAATGGGCCCTACGAATGCCGATCTAGCCCTTTAAGCCCTCATAATCCAAATTTTACATCAGATCCACTCGTTTAACAAGCAGTATATCCAAGTTCCATTTTCTATCAAATTTACCCCAAAAGGGCCCGGAAGCCCATTGGGCCCGATTTCAGCCCCTCGAGGTCCACCTTACCGTGATGCCAAAAATCGTGCTCTTACCTGTTCCAACGATCTTGATCATCAACTTAGCGAATCTAACTAACCTATGAGCATTCGCATGCTCACGAGTCCTCGAAATGCCAGAATTTTGGCATTTTGGCTTTTCGACATATATTGATTTAAGCTACGAAAGAGGGTTTGTTACACACCTGTTATGTAACGTTCACCAACGAAGTCTCCCACGGCAACCTACAATTATCCATCTCCATTTTTAGTGTACAAACCATACTTATCAAACCCAAAATCTACCTTACCACATTCGGCCAAAGATCCCTAATGGCCATAGTTCACTTAACTTCATAGGGTCTGACGCTATGATCCAAGCTTATCCCAAATCGACACCCCAAGCCTTGCTGCTCCTCCAACGTAACTATTCCACTATACAAACCATAAAAATCAAATGAAGAAGCCCAATAAGGCCTATATCTCTAATCGGCCACCTCCCTAAACTATAGGGGTTCCGGCTTTTGTCAACAGTTACTACTGAATCAATTTAGAGTATGAATACTTACCACAGTCTCCCTTCTTGAGCCATTTAAAGCTTAGAAGATAAATGGATTGGCCTCTAAAAAGTGAAAGGAAAAAGAGGGTTGCTGGTCAATAAAGAATCGGCACCACCAAGTTTCACATGTTCGGCTTTTGCGGGTTTTCTGCAGGAGTGGAGGTAAGGAAAGAAGTAGTAGATGAACGGAATGGAGTAGTGAACTAGTTTTGGAGAAAGAAAAAGAAGAAAGATGATGGATGGAAGGGTGGTAGGTTGGCTTGAGAAGAAGGAAGAAAGAAAAAGAAAAGACTAATCCTATGGTTTACAAAGAAGAAAACGGCACAACAAGCTCCCAAATGTCGAAATACTAACATAATACCCCTCTGCCGAAATCCCTTCTCTAATCCCCTCTATTCGGCCAACTCTGTCTCTCTGTCAAATCCCTAAAATCTCTCCCCTTATCACTCCTTAATCCATGCGTTTGACTGATTCAAACTCTCTCCCACAGAGTTCCATTCGGCTACAACTCCTGCAAGCTCAAAGCATAAAAATAACATCACATTTGCCATCACAGGGAATCGAACCCAGGTTTTCCCCCAACCACTTACACGCCACCTTTTTAGTACCCTAGTGGCGTCACTTAGCCACTCTGCCAGAGGCTCTTTTGTGATACATTTTACCCACAATTTTTAATAAGACCACCTATCCAAAGCCCCTAACTTCTTAAGGCCAAAATTCAAAAATTCTACCGGGTTTTGGCCATCACATGGGCCTTCCATAAGCCCATTTACACACTCCAATTATGAATTTCACAACCAAATATCAAATTTTAAAAACTTTACCAAAAACTTGAGAATCACGAAAAAACCCGAAAATCAGGATGTTACATCGGGTAAGCTTGGATTGTGCCATTAAGCGGGTTGTACTGAGAACTGAGGCAGATAAGGAGGTAGTGGTAATTGGGGAATGACGAAACTACTTGAGCAATGTAATTTCTACACTTAGGGCTGAGAAGTTGGTTCGCAAGGGTTGTGAGGTGTTCTGGGCCTATGTTAGTGTTTCAGATGTTGGGGACTCTTCGGTAGAGGATATCAGGACAGTTAAGGATTTTCTCAATGTTTTTCTTGAAGAGTTACCAGGGTTACCTTCAGAACATGAAGTGGAGTTTGGGATTGAGGTCCTTCCTGTTATAGCTCTAGTGTCCATCGCCCCTTACAGAATGGCACCGAAGGAGCTTGTGGAGCTTAAGGCCCAGATTCAAGAGCTATTAGACCGTGGGTTTATTCGACCTAGTGTGTTTCTGTGGGGAGCATCAGTCTTATTTTCGAAAAAGAAGGATGGATCCATGCGTATGTGTATAGACTACAGACAACTGAATAAACTGACCATTAAGAACAAATACCTTCTGCCTAGGATTGATGATCTATTCGACCAACTGCAAGGAGCATCGATTTTCTCTAAAATAGATCTCCAGTTGGAGTATCACCAACTGAAAGTTAAAGAGGCCAATGTACTCAAGATGGTGTTTTGGACTCGTTATGGTCATTACAAGTTTTTGGTAATGCCTTTTGGATTGACAAATGCACTGGCAGCTTTTATGGATCTGATGAAAAGAGTGTTTCAACCCTATCTGGACTGGTTTGTTATAGTATTTATTGATGACATACTGGTGTATTCGAGGACTTAAGATGAACATCTATGAGTAGTTCTAGAAATTTTAAGGGAGAAGCAACTGTATGCCAAGTTCAACATGTGTGAATTTTTGTTACGTGAGGTAATGTTTCTGGGTCATGTGGTATCTGCTGAGGGGATTAAGGTTGATCTTCAGAAAATTGAGGTTGTTTTAGATTGGAAGCAGCCTACGACTGTGTTAGAAATTTGTAGTTTTTTGGGACTGGCTAGGTACTATCGAAGATTTGTAGAAGGGTTTTCACTGATTTTCGTGCCCTTAACTAAGTTTCTCAATAAGGGCGTGCCATTTAACTAAATTGATGAGCAGCAAGGGAGCTTTGAGAAGCTCAAGAAAGTTCTGACTGAGGCCCCTGTCTTGAGTTCATCCAATGTTTGGGAAAGAATTTACTATTTATAGTGATGCATCACACGTTGGGTTAGGATGTGTGTTGATGCAAGAGGGTAAGGTGGTAACTTATGCATCTTGCTAGCTTAAGACTCATGAGGCGAATTACCCAACACATGACTTGGAGTTGGCTGCAGTGGTATTTGCATTGAAAATTTGGAGGCATTACTTGTACGGTGAGAAGTGTATCATTTACACGGATCACAAGAGCCTTAAGTATCTCCTCACTCGAAGGAATTAAATCTTAGGCAGTGTAGATGGATTGAGCTACTTAAGGATTATGAATGTTCAATTGAATACCATCCTAGTAAGGCCAACGTAGTAGCCGACGCACTGAGCCGTAGGGCTATGGCTGATCTAAGAGCAATGTTTGCTCGTCTTAGCTTATTTGATGATGGTAGCTTGTTGGCTGAGCTTCAGGTTAAACCAGTGTGGATTGAATAGATTAAAAGTAAACAGTTGGAAGATTAGTCATTAGGCCTTCAGTTCTATCAAATCGAGAATGGTAATATTATGGATTTTGGGCTAAATAATAAAAGGGTACTTTGTTTCCGAGGTAGAATTTGCATACCTAAGGATACTGATTTAAGACAGACTTTACTGCAAGAGGTGCATAGTAGCCTCTATGCTATCACCCAGGTGGAAATAATGTGTACAGAGATCTCCACAAGATTTATTGGTGGCCGGGTCTTAAGCGTGAGATTATCGACTTTGTGGGGAAATGTCCGACTTGCCAATAGGTTAAAGTGAAACATCAGTTCCCTTCTGGGTTGCTTCAGCTAGTTAAGATTCCACTGTGGAAGTGGGAAAGAGTAACCATGGACTTTATGAGTGGGCTACCCCTAACTCCTTCCAAGAAAGATTCAGTGTGTGTCATCATGGACCGATTGATCAAAACTGCCCATTTTATACTAGTTCACACAAATTATTCGTTGCAAAAACTGGCTAAGCTACATGTATCTGAGATAGTGAGACTACATGGGGTACCAGTTTCTATTATATCTGACAAAGATCCTCGCTTCACGTCTCGATTCTGGAAGAAGTTATATGAAGCTCTGGGTACAAAGTTGGACTTCAGTACTACGCTCCATCCTCAGACAAATGGTCAGTCAGAGAGGGTGATTCAGATACTGGAGGACATGTTAAGGAGTTGTGTGATTAACTTTCGAGGAAGTTGGGAAGACTACTTGTCGCTCAGAGTTTGCTTACAACAATAGCTACCAGTCTAGCATATAGATGGCACCTCATGAAGCATTATATGGTTATAAGTTTCACACTCCTTCATGTTTGACTGAGCTGGTGAGCAGCGTGTTCTGGGCCCTGAGCTAGTATCTAATACTGAGGATAAGGTCAGATTAATTTTGGATCGACTGAAGGCAGCATCAGACAGATAGAAGTCATATGTAGATCTGAAGCGTAAGGAAATTGAGTATTCTGTGGGAGACTTTGTCTTTCTAAAGGTCTCACCATGGAATAAGGTTCTAAGATTTGGGCGTAAGGGCAAGTTGAGCCCAAGGTTTATTGGGCCTTACCGCATACTAAGGCGAGTAGGACCAGTTGCCTACCAGTTAGTGCTAACTTCAGAACTAGAGGAGATTCATGATGTGTTTCACGTCTCTATGCTGAGACACTATCGCTCTGATCTTACGCATGTGGAACCGGTTGAGGAGATTGAAGTTAAACCAGATATGACTTTTGAGGAGGAAACAGTCCAGATTTCAGATCGAAAGGTGAAACTTTTGAGAAGGAAATCGATTCCATTAGTGATAGTTCTACGGTGGAACCAAAGTTCTGAGGAGGCTACGTGGGAACCCGAAGAAGCGATGCAATGACAATACCCTCACCTATTCTGACCAAGCAAATTTTAAGGCGGAAATTTTCTTTAATGAGGGTAGAATTGTAATGCCCAAAATCCCTATCAATTTTTTTTTGTATGTTTGTGATGTGGATGTTTGTTGCCTTAGTGATTTAGTGCTTTGGAAGTCTTTAATAAGTCATCGGTTCAAGCCTTGGCTTGAGCAAAAATTTTCCTCCTACTTGAATATACCCTTGTCTCCTGCTGGTAGACTCTTAAATTAATGTGAGTAAAGCATGACATAAAAAGGCTACTAGCTTAGTGGTAAGTGGGGTGTAGAGTGTGCAAGGGGGTTTGGGGTTTGAATCCATATTTCTGCTTACGGAGATTATTTTTGCTGGTGACCATGGGAGGAGGTTGTGTTTGAGCGAAACACTAAGGGTTTGAACAGATTTGAATGGAGTTGTTGTTAGCTAAATCTGAGGAGAAAGAGGGGAGGAAATTAAGGAGAATATCGAGCAAGTTAGAATTTGGTGAAGAGTCATGCCGAGTTTGAACTCTGACACTTAGTGTTGGGTTGTGTAGAGATGTGAGGAGGTGTTTAGTGTGTTGAAGACTAACAAATTATGTGGAGTTTTTTTGGTCAAATTCGGCTATAGGCTTTGGGTGCCGATTTGTGTTAGCTAACAAAAGGTCAACTTCGTTTTCAGTATTTCGTGTTGGCAACTATATTTCTTTTGTTTATTGGCTTTAGTCGAATACTCCTGAAAACCTCTCTCAGTCTTTTGTTTCCTCTTTTTGGCCGTATACCTAAGTGACATTTTACTCTCCATCCTTTCTTTGATTCAAATTGGTTACTTAACATTGTTAAAGGCCGATTATCCCGATTGAGTATTTTCTTCTTCTTCTTCTCCTCCTCCTCCTCTCTGAAATCGAATACTTCCTTTTCCATTTTTATTCTTTCTTTCTCTGTTGGGCCGAATACCATACTTTCCCCCTCTCAAATATTATGTTCGTCTTGCTTTGGCCGAATCTCTTTGATTGACTGTTGTCG
The DNA here is from genome assembly GCF_007990345.1 of Gossypium hirsutum. Taxonomy (NCBI): domain Eukaryota; kingdom Viridiplantae; phylum Streptophyta; class Magnoliopsida; order Malvales; family Malvaceae; genus Gossypium; species Gossypium hirsutum. The sequence continues at coordinate 59,313,383 of NC_053428.1, forward strand.
AAATTCATTGGATTTATTGGTAAGGGTGAGTTATAATCACTTTTTTATTTCTTTTCCTAGCCAAATTTCTATTGGCTCTACTATCAAGTTTTGGCTTTCCCTCCTCTTGCTCTTTGGGGAGGCCGAATGTATGTGTTTCTACTAACGACTGTGATTCGCCTAATCATGCTAGGAGTGTGGACCCTATTGTGAAAGCTTGGGCCGATTACTCTTTGCATTTTAGGTGATCTATCCACTTTTGGGGTAAGTGCTTTAAGTTTTAGTTATGGTTATGATGGTTATTGATTCTTATGGATTGGTTAATTGTTCCGTGTGAAGGATAGCAGTAGGAGGTAAACGTTGGTTTTGGAACAAACGGGGTTTTACGATTGTTCGATTGGTAAGTAGCGATAAATCGATTAAAGTATTTTTAATACTATGGTTTTGAATTAACCATGAATTTGGATTGATGGTGGGGTTGTTGTGAATCATAGGTGTTTTGATCTCAGAAGCGTTGCGGCTACAGTTTCATAACAGTTGTGTGAGCATCATTGCTATTAGATGTCAAACTGGTAAAAGTCGAAACGTCGAAAGGTGAACAGTCGACACCACTCGGGCGTGTGACCGCCCGTGTGGCAGCCCTGTGATAAAACATGGCCGTGTGGCCGATGAGATGGCCATGAGTGCTTTCATGGACCAAAACGATATTGGGCCATTTTGGTTCGAATTGGGCCGTGTAGGCCCAATGGGCCTGTGGGTCCTCACGGGGAAATCACACAAAAGTGTGGTAATTAGTGGGCCAAGCTGTGTAAACTATACGGCTAAGGCCATTTTTGGTCTATGTGGGCATACGAGCATGTGGTCCCATATGGGCTCGCAATATAGGCTATAGGCCCATTATCACTGATTGACTGTTAAGGTTGAACGGGTCACCCAAGACGATTGTGGACCTACCTGTTGGATCGATAAATACCCTTAGACTCCATACTGATGAAATGACTGTTATACCCCTAATAGGTAAAATGACTGATATACCCCTATGTGATATATGACTGTTTGAGCATGTCATTTTTACTGCATGTACGTTTATATTATGTTGCGTTGCATGGGGGTGGGATAAATGATTTTGGAGGAAGTGTACTGAAAGGCTATAAGCCTATTACTGGCAGCTCTACTGCAAATACTGTTTCAGTGCCGCAACTGGTACGACTTGGTGTCTAGGGTTAGGTGGGTTGATTTTATCCCCACATGGTGTGTAGGGCTGGTACGGAGATGATGTTTAGTGGATGAATTCGGTAGGATTTTTCGTTTGCATACTGTACTGAAATGGGCTAAGGCCCAGACTGCCACTGTTACTTAAGTAGGCTCAGGCCCAGACTGCTACTGCTACTAAAAGTGGGGCTAAGGCCCCTAACTGAAACTGAAAAGGCTTAGGCCCAAATTGTGTTTACTCTGACTGTATGCTTTTTTGGGATTTCAGACACTGAGTTTCATAAACTCACCCATCTTTTAACTGTGCAGGAAATCCCCAGGCTTAGATGGATCGAGGCGACAGAGGACTCAGAGGTGGCCACTCGATAAAGTTTATTTTAATAATATAATCGAGATTTTATTTTGGGTTTTCATTTTGTAATAAGGCCTCTTTAATTATATTTTTATTTTAATTTGGGGATTTAGTTACTTGAATTTTAATCTGGGACTAGTAGGTCTCAGATTTTCAAGAAAGTATAAACAAATGTTTTTTTTTAAACACAATGTTTACGCAACACCTTTTGAAAGCTTCCGCAACAACTTTTGAAAGCTTCCACAACAAATACTATTTTAAAATTTAATTACAAACTAATATAATTAATATTTAGCTGAGACAACTTGAGTTTTCACAATGAACCGGACATCCTAAACTTTTGCTAAGAACCCAAAGAAGTTTTTTTTTGTAGAACAAAATTTCACGCAATTAGTGTTTTGGAAAAACACTCCTATGTGACATACAGATTCGACCATAACGTCTAGGCTGGGTCTGGGGTGTTACAGTTGTGATCTGGGTTGTAGTTGATCGATTGATGAAATTAGCTCATTTTATTCCAGTACGATCTGATTACTCACTTGATAAATTAGTTGAGTTGTATATTTCTGATGTTGTGAGACTGCACAGGGTGCCATTGTCTATTGTGTTAGATAGAGACCTGAGATTGACTTCACGATTTTGGTAGAAATTGTACAAGGCTTTAGGTACGAAGTTGCATTTTAGTACTGCTTTTCACCCGTAGATGGATGTCAATCTGAGCGGATTATTCAGATTCTCGAGGATATGTTGGGATGTTGCATTCTTGAGTTTGAAGTTACATGGGAACAGTATTTGCCATTGATTGAATTTGCATACAATAATAGTTTTCAATCGAGCATTAAAATGGCACCGTACGAAGCCTTATATGGTCGTAAATGTCGTACACCATTGTATTGGACTGAGCTCAGTGAAAATAAGATACACAGGGTTGATTTGATAAAAGAGACTGAACAGAAAGTGAAAATAATCCGAGATAGTCTAAAAGTAGCTTCCGATTGTTAGAAATCATACGCAGATTTGAAATGAAAAGATAATGAATTTAAGATCAGAGACAAAGTATTCTTGAAAGTATCCCCGTGGAAGAAAGTACTCCGATTTGGAAGAAAAGGCAAATTGAGTCCGAGATTCATCGGGCTGTATGAAATTATTAAGCGTATTGGCTAGTTGCATATAGATTATTGTTGCCACCTGAGCTAGAAAAGATTCATAATGTATTTCACATATCAATGTTTCGACATTATAGATCTGATCCTTCGCATGTGATTCCTCCGTCTGAGAGTGAGATTCAATCTGATATGACCTATGACGAAGAACCAATTCATATCTTAGCTCGTGAGGTTAAAGAATTGTGAAATAAGAAAATTTCATTGTGAAAGTGATGTGGCAAGAGGCTACCTGGGAGCCTAAAGATGTTATGAGACAACAATATTTGAATCTATTCAACGGTAAGATTTTCAGGGACGGAAATCCCTAAAGGGGGAGAATTGTAACAGTCCAGTTTAGACCCTAATTGGAATAGTGGTTTTAGGACCACAAATCTGAGTCATAAAAATATTTAAATATTATTTTCTGTACTTATTATATGTAAATTAGCATGTGTGAAAATTTCGTACAAAAATTTTATTATTTGTGTGCTTAATTTTCAAAAAGGACCTAACCGCATAAAATGTAAAAATGGCCTTTTATTTGTTTTAGTGCCTATTTGTTATGGATTTATAATTGTGAGGTCCTTATGTGGTTATTTGACCATGGTTATAATTAAATGACATTAGTGGACATTAGTTGGTGGAATATTAATGTTTTAATGCAAGGGTAAAATGGTAATTGATGTATTATAATGAATTAAAATTAAATAAAACATGAAATTAGTCCATTAATGTTTGTTCTTGCCGAAAATATCACAAAGAAAAAACAAGAAAAGAAAAAGCTTGCTAGGGTTTCGGCACTCATCTTATCTATTTAGGTATGTGTTTTTGTTCGGTTTTTGATAATTTCTACGTTTTTGTGATCGTTGCTTTGTGTTTTACTAAGCCCAAGCCTAAATTTCTGATTTTGATGATGATTTTGAAATATGCCATTGATGAAATTGTGAGCCTTGTGAAGTTTGTTGATAGAAATTGAAAGATATGTGTTGGGTTGATATATTTTGTATTTGAATTTTGATGAATTTGATTAATTTGGGCTAAATTAAAAAAAGGAGAATTTGAGGGACTAAAATTTAAAATAAATGAAATATAAGGACTTATATGAATACTATAAAAATTTGGCTAAATATATGTATAAGGAAATTTTGTGTATTGTGTAATTTTTGTGATTAGCAACTAAATTGTCAAAATGTGAAAATATAAGGGTTAATTTGTAAAATCCCTAAATGTTTATTTTTGGATTGATTTGAATGAATGTGAGTTTGAATAAATTGAATTTGAATTGTTATAGATCAAGAACCAAAGAAAACAAAATTAGATCGGGGGAAAACTAAAGTCGTTGAATAGTCGCTCGTTTTTGTTCATTTTCGCACGAGGTAACCCTATATACAAATAAATGTGTTTTGAATTAAATTACTATAAATTAAATGCTATTGACCTATGATGAATGAATATGAAATGAGTATCTGATTCAGGTATGTTTGAAGTTGTATATCATATTTGATGTTGAAAGGTAAGTATATGTATCTTTATGATCAAGTGAGTATATGTGACAAAGATATAAGAAAATATGCACATCGTACAAATGAATGAAGAATATGTGAAATGTATTTGAGCTATGTGTTTTATGATAGCATGGGGTTAAAGATTATGTACATTATGACGCTTATATGTTTATATTGTTAAGTTCTACACTTAAGATGTACATTTTCCTTAATGTATGAACAAATATAAATCATAATAAAAAAAATATCATAAGATACGGAGATAATTGAAACTGCCCTGAATGGTGGATGAATTTCCTAGAATAGTGAAAAGCGAAATTGTAAAAAAATGTAGGGGTAGTGCAAAATTCTGAGCAACTGATAAGAAAATAAACACAATGTTGAAGAAGATTAAAGGGTTACTCATTAAAAAACAACCATAATAATTAATAAAAAGTTCAAAATAGGAAAACAAAATAGACATAACAAGAAGAGTAAAAATAAAAATAAAAATAGAAATAAAAGGTAAAAATAAAGATAAACATAAACATAAAAATAAATCAGACTCAATGGTCCTTATCATCAGACTGATCAGTGTCACGAGTCGGTGTTGCTGGAGGAGCGATGTGAAGGTACTGGCAGATCTGTTGTAAAGTCGCATCAATACTGTCGAACCTCTAAGTACAGTACTGACGGAAACTAGCAAACTCCTCGGAAGATACTCCTAGGAAACTAGCAGCAGAGGGAGCATGTCAACGACTTGATGGTGGAGGTTGTGGTGGGTCCTCGTGATAGGGAGGAACATCATCAGTGAAGTCCTCTACGTCATGCTGAATGTCAGACTAGACTAGTCTGCATTGAGGGGGGCCCACTCCAAGTCGCCACTCGATCATCCTTATATGGATCATGCTCGAGATGCCTTGAGGGGACATCTGACCTACTAAGGTAAGGGTCAAAGACTGCCTCGATGTATCAAGTAACCTGAAGTGCCTAGCAAGGTGATTCACGTAAAGGCCTAGACAAAATGGGGCCCTCCCTGTGGCGATCTGTCTGATGGCAAAAGGCGAGAGCAATGACATAAGCTAAGTCAAATCGTGGTCGGTTGCCATGCTCCAAAGATAGTATGCGGTAGAAGTGCTTACAACTCCTGTGCTCTCTCTTCTACCAGTCAAAGTGTGAGCTAATAAGGCATGGATGTATCGTAGAGCCAGAGAAAGAGATGTCGCCTTCGAGTGACTCCCGTCATAATGGAACTAACTACCTATGAGATCGGTCCAATAACACGAAGGTGAGTAATGGATGTGACGGTAGAGGTAAAGAAAGTTATCGACACCCATAAACTCGTCGGTGTAGATGCCCAAAGCTGCGCCAAACTCAGGGACGCTCATATGTCGCACCATGCCACCAAGTCGGAATGTAATTGTACTGTGCTCGTCATGCAATGACATCACTCACTAAAGGTAAAACATTGAGCAAAACTGCAAATTAAGTGTAACACCTCAAACCCAGCCTGGAAGTTTGGCTCGAATCTAGCGTGTCACATTGAAGTGTTTTTCAAAAACCATGTTTCCATTAAAAACCTTTCTTAATAATTAAAAACTTATACCCTTTTTAAACCTTGTTAGAAAACTTCAGCTAAATTACATTCTTAACAACTTTGTAAAAATCTTGGCAGTTGTAGAAGCTTAATTTCAAAATAATTGCGGATACGTGATGTTTTGAACAACAGTAGTTGCTTTGGAAAACCGTGTTCTAATACTAGCAATTATAATAACAATAAGTAAAATTTCAAATTTGAAACCCAGAAAATTACAACGGCTTTACTATAACCCACATAAAACATTTAAAAGTAATAATCAAAAGTATAAATAAACAGTGTGTGTGGCTTCCTCCGAGCCCCTCGCAGCTCCGATCCGTCTAAGGCTGGAAATTACCTGAAAGGTTAATAAACGGGGTGAGTTTACGAAAACTCAGTGTGAAATCCCCTACTATAAAAAGGAACAGTCAGTCGTATAAAAGAATTAAAAGTCTGGCCCCAGCCTTACTTACAGTTTCAATATCAATTGGGCCTTAGCCCACTATAACAAACAGTACCAGATGGGCCTTAGCCCATTACAGAATAAGAAACATTATCAAAACTAGAATCAAAATGAGAATCAGAATCAGAATCAGGTGACAGAATCAAAATCAGAATCAAAATCAGAATTAGGTGACAGAATTAGAATCAGAATCAGTATCAGGTAACATAATCAAAATCAGAATGTGAATGCAATCCCAACCCAATCCAGCCGTATACACCCCCGTACCAACCTTACACCATGTGGGGAGACTACTCGACCCACCCAACCACTACACACCACAGAAATTGCAGGGAGGCTGCCAGATATTGTGACAAAGTTACTAGATACAGATATTGTTGCTAGGCCACCAGAACAGATATATATATGTGGCGAAGCCACCATATTGCAGTGAGGCTGCCAGATATTGTGACGAAGTCACCAGAACAGATATATGTGGCGAGGCCACCAGATTGCAGCGAGGCTGCCAAAACGCTTCCTCCATCAATATAACCCATATCCCATGCAACAGATATACATGTCATGGCATACAACATACAGAATCAGCATATCATGCCCATATTTGAATCAAATAGTCACAGTCAAGTCATTCATATCACCAACATATATTCACAATCAAATCTGTCAACCACACAGTCCAAGTCAGTCACTTGCCCACAAGGGCAAAACAATCATTTAACACCCTAGGGGTAAAATGGTAATTTTGTAAATCAAGGGTAAAATAGTAATTTTATAAATCGAGGGTAAAATGGTAATATTGTAAATCGAGGGTAAAACAGTAATTTTGTAAATCGAGGGTAAAACGGTAATTTTATAAATCGGGGGTAAAATAGTAATTCTATAAATCGAGGGTAAAATAGTAATTTTAAAATTCGAGGGTACTTTGATAATTTTACAAGTCGAGGGTATTTCAGTAATTTTGTAAACTGAGGGTATTTCGATAATTTTACAAATTGAGGATATTTGGGTAATTTTATAAACCAAGGGCACTTTGGTAATTTTACGACTGGGGGTATTTTAGTAATTTGGTAAACTAAAGTATTATAAACAGGGATAACAATATGAATGGGCCTAAAGCCCTTTTCGGTCCAAATGGGCCCACACGCTCGTGTGGCCCTTTTAGCCCAAATCTAGCCACACATATGAGATTCACCTAGACTAGTCCAATATTTACTACAAAATCAAACAACTTATCCAATTGGGCCCGTAGGCCCATTGGGCCCACATGGCCCCTTTCGGCCCATCATAGCCCGAAGTAGCCATCCTACAACTAGATTAGTGAGAAATACACACCTGATAGGAGACTGGGGTTAATCCGTGTTCTGAGCACTCTTATAGCCGACGCCTAACCCAAACGAGCACGCCATAAAGCGAAAGGGATCAGCCAAGAAAGGTACCTTTACTCTCCTCATGGTTCTCTCTATTTAAAGCCAGCTTCGCATCCACTCTTATGTTAGCTTCTCGATGTGGGATCCCTCCATCATCAGAGTTTAAATTCAACACCAACTCTTGCCGCCCCTTGTTAGAAAAATAAATGCTCTTTGATTGCCATGAGTTTCGAACCCTGGACCTCATTGCCAACTCTATGATGCCACCTTCTTGCCTCTTATGTGGCGCTACTTTGCCACTAGACCACAAGGCTTTTTGTGGCACAATTTCCCCACCAATATTCTTAAGGCCTACCTACTACACCCAGGGTTTGATTCACCTTAAACCAAAATTTTTGCTAGAGTCCAGATTTGAACCCAGGACTTCTCCAACACTTCTCAGCACACTTAACCACTAAAACAAGCCTTCACTAACGAAATTTACATGCACAACAAAATATTATAAGCTGCCTTCAACCGCTCCCATGCTCAAGGCCCAAAACTTCTAAGCCCAAATTCAGGGTGTTACAACTCTACCTCACTTAAAGAAATTTCGTCCCCGAAATTTCCATCTAACAGGGTGGTCGTGTAACATCTACCCCACTACGCTATCGCTACGCACTCTGATCCTATTATCACTATCACACTTCAACTAGAACTTGAAACATCTCATACATACAACACTTATTCACTGAAGCAAACACATATCTATCACACATATATACAAATTCTATATCCAAACATCACATCCACATAAAATAAATACCAAATTTAAATTCAGACCAATATCTAAAGAATCCACAGTATTTCAATTTCTAAACAGACAAAAGTATTGAAAAGACTTACGGATTTGGCGCCGGAGACTCGGTGTGCCACACTTTTTAAAAGAAATACTTCAAACAGACCACGTGGTTGAAAATAATTTTTTAAAATTCAACCTTTGAAAACCCAATCCACAGCCAAGTTGTTGGAACTTGACTCTGATACCACTAAATGTAACACCCCAAACCCGGCCTAAAAGTTTGGCTCGAATCTGGCGTGTCACATTGAAGTGTTTTTCAAAAACCATGTTTCCATTAAAAACCCTTCTTAATAATTAAAAACTTATACCCTTTTTAAACCTTGTTAGAAATCCTCAGCTAAATTACATTCTTAACAACTTTGTAAAAATCTTGGCAGTTGTAGAAGCTTAATTTCAAAATAATTGCGGATACGTGATGTTTTGAACAATAGTAGTTGCTTTGGAAAATCGTGTTCTAATACTAGCAATTATAAGACCAACAAGTAAAATTTCAAATTTGAAATCCAGAAAATTACAACGGCTTTACTACAACCCACATAAAACATTTGAAAGTAATAATCAAAACTATAAAATAAACAGTGTGTGTGGCTTCCTCCGAGCCCCTTGCAGCTCCGATCTGCCTAAGGCTAGAAATTACCTGAAAGGTTAATAAACGGGGTGAGTGTACGAAAACTTAGTGTGAAATCCCTTACTATAAAAAGGAACAGTCAGTCATATAAAAGAATTAAAAGTCTGGCCCCAACCTTACTTACAGGTTCAGTATCAATTGGGCCTTAGCCCACTATAACAGATAGTACCAGATAGGCCTTAGCCCATTACAAAATAAGAAACATTATCAGAACTAGAATCAAAATGAAAATCAGAATCAGAATCAGGTGATAGAATCAAAATCAGAATTAGAATCAGAATTAGGTGACAGAATTAGAATCAGAATCAGTATCAGGTAACATAATCAAAATCAGAATGTGAATGCAATCCCAACCCAATCCAGTCGTATACACCATCGTACCAACCTTACACCATGTGGGGAGACTACTAGACCCACCCAACTGCTACACACCACAGAAATTGTAGCGAGGCTGCCAGATATTGTGACGAAGTCACCAGATACAGATATTGTGGCTAGGCCACTAGAACAGATATATATATGTGGCGAAGCCACCAGATTACAGCGAGGCTGCCAGATATTGTGACGAAGTCACCAGAACAGATATATGTGGCGAGGCCACCAGATTGCAGCGAGGCTGCCAGAACGCTTCCTCCATCAATATAACCTGTATCCCATGCAACAGATATACATGTCATGGTATATAACATACAAAATCAGAATATCATGCCCATATTTGAATCAAACAGTCACAGTCAAGTCATTCATATCACCAACATATATTCACAATCAAATATGTCAACCACACAGTCCAAGTTAGTCACTTGCCCACAAGGGCAAAACAATCATTTAACACCTAGGGGTAAAATGGTAATTTTATAAATCGAGGGTAAAATGGTAATTCTATAAATCGAGGGTAAAATAGTAATTTTTTAAATCTAGGGTAAAATAGTAATTTTGTAAATTAAGGGTAAAACAGTATTTCTATAAATCGAGGGTAAAACGATAATTCTGTAAATCGAGGGTAAAACGGTAATTTTGTAAATCGAGGGTAAAACGATAATTTTGTAAATCGATGGTAAAATAGTAATTTTGTAAATCGAGGGTAAAACGGTAATTTTGTAAATTGAGGGTAAAACGGTAATTTTGTAAATTGAGGGTAAAATAATAATTCTGTAAATCGATGGTAAAATAGTAATTTTGAAATTTAAGGGTACTTTGATAATTTTACAAGTCGAGGGTATTTCAGTAATTTTGCAAACTGAGGGTATTTCGGTAATTTTACAAATCGAGGATATTTGGGTAATTTATAAACCAGGGGTACTTTCGTAATTTTACAACTGGGGGTATTTCAGTAATTTGGTAAACTAAAGTATTCGAAACAGGGATAACAATACGAATGGGCCTAAAGCCCTTCTCGGCCCAAATGGGCCCACACGCTCGTGTGGCCCTTTTAGCCCAAATCTAGCAACAGATATGAGATTCATCTAGGCTAGTCTAATATTTACTACACAATCAAACAAGCCCATTGGGCCCACATGGCCCCTTTCAGCCCATCATAGCCCGAAGTAACCATCCTACAGCCAGAGTAGTGAGAAATACACACCTGATAGGAGACTGGAGTTAATCCGCGCTCCGAGCACTCTTAGCCGACGCCCAACCCAAACAAGCACGCCATAAAGCGAAAGGGATCAGCCAAGAAAGGTACCTTTCCTCTCCTCATGGTTCTCTCTATTTAAAGCCAACTTCGCATCCACTCTTATGTTAGCTTCTGGATGTGGGATCCCTCCATCATCAGAGTTTAAATTCAACACCAACTCTTGTCGCCCCTTGTTAGCAAAATAAATGATCTTTGATTGCCATGAGTTTCGAACCCTGGACCTCCTTGCCAACTCTGTGATGCCACCTTCCTGTCTCTTATGTGGTGCTACTTTGCCACTAGACCACAAGGCTTTTTGTGGCATAATTTCCCCACCAATATTCTTAAGTCCTACCTACTACACCTAGGGTTTGATTCACCTTAAACCAAAATTTTTGCTAGAGTCTAGATTTGAACCCAGGACTTCTCCAACACTTCTCAGCACACTTAACCACTAAAACAAGGCTTCATTAACGAAATTTACATGCACAACAAAATATTATAAGCTGCCTTCAACCGCTCCCATGCTCAAGGCCCAAAACTTCTAAACCCAAATTCAGGGTGTTACATTAAGCTCCATATTTGTGGGCTCGACGATATCAAAGAAACAGTCCCATGGTGCCGCAGTAATGAAATCGCGGACCTCATCAGCTAGTCCGACCTGCTCCAATGCGGCCCAGTCAATGCATTGACCCAAATCTAGTGGTCGCACACGTAGGAGCTGGAATAAGTCCTAAGGTGGTAAGGATGACGAACCTCGGTAGAGGCGCTCGAGGAGGTCGCGCCAGAACCCTTTCACTTTTTCGAAGAGAGGACGACTACTTTACTTTTGCCTTGAGTGTTCGTCATAATGTACCTAACGGAGAGTGATCAAAAATAAATAAAATAAATAACTAAAAGAATAAATAGAGAATAATAATAATAATAATAATAATAATAATGGAATGAGGACAATAAGCAAACTAAGAAACAGTATGCTAAAACCTAAGGAATACTAATAATAAGTGACAAAATTTAGAAAGGAGCATAGTAACAAGAAAAGTTAATATAAAACTAGCATCAAGAATCCACTAGACCCAATAAAATGCAACCAATAACAGAAATAAGGATGAAAACAATAGCTCTCTAATCTGTCTCTAACAAATAGAATATAATTTCATCAAATAAAAATAAGAATACTAAAATGGAAACTAAGTAATATAAACTAAAAATATCGTGAAAAAGAAAGTAAATAACAGGTAAATAACTAAAATAATAATGATAATAATAAAGAAATAAATGAGGATTAAATAAAAATAAAATAACAATGGGAAAAGATAAGACCAACAAACGGTGGGGGTTGGGTGGTCTTGGGCAGTTCGGGCTGGCGGTCGTGGGTGGGGGTCGTGCGACGAGGGAAGCTGCTACTAGGGTGAGGGAGACAGGCTGGTGGTCGTATGGGTAGGGGGAAAGGGAGGGGAAAAGGGAAAGAAAAGGAAATTAAGGGTGGGGGAAGGAAGAAAAGAAAAGAAAGAGAAAAGGGAAGGAAAAAAGAAAAAGGGAGAGGGAGCTAGGTGGTGGTCGGACAGTGGGAGTGGGGGTGGTTAAGGCAGCTAGGGTTGGGGAAGAAGACAAAAGTGAAACAGAATTAGGGATTAGGGGGTTTAAAAGGGGACACAATCGTGTAACGGTCCATGTTAGGCCACACGGCCTTGTCGCACGCCCGTGTGGCTCGAATTTTAGCCTGTGTTCATCGAGGAACATTATAGCCCATTCGTCACACGGCATATCACACGGCCATGTGCTATGCTGTTCTCTTCTCCCATGCCCGTGTTGTCTCCCACACTCCTGTGTGTCCGTACACACGGCCGTGTGCTTCACCGGTGGAGACCTCTGACTTGTTTAAAATTTAAAAATTTAGCTCCAGTTTTCACATGGCCTTTGACACGCCTGTGTGTCTAGGCCGTTTGGATCACACAGCTATATCTCATGCCTGTGTGGTCTCTGTTAGGCCGTATCTCTGTCGATATTTGGGAACATTGAGTCCTAGGATCAACACGGCCATGTCGCCAAGCCGTGTAGCACACTGTTTAATCCCTATTAAAGCACATGGCTTAGGACACACCCGTGTGCCCAGGCCGTGTGGGTTAAAAACCTGTATTGAAACATGAAAAATAGAAAAAAAATAGACTAGTTAGTGGTGTTAGTTCTTGGGTTGCCTCCCGAGAAGCACTTATTTAGAGTCTAAACTCGACTTACCTCGCATTCACATGGTCACGATGGATCACGGAGTCGAAACTCCTCTTTCTCGTTGTCAATTCCTTTATTTAAATAAGGTTTAAGTCGAGTGCTGTTTACCTTAAAAGTGCTGAAATGCGAATGGGTTACCTCGACTGTACCATATGGATAGGCTTTGAGTACCGTGAAAGGAGTTGCTCCATTTTCGTTGAGCTCTATAGTGATAATTTGAGGGTCGATTTCATCTAATAACACCTGGTCACCTACCTTGAATTGGTTCATCCGATCTTTATGCTCATCATGGTTTTGTTTTGATTCGGCATTGCGTATTTTTGGTTCCTCCTTGACATGTGTCTGCCATTCGTGTAATTCATCGATTTGAAGCCTTCATTCCTCATGGATTGTTCTAATGTTGTCGAATGAACCAGAACATGGCTTATTTGTGTCACTCGAAGATTTTTCCTGCAAAGAGGGTTGAACCACATGATTAGTCTTATTATCAGAATTTAGAAGATTACCTTCATCACTCTTAACCGAATCACAAGCCTGAAGAGTGATTATTTTGTCACCTACACGAAGCGTGAGTTCACCTGTACCAACATTAATAATAGTTCTGGTAGTCGCTAAAAGGGCCGCCCTAAGATTAAAGGAACGTCATTATCATCTTCCATGTCTAAAACAACAAAGTCTACTGGGTATATGAATTTATCAATTTTTACTAGTACATCTTCAATGATACCCCTAGGAAATCTAATAGTTTTATCTGTTAGTTGAATACTCATCCTAGTTTGTTTGGGATTCCCAAGACCTAGTTACTTAAACATTTTATAGGGCATGACGTTAATACTTGCCCCTAAGTCAGCCAAAGCATTATTAATAGTTAAACTACCAATTAAACAATGAATAGTAAAACTCTCTAGATCTTTCAATTTACTGGGTAGTTTATTCTGCAAAATGGCCAATTGCATTCAACTCCACATGCAACGAATCATCTAACTTTCGTTTGTTTACCAGAAGCTCCTTTAAAAATTTAATCGAGTTGGGCATATGCGAAAGAGCTTCAATAAACAGTAAGTTAATGTGTAACTTTTATAAAAAGTTACGAAATTTACCGAATTGTTTGTCTATGCGGTTTTTCTTTGTCACTTTAGGGTATGGTATACAAGGTGTGTATTTTCTGCTTACCGGTTCTTGTTTGTTCTGGCTTTCATCCACTTTATCTTGACTTACCATAGTTTCTTGCCTTGGTTCTAGTTTGGACTCAACTAACCCTTCTTCATATTGAACAGTAATCGCATGAAGCTACTCTCTTGGGTTAGTCTCGGTGTTGCTAGGCAAGCTTCCTTGTGGTCTTTCTCAGATCAGCTTAGCAAGCTGACCTATTTGAGTCTCGAGACCTTGAATTGACGCTTGCTGATTTTTAAGCGCTATTTCGATGTTTTGAAAATGTGTTTCTGACACTGATATGAATTTTGTGAGCATCTTCTCAAGGTTCGGCTTCTTTTCCTACGGGTAAGGTGGTTGAAAGCCTAGAGGGGGTTCTGGTCTTTGATTGCCTTGGCCACCCCAAGAGAAATTGGGGTGGTTCCTCCAACCTGCATTGTAAGTATTAGTATAGGGGTTATTCTGAAGTCTAGAATTGTTACCCATATAGTTGACTTGTTTGTTCGTAATGCTAGAGTCGTAGGCTAGGCATTCTGTATTATTCATTCCTCCTCCACTTATGTTACACTGCATCACCGGATGTAGCTGCATAGAGATACATAAACTATCAATCTTTTTATTTAAAAGCTCTACCTGGTTTGATAGCATAGTGACCGTGTCGAGGTTGAAAACATCGACTGCTTTATTAGGCTTTGTCCTCATGACTTGCCACTGATAGTTATTCAGTGACATTTCTTCAATAAATTCATATGCCTCCTCAGGTGTTTTGTTATTTAGGATTCCACCGACGACTATATCGATTAACTATCTAATTGAGGGGTTCAAACCATTGTAAAAAGTTTGAACCTGTAGCCATAAGGGTAACCCATGCTGAGGGCACCTTCTCAATAAGTCCTTGTACCTCTCCCATGCATCGTAAAGAGTTTCTAAATCCATCTGCATAAAAGAAGAGATATCATTCCTCAACTTTGCTATTTTAGCTAGCAGAAAATACTTTACTAAAAACTTTTCGGTCATTTGTTCCAAAGTAGTGATGGAACCTCGTGGTAATGAGTTCAACCATTGTTTAGCTTTGTTCCTTAATGAAAAGGGAAATAACCAAAGACGAATTAAAGGGATGTTTTTAAACTAAGATTAACTATCTAATTAACTAAGAACACGATAGAGATAAAAGCTGGGAAATACTTTTAGAAAACCGATGGAGAAGACAATACCCAAGGAAGAGTCCACCTAGACTTCACTTATTACTTTTGAATTAGACGATTTATTCACTCGACTTAATCCGTAGAAGTCCCTAGCTTATGTTAATATCTCTTCGAGACTAAAAACAATTGACTCTAGGTTGATTAATTGAAATCTCTTTCTAATTAAAACCCTTATTATTGCATTAACTCTATCTATGGATTCCCTTATTAGATTTGACTCTAATTCGGCAGATTTATGTCGTTCTATCTCTAGGATTGCAATCAACTTTACTTAATTATGGAAGATCTACTCTTAAACAGGGACTTTTACTCCACTGAATAAGCACATCAAAGCATGAATTAATATCCTGGAATATTAAAGCAAATACTAAAACTCATAATTAAGAATAAGAACAAGTATTTATCATATAATTCAAAAGGTAATAAGATTCGTCTTAGGTTTCATCTTTCCTAGTTATTTTAGGGAATTTAGTTCATAATGATGGGGGAAAACATCTCAAAATTGGGAAAAGAAATAAAACATAAAGAAACCCAAAAACTTCGGTAGAAATTGAATGGAGATCTTCAGCCTTGAAGTAAATCTTGCTTCCGAGCTGATTCCAATGGCTGTCGTCAAGTATTTTCTACTTTCTACTCTGTGTCTCCCTTTTGATCCTCATCTTGTGTGTTTAAATAGACTTTGGAATGCCCAAAATAGCCCAAAAATAACCTTTTTTAAGTAAATTAAAATAGGTCTCGACAGGGACACAGCCGTATGGTACGCCTGTGTGATGGTGCTCATGCTGTGTGCAACTTTGATATGGTTTTAAGTCGAAATGGCCATGACACAAGGGCGTGTGGATTACCCGTGTGGAAGTGTCTGGGTGATGTGCAGCACTTTACACTTTTCGCTTTCCTATGCTCATCTAGATATAAAACATGAAATTAAAGGATTAGGAGCACCAAATTCACTAAATCTTATGATAAATCATCCAAAAATATACCAAGCATGGGATTAAAATATGTTACTTTTGAGGTTTATCAATGCTCCCACCTATGATATCTAACCGAAGGCCATATTCCTTATAGAGAATCATGGATGGAATCTTAAATGAATGATTTTCCTTAAAGTTTATTAAAATATATTTCAACATTCTGATTCGAAAAACTAGAGGGATTTTGAACCATTGATATCTCTGTTTCCATAGTGCTTTTTACTTTTCTATGAGGGATTATTACAAGACTGGGAACGAGAGCAAAATATCAAAAAATTCAATGGAATAGTAGAAAGTATTAAATTAGGAAACCTTAACCTCGTAGAAGTTATTTGAATTCCTTGTTCCCTGTGGCATCTATTGTTCCTTGAGTGCTCCCGTTCCTTGTGGTAACGAGTATGATTGAAGTATAGAGGTTTAAAGAAGTGGATATTGGAGGTTTTTGGCTTAAGAAGTTGTAAGAGATTTTGAGAGAGGTGAGAGGATAAGGGGTTAAGATGTGTTTAAGGAGGAAAATATATGTTTTTAGGTTAAAAATTAGAGGTTTAGGTGTTTAAAAGTCAATTGAAATGTGTTTTAAGGCTGCCAGGTTGCGCTGTCAGGTCAGGTCACCTGTAAGAAATTGCAGCGATGTCTTGACATAAGGATTACATGTCGCAACATCCCTGGTAGTTTACTATTGTCACGACACTGGGGTTCGGTATTGCAACACACTTTAGATTTTTTGGTTTTCGAGTATACTGGCTATGGTGTCACAACACTCAAAGTCCATGTCATGAAATCGAAAGGATTTTCTCAATTTTATTAAAAACTGCCCTTGGTGTTGTGACACAGGGTTCTTGTAATATGACACTGGCTCTGTTTTTACTCAAAATTCCATTTCCTAGAGTGCTATTATTTCTATAAAACACAAAGTTGATGAAAATTAAAATCTATCCTAAACAATTAGTTAAATATACAATAATTTAGAAAAGTTTAGCATCAATTCAAATAATTTAAGTTGAATCCGACAGTATTATCAATTCATCGATGGACGATTCTTGCATCCTATCAATATTAGTCCATCCTTTATCATGTCATTTCACCTTTGTTCGCTTGTCCCTTTCCCTTTAACATGTTTATTCTTTCTATATGTATAAAAGAAAGTATATCTCTTGACTTGGGAGTGTTAGAAACAAATAATTCTTTGCACTGTTCTCCTAGCTTCCTTTTACTTTCCTCACTAAGTTGATTACCATATTTAAGGATTTTAGTCTCACCATTAATTTTCATGGTTAATTTATTTTTTTCTAAATCAGTGGTAGCCCTTGAAGTAGCTAGAAAAAATCTTCCTAATAAGATCGATATCTCCTGATCTTCTTCAAAATCTAGAACCACAAAATCTACTGGGATAATTAAATTGTGCACCTTGACTAACACATCTTCCAATACACCTTTCAGATGTACTGAAGACTTGTCAGCCAACTATAGTGTTATCTGAGTAGTTTTGAGATCCCTTAACTTGAGTTTTTCAAAAATGGACAGAGACATCAAATTAATACTAGCTCCTAAGTCATACAGGGCTCTATTAAAATGAATACTCCCTATCTCTATGGGAATAGTAAAACTTCCCGGGTCTTTCAATTTTTGGGGAACTTATCTTAAAATAATAAAGCTACAAGAAGCGCCTAGATTAACTTGTTCACCTACCTTAACTTTCCTAAGCCTAGACATAATTTCATTTAATAAGTTGGCATACTTAGGAACTTTATTGAACGTAGGTTAACATTTAATGTTTTGAACAAGTTAAGAAAACTTACAAACTTGTCTTCATCCCGCTTTTTTTTTCTTCTAGCCTTGAAGGGAATAAGATCTTTCCAACAGCAGAATCTTTAGTTATCTCTTTTTTTGGTTCAACCACTAGTTAAAATTCTTTCTTTAACTTTGGTTCATCTTTATCCTCTAGGGATTTCTCTCAAGGATCATCAGCATTCTCCATATTTACCTACGAAGCAGGGTTTTCTAGGCTACTTAGTACTTTGCCTGATCGGAGCACTATTGCTTTCACATGCTCCTTACCTTTTCCCGAGGAATATTTTCTGTATTGTTGGGGATATAGGTGTCAATTTGTCTTTTGATGTCACCCATCATGCTCATCAATTAGCTCATTTGATCCTCAATTTTAGTCAATGTTCTGGTTGAGTTGGTGCACTCAGACTGCACCTACTTTTCATCTGTTCTCATTGACTGTATCTCTCATTTGATCCTATCCAGATGTTGACCACATGTAGTATGGTCACTTGGTTTGACCTTGTCCTAGGGATTCTGTAAATAAAGAGGTTGATAGTTAGTATTTTTAGCTCGATTCAAAACTATTACCTCCTCCTTGATTTCCTCTCCTTCATAGATTTGAGTGCTCTCTCAAGCTGAGATTGTAATTATTTGAATAAGGGTTTCCACCCCTATTTCTGATATAATTCACATCCTCAATAGGATTGTTGATGTCATGGAAGAGCGTTTTGTATCATCCACCCATAGACGATGCATTATTTGAAGATTCAATGCATTTAAGTCCATCCACTAACTATTGATACTTGTCATCCTCTTAAATAGCTTTTATCATAGCGGTTTTATGGCCATATGTAAATTGTTCAATTGGCCACTGACAGGAGTTCAATGCCATGTTCTCCATGATTTCATACGCGTCCTCCTACACCCTACTCATAAAAGCTCCTCTTGTTGCTTCATCTAATCCGAATCTTGCATTTGCATTAACCCATTATAAAACACATGATCACATCCACTTAGAGAACCCGTGGTGCAGATATTTTTGAGTCAATGTTTTAAATGTTCCCAAGCTTCATGAAAACTTTTTCCTTCCATCTATCTAAAGACAACAATTTCTCTTCTTAGTTGAACCGCTTTACTAATAGGGAAGAACTTATATAAATCCTTTTCAGCGAGTTCATGCCATGTTGTGATAAACCCTGGTGCCTACAAGTCTAACCAATAAAAGGTTTTATCAATCAAAGAAAAAGGGAGCAACCGATGATGAATAGCGTCATCAGTGACCCCATTGTATTTGAAAGTATCACAAAGTCAGAGAAATTGTTTTAAGTGTTGGTTCAGATCCTCTGTCATTGTAACTCTAAATTACAGATTGTTATAGATCATCTGAATCATTTTCGGTTTAATCTTAAAACACCCCTAACTCGTATCTGTTGCCAGAATAAAATTACAGAGCATTACTAAAAAAAATTATCTTAAAACATTCGATTACAATCATTTATAAAACACATTATATTCCATTCAAACACATGCATAACATCCCTTTTTTAAGCCTTTGAGGCCAAAGAAACACTTTAGAAATGATTCAAGAATGAATAAAAAACATTTAGAACTCATGGAAAAAGATAGAAAAATTCATACTATAGGGGCCATACGACCGTGTGGCCAGTCTCTATGACTCACACGGCTGAGACACACGCCCGTGTCTCAGGCCATGTGGGCATTCGAAGTAGGAACACACAGTCGTGTCCCAGCCTATGTCCGTGCTCGTATAACTCTCTGACTTGGTTTACATGGCCAAGCCACACGCCCTTGTGCTAGGCCATGTAACTCTTGAAATGCAACCTATAAAAACATACAGGGGACACACGCCCATGTCGTTTGATCGTGTGTCACATATGGTTAAGACACACGCCCGTGTCTTAGGCCGTATGGAAGAGAAATAGACCATTTCTAAGCCATTTCCTTCACCCAAATCATGCTCACACATACAAACCATTTGTACCTATTTCAAGCATTCAAAAAGGTACCTAAAACATGCATAATAGAGCTAAATCATCATAGTATTTAATCTACAACCAATATGCCCCAAAGGCACCTCAATCAAAATAATCAAACATGATTATACATTTGCTAATTTTTAACCACAAACCAACTAACCTTTAAAACTAATTTTATGCCAACATTTACCATAATGTTCACATACCAATATCATACTCAAAAACACCAATTTGACTATTCAACACCTATCATCACTACCTTGGAAAACTTGACTATATGTCAACACATCCAAACACACCAAACTAGCCATTTATTAACCCAATGTTCACTATCAATTTCCATACCTCAATGATCACATTCAAGAATATCAAAATAACATTTCATAGCATACATTTTTATATAACACTCGAACTTCTAACCTTTAAGCACCAAGATGCCAAAATATCAACCATTATAAGACCACGTATACATGCCAACATAACAACTAATGCATCATCCAAAATACCATAATTACAAGCCAAGTATAATAGCTATATCATTAAGCACAAAACACCTATACATGTATGAATTTAACCATCTTTCGATTAACTTGTTTCTATATCAAACATATTAAAATGACCTTACCATTGGGACCACTTCTCACATGCATCAATACCAATTAAATGTCATCATTTTTGCCATTTCCAAATGGTTCCAACAACCAACATATATACATACCAAATTATGTCCAAATGGTCATAATTCAAACAAACATACTTGACTCAATTTCATATCAAAACATACCCTAAATGATCACTTTGCAAACATGTCAACTCTTACCACTTTGGCCATAAAACCATGCATCAATTTGATCTTATACACACCAACCATTAAACATCAAAGTTCCAAAAGTACACCAACCATCAAGGCATCAAAATAATATAAGTTTCACAAGTTTATAGAACATTACATGCCATTATCATCAACTAAACAATAGACATATTCCACCTATACATGCCATTATAACCACTGCCAAAGCATCAAAATCTACTGATAAAATTGATGGATAGTGTGATGGATCTCTGACTAGCTTCCAACTCGATCGAGCTTCTAATAATCTGTAAGGTAAAGGAAAATAACTACTCAAGAAATGTATGCATAGTAAGCTCGTATAAACTTTAAGCATAATATTACATTTCAATAATGAAATTTATAAGTTAAAAGAAAACCTATACTAATGTCTCAAGATTTATCAAACTATAATCATCAACTCACAAATGAGTGAGTTTGTTAATGTCGCATATTTATTGACCATTCATAACATGATAGGGTTTCATGAGACATAATATATAATCATCAACCTTTTATAAGATTATATAACTTTCTATTTACTTACTTTCCTTTCCGTTCCCAAATGCTTTCCATAAGCCTAAATAATGTTATTAATTCTCCATTCAATGTATTTATCGATGACATAGATAGATTCATTCAAAGCATAAGCAATTTTCTAACATATGAATACATCATTTATCTCATTAAACCTTTTTATAACATGATAATACATCCCAATTATGTACTTACCGTATCATTACCATTTCTTACCCGTTTCACATGCATAGTACAAGCATAATCATAAACATCGATCATATCCACAAGCTTGGCATAAGCCTAAGCACATCAACAACACATGTTAGTTCATTTAAATATGGTTCATATGAATTTGACATGGATAACCGTTACACTAGGGCATGATTCAATTGGATTTATCATGTAACATCCCTAACCCGTATTCGTCGTCAGAATGGGGTTACGAGGTATTACCAAAAAAGACATAAATTTTGAATAATCATATACATATTCTAGCTCAAACTCATAAATCAATCAAACATTAACATATATAACTAATTTAATTTCTTTACCAATCATATCTTAACATTTTTCAAACATATAACCAAATACATAATTCATAAGAAAATAATACCGATTTATAACATTTTATCACATAGCATATGCGCATCTCAAAATAATACAAATAAATCAATCAATTATTGTAACACCCTGATTTTGGGCCTAGAAGTAATGGGCCTTGAGTTTGGGATCGATTAGAAGGCCGCTTGAATAAAAGAAAGGTGTTTAAATATTTTATAATTATGTGTTTAGTTTAATTGTTAAATTATTTAGGAAGGGTCAGTAGTGTGGAAAAAAGTCCTGGGTTTGATCCAGGGCTTTAGTAAAATTTTTCATTTTTTTCTAAAGAACCCTGAGCATTAGGTGGAAGGATTATTAATAAGGCCTGGTAAAATCTGACACAAGGAAGCATGTGGCCTAGTGGTAAAAGTCGTGGGTAGTAAACAGGAGATCCAAGGTTCAAGTCCTGGCCTTGGCAAAAAAAATTTATTGCGCATAAGATTAGTAGGGCTAGCGTTAGGCTTTATAAATATGTTAGGTGGGATATGCAAAAGAGCACCTGCGGTGTAGTGGCGTGAAGCATGCTATGGTTATGAGAGGGAGCAGGTTCAAATCCCAAGCCTGGGAAAGTTTAAATTTTTATTTTTTAAGAAAACTGAGGCTTAGGCATATAAGCCTTATAATTAATTGTGACCGAATGGTAGCATAAGAAAGGATGCGGTGCAGTGGCCAGCAGCATGTGGGGAGGTAGAGTAACCTTGAGGTCTAGAGTTCGAGTAGAGGTGTGCGCAAAGGGAGAATTTAATTTTGGTACTCAAGTGTTATACGGTGGAAGCAATTTGAATGCAATTCAAATTGGAATTTTTGGCTAAAATCAAGGGGATTAGGACGAGGATTAAGGGTATATATGATGGTGATAAAATTGGAAAATTTGAAGGGAAATTTTCTTGCTGAGTTTAAGTCTCCTCGATTGAGGAGTGTAGGTGTATTTATTTATTTATTTATTTAGTATAAATATGTGTGTCGTACGGGCGAGTAAGGGCATTTGTTGTTTTTGTGTGCTTCAGTCGCATATCACCTCCTCTTTTCTTTAAGCCAAATTCTTGATCTTTTCTTCCTTATTTTAATCGAATCAATCTCTTCCCTCTTCAACTTATCCGTCTGTTTCTTTTTCATTTAAAAGATGATTCATACACTTTGGGGGTTTGATTTCTTGTTGGCGAGCAATCTCGCAATCGGTATGTGAATTAGATCTTCTTCGACTTTTGTTAAATATTTCTAAGTTCTTTAATTTCTACACTCGTAAAAGCTGATTCTTTTTTATTCTTTCAAAAACTTTCGTTAACCTATGGTTTCTCCATTTATTTCTTTTTTCCCCTCTCATTTAAGAGTGTGATAGCTAATGGAAAAAGGGGATCATAGAGAGGTTGGGATAGAGGATCCCAAGTTTAAGCGATGTAAGGTGCCAGCCGTTAGGGACTTTTCGCCTGGATGTGGAAAGGGGATTACGTCAGATTTTGAGTTACATAGGCAATCGCAGTCGATCAATCTAGTCAAGGCAAGTATATGTGGTTCTTCGGTAAGTAGTGGATTTATTTTGAATTAATAGAATGTGACTAATGGAATATAACGTTGAATATAGGTTCCGGTGATTATGAATACTTACAGATGATAAGGTGTGTACTTCTACCCTATGATAACTTGATATAAAGCCGAAGGTGTGTACACACACTACACACACAAGTAGATCGGCAAAAGCCGAAATGCAGAAAAGCTGAAAAGCCAAAAGTTTGACTACGGAAGTCTTGCGAGTGCGCGAACACTTATGAGATGGTAACCGATAGGTTGTCTGAGGCCCCATGAGTGACTCCATAGTTTTATATACTACGTTTCCGCAACTAAAGTTTTAAAGAATAAGTTTTCATAAATCATATGTTTTAAACAAGTTTTTGTGATTGAAAGGAGAGATTTTACAAAGTAATTAAGGTTTTTCATTTTAAAGAAGTGTTTCTAATGGAAACAAGGTTTTTGCTAAAACACTTCAATGTGACACACCAAATTCGGCCATAACGTCCGGGCCGGGTTTGGGATGTTACAATTATTACCAACATAAATTATACAAAGCAAACATATTTAAAAAATATATCATTATGGACATTATCCATTCAGCACCACATTATAATAATACAATTATTCAAAGTCTAATAAAATCAATAATGACCTACTGTGTATTGCTACACATGATTTTAAATAATTAAGACATGAACAAGTGTACTTACAAATTCATCTAAATATTCATGCGCATAACAAATAGATCCTATCTATTTATTCAATGTCCACTTTATTTACTAAATCAAATTATACGCATGTATCATTACATAAAATTAAATCAATAATTAATAACTCATTTTACATGTAAATTATTAGGTAAATCAAATATCTGTGACAAATCAAATATCTATTGCCACATTTCATATAGTAAATTCCATTTCAATGTCAACTGCCTAATCCATTCATCCTTAGCTTCAAGCATATCTTACGCACAAAACATACATAACAAAAAGGTTCACATATATGTACCAATCATGAACAACTCACTTTCATTATCCATATCTATTTCATTACAACCAATTACCAATACGTCAAACCATAACTATTTATCATATGCATCATATTAAATATGCCACACATATCATACCGTAACAACTAAAAATAATCAACTTAAGGCTTCCTAAATTATACCAACCACATATTCAAGTATATCATGATCTAATCACTAAAACCAAAAGCAAACATATCGTCATTTGGTAAAAGCTTATAAACCAAGCTTAGCACACATAAGAACTATGGACAAGATAGCAAATATTTAGGTATCAAATTAGCCATAAATATTTAGGTATCAAATTAGCCATAAATATTTAGGTATCAAATTAGCCATTTTCGCATGGCTTAATATATACACACATCTTCGAACATAACCATATACAGTATATCCTATACATGCCATATGTTCAAAATTTAACTTATAAAAGTACTAAACACAATCGATAGTGTGATAGACTTTACTGACGATCCCCAAGCTCATAACTTGACTCCAAAAATCTATAAAACAGAGGCAAACATAAACACATATAGTATGCTATCATAGCTTAGTAAGTCATAAGCAAATAAACAGCTCAATGTTATTATTAATTTAACTCAAACAATTAATTTATGCTATCATAAATCACATTTATTTTCAAGCTCACAACTTCATATATAACATATACAAATTTTACCTTGATTGTATATACATGCATCTATTATCAAAATAACATACACTTTCAAATTTTTAATATCAATGTATATATATAACTAAATATTTAATCTCTTATATTACATATTTATTCAATAGTAATATTTGGCCGAATATACTTCACTAATTCTCAAATATGAAGGCACATACATTTCATTTGCACTGTCACATATACTTAACCTTTAGCCAATTATAGATCTTCACATACATATGTACTCTCATTTAGATCATAAATACATTAGTAGACCGAAAGTATACTTCCACATATGCATACATATAGCTCACATTATCATGTAACATTTATATCATCAACTCAAACATTCAACTTACCATAATTTCATAACATAGTATAAATACATACCTGAGCCTTTTAACTTGATTTTTCATTCGATCTTAACTTATTATTGCCCGTTGAACCATTTGGAATTGAATAGGACACTTGGATAATCACACATATCATACAATGCCAACGTCCCTGACGTGGTCTTACATGTAATCACATATCGATGCCACTATCCCCGACAGGGTCTTACTCATAATCCCATATCGATGCCATTGTCCCAGACAAGGTCTTACTCGTAATCACATATTGATGCCAATGTATTAAACATGGTCTTACTCATAATCACATATCGATGCCATTGTCCCAGACAAGGTCTTACTCGTAATCACATATCGATGCCAATGTATTAAACATGGTCTTATTCGCACACACATATCGAAATCACATATTGATGCCAACGTATTAAATGTACTCTTACTCACACACATATATCGAAGTCATGGCCTTACTCGCACATCACATATCGGAATCCTATGTCATGACATATGTATCCTAGCTATTCCTAAGGTTCATACGGGGCTTTCGGACGTCGTAACTCATTCGAATCGAGCTCATAAGCTTAATTCCCAAGCTTGTACAAATTCGGCTATTATATATACAAGCTCATAAATTTTAAATCAGCATTTTACATTCACATTTATTCAAAATTTACAATATTTATTTGCTTATAAACTTACCTCGGACGATGAAAATCGAAACGGGACAACTAATTGACGACTTTAGTTTTCCCCCGATCCAAAACCAATTTCTTTGGTTCTTGATCTAAACATATTCAAATTAAACCCATTCAAACATATTTTTACTCTATTTAATCCAAAAATACCTAGTTGTCCAAATTACCATTTTACCCTTGACATTTCACACTTTTTACAATTTAGTCCAAATTCCACAAAACACAAAACATGCAAAATTTGCACACACCATGCTTAGGCTGAATCTTCCTTATGTTCATACAAGTCCATACATTTAATTTATTTCACATTTTAGTCCCTCAATTTATTATTTTTACAACTTAGTCCTAATTACTCAAAATCATCAAAAATTCCAATACAAAACAAATCAATCCAAAACATATCTTTATAATTCATCAACTAACATCACAAAACTCAAATATTCATCAATGGTTTAACTCAAAATATTCATCAAAATAAAAAAAATTCAAGCATGGGCTTTGTACATTACACTGCAACGATCTCAAAAACGTAAAAATTATCAAAAACCGAGTTAATTACATACCTTAATCAAGTTAACCCTTGAACGAAACTCAAAGCTTTTATTCTTTGTTTTATTTCTTTAATATTTGGCTATCTAAAAGATGAATGCATGTAGCTTTTTTTATGCTATTTTATTACATTAATTTATTCATTTACAATTTTAACCTTTGTTATTTAATTTGTAAACTTTATATACTAAGCCTACTACCTTCCATCCTTTATAATAATGTTCAAATTTCATCTTAAATTCTTTATATTATAAAGACAAATTCAAATAAGCACTTACACAATTAACTAGTCACTTTTACATTTTATGTGGTTAAGTCTTTTTTATTAAATCGGGCACTAAAACGAAAAAATTAAATCACGAAGATTTCACACATAAAATTTCACACATAATAAAAATAGAAAATAATTATTAAATTTTTTTTACTCGAATTTGTGGTCCCGAAACCACTGTTCCAAATAGGTTTTAAATTGGGTTGTTACAACTTTTCCCCCCTTTAGGGATTTTCGTCCCTGAAAATCTTACCAGAAAGTAGATTAAAGGATTTTCTTTCCCTTAGTTCATTTCAAATTCACATGTAGCTTTAGATTTCATATCTCGAACTATTTTGCATCTTGTTAAATCCCATATGAACAGATAAGCTATAACACCCCAAACTAAGCTTAGACGTTACGGCCAAATCTGTGATGTCACATTGCAGTGTTTTTCCAAAACACAAATTTTATGTGAAACTCTTCTTCTTTAAAAGTTCCTTTGGGTTGATTAGAGCTTAGAATGACCTTTCATAAGGAAAACTCAAATTATTTTAGAAAATCATATTAGGTTGTCATTGAACTTCTTTTAACAATAGTTGTTTCAGAAAACTCTCGTTTTGCCTTGTGTAAACTTGGTGTTTGTAGTAAATCATTGGTTTATAACTTTTTAATTTTAAAACTCGAAACCTACTACTAATAGGTAAAACATTAAGTAAATAAAACCCTAAATTAAATAAAAATTAAAGCGGCCTTATTACATATTAAAAACCCAAATTAAAACCTTAATTATAGTATAAAAAGAAATAACTACGTTGAGTGGCCACCATTAAGTCCTCCGTCGCCTCGATCCGTCTAAGTCAGGGGATTTCCTGCACAGATATGTGACAGCCCGGATTTGACCCTAGTCGAAAAGTGGTTTCGAAACCACAAAACTGAGTTATAAAAATAATTAAATGTTATATTCTATGTTTTTTATGTGAGTAAATGCATGTGTGAAAGTTTCATGCTTTGATTTGGTCATTTGTATGTGAATTTATTAAATAGGACTCATGTGAGACACTTTTGAAATGTGATAGGTTAATTTTATAATGGTCTATTAATGCATGTGTTGAAAAGAAGGGTTTTGCATGTCAAATTACCCATTTTAAATAGTGGCCGGCCATGTTACTAGTTAATATATAATATAAGAATTTTCTATTAGCATTATTTTAATTAAATGGCTTTATATTATAGAATAATAATAATTAAAAAAGAGGAAAATGGGTGAAGAAAACAAAGTGTTCATCTTTGTTTCTTCTAAGCCGAATGTGAAGGAAGAATAGGGGAGAAACACCATTCGGTCATCCTAGGCTTAAATTAAGATAAGAAGTTTATGTTAATTCTTGAAATTTTAGTTAATTTTGAGTTAGTTACCAAGTTCTTTATTTGACCCATGTTAAATTTTTTATTTTGGGAATGAATAGAGCTTTCGGCCATAGTAGTTAATAAAGAATATGGTTTTTGTTTCATGTTAATTTGGACAAATCATGGTGGATGGGTGTTTGAGCCAAACAAATGATCATATGTATGCATTAGATGCTAAGTGAGAAGAATTGGCTATCATGTTGGATGTTATTGCTGAATATGAACTTGGTTATATTTGAGTAATGTATGTGTTTTGAGTTGATGGAATGAAAAGAATGCTTAAAATGTGTTATAAACAAATTATATGTTAAACTAAGGTTTGCTAAATTACCATTTTCCTTGCCGAATATGTGCTTAATTAAAGAACAGTTTGTGTTGAATGTTTTAAATAATTTAGATAATTATTAATCTAAGTCTAAGCTAGGTAAATTAAATGATTGTGGCTTAATTGTTTTATGGCAAGTGGTTATTATGGTGAATTGCAAATTCGGTCATGGAATTTAATGTATTTCTTATTGAATTTTGATAAATTTTGTTATAAGAGATATTAAGGATGAAATTGAGTTGGCTATTAGTGTTTTGTGTGGGACTTTTAACTAAGTGAGGTGTTCGGCTAGGTCCTTTTGAACAAATGTTTTGGTGTTAGCTATTTAAATGACATTAATTTTTGGTATTAAGTTGAATTGGAAAGTTGATGAATGTGTAAAGATGACTTAAGGCTTATATAAGCATTCGGCATTAGCTTAGGAGCGAGAATTTGATAGTTGATGTATATGTAAATGGGTAGTGTTATTTGTATGTGATTTATTTGGTAATAATCGTAGTGGTTAAACTAGTGTATAAGAAAACAAGATAAACTATGTGAGTTTTGCTTGTGTATGCGAAACTAGTATAAGTTGAATGATCGGTTATTAGGGTGTTATGATCATTTTGAGTTGAGTTATAAATTATTATCGTGGCTTGATAAGTTCTTGACATTTTCGGTTATAAATAAGTATGAAACTTGAATCATGGCATATTTATAAATTATAATACATATTGAATTTGTTATGTGATTGCCGAATGTGAATAATAAGTAAACAATATTGGTTAAGATATTAAACAAATCTATCTGCATTTATTAAGCTCAAGAGCAAGGAGGATCAAAGTTGGATAGGGGAAAAGAGAAAGCAATAGAGTAGCCAATCTACAACCGTTCGAATATACAAAGGTAAGTTTTGAGTAGTCTCCTCTAGTATACATAATTGATGATGCCTTATAAGAGTATAATAGGTGAATCGCGAACTTTGGTTTACACTGGAATAAATTTGTTTATTAAATAATGCGTGTATATGACTTATAGTGATGGTCACTCTGAGTTTATGCTGGAATAGTGAAATGAATGTGTGATATTAAGTATAACTTTTGAGCTAAAAGGTGAATGATGATGTGCATATAGAGTTTATATCCGAACATATTAAATGATTACTAAAGTGATAGGTTGAATGAAATGTGCTAAATTATGATTAAGTATGCATGGTATTTGAAATATATCCGGACATGAGGACCGTAGGCTATATGCTGGAAATATATCCGGACATGAGGTCCCCAGGCTATATGCTGGAAATATATCCGGACATGAAGTCCGCAGGCTATATGCTGGGATTATATCCGGACATGAGGTCTGCAGGCTATATGCTAGAAATATATCCAGAGTTGAAGTCCGCAAGCCACGTGCTGGAATGGAATACCGGGTAAAGAACCGTGAACTTGTGTTATAAATGTGTTTCAAGTTCTAAGACTCGACCGAGATGAAGCCAATAAGTTAAGTAAGACTACAATAATGAATATCCGTGGTAATCATTGTAGAAAAGTAAGATTTATATACATTGCATGTTAAGGTACGTATAATGTGCTCATAGGAGAATTGATTTCAAGATAATTTATTAGTATCAAAGAATGATGTATATATATATTTAAATGTGTGTGGATGAATTCGGTAATTGAGGTTATGACAATGACATACTCGGTCAATGTAAGTCATTATAGGAAAATATGTGAATAAAAGTAATTATTTAAGCCATGTAGATAATGAAGCATGTGCTAGAAATCTTCTTGTGGATATTCGGCCAAGTGGGTCAAGAATTGGAATATGAGGTTTTATTACTTAATGTTCATTTAAATGACAAGCTTTTATAGTATGAAATGCTTAAATCTTACTAAGCCTCGAAAGCTTACTCTGTTTCTTATTTTCTCTGTTTTATAGATTATCGATATTGGCCACCGACTCGGGGATCGTCAGCGGATCATCATACTATCGACCTTTTTGGTATAGTTATATTTTGGTCTCGATATGGCATGTATAGTTTGGACTGTTGACAAAATACGTTTTGTAATTGTAAATATCTTGGCCGTATGAAAATGGCATTTTATAACTTATAAATCAGTATGTATTCAGTTTGATTTCTGCTTTTGTTGTATAATTATGTGATTGAAATTAAAGGTTTAGCTCGGTAATACTTCATAGCCTAAACCGGCGATCGAACTCGGGCTAGGGGTGTTACATTTTAATTGGTATCAGAACTATGGTTTAGTCGATTCTAGGACAACGTAGAGTGTTTGAGTCTAGCTATACATGCCATATGGTATTAATACGATCTATGATGAATTCTGACAGTTGAAAATGTGTTTTCGTATAGTAATGGAACCCGATCCCAATCGAGCGGTAGCCGATGATGTTGAGAGTGTAGCGCTTGCTCCCGCACATGGGACAGTGCCGATGGACTCTCAACCTATTGCAAGCAATTAGAACGACGAGGCTAGACAGCCTTTTTATAGTGTGATGAAAGATTGGTTCAACCAATACATTCGAACTAATACGACTGTTCCACAACCCCCACTCCCGAATAATATTCCCCCTGCACCTACAATACCTCTGGTAATTGATCAGACAAGGTTAAATAAGCCTCCGGTTGACAGAATCAAAAAGCACGGGGCTACTAAATTTAAAGCTACAGATAGTGATGATGCTGAGCGAGCTGAATTTTGGTTGCACAACACTATTCGGGTACTTGATGAACTATCTTGCACACCCAATGAATGCCTGAAATGTGTTATATCCTTGCTACGTGATTCTGCTTACTATTGGTGGAACACATTGGTTCTGTTGTACCCAGAGAACGGGTGACGTGGGAGTTCTTCCAAACTGAATTTCGAAAAAAATATATCATTTAGAGGTTCATTGATCAGAAACGAAAAGAATTTCTTGAGCTTAAATAGGGTTCCATGTCAGTTACTGATTATGAACGGAAGTTTGTCAGACTTAGTAGATATGCTCGGGAATGTGTATCGTCTGAGGCTATTATGTGTAAAAGTTTTGAAGATGGGCTGAATGAAGATATAAAGATGTTTGTTGGCATTCTTGAAATACGAGAGTTCGTAGTACTTGTCGAGCGAGCTTTGAAAGCCGAAGAACTTAGTAAAGAAAAAAGGAAAGCTGATGTCGAAGTTGGAGAATTTCGTAAAAGATCTTCAGGAAAGTCTTTTCAACAATCATCGAAGAAATTTCGAGATGATTCAGGCCGATCAAAGAATACTTTGGGTTTTTCCAAACGAGACCACGATCGACCCCTTTTGAGTACACGAGCCACTTCAGTTGCCAGTGTTGGAAATGATCGTCGGGATAGGACAGAGTGCAAGTATTGTGGTAAATGGCATTCGGGGAGTTGTAGATTTCATGACCTCTCCTGTTATAAATGTGAATCAGCCGACCACTTTATTAAGGACTGCCCGAGATTGTCTAAACAGAATATGAATCAGAGTGGGAAACTGAGTACTACAGCACGAGGTAGACCACCTAGGAATGCGAAAAATGTTAGTGGCGGTCAGAGTGTGACTAGAGATGCTACAACCAGATCCGAGGCTCGTGCTCCTGCGAGAGCTTATGCTATACGCGCACACGAGGATGCTTCTTCGCCTGATGTTTTTACCGGGACTTACACTCTCTTTGATACTGATGTGATTGCTTTGATTGACCCTGGTTCTACTCATTCATATGTATGTGAGACTTTAGCATCTAGTAAGACTCTACCTGTTGAGTCTACTGAGTTCGTAATTCGAGTGTCAAATCCCTTGGGTCGATATGTGTTAGTCGACAAAGTGTACAGGAAATGTCCCCTGATAATCTGAGATTCCTGTTTTCCGACTGATTTGATGCTTTTACCGTTTAATGAATTTGATGTTATTCTTGGTATGGATTGGTTGACCGTTCATGATGCAGTTGTGAATTACAAAAGAAAGACTATTGATTTGAGATGTGCAAATGATGAGATAATCCGAGTTGAGTCTACTGATATGAACGGGTTACCAATAGTTATATCCTCGATGTTGGCTCAGAAATATGTCAAAAAGGGGTGTGAGGCGTATCTTGCGTACGTATTTGATAGTAAAAAATCTAAAAAGAATGTTGAAGAGTGCCAGTGGTTTGTGAGTATTCAGATGTTTTTCCTGAAGTGTTATCGGGATTACCACCTGTTCGAGAGGTAGAATTCGGCATCGAACTTATACCTGGGACTACACCAATTTCAATAATTCCATACCGTATGGCACCCACGGAATTGAAAGAATTGAAAACTCAGTTGCAAGAGTTGACGGATAGAGGGTTCACTCGACCGAGTTTTTCACCTTGGGGTGTACCAGTATTGTTTGTGAAAAAGAATGATGGAACCATGAGATTGTGCATCGATTATCGTCAGTTGAATAAAGTGACAGTAAAGAATAAATATCCATTACCGCGTATTGATGATTTGTTTGATCAGCTGAAGGGAGACTCAAATATACCTAAAACTGCTTTCAGAACGAGATACGGTCACTACGAGTTCTTAGTGAAGCCGTTTGGGCTCACTAATGCCCCTGCAGTATTTATGGACTTGATGAAATTGAACATGCTAAACACCTGAGATTAGTGTTGCAGATTTTACGGGATAAGCAGTTATATGATAAGTTCAGTAAATGTGAGTTCTTGTTAAGAGAAGTTAGCTTTTTGGGTCATGTGGTATCCGCATCGGGTATTCGAGTTGATCCGAGCAAAATTTTAGCCGTACTTAACTGGAATCCTCCAAGAAATGTTACTGAGGTTCGTAGCATTTTGGGGCTTGCCAGTTACTACAGACGATTTGTAAAGGGTTTCTCGATGATAGCCACACCAATGACGAAACTACTTCAGAAAGATATTAAGTTTGAATGGTCAGAAAAATGTCAAAAAAGTTTCGATCAATTGAAAACTTATTTGACTGAAGCTCCAGTACTAGTGCAGCCCGAATCCGGTAAAGAGTTTGTCAGTTACAGTGATGCATCCTTACTTGGCCTGGGTTGTGTGTTGATGCAAGAAGGTCGCGTGGTAGCTTATGCATCGAGGCAGTTGAAGCCGCACAAGAAAAACTATCCGACCCATGATCTTGAATTAGCTGCCATTGTTTTCGCTTTGAAAATATGGTGACATTACTTGTTTGGAGAAAAGTACGATGTATATTCGGATCACAAAAGCCTCAAATATTTAATGACTCAAAGAGATTTGAATCTTCGACAAAGACGTTGGCTTGAGTTATTGAAAGATTATGAACTTGTTATTGACTATCACCCGGGAAAGGCTAATGTGGTTGCTGATGCTTTAAGTCGTAAATCACTGTTTGCTTTACGAGCGATGAATGTACACCTGTCCGTTTAATCCAATAATGTGTTAGTAGCAGAATTAAAGGCCAAACCATTATTGATTCATCAAATTCGTGAAGCTCAGAAAGTCGATGATGAATTGATTGCTAAACGAACCGAATGTGTCTCAAATGTAGAATTAGAGTTTCAAATCGACAACAATGATTGTTTGAAGTTCAGAAGTCGATTGTGTATTCCAAGAAATTCAGAACTTATTTCGGTGATTTTGAGCGAGGCTCATAGTAGTCGAATTTCAGTCCACCCGGGAAGTACGAAAATGTACAACGATCTGAAACGTCAGTTTTGGTGGCCTGGTATGAAACGAGACATTTCTGATTTTGTTTCGAAGTGTTTGATATGTCAACAAGTGAAAGCGGAACACCAAGTGCCTTCGGGATTACTTCAGCCGATCATGATACCTGAATGGAAATGGGATCGAATTACGATGGATTTTGTATCTGGGTTGCCATTATCGTCAAGTAAGAAAGATGAGATTTGGGTTGCTGTTGATAGACTGACAAAGTCAGGTCATTTTATTCCCGCACGTACGGATTATTCACTTGACAAACTAGCCGAGTTGTATGTTTCTCAGATTGTGAGGTTAACGGAATACCTATTTCTATTATCTCGAATAGAGATCCAAGATTCACATCGCGATTCTGGAAGAAATTGCAAGAAGCTTTGGGTACCAAATTGCATTTTAGTGCCGCTTTTCATCCCTAGACTGATGGTCAATCCGAGCGGATCATTCAGATTCTCAAGGATATGTTGAGATGTTGCATCCTTGAGTTTCGTGGTTCATGGGAACGATATTTGCCTTTGATTGAATTCGCTTACAACAATAGTTTTCAATCAAGCATTAAGATGGCACCTTATGAGGCTTTATACGGTCATAAATGTCGTACATTATTGTTTTGGACTGAGCTTAGTGAAAGTAAAATCTTCGGGGTTGATTTGATCAAAGATGCTGAGCAGAAAGTAAAAGTAATCCGTGAAAGTCTAAAAGCAACTTCAGATAGGATTTAAAATGAAAAGACATTGAATATCAGGTCAGATACAAAGTGTTTCTTAAAGTTTCACCTTGGAAAAAGGTGCTCAAATTTGGTCGTAAGGGCAAATTAAGTTCGAGGTTCATCTGGCCGTATGAAATATCCGAACGAGTTGGACCGATCGCATACAGATTGATTTTACCCTCTAAGCTTGAAAAGATTCACAATGTTTTTCATGCTTCGATGCTTCGACGTTATAGATCCGATCCATCGCACATAATTTTCCCATCAGAGGTAGAGATTTGATCTGATTTGAGTTACGAAGAAGAACCGGTTCGTATTTTGGCTCGTGAAGTAAAAGAACTATGAAATAAGAAAATCTCATTAGTGAAAGTACTGTGGCTCAAACACGGGGTTGAAGAAGTGACTTGGGAACCAGAGAACTCTATAAAAGAACGATATCCTAACTTATTCACTAGTAAGATTTTCGGGGATGAAAATTCATTATGTGGGGGAGAGTTGTGACAGCCCTGATTTGACCCTAGTCGAAAAGTGGTTTCGAGACCACAAAATCGAGTTATAAAAATAATTAAATGTTATATTCTATGTTTTTGATGTGAGTAAATGCATGTGTGAAAGTTTCATGCTTTGATTTGGTTATTTGTATGTGAATTTATTAAATAGGACTCATGTGAGAAACTTTTGAAATGTGATAGGTTAATTTTATAATGGTCTATTAATGCATGTATTGAAAAGAAGGGTTTTGCATGTCAAATTACCCATTTTAAATAGTGGCCGGCCATGTTACTAATTAATATATAATATAAGAATTTTCTATTAGCATTATTTTAATTAAATGGCTTTATATTATAGAATAATAATAATTAAAAAAGGGGAAAATGGGTGAAGAAAACAAAGTGTTCATCTTTGTTTCTTCTAAGCCGAATGTGAAGGAAGAATAGGGGAGAAACACCATTCGGTCATCCTAGGCTTAAATTAAGGTAAGAAGTTTATGTTAATTCTTGAAATTTTAGTTAATTTTGAGTTAGTTACCAAGTTCTTTATTTGACCCATGTTGAATTTTTGATTTTGGGAATGAATAGAGCTTTCGGCAATAGTAGTCAATAAAGAATATGGTTGTTGTTTCATGTTAATTTGGACGAATCATGGTGTAACACCCCAAACCCGGCCCAGACGTTAAGGCCGAATCTGATGTGCCACATTGAAGTTAAAAACTCATGTTTCGTTTTAATGCTTTAAAAACTGACTTTTGTTAAGCTAACAAAGTGAATGGGAGCTGGGCACCAGGTAGGAATCCGTAACAGAGGAGGTGAGCCATGAAGGCTGCTTAAGTACCAAGCTCTTCTAATGGATCCAATCCTAGACATGCCCACAACCATTGCCACACTTGGTTAAATCGAGTTGTAATTTATTTAAGTTGAAATCTTTGATAAATCGGATAATCGTGGCGTGGTGTTATTTTCAAAACAATTATCATTTTGAAAACACGTCCTAAGTCTAGCCCATTTATTAACAAACAGATTAAAGTTATTAAAAATAAAATAATCCTAGAAAAATAATTAAAATAGCCTTATTACAACTTAAAACCAAACAATAATATTAATAAGATAAAACTTATAAAAAAATAAATCAGCTACTTATTGCAATTAAAAGAAATAGAAACAGTAGTGTGGCCATCTCCGAGTCCCTCGCAGCTCCAAACCATCTAAGCTAGGGATTACCTGCACAGTTAGAAAAGGGGTGAGTTTACAAAAACTCAGTGTGTAATCCCAATAACAAACAAACAGTGAAAACACAGTATCAGTACAATCTGGGCCAAAGCCCTATTTAGTCTTGACATATACTGGGCCGAAGCCTTTCATTTAACGGTTACTGGGCTGAAGCCTTTTCATAAATTATATCACTGGGCCAAAGCCTTTTCATAAATCATATCATTGGGCCGAAGCCTTTACTATAAACGGAATGGCCCTTAGGCCCATTTCAATATCACTTGTAATGTCAATGGATGTATGCAAGCCCATTTGGGGAGACTACTCAACCCACCATCCGCTACTCTCCACCCGTACCAACCAACACACCATGTGGGGAATGATTCAACCTACCCAACCAACACACCACTGGCAGCATAGCTGCTTTATCATATATCTAGAGGCCTAGCCTCTTTTAAGAACTGCGGCAAAGCCCTTTTCGGTAAACTGGGGCAAAGCCCTTTTCAATAAACTGGGGCATAAGCCCTTTTCGATAAATTGGGGCACAAGCCCTTTTCAATAAACTAGGGCATAAGCCCTTTTCGGTAAACTAGGGCATAAGCCCTTTTGCACTTCCTCCATCCATATAAAAACCCAACCCAATGCAACATGTCCTGTATGCAGAATGTCATGCCCATATTTGAATAAACAATCACAGTAAGTCATTCATATCACCAACATATATTCACAATCAATCCGCCAACCACACAGTCCAAGTCAGTCACTTGCCCATAAGGGTAAAACAGTCATTTTTCACATTATAAGGGTATTTTCATAATTTTACCAAATATCAGGATTTTCCATGTTCATTACAATTATCAATATTTCCAAGTGTTTAAACAATGATCTTTAACCCACTTTATCAAATTCGGGCTTTTGGGCCCAAAACCCCTAATGGGCCCTACGAATGCTGATTTAGCCTACGTAACCCAAATTTTACAACAATACTAACCGTGTTAACGTGCAACTTTTCCAAATTCCATTTTCTATCAATTCTACCCAAATGGGTCCGAAAGCCCATTGGGCCCAATTTCAGCCCATTGAGGCCCAACTTACCATCGTGCACAAAATTGAGTTCTTACTTGTTCCATCGATCCAAACACCGATCTTATCGTATTTATCGCATCTACCCAAACGCAACATTACAAGTTCCCGAAATATCGGTATTTTAGCATTTCGGCTTCTCAGCAAATATTAATCTAAGCTATTACGAGGGTTAGTACACACCTGTTACGGGTTGAAGTTGAAATGTTTCCAAAATCAATCACCTACGATAACCACCAGCTGTCACTCAAACTTAACTAATCCAATATCAATATATATAAATCCTAAGCACATCAGTCATACGGAACATAAGGGCATATTCGTCATTTTACCATACGGGGTATTACGGTCACTTTACCTTACAGGGGCTTTACGGTCTCTTTACCCTACAAGGGCTTTACGGTCTTTTTACCTAATAGGGGTATTTTAGTCATTTCATCCTACAAGGGTGTTTTGGTAAATCTACAAACCAAAGGTATTTTAGTAATTTTGTAAACCAATGGTATTTCCATAATTTTTAGAAAGTCAAGGGTATTTCTGTAACTTTGTAAATTAGGGGTATTTTGGTAATTTTACAAATTGAGGGTATTTCGGTAATTTCACAAACCAGTGGTATTTTGGTAATTTTACAAAATAGGGGTATTTTGGTAATTTTACAAATTGAGGGTATTTCGGTAATTTTACAAACCAAGGGTATTTTAGCAATTTTACAGACTAGGGTATTTTGGTAATTTTACTGATCGAAGGTATTTTGGTAATTTTGTAAACTGAGGGTATTTTAGTAATTTTGTAAATCGAGGGTAAAACAGTAATTCTGTAAATCAAGGGTAAAATAGTAATTCTATAAATCGAGGGTAAAACGATAATTCTGTAAATCGAGGGTAAAACGGTAATTCTATAAATCGAGGGTACTTTGGTAATTTTACAATTTGAGGGTATTTCAGTAATTTGGTAAACTAAAGTATTCTAAACAAGATAACAATACGATGGGCCTAAAGCCTATTTTCGGCCCAAATGGGCCCACACGCTCGTGTGGCCCTTTTAGCCCAAATCTAGCCATAAATATGAGATTCACCTAGCCTAGTCTAATATTTACTACACAATCAAACAACTTATCCAATTGGGCCCGTAGGCCTATTGGGCCCACATGACCCCTTTCGGCCCATCGCGGCCCGAAGTAGCCATCCTACAACTAGAGTAACGAGAAATACACACCTGATTGGCGACTGAAGTTAATCCAAGCTCCGAGAACTCTTAGCTGACGCCCAGCCCAAACGAGCACGCCATACAGCAAAA
Source organism: Gossypium hirsutum (assembly GCF_007990345.1). Taxonomy (NCBI): domain Eukaryota; kingdom Viridiplantae; phylum Streptophyta; class Magnoliopsida; order Malvales; family Malvaceae; genus Gossypium; species Gossypium hirsutum. The sequence goes on from NC_053428.1 coordinate 59,352,566, forward strand.
GGGATCAGCCAAGAAAGGTACCTTTACTCTTCTTATAGTTCCCTCTATTTAAAGCCAGCTTCGCAACCACTCTTATGTTAGCTTCCCGATGTGGGATCCCTCCAACATTAGAGTTTAAATTCAACACCAACTCTTACCGCCCCCTGTTAGCAAAATAAATGTTCCTTGCTTGCCATGGGATTCGAACCCATGCCTCCCCTCAGATGCTCCACACGCTGCTTGCCACTAAGCCACAAGGCTTTTTGTGTCATATTTTATCCCCAATTAATTATAATGTCTAAAGGCCAAAGTCTAGGTTCCCTAAAAAAAACCAAAATAAATTGCAAGAGCCAAGGCTTGAACCCAGGCTCCCATACAACCTTAATGATGCCACAACCACTAGACTACAAGCTTCCTTATGTCATTTATTTAACACAATAATTTAAAAACCCTCATCCAAACATCTAGGTTTTTTTTCTCTTAATACCAAAATTTTTGCTAAAGCCCATGTTTGAACCCAAGATTTCTCTAACACTTCTCAGGGCCATTAACCACCAAAGCAGACATTTAATTGTGTTATTTCATTACACAATTAAACACCTATATACAACCTCCTTACGGACCCGCACTCAAGGCCCAATACTTCTAGGCCCAAATTCGGGGTGTTACACATGGTGGATGGGTGTTTGAGCCAAACAAATGATCATATGTATGCATTAGATGCTAAGTGGGAAGAATCGGCTATCATGTTGGATGTTCTTGCCAAATATGAACTTGGTTATATTTGAGTAATGTATGTGTTTTGAGTTGATGGAATGAAAAGAATGCTTAAAATGTGTTATAAACAAATTATATGTTAAACTAAGGTTTGCTAAATTACCATTTTCCTTGCCGAATATGTGCTTAATTAAAGAACAGTTTGTGTTGAATGTTTTAAATAATTTAGATAATTATTAATCTAAGTCTAAGCTAGGTAAATTAAATGATTGTGGCTTAATTGTTTTATGGCAAGTGGTTATTATGGTGAATTGCAAATTCGGTCATGGAATTTAATGTATTTCTTATTGAATTTTGATAAATTTTGTTATAAGAGATATTAAGGATGAAATTGAGTTGGCTATTAGTGTTTTGTGTGGAACTTTTAACTAAGTGAGGTGTTCGGCTAGGTCCTTTTGAACAAATGTTTTGGTGTTGGCTATTTAAATGACATTAATTTTTGGTATTAAGTTGAATTGGAAAGTTGATGAATGTGTAAAGATGACTTAGGGCTTATATAAGCATTCGGCGTTAGCTTAGGAGTGAGAATTTGATAGTTGATGTATATGTAAATGGGTAGTGTTATTTGTATGTGATTTATTTGGTAATAATCGTAGTGGTTAAACTAGTGTATAAGAAAACAAGATAAACTATGTGAGTTTTGCTTGTGTATGCGAAACTAGTATAAGTTGAATGATCGGTTATTAGGGTTTTATGATCATTTTGAGTTGAGTTATAAATGAATATCGTGGCTTGATAAGTTCTTGCCATTTTCGGTTATAAATAAGTATGAAACTTGAATCATGGCATATTTATAAATTATAATACATATTGAATTTGTTATGTGATTGCCGAATGTGAATAATAAGTAAACAATATTGGTTAAGATATTAAACAAATCTATTTGCAATTATTAAGCTCAAGAGCAAGGAGGATCAAAGTTGGATAGGGGAAAAGAGAAAGCAATAGAGTAGCCAATCTACAACCATTCGAATATACCATGGTAAGTTTTGAGTAGTCTCCTCTAGTATACATAATTGATGATGCCTTATAAGAGTATAATAGGTGAATCGCAAACTTTGGTTTACACTGGAATAAAGTTGTTTATTAAATAATGCATGTATATGACTTATAGTGATGGTCACTCTGAGTTTATGATGGAATAGTGAAATGAATGTGTGATATTAAGTATAACTTTTGAACTGAAATGTTAATGATGATGTGCATATTGAGTTTATATCCGAACATATTAAATGATTACTAAAGTGATAGGTTGAATGAAATGTGCTAAATTATGATTAAGTATGCATGGTATTTGAAATATATCCGGACATGAGGACTGTAGGCTATATGCTGGAAATATATTCGGACATGAGGTCTGTAGGCTATATGCTGGAAATATATCCGGACATGAAGTCCGCAGGCTATATGCTGGGAATGTATCCAGACATGAGGTCCGCAGGCTATATGCTGGAAATATATCCAGACTTGAAGTCCGCAAGCTACGTGCTGGAATGGTATACGGGGTAAAGAACCGCGAACTTGTGCTATAAATGTGTTTCAAGTTCTAAGACTCGACCGAGACGAAGCCAGTAAGTTAAGTATGACTACAATAATGAATATCCGTGGTAATCATTGTAGAAAAGTGAGATTTATATACTTTGCATGTTAAGGTACGTATAATGTGCTCATAGGAGAATTGATTTCAAGATAATTTATTAGTATCAAAGAATGATGTATATATATATTTAAATGTGTGTGGATGAATTCGGTAATTGAGGTTATGACAATGACATACTCGGTCAATGTAAGTCATTATAGGAAAATATGTGAATAAAAGTAATTGTTTAAGCCATGTAGATAATGAAGCATGTGCTAGAAATCTTCTTGTGTATATTCGGCCAAGTGGGTCAAGAATTGGAATATGAGGTTTTATTACTTAATGTTCATTTAAATGACAAGCTTTTATAGTATGAAATGCTTAAATCTTACTAAGCCTCGAAAGCTTACTCTGTTTCTTATTTTCTCTATTTTATAGATTATCAATATTGGCCACCGACTCGGGGATTGTCAGCGGATCATCATACTATCGACCTTTTTGGTATAGTTATATTTTGGTCTCGATATGGCATGTATAGTTTGGACTGTTGACAAAACACGTTTTGTAATTGTAAATATCTTGGCCGTATGAAAATGGCATTTTATAACTTATAAATCGGTATGTATTCAATTTGATTTCTGCTTTTATTGTATAATTATGTGATTGAAATTAAAGGTTTAGCTCGGTAATACCTCATAGCCTAAACCGGCGATCGGGCTCGGGCTAGGGGTGTTACATTTTAATTGGTATCAGAGATATGGTTTAGTCGATTCTAGGACTAACGTAGAGTGTTTGAGTCTAGCTATACATGCCATATGGTATTAATACGATAGTATGATGAATTCTGACAGTTGAAAATGTGTTTTCGTATAGTAATGGAACCCGATCCCAATCGAACGGTAGCCGATGATGTTGAGAGTGTAGTGCCTGCTCCCGCGCATGGGACAGTGCCGATGGACTCTCAACCTATTGCAAGCAATTAGAACGACGAGGCTAGACAGCCTTTTTATAGTGTGATGAATGATTGGTTCAACCAATACATTCGAACTAATACGACTGTTCCACAACCCCCACTCCCGAATAATACGCCCCCTGCACCTACAATACCTCTGGTAATTGATCAGACAAGGTTAAATAAGCCTCCGGTTGACAGAATCAAAAAGCACGGGGCTACTAAATTTAAAGCTACAGATAGTGATGATGCTGAGCAAGCTGAATTTTGGTTGGACAACACTATTTTGGTACTTGATGAACTATCTTGCACACCCAATGAATGCCTGAAATGTGTTATATCCTTGCTACGTGATTCTGCTTACTATTGGTGGAACACATTGGTTCTGTTGTACCCAGAGAACGGGTGACGTGGGAGTTCTTCCAAACTGAATTCTGAAAAAAATATATCATTCAGAGGTTCATTGATCAGAAACGAAAAGAATTTCTTGAGCTTAAACAGGGTTCCATGTCAGTTACTGATTATGAACGGAAGTTTGTCAGACTTAGTAGATATGCTCGGGAATGTGTATCGTCTGAGGCTATTATGTGTAAAAGTTTTGAAGATGGGCTGAATGAAGATATAAAGATGTTTGTTGGCATTCTTGAAATACGAGAGTTCGTAGTACTTATCGAGCGAGCTTTGAAAGCCGAAGAACTTAGTAAAGAAAAAAGGAAGCTGATGTCGAAGCTGGAGAATTTCCTAAAAGATCTTCAGGAAAGTCTTTTTAACAATCATCGAAGAAATTTCAAGATGATTCAGGCCGATCAAAGAATACTTTGAGTTTTTCTAGACGAGACCACGATCGACCCCCTTTGAGTACACGAGCCACTTCAGTTGCCAGTGTTGGAAATGATCGTCGGGACAGGACAGAGTGCAAGTGTTGTGGTAAATGGCATTCGGGGAGTTGTAGATTTCATGACCGCTCCTGTTACAAATGCGGATCAGCTGACCACTTTATTAAGGACTGCCCGAGATTGTCTAAACAGAATATGAATAAGAGTGGGAAACCGAGTACTACAGCACGAGGTAGACCACCTAGGAATGCGGAAAATGTTAGTGGTAGTCAGAGAGTGACTAGAGATGCTACAACCAGATCCGAGTCTCGTGCTCCTGCGAGAGCTTATGCTATACGCACACGCGAGGATGCTTCTTCGCCTGATGTTTTTACCGGTACTTTCACTCTCTTTGATACTGATGTGATTGCTTTGATTGACCTTGGTTCTACTCATTCATATGTATGTGAGACTTTAGCATCTAGTAAGACTCTACCTGTTGAGTCTACTGAGTTCGTAATTCGAGTGTCAAATCCCTTGGGTCGATATGTGTTAGTCGACAAAGTGTGCAGGAAATGTCCCCTGATAATCCGAGATTCCTATTTTCTGACTGATTTGATGCTTTTACCGTTTAATGAATTTGATGTTATTCTCGGTATAGATTGGTTAACCGTTCATGATGCAGTTGTGAATTGCAAAAGAAAGACTATTGATGTGAGATGTGCAAATGATAAGATAATCCGAGTTGAGTCTACTAATATGAACGGGTTACCAACAGTTATATCCTCGATGTTGGCTCAGAAATATGTCAAAAAGGGGTGTGAGGCGTATCTTGCGTACGTATTTGATAGTAAAGAATCTAAAAAGAAAATTGAAGAGTGCCAGTGGTTTGTGAGTATTCAGATGTTTTTCCTGAAGAGTTATCGGGATTACCACCTGTTCGAGAGGTAGAATTCGGCATCGAACTTGTACCTGGGACTACACCAATTTCGATAATTCCATACCGTATGGCACCCACAGAATTGAAAGAATTGAAAACTCAGTGGCAAGAGTTGACGGATAGAGGGTTCACTCGCCTGAGTTTTTCACCTTGGGGTGCACCAGTATTGTTTGTGAAAAAGAAGGATGGAACCATGAGATTGTGCATCGATTATCGTCAGTTGAATAAAGTGACAGTAAAGAATAAATATCCATTACTGTGTATTGATGATTTGTTTGATCAGCTGAAGGGAGACTCAGATATACCTAAAACTGCTTTCAGAACGAGATACGATCCCTACGAGTTTTAGTGATGCCGTTTGGGCTCATTTATGCCCCTGCAGTATTTATGGACTTGATGAATCGGATCTTCAGACCGTATTTGGATCGGTTTGTAGTTGTGTTTATCGATGACATTTTGGTCTATTCGCGAGATGAAATTGAGCATGCTGAACACCTGAGATTAGTGTTGCAGATTTTACGGGATAAGCAGATATATGATAAGTTCAGTAAATGTGAGTACTGGTTAAAAGAAGTTAGCTTTTTGGGTCATGTGGTATCCGCATCGGGTATTCGAGTTGATCCGAGCAAAATTTTGGCCGTACGTAACTGGAAGCCTCCAAGAAATGTTACTGAGGTTTGGAGCTTTTTGGGGCTTGCCGGTTACTACAGACGATTTGTAAAGGGTTTCTCGATGATAGCCACACCAATGACGAAACTACTTCAGAAAGATGTTAAGTTTAAATGGTCAGAAAAATGTCAAAAAAGTTTCGATCAATTGAAAACTTATTTGACTGAAGCTCCAGTACTAGTGCAGCCCGAATCCAGTAAAGAGTTTGTCATTACAGTGTTGCATCCTTACTTGGGCTGGGTTGTGTGTTGATGCAAGAAGGTCGAGTGGTAGCTTACACATCGAGGTAGTTGAAGCTGCATGAGAAAAACTATCCGACCCATGATCTCGAATTAGCTGCCATTGTTTTCGCTTTGAAAATATGGCGACATTACTTGTTTGGAGAGAAGTGCCATGTATATTCGGATCACAAAAGCCTCAAATATTTAATGACTCAAAGAGATTTGAATCTTCGACAAAGACGTTGGCTTGAGTTATTGAAAGATTATGAACTTGTTATTGACTATCACCCGGGAAAGGCTAATGTGGTTGCTGATGCTTTAAGTCGTAAATCACTGTTTGCTTTACGAGCGATGAATGTACACCTGTCCGTTTCATCTGATAATGTGTTAGTAGCAGAATTAAAGGCCAAACCATTATTGATTCATCAAATTCCTGAAGCTCAGAAAGTCGATGATGAATTTGATTGCTAAACGAACCGAATGTGTCTCAAATGTAGAATCAGAGTTTCAAATCGACGACAATGATTGTTTGAAGTTCAGAAGTCGATTGTGTATTCCAAGAAATTCAGAACTTATTTCGGTGATTTTGAGCGAGGCTCATAGTAGCCGAATGTCAGTCCACCCGGGATGTACGAAAATGTACAATGATCTGAAACGTCAGTTTTGGTGGCCTGGTATGAAACGAGACATTTCTAATTTTGTTTCGAAGTGTTTGATATGTCAACAAGTGAAAGAGGAATACCAAGTGCCTTCGGGATTACTTCAGCCGATCATGATACCTAAATGGAAATGGGATCGAATTACGATGGATTTTGTATTTGGGTTGCCATTATCGTCAAGTAAGAAAGATGCGATTTGGGTTGTTGTTGATAGACTGACAAAGTTGGCTCATTTTATTCCCGGACTACGGATTATTCACTTGACAAACTAGCCGAGTTGTATGCTTCTCAGATTGTGAGGTTAACGGAGTACCTATTTCTATTGTGCCGGATAGAGATCCAAGATTCACATCGCGATTCTGGAAGAAATTGCAAGAAGCTTTGGGTACCAAATTGCATTTTAGCGCCGCTTTTCATCCCCAGACTGATGGTCAATCCGAGCGGATCATTCAGATACTCGAGGATATGGTTAGATGTTGCATCCTTGAGTTTCCTGGTTCATGGGAACAATATTTTCCGTTGATTGAATTCGCTTACAACAATAGTTTTCAATCAAGCATTAAGATGGCACCTTACGAGGCTTTATACGGTTATAAATGTTGTACATCATTGTTTTGGACCGAGCTTAGTGAAAATAAAATCTTCGGGGTTGATTTGATAAAAGATGCTGAGCAGAAAGTAAAAGTAATCTGTGAAAGTCTAAAAGCAACTTCAGATCGTCAGAAGTCATATGCGGATTTAAAACGAAAAGACATTGAATATTAGGTCGGATACAAAGTGTTTCTTAAAGTTTCACCTTGGAAAAAGGTGCTCAGATTTGGTCGTAAGGGAAAATTAAGTCTGAGGTTCATCTGGCCGTATGAAATATCCGAACGAGTTGGACCGGTCGCATACAGATTGATTTTACCCTCTGAGCTTGAAAAGATTCACAATGTTTTTCATGTTTCGATGCTTCGACGTTATAGATCCGATCCATCACACATAATTTTCCCATCAGAGGTAGAGATTCGACCTGATTTGAGTTAGGAAGAAGAACTGGTTCGTATTTTGGCTCGTGAAGTAAAAAAACTATGAAATAAGAAAATCTCATTAGTGAAAGTACTGTGGCTCAAACACGGGGTTGAAGAAGTGACTTGGGAACCAGAGAACTCAATAAAAGAGCGATATCCTAACTTATTCACTGGTAAGATTTTCGGGGACGAAAATTCATTATGTGGGGGAGAGTTTTGACAGCCCTGATTTGACCCTAGTTGGAATGTAACACCCCGAACCCGAGACCGTCGCCGGAGTCGAACACGAGTTGTTAACAGACTTCAAACCACTTATTTGACATTTCCCAGACAAGCTGCCAATCTGCGTACTAGTCGCTTTAAAAATCATATCTTAAGTTCTGAAACTTGAAATCCAGTTCCGTAAATTTTCCCTGGAACTAGACTCATATACCTATATGGTAGAATTTTTGTAGAATTTTTGGTCGGGCCAATTAGTACAGTTTATTAGTCAAAGTTTCCCATGTTACAGGGATCGACTACACTGACATTTGCGTATTACGACTTGGATATCTCCCTGCACAGAGCTTCAATACCGATACCGTTTGTTTCAATAGAAACTAGACTCAGAGAGGAATCTGTACATATATGGCATGACTCCTAATTATCTCCGGGTAATTTATAATGAATTTCCAAAGTCGGAACAGGGAATCCAGACTCAGGCCTAGCCTCTTTTAATAACTGGGGCAAAGCCTTTTCGGTAAACTGGGGCAAATCCCTTTTCAATAAACTGGGGCATAAGCCCTTTTCGGTAAACTGGGGCATAAGCCCTTTTCAATAAACTGGGGCATAAGCCCTTTTCAATAAACTGGGGCATAAGCCCTTTTGCACTTCCTCCATCCATATAAAAACCCAACCCAATGCATTTATGAATACATCATGTGCATTTCATACATATCATGTGCATATCATATCAATCATGTATATCATATCCCACGTATCAAATTTATAATTAAACCCTAAGGGTATAATGGTCATTTTTACCTAGGGCAAAACAGTCATTTTCATACTATAAGGGCAATTTCATAATTTTACCAAATATCAGGGTTTTCCATGTTCATCAACAATTATCAATATTTCCGAGTGTTTAAACAATGATCTTTAACCCACTTTATCAAACTCGGGCTTTTGGGCCCAAAACCTCTAATAGGCCCTACGGATGTCGATTTAGCCCACTAAGCCTGCTTAATCCAAAATTTACAACAGTACTAACCGTGTTATCATGCAACTTTTCCAAATTCCATTTTCTATCAATTTTACCCAAACGGGCACGAAAGCCCATTGGGCCCAATTCCAGCCCATTGAGGCCCAACTTACCATCGTGCACAAAATCGTGCTCTTACTTGTTCCATCGATCGAACCACCGATCATATCGTATCTATCGCACTTTAAGCAAAGGCAAAATCACAAGTTCCCAAAATACCGATATTTTAGCATTTCAGCTTCTTAGTAAATATTAATCTAAGCTATTACGAGGGTTAGTACACACCTGTTATGGGTTGAAGTTGAAACGTTTCCATAATCAATCACTTACGATAACCACCACCTGTCACTCAAACTTAACTATTCCAATATCAATATATGTAAATCCTAAGCACATCAGTCATATGGAACATAAGGGCGTATTCATCATTTTACCATACAAGGGTTTACGGTCACTTTACCCTACAGGGGCTTTACGGTCTTTTTACCTATTAGGGGTATTTTAGTCTTTTCGTCCTACAAGGGTGTTTTGGTAAATCTACAAATCAAGAATATTTCTGTAATTTTGTAAATTAGGGGTATTTTGGTAATTTTACAAATTAAGGATGTTTCGGTAATTTCACAAGCCAATGGTATTTTGGTAATTTTACAAACTAGGGGTGTTTTGGTAATTCTACCCTATTGGGGTATTTCAGTAATTTCACAATCGAGGGTAAAACGGTAATTTTGTAAATCGAGGGTAAAATGGTAATTCTATAAATCGATGGTAGAACGGTAATTTTATAAATCGGGGGTACTTTGGTAATTTGGTAAACTAAAGTATTTTAAACAGGGATAACAATACGAATGGGCCTAAAGCCTATTCTCGGCCCAAATGGGCCCACACGCTCGTGTGGCCCTTTTAGCCCAAATCTAGCCACAGATATGAGATTCACCTAGCCTAGTCCAATATTTACTACACAATCGAACAACTATCCAATTGGGCCCGTAGGCCCATTGGCCTACATGACCCCTTTCGGCCCATCGCGGCCCAAAGTAGCCATCCTATAGCTAGAGTAGTAAGAAATACACACCTGATAGGAGACTAGAGTTAATCCACGCTCCGAGCACTCTTAGCCGACGCCCAACCCAAACGAGCACGCCATACAGTGAAAGGGATCAGCCAAGAAAGGTACCTCTACTCTCCTCATGATTCTCTCTATTTAAAGCCAGCTTCGCATCCCCTCTTATGTTAGCTTCCTGATGTGGGATCCCTCCATCATCAGATTTTAAATTCAACACCAACTCTTGCCGCCCCCTGTTAGCAAAATAAATGCTCCTTGCTTACCATGGGATTCGAACCCATGCCTCCCCTCAATGCTCCACATGCTACTTGCCACTAAACCACAAGGCTTTTTGTGTCATATTTTATCCCCAATTAATTATAAGGTCTAAAGGCCAAAGTCCAGATTCCCTAAAAAAAACCAAAATAAATTGCAAGAGCCAAGGCTTGAACCCAGGCTCCTATACAACCTTAATGACGCCACAACCACTAGACTACATGCTTCCTTGTGTCATTTATTTACCACAATAATTTAAAATGCCCTCATCCAAGCATCCAAGTTTTTTTTCACATAATACCAAAATTTTTGCTAAAGCCGAAGTTTAAACCCAAGATTTCTCCAACACTTCTCAAAGCCATTAACCACTAAAGCAAACATTTAATTGTTTCATTTCATTGCACAATTAAATACCTATATACAACCTCCTTACAGACCCCCACTCAAGGCTCAATACTTCTAGGCCCAATTTCGAGGTGTTACAATTCTACCCCTTTAAAGAAATTTCGTCCTCGAAATTTTCCACTCTCAGACTACACCACCACACTTCCGCTGCGCACTCTGATATTAATGATACTAACATACACCCAAAACATTTGTCCATCGGAGCGGATAGATTTCACATGCAACCAATTTCTACATTTCCAGAACACACACCAAATAAATACTAAATCTAAATTCAAGCTTTACAGTTTACTCTTAACTAGAGAGTTTTAGTATAGTGCTACTATCTATAGTGGTTTCTCAATATAGCATTTCAATCTATAACAGTAAATAGAGTTAGAGAACTTACAGATTTGGTGCCGGAGACTCGGTGTGCCACACCTCCAGTAACATCTTTTCAAAAACAAGTCAAGTTTCATTGAGAGATTTCAAACAAAATTTTAGAAAAACCCTTTTCAAACCCCAATTTCAAAAAAAGAAAAACAACAATAACTTTTTGCTACCCATACCACAATTGAATTTTACAACTTGACTCTGATACCATTAAATGTAACACCCCAAACCCGGCCTAGACGTTATGGCCGAATCTAATGTGCCACATTGAAATAAGAATCCATGTTTCGTTTTAGTGTTTTAAAAAAACCGTCGTTTGATAAGGCTTAACCAAGTGACTGGAAGTTGGGCACCAGGTAGGAATCTGTAACAGAGGAGGTGAGCCTAGAAGTCTGCTTAAGTACCAAGCTCTTGATTGGATCCAATCCTAGACATGCCCACAACCATTGCCACACTTTGGTGCTAGGTTAGGTTTTGAGAAAAATGAGTTGGAATTCATTTAAGTAGATATTTTTGATAAACCGATTAATTGTATCGTTGCGTTATTTTGAAAACAATTATCATTTTGGAAACGCGCCCTAGGTCTATCTCATTTTGGATTGTTATCAATAAAATATATGGTATAAAATAAAATAATCCCAGAAAAATAATTAAAATGGCCTTATTACAACCCAAAACCAAATAATAATATTCATAAGATAAAACTTATAAAGAAATAAATCGGCTACTTATTGCAATTAAAAGAAACAGAAACAGTAGTATGGCCATCTCCGAGTCCTTCGTAGCTCAAAACCATATAAGCTTAGGGATTACCTGCACAGTTAGAAACGGGGTGAGTTTACGAAAACTCAGTGTGTAATCACAATAACATACAAACAGTGAAAACACAGTATCAGTACAATCTGGGCCAAAGCCCTATTTAGTCTTGACATATACTGGGCCGAAGCCTTTCGTTTAACGGTTACTGGGTTGAAGCCTTTTCATAAATGATTTCACTGGGCCGAAGCCTTTACTGTAAACGGTGTGGCCCATAGGCCCATTTCAATATCACATGTAATGTCAATGGATGTATGCAAGCCCATTTCAATATCATATGAAATACCAATGAATGTATGCAAGCCCATTTGGGAAGACTACTCGACCCACCATCTGCTACTCTCCACCCGTACCAACCAACACACCATGTGGGGAATGATTCAACCCACCCAACCAACACACCACTAGCAGCATAGCTGCTTTATCATATATCTGGAGGCCTAGCCTCTTTTAATAACTGGGGCAAAGCCTTTTCGGTAAACTGGGGCAAAGCCCTTTTCAATAAACTGGGGCATAAGCCCTTTTCGGTAAACTGGGGCATAAGCCCTTTTCAATAAACTGGGGCATAAGCCCTTTTCAATAAACTGGGGCGTAAGCCCTTTTGCACTTCCTCCATCCATATAAAAACCCAACCCAATGCATTTATGAATACATCATGTGCATTTCATACATATCATGTGCATTTCATACATATCATGTGCATATCATATCAATCATGTATATCATATCCCACGTATCAAATTTATAATTAAACCCTAAGGGTATAATGGTCATTTTTACCTAGGGGCAAAACAGTCATTTTCATACTATAAGGGCAATTTCATAATTTTACCAAATATCAGGGTTTTCCATGTTCATCAACAATTATCAATATTTCCGAGTGTTTAAACAATGATCTTTAACCCACTTTATCAAACTCGGGCTTTTGGGCCCAAAACCTCTAATAGGCCCTACGAATGTCGATTTAGCCCACTAAGCCTGCTTAATCCAAAATTTACAACAGTACTAACCGTGTTATCATGCAACTTTTCCAAATTCCATTTTCTATCAATTTTACCCAAACGGCCACGAAAGCCCATTGGACCCAATTCCAGCCCATTGAGGCCCAACTTACCATCGTGCACAAAATCGTGCTCTTACCTGTTCCATCGATCGAACCACCGATCATATCGTATCTATCGCACTTTAAGCAAAGGCAAAATCACAAGTTCCCGAAATACCGATATTTTAGCATTTCAGCTTCTTAGTAAATATTAATCTAAGCTATTACGAGGGTTAGTACACACCTGTTATGGGTTGAAGTTGAAACGTTTCCATAATCAATCACTTACGATAACCACCACCTGTCACTCAAACTTAACTATTCCAATATCAATATATGTAAATCCTAAGCACATCAGTCATATGGAACATAAGGGCGTATTCATCATTTTACCATACAAGGGTATTACGATCACTTTACCCTACAGGGGCTTTACGGTCTTTTTACCTATTAGGGGTATTTTAGTCTTTTCGTCCTACAAGGGTGTTTTGGTAAATCTACAAATCAAGAATATTTCTTTAATTTTGTAAATTAGGGGTATTTTGGTAATTTTACAAATTAAGGATGTTTCGGTAATTTCACAAGCCAGTGGTATTTTGGTAATTTTACAAACTAGGGGTGTTTTGGTAATTCTACCCTATTGGGGTATTTCAGTAATTTCACAATCGAGGGTAAAACGGTAATTTTGTAAATCGAGGGTAAAATGGTAATTCCATAAATCGATGGTAGAACGGTAATTTTATAAATCGGGGGTACTTTGGTAATTTGGTAAACTAAATTATTTTAAACAGGGATAACAATACGAATGGGCCTAAAGCCTATTCTCGGCCCAAATGGGCCCACACGCTCGTGTGGCCCTTTTAGCCCAAATCTAGCCACAGATATAAGATTCACCTAGCCTAGTCCAATATTTACTACATAATCGAACAACTTATCCAATTGGGCTCGTAGGCCCATTGGGCCCACATGACCCCTTTCGGCCCATCGCGGCCCGAAGTAGCCATCCTATAGCTAGAGTAGTGAGAAATACACACCTGATAGGATACTAGAGTTAATCCACGCTCCGAGCAGTCTTAGCCGACGCCCAACCCAAACGAGCACGCCATACAGCAAAAGGGATCAGCCAAGAAAGGTACCTCTACTCTCTTCATGGTTCTCTCTATTTAAACCCAGCTTCGCATCCCCTCTTATGTTAGCTTCCTGATGTGGGATCCCTCCATCATCAGAGTTTAAATTCAACACCAACTCTTGCCGCCCCCTGTTAGCAAAATAAATGCTCCTTGCTTGCCATGAGATTCGAACCCATGCCTCCTCTCAGATGCTCCACATTCTACTTGCCACTAAACCACAAGGCTTTTTGTGTTATATTGTATCCCCAATTAATTATAAGGTCTAAAGGCCAAAGTCAAGGTTCCCTAAAAAAAACCAAAATAAATTGCAAGAGCCAAGGCCTTAAACCCAGGCTCCTATACAACCTTAATGACGCCACAACCACTAGACTACATGCTTCCTTGTGTCATTTATTTACCACAATAATTTAAAAGGCCCTCATCCAAGCATCCAAGTTTTTTTTCACATAGTACCAAAAGTTTTGCTAAAGCCCAAGTTTAAACCCAAGATTTCTCCAACACTTCTCAAAGCCATTAACCACTAAAGGAAACATTTAATTGTTTCATTTCATTGCATAATTAAATACCTATATACAACCTCCTTACGGACCCCCACTCAAGGCCCAATATTTCTAGGCCCAATTTCGGGGTGTTACATACTCTACTTCTCAGATCGGTGGCAAACCTGGTAATTTTTTTAGATGACACATCCAGATACTTACACACAACTGATACGGATTCAATTTTCTTTTCAGTTACTTAAGAATCAAGCACATAAGTAAAGTAAGCTTCACAACTCTTTCACACATATTTCTGAACTAACATCAAAGATATCACTACTGGTAAACCATTCAGATCATTAGACTCAATCCAATTAATCTCATTATTTTCGCATCTCAAATCAATAGTCTTTCATTTCTAAGTTACAACAGTATCGTGCAAAGTCAACCAATCCATACTTAGAATCATATCAAACTCATGGAATGGTAACAACATCAAATCAACTAGAAGTCCTGAATCTTGAACCATCAACGAACAATCCTTACACATTTTATTAACTAGAACACACCGGCCCAAGGGGTTCGATATTCTAATCAGAAATTCAGCAGACTCTACAGGCAAAGTCTTACTGGATACTAAGGTCTCACACTCATAAGAATGAATCAAACTAGAATCAATCAATACAATTACACTAGTATCATAGAAAGTGAATATACCAATAATAACATCTAGGCTTAAAACCTCCTCACGAGCATGAATAGCATAAACTCTGACAGATGCACAAGCCTCAATTGAATTGCTATGTCTTTAGTTCTTCTCTGACTGCTACTCATAATTCCTGTATTTCTAGGAGATCTACTCTTGGCTGAAGTGTTAATCGATCTCGAATTTTGCACAATCTCTTGCTCAACTGACTCGGGACAATCTCGGATAAAGTGATCTATGGTCCACATTTGAAACAAGCTTGATTATTCAATCTACAGATACCCGAATGTCTTTTACCATAACGTTTGCACTCATGTTGATCAGATCTGACACTTTCAACACTAGCGATGAAAGTAGTTAGAGTTCAGAAGCTCGAATGTGATCTAACGTGATCTCTACTTGAGTGTCCCACATTAGCCTTTGAATGGCTATAATCATCTTGGAATTTCTTTGATGCAAACTGAAATGATTTACCCGACGATCTCTCACAGGAATTTCTAGTTCAAAATCAATTTTTCTTTTCTTTTCTTTTCATATAACTTGGGAAGTTACAGGAACTTGAGGGGGTGGAGGTTATTGAGCAGTCAGATTCGTTCGAATGAACTCCATGAACCACTCATTCGTTAACTAGAAGAAGGCTTGCTTAGCCTCTCCCTGAATACTGTTTTAATTTGACCTAGAATCAGCCAGCGCTGCCCCCTGAGCAAGAGTGGGCGCTATACTCTCGACATCATCAACTATGGCTCTGTCGGGATCCATTTACTAAACGAAAACACATTATCAAATGTCAGAAGTCATTACACTACATCGTATAATATGGCATGTATAGCTAGACTCACACGCCCTATATTAGTCCAAGAATTGAATAAACCGTAGCTCTAATACCAATCAAATGTAACATCCCTAACCCGTATTCATCGTCTGAATGGGGTTACAAGGTATTACCAGACAAGACATAAATTCTAAAGAATCATATACATATTCTAGCTCAAACTCATAAATTAATCAAATATTAACATATATAACTAATTTAATTTCTTTACCAATCATATCTTAACATTTTTCAAACATATAACCAAATACATAATTCATAAGTAAATAATAACGATTATAACATTTTACCACATAGCATATGCACATCTCAAAATAATACAAATAAATCAATCAATTATTACCAACATAAATTGTACAAAGCAAACATATTTAAAAAATATATCATTATGGACATTATCCATTCGGCACCACATTATAAAAATATAATTATTCAAAGTCTAATCAAATCAATAATGACTTACTATGCATTGCTATATACAGTTTTAAATACTTAAGACATGAACAAGTATACTTACAAATTCATATAATTATTCATGCACATAACTAATAGATCATATCTATTTATTCAATGTCCACTTTATTTACAAAATCAAATTATACACATGTATCATTACATAAAATTAAATCAATAAATAATAACTCATTTTACATGTAATTTATTACGTAAATCAAATATCTGTGATAAATCAAATATCAATTGCTGCATGTCATATAATAAATTCCATTTCAATGTCAACTGCCTAATACATTCATTCTTAGCTTCAAGCATATCTCATGCATAAAACATACATAACAAAAAGGTTCACATTTATGTACCAATCATGAACAACTCACTTTCATTATCCATATCTATTTCATTACAACCAATTACCAAAACGTCAAACCATAGCTATTTATCATATGCATCATATTAAATATGCCACACATATCATACCGTAACAACTAAAAATAATCAAATTAAGGCTTACTAAATTTTACCAACCACATATTCAAGTATATCATGATCGAATCACTAAAACCAAAAGCAAACATATCGTCATTTGGTAAAAGCATATAATCCAAGCTTAGCACACATAATAATTATGAACAAGATAGCAAATATTTAGGTATCAAATTAGCCATTTTCGTATGGCTTAATATATACACACATCTTCGAACATAACCGTATACAGTATAGCCTATACATGCCATATGTTTAAAATTTAACTTATAAAAGTACCAAAAACAGTCGATAGTGTGATAGACTTTGCTGACAATCCCCGAGCTCGTAACTTGACTCCAAAATCTATAAAACAGAGGAAAACATAAACACATACATCAATTTATCATAGCTTAGTAAGTCATAAGCTAATAAATAGCTCAATGTTATGATTAACTTAACTCAAACAATTAATTTATGCTATCATGAATCACATTTATTTTCAAGCTCACAGCTTCATATATAACATATACAATTTTTACCTTGACCGTATATACATGCATCTATTATCAAAATAGCATACACTTTCAAATTTATAATATTAATTTATATATATAACCGAATATTTAATCTCTTATATACATATCTTCATAAATCAAACCTTAATATTACATACTTATACAATAGTAATATTTGGCCTAATATACTTCACCAATTCTCAAATATGAAGGTACATACATTTCGTTTGCACTGTCACATATACTTAACCTTTATCCAATTATAGATCTTCATACACATATGTACTCTCATTTACATCATAAATACATAAGTAGACCAAAAGTATACTTCCACATATGCATACATATAGTTCACATTATCATGTAACATTTATATCATCAATTCAAACATTCAACTTACCATAATTTCATAACATAGTATAAATACATACCTGAGCCTTTTAACTTGATTTTTCATTCGATCTTAATTTATTATTGCCTGTTGAACCATTTGAAATTGAATAGTATACTCAGATACACATATCGTACAATGCCAACGTCCCTGATGTGGTCTTACATGTAATCACATATCGATGCCACTGTCCCAGACAGGGTCTTACTCGTAGTCACATATCGACGCCACTGTCCCAGAGAAGGTCTTACTCGTATTCACATATCGATGCTAATGTATTAAACATGGTCTAACCATCACACACATATCCAAATCACATATTGATGCCAACGTATTAAACGTGGTCTTACTCGCATACATATATCAAGGCCATGGTCTTACTCGCACATCACATATTAGAATCCTATGTCATGACATATGTATCCCAGCTATTCCTAAGGTTCATACGGGACTTTCGGACGTCGTAACTCTATCAAATCGAACTCGTAAGCTTAATTCCCAAGCATTTACACATTCGGCTATTATATATACAAGCTCATAAATTTTAAATCAGCATTTTACATTCACATATATTCAAAATTTACAATATTTATTTGCTTATAAACTTACCTCGGACAATGAAAATCGAAACGGGACGGCTAATCGACAACTTTAGTTTTCCCCCGATCCAAAACCGATTTCTTTGGTTCTTGATCTAAACATATTCAAATTAAACTCATTCAAACTTATTTTTACTCAATTTAATCCAAAAAAACCTATATGTAAAAATTACCATTTTACCCCTAACATTAAACACTTTTTGCAATTTAGTCCAAATTACACGAAACACAAAACATGCAAAATTTTCCCACACCATGCTTAGGCCTAATATTCCTTATGTTCATACAAGTCTATACATTTCATTTATTTCACATTTTAGTCTCTCAATTTATTATTTTTACAAATTAGTCCTAATTACTCAAAATCATCAAAAAATCCAATACAAAGCATATCAATCCAAAATATATATTTCATAATTCATCAACTAACATCACAAAACTCAAATATTCATCAATGGAATAACTTAAAATATTCATCAAAATCAAAAATCCAAGCACGGGCTCTGTATATTACACTGCAACGATTTCAAAAACGTAAAAATTATAAAAAACCGAATTAATTACATACCTTAATCAAGTTAACCCTTGACCAAAACTTCAAAGCTTTTATTCTTTGTTTTCTTTCTTTAATATTCAGCTATCTAAAAGATGAATGCATGTAGCTTTTGTTTTATGTTATTTTATTACATTAATTTATTCATTTACAATTTTAACCTTTGTTATTTAATTTGTAAACTTTATATACTAAGCCTACTACCATCCATCCTTTATAATTATGGTCAAATTGCATCTTAAATGCTTCATATTATAAAAACAAATTCAAATAAGCACTTACACAATTAACTAGTCACTTTTACATTTTATGCGATTAAGTCCTTTTTATTAAATCTGGCACTCAAACGACAAAATTAAATCACAAAAATTTCACACATAATAAAAATAGAAAATAGTTATTTAAATATTTTTCTGACTCAGATTCGTGGTCCCAAAACCATCATTTTGAACAGGGTCCAAATCGAGATGTTACATATCATCCATCTCATAACATATCATGTTTTCCATGTATCACCATTTTCGTGAGTTTCATGCATACATATCTTATTTCATATTGAACACTTGCCATTTCATTTGCATAATACATAGTACATAAACATAGCATTAACCATAGTCACAAGTTAGTGATTAAACACATAACTTAGCAAAAATCACCACATGATAAAATAACTTTCATGAATATAACATATAAGCATTCATACTTTTCATAAACATGGCTATACACACTTTAATCATAAACAACTCATACCTTTCCATACTTTCATGACATTGCCAATCAGAACACTTACTATTCCTTCCTTTTGTATGCCCGTTGAACCACTTAGAATAATATCGGATACGCAGGAATCTCACACACTATGTGCTAACATATGGTCAAAACCATTTCTTTCCTTTTCCTTTACATAAATGCTCTATATCAAGTCATAAATGGGTCTACTCACACAAGTTATCGGTCAAAACGTGGCTACACGGTGCTGCTCACACAAGCTATCAAGTATCTGTAACGCATTTCGAAACTCAGCCACCAATAGGATGTTCAGGATCAGTACCTGAAACATGGTAACTGTAACACCCCTAACCCGTATCCGTCACCGGACTAAGGTTAAGAGGCATTACCGAACATATCGAAACATTTAGCATTCAATTCATAATCATCAAAGCATCATAGTCACACATCATTACAAAGTCCCTTACATAGGTCAACGAGGTCAACGAGACCTAAAACATGCTTTAAAAAAGGGTCGAGACTAATCTGAGCTCATACAAAATTTTTTGAAAATTAAACATTTTTTTCAAACTTATATACGTCACACACCCGTGTAAGTAGGTCGTGTGCCTCACACGGCATTAGACACACCCGTGTATCTAGGCTGTGGCAAAACAGGGCATACATACTGACTTGTCCACATGGCCACATGACACTCCCGTGTGTCAGGCCATGGTCGAAACTGATTTGGGACACACGGCTACCCATACACCTGTGTGCCTTGGCCGTGCTCGAGGCTGACTTTAAATTGTAGGACTATCCCAAGGGACACATGGTCGTGCAACATGACCATGTGTCGCACATGGCTGAGACACATGCCCTTGTTTTTGCCCATGTGGACAAAAATAGGCCATTTGAAAAGCCAGTTTGCCATCCATTTTGGGTCACACCTACTGTCGAAACCATTTTTTTGGTCAAAAGGCGTCGACTTTTATTTAAAAATGAAAATGGAGTCGCCACCAAATTTTTTTGTTTAGGTGTGATTGGATCACCCCTTAATTTGATTATTTTAATAAAATGTTTTGTTTTATTAAGACAACGATTTTGGTCTACGAAATTCGAGAAAATGGGTTTAGGAGTCGGTTACGTACGAGGAAGGATTTGTAACACCCCGTACCCGAGACCGTTGCCGGAGTCGAACACGAGGTGCTAACAGACTTAATTCATTTATTTTCTCGGTCCATTTTAAAAATTTCCAGACAAGCTGGCTAACTGCGTCACTGTCACCTTAAAAATCATATCTTGAGTTCCAAAACTCGAAAACTAGTTTCGTAAATTTTTCCTGAAACTAGACTCATATATCCATCTACAAATTTTTTTCTACAATTTTTGGTCAGGCCAATTAGTACAGTTTATTAGTTAAAGTCTCCCCTGTTACAGTGTTCGACTATTCTGACCTTCATGCATTACGACTTGGATATCTCCCTATACAGGGCTTCAATACTTATGCCGTTTGTTTATAAAGAAACTAGACTCGAAAGGGAATCTATAAATATATGGCATGACTTCTAAATATCTCTGGTTAATTTATAATGAATTTCCTAAGTCCGAACAGGTAATCCAGAAACCGCTCTGGCCCTGTTTCATGAAAACTCTAAAATCTCATAAAATACTGTTCATATGATCGTTTCATTACTTTCCTATGAAAATATATTCATCAAGGTTCAATTACATAATTTATTCACTATTTAATTCCATTCCTACTATTTTTAGTGATTTTTTCAAATCCACACCACTGCTGCTGTCAGCATCTGTTTTTAAGGTAAACTTTACCTATTTCATGGTTTTCCATGAATCAACTAGAGTTTGTCATACATAGCATCAAAATAATCGTAATTAACCATTCCCAATGGCTAATCATTACCAAACATTTCCATACCTCTTAATGAACAACATACAAAACGATTATAATGCTATGCTCAAAGTGTATATAAGCCATTTTCGCATGGCTATCCAAATTTATACAAAACCAAAGGGTACATGACCAACAACAAAAAAGGTAGTCCTATACATGCCATTTTCAGAGTTTAACAAAAAGTGTACCAAAAGGGCTTTGATAGTGTGGACGACTTCGACTTCGACAATCCCGAGTCCGATAGCTGACGAACCAAAATCTATAAAACAGAGAATCAAAGAAACGGAATAAGCATTTAATGCTTAGTAAGTTTTGAGCAATGAAATTAGGCACAACTGAAGTATAGCATTCATATAACTAAACGGATAATCTCATATACACATATTTTCAAAAATCAGTCCTACTTCACATTTCCAACCCTTATATTCATACATAAGGGATCAACTTAACCAAAGGCCGGAAGCTCATTAATCGACTGAGCGAATAATATTTAAACGGAATCACTACTCAAATGCATATACGAAACATACCTCATCGTTGGGATTTTACGAGCGTATTAATTGAAATTATTATAGCAAGATCGCTCATTCCCAACCAAGTACCTTCGGGGTTTAGCCGGATATAGCTACTCGCTCAAATGCCTTCGGGACTTAGCCCGGTTATAGTAACTCGCACAATTGCCTTCGGGACTTAGCCCGGTTATAGTAACTTGCACAAATGCCTTCGGGACTTAGCCCGGTTATAGTAACTCGCACAAATGCCTTCGGGACTTAGCCTAGAATTAGTCATTAGCACAAATGCCTTCGGGACTTAGCCCGGTTATCATCCGAATATCCATGCACATATCAATAAATCATGACACATCTCTATTTCAATTTCATAACTAGAATTCAAACACAAGTCACTTATCAAGCATTATCATTTTCGGCTCAATAGCTACATACAAGAGCATGATTTTGATTTACTTAAAACATGATCTAATCGAATCATAATCTAAGCTCCATTACTCAAAGACTTACCTTGGATGTGGTCGAACGATTTCGGCGGCTATTCGATCACTTTTTCCTTTCCCTTATCCAACTTTGATCCTCTAAGCTCTTGAGCTTAATAAACAAATAAATTTATTCAATTACTTATCCAACTTTACTATATACAAGTATCTATTTATTTAGATTCATTTTGAGCTAATATTAGGCAACCGATCATATATTCTCCCCATGGCGATATTCAAACATTGTAGCCAAAGAATCACAATTATCGAATGTTTAACTATGATCGGACATATGATATTACCCGTATGTCTTAAGCTAATTGCCGAACCTATTGCCTCAATTCATGTACATATCAAATATAGTAATCCTTACTTGAACTATTAACCAACCTTATCAATGAAAAATTATACTTAAAATACCATATATATATATTCATAAGTGCATAGATACTATGTTACCAACAATTATTTCCTTGCTTAGCAGCCGAACCAATATACACATTACTTCATATCTACCCGTCACGTTTACTCTACTTAAACCGAATAAACTTGCACATAAGGTCCTTGGCCAAACCTCACTAAAAACAGTCAACCAAAATCTTAGTATTTATCTTGTGTATAACCTTATTTACCTTCCAAAAATCACAAAAACATCAAACTCTTAATGTTTATGTACAAGGCCGAATCTTAACATGATCCAACCTCCAACTCATTCATTTCAATCACTCACACGGCATTTGTTCAATTCTTTAGACAAATCTATGTTTGGCCATTGTACTCATGAGCATTAAAATTTATAATTTGACTACTTAAACCCTTCTCTTCAACAATTCTTCATAAAACATAAAGATTATAACCCAATCTCATCCTTTAATAACTAAAACCGAATGCTCAAGCCATCACCAAGATTTCAAAATTTTGCCATGGGTTGTGTAAGAAATTAGCTAATTAACTAGAAACAAGTTTAAAATTTAAGAATCTAACACAACATACTAACCTCCCCTTAAGCTCAAGGTGACCGAAACCTCTCTTCTTCCTTTCTTCAATTCGGCCAAGAAGAACCAAAGAATGAAGCCCCTTTTTTTCTTCTAGTTACGGCAAAATGGGGGAACAACCGCACACATTTTTTTTTTGTTTCTCCTCCTACTAACACTAATATTTTATTGCCCATGTTCTTTATTTTATTATTCCTAACATAAAGCATTAACCCAACATGTTGATGACATGTTTTAGCCATAACATTTTGTCCACCCTCATGCTCATGGCCGGCCACTACTAATTAGGGGGGAAATTGACATGCAAGTCCACCCTTTTGATTACATGCACTAATAGATCCTTATAGATTAACCTATCACAATTCAAAAGTGTGACACATAAGTCCTATTAACTAAATTCACATGCAATTAACTAAATCAAACCTTTAAACTTTCACACATTCATATTCACATATTTTAGACAATAAATATCATATTTAAATAATTTGGTGACTCGGTTTAGCGGTCCCGAAACCGCTTTCTGACTAGGGTCACTTTAGGGCTGTCACAGGATTAGCCCCCTCGTAACGCCCAAAATTGGTACCTAATTGATTAATTAATTTCTTAATGTCAAAATTTAGAAACTCAAAAAGAATTTTAAAAAATACGATCCTCCTTTTTTATTAATGTTAATTTTACAAAAAAATGTTTGGATAAATCGAAGCGGAAGCTAAAGACTCGAAGTAATAAAATGTCACATCTAGCACGTTAGGACACAACATTTTAGACCCTCGAGAATAAGCTTGCTTTTTGATTTTCAAAATTCATGCATTTTAATTTTAAAAGGATATTCGGTTATTTAGGTTAAACGAGAAAAATCAAAACCTAGTAAGTTAGGGCACGATTTCTCGAATTTCCAAACACGAAATATTGCCTTATTTTAAAATTATCATGCATTTTTTACAATTGAAGGGATATTTGGCTATTTAGGTTTAACGAGAAAATTGAAACACCGTAAGTTATGGTACGACTTCTCGTATTTCCAAAACACGAAATATTCCTTGTTTTCAAAATTTTCTTTTGTTTCAAATTTGGATAAAATTAATGAAATATTCAAAAATGATATAAGTTTAATTCGTTTGCGCATGGCTAGAATATAAACTTGTATTTAATAAACAATGATGTAACGTGGATTTACAATAATAATGGCACAATATGCTTGATAACAAATGTAAGACAGCAATCGTGAATCAAGTATGAATACGTATAAATATAGTGATATAAATGGCGATGATAGGAATAACAAAAAGAGGCAACGAGATAAACAAATGAAGAAGACAAGCTAATTAGAAATAATAAAATAAGTAATACATGCATGAACTAACAAAAGGTTTTAAATAAGACTCAAAAGCAAGCAGGATGAAAAAATAATAATAAAAAAAATTAAATAAAAGATTGTAACACCCCAATTTTCGAGAATTTTAAAAATGTTGGAAAATTTTAAAAATTCTGTGTCTTGTTTGTTTGTCATAGGATTAAGTACGTTAGTGGGCCTCTAGAAGGCCCAAGCTTAAGGTAAAACCCGATAGTTTTAATTAATTTTAATTCCATAAGAAAAAGGGGTTCTGGTTAATTGGGCTTTTAGGTATTAATTGTGTAAAATAAATCACAAGGAAGCATGTGGTAAAGTGGCTAAGTGACGCCACTGGGAATGCTATAAGTGGCGTGTGGATGATTGGGAGGACCCAGGTTCAAGTCACAATGACAGCAAATAAGGGATTAATTTTTATGAATGGAAAAGGTAAGTAGTGGAACTGAAGTGAAAGACTGTTAGGAAGAGTTGGAGTTGCTTAGGAGATTCAGTAAGGAGGGGATAAGGGAGAGAATTTAGGAGCTGATTAGGGAGAGCTGTGTTGGCCGAATAATGGACTCTTGAGGAGCAAGAGTTGGCCGGCCAAGGGGAGCTTTAGGGAGGCAAAATTCGGCTAGGGTTAAGGTCAGTATAAATTCGGCATTAAGGGGAAGTTGGGCCGTTTGCTGACCATTTCCCTCTTCATTTTTCTCCCCTCTCTTCATCAACCTTTTTCTTATTCTCCTTTCTCCTTCATAGCCGAACCCTTCTAACCTCTTGTTCATCTCCATCCTTCCCTTCAGACGTTTCAAAACCTTCATAGCCTTTGGCCATAAAAAGCCGAAATCCCGAAAGCTACACTTTCTTCTGTGCCAATTTTTCCTAGCAAAATTCTCTTATTTTGCTTATCATCTTTGGCTGATTCTTTCCTCCTTTAAACCTCAAGTTTTTGTCGACAAGACCACAGTAAAACTCTATTAATTCATCTTTTTCTACACAGTTGCAAAAAAGCCGAAAACCCCACTTTCATAGGGACTTAGCCGAATATTGAAAACACTGAAGGCTTGACTTTGGTGATCGTTTGAGGGTAGAGCGGCATTGGATTTAAGCAGGCATCAATTGGAAACATTGGTCCAAGGAATCGGTGGTAAGTAGTTTCAAAACATAGTCTTTCTTTCGTATTTTAGGAAAGGCCAAAATCCCTAAATGT
Organism: Gossypium hirsutum; assembly: GCF_007990345.1. Taxonomy (NCBI): domain Eukaryota; kingdom Viridiplantae; phylum Streptophyta; class Magnoliopsida; order Malvales; family Malvaceae; genus Gossypium; species Gossypium hirsutum. Next base: position 59,378,641 of record NC_053428.1, read on the forward strand.
TAGGGAGGTTGTCGATTTGGACTTGTAGCCCTAAGGGGTTGTAATAACTATTCTGCTTTGGTAAATGGTGTGATTTAGAGGCTGTTGATCAAGGGCTTGGACAAGTGGAATGATTAGATCTTTGGATTTAAGACATAGTTCGACAACAAGGTAAGAGCAAGAAGGTTCTAAGCATGTTTGGCCGAATATGGTAAGGGGATATTTACTCAGTATTAATTCGATATCTAGAGTAATATGTTAGTGATTTAATTGTAGGTAGTTCATGCGTGGATCTCAACAACGAATCGTCGCAAAACAGGTGTGTAACTGACACCCTCTCATAGATTAGATCGGCAAAAGCCAAAAAGCCGAAATGCCGAAAAGTTGGTATTTTGGGAATTTGCGAGTGTGCGAATGCTCGTAAGATAGTTGGGTTTGTATGTTTGGTATTCTGAAGGTAATAAACTACAGTACGTGCGATTTCGTACATTTTGATAATGTGGGCTTAATGGGCCAAAAATCGGGTTCATGGGCCAACGGGCTCAATTTGGTAAGTATGTGCGGTAAGTATTCTGATAGTACGTAAATGGATATGATATGCATGAAAACCCTAGAAGTAGCTAAATCACTACAATACCCTTATGTATGGAAAATTACCATGATACCCCTAGGTGTAAATAACCAATATGCCCCTAGGGTTAATTTTTTCTGAAAAGCATGTTGATTTACCTCAATAATAAAAGTAATAATAACGAGGTAAATAAATAAAGGGGCTAATTATAAATAATAAATAAATAAATAAATGAAATAAAAGATAAAAATAAAAGGTTCAAATAAAAACTTGAAAATGAGCAACCTAAAAAAAATCAAATGAAACGAATAAAATGATAACAACAACAACAACAACAACAACAACAACAACAACAACAACAATAACAATAATAATAATCTAATTTTTTGAAAGTATATAAAAAGATATAGACAAATAAATAGATGATAAAGTGACGATGGTAGGGATAATAAGAATAAAAGGTCTATTTTTAAAAAAATAATGGTAACAATAAAAATGATAATAATAATAATAAAAGAAATGACAAAAAAGGGAAGAAATAAATTAATAAATGAGCAAATAAATAAACAAATACGAATGAGAATAAACTATGAGATTGAAAGCAAGGGACTAAATCATGATTTAAATAGAGTTTAAAGTACAAATCTTAAAATAAAAATAAAAAGGGTTGAATTTAAATAGAGCAAGTAAATAAAAATACTAAAGAAGATAAAAGTAAAAGCAAAATATTGAAAATAATAAAAAAGGAAAAAAAACAAGGTTAAATGGTCAAGGGACCAAAATAAAAAGAAATGAACTTTAAGGTATAAATTAAAAAAAAGTAAAGCTGGAATTTGGACTAAAATGAGACACGCGTAAGGGAGGAGGGAGTCATTAGGGAAATATTCCCAAAGTGCACTGTCCTTTAGGGAACTAAATCGAGACAAAGTCGAAATTAAAGGCAAAAATTAAAAGTAAAAAAGGATTGGATTAAAACATAACAAAAATACAGAAGGACTTAAAGGGTAAATAACCCTTTTTAAATGAAAACATACGGATCTTCTATCCGAAACGGGTAGGGTCTCGGGTCCTGAGCTTAAATGGCGCCGTTTTGGGGCTTATGAATGCCCACCAAAACGGTGCCATTTTGGATAATCTATATAAGTTAAAAAAAACAAAAAAAATCATTTCAGCCTACATTCAGAAAAAAAAAATTTAAACATTCTTTTTCTCTCTAGGCGACGGCGCCGCCGTCCACGGTGGCTGGGAAAAATGAAAAGTCACCATTTTGTTTTTGCTTTTCGACTCCCTAGCCCGAAAAATGCCCTCTTTCATCGGAGAGGGTGGTTCACGGTGGTGAAACACGATAGCAATGGTAATGTTTCGACTTTCTTTTTCTTTTGTTTTCTTTCTTCTAACAAAAACAAACATAAAAGCAAAGTAATCAAGAAAAAAGAACCACCTTTTTGTTATTTTTTATTTCAATTTCTATGGGATTTTTGTATTCCAAATATTGAGTTTTTTTATTTCAATCTTTTTTATTCGAAAAACCCTCCATTAAAGTTACATCTATTAGGGCTTTTTATATTCGAATACATATTTACTTTTCTACTGTTGATCACTGTTCTTGCACATGGTCTCTGTCTTCTTTCTTTTCCTTCTTTGCAGATGGTGTGGAGGTCAGCAGGGTGGTTGAGAAATGTCAAACGACACATGGCAAGGGCAGACCTAGGTATGGCGCACCTAGGGTTTTCCTTTGTTTTTGAGTTGAAAATGTTGTGGGCTTAGGGTTTTGGTTTTAGGTTTGGGCTGTTGTTATTATGGCCCGGTCAAATTTGGGCATTTACACCTACAAGCATCAAAACTACATCATTTTATACCAAATTCTGAACTATTCCACAACCAAAACATATATCTTTCATGCCATTTCATTATCAACAAATTTCATACATAACATCCATACCAAAACATACTATACTAGACTCATAATCAGACCAAAAAATTTGTCTTGTAACTTCAATTTACCTCATTAATATTTTTTATCACATTCTTACCAAATCCACAATTAAGTACATATAAAAAACTTACCAAACTTACCAAATCTCTTGGCCATTTAAAAACACATCATATTGATCATATTGCATCATATTTCATATACCAAAATCAAATCATAATCATAACCAAACCCAAGCCAAACCACATGGCTAAATTTATACATATCAAAATATAATCAAAGTACTTCTAGCCTATACATGCCATATGTGACAACCCTAATTTGACCCTAGTCGGAAAGTGGTTTTGGGACCACGAAACCGAGTCATAAAAATAATTAACAGTCATATTTGATGCTTATTATATATGAATGTGCATGTGTGAAAAATTCATGCTTAAATTTTGTATATAGTATGTGAAATTTATTAAATAGGACTTGTATGAGAAAATTTAGAAATGTGCTAGGCAAATGCTAAAGTGGCCTATTAATATATGTTGGAAAGTGCTTGTACTTGCATGTCAAATTAGCCAAACTATAGGTAGTGGCCGGCCATGCTACAAATTATATAATCAAATATGAATTTTCTATTAACTTTAATTAGCTAGATGCCATATTATCATGGATGAATGTAATAAAATAAAAAAATAATAATTAAAGGAAGGAAATGGGTGAAAGAAACAAAGTCTTTATCCATGTTTCTTCCTAGCCAATTCTAAAGAAAGAAAAGAACAACCATTCGGTGATCTTGAACTCAAAATAAGGTGAGTAGTTCATGTTAATTCTTGAAATTTTAGTATATTTTGAGTTAGTTCTTAAGTTCTTTGCTTAACCCATGACAAAATTTTGAGTTGGGTAATGTCTTAAGCTTTCGACCATAGTAGAAATTAAGGGGTTAGATTGTTGTTTTTTTTTGGTTATTTGAAGTTGAACTAGTTAATACTTAAGTGTTAGTATTTGTACATGAAATAGATGAATGTGGATTTGTTGAGTTACTTGAACAAATTCGGCTTTGTAATTGATTTTTTTAGTATAAACCTTGAGTAATGCTAGACATAGATTTTGGTTTTGATAGTGCTTATATGAGTTTAATTAATTCAATTTTGATAATATAATGATAGCTTAAGATAAACAACATTCGGTTATGAATTTTTGTGTTAAATCGAAAATGGATGCTAGTTGAGCTATGAACAATTACTTAATAACGAAGAGAATATAAGCTTAATGCTAAAGTAGCATTCAACCTCGGAGTAAGTTAAATTAGTAGGAAAATAAATTTTGAGATGGAAAATTATGTGTTTGACTAAAGAAAAGAAATCGTTGAAGAGTGTTTGTGAACATGGTAAGTGTATTCGGTTTAGTGAGCAAATGAAATAAAAATTTGGAATTTGATTTTTTTTATGGGTATGTATGACCAAGTATATTCAGACACATAAATAATATAATTACATGATGTTATATTATGATTATTGAGCTTATGTATGTGGGTGCATGTATATCTAGTAATATAATGACATTTGGTTTTGATAGTCGATTGATAAGTTATTACTTTAATTACAAGAGCATTTGGTGAAAGTAACATTTGTGTATGAACATATATTAGTTATGAAATCGGTAGGTTTAAGACTAATTGTGGTAATGATAATATATTAAAATGAGATGGATATTTGATTACCGAATGTGAATAATAAGTAAACACTATTGATCAAAATATTAAACATCTCTATTTATACTTATTTAGCTCAAGAGCAAGGGGGGTCAAAGTTGGATAGGGGAAAGGAAAAAGTGATCGAATAGCTGTTGAAATCGTTCGAAAACATCCGAGGTAAGTCTTTAAGTAATGGAGCTTAGCTTATGATTTGATAAAGCAATTATATATATATGCATATATGTGTGAATGTTAATTGGGGTTTAAATCCGAGCTTGGTCTCGAAGGGCTTTTGAGCCAGTGTCATAATCCGAGCTTGGTCTCGAAGAGCTTTTGAGCCAGTGTCATAACCGAACCTAGTTTCGAAGGGCCTTCGGGCCAATGTCATAATCCGAGCTTGGTCTCGAAGGGCTTTTTGAGTCAGCGCTAAGAATCGGGCTTGGTTCCGAAGGGCGTCTATGAAGGCATAATATTGAGTTGAAAACTCGTAAATATTCGTACGAGAAATCATATAATACATGTTGAAACAATTTTAAACCAAGGTGTTACTTACAGTAAGATAACTAGGTAAGTAATTTACTCTCGTTGAGAATATGATTATGTTAAATTATGACTTTGAAACTGGTGGGGATGCTTAGACCATTGTTCAAAATCATTCGAACGTTTATGATCTGATTATGATGTATGAGTTCCGAATTAGAGAGTTCAACTTCACAAATGTGAGATGTAGGTGTATATGCATGAGATTGACACGGAAATGTGAGATGAACGTATTCGACTATAGAATGAATTTAGTTGGATATATATATTGCTTTCACCTTTGTGATATGAATGATAAAAGTAGTACCTTAGTTATTTTCTATTCAGCCAAAGGATGAAACAAACAAACTTAGATATTATTATGCCATTCTTTTAAATGATTTCATTATTTAAAACTTACTAAGCATCGAAATGCTTATTCTTTTGCTTTAATTCTCGGTTTTATAGATTTTGTTCGTCAGCTATCGGACTCGGAAGTGTCAAAGTCGAAGTCATCCACACTATCTAAGCCACTTTTTGGTACTCTTCAGTTGAACTTGATAATGGCATGTATAGGGCTGACCCTTGTTATTGATTAAGTATCTTTTGGTAATGTATATTCGTATAGCCATGCGAAAATGGCTTGTATATTTTGAGTATAACATTATGATCATTTTGTATATATGGTCTTATGATATGGTTATTAAGTGGTGTGGAAATGTTTGGTAATGATTAGCCATTGGAATGGCCAATCATGGTCCTATTGGTGCTACGTATGTCATGGCTAATCGTGATTATACTTGGAAATAATGTATGTCAAATTACTAGTTGATTCATGGAAAACTATGAAATAGGTAAAATTTACCTTAAAATAGATGCTGACAGCAGCAGTGATGTGAATTTGAAAAATTACTAAAAATAGTAGAAATGGAATTAAATAATGAATAAATTATGTAATCGAATCTTGATGAGTCTAATTTCATATGAAAGAAAAAAAACGACCATATAGCCGTATTTTATGAGATGTTTAAGTTTTTGTGAAACAGGGCTAGAGCAATTTCTGGATCCCCTGTTCTGAGTTTGGAAATTCACCATAAATTAACCAGAGATAATTAGAAGTCATGGTTTATATGTACAGATTCCTTTTTGAGTCTAGTTGCATTAGAAATAAACGCCATAAGTATTGAAGCCCTGTACAGGGAGATATCTAAGTCGTAATGCATGAAGGTCAGAGTAGTCGAACCCTGAAACAGGGGAGACTTTAACTAATAAACTGTACTAATTGGCCCGACCAAAAATTCCAAAAAAAAATTTGTAGATGGAAATATGAGTCTAGTTTCAGGAAAAATTTACAGAATCGGTTTTTGAGTTTTGCAACTCGAGATATGATTTTTAAAGTAACTGTGATCCAGTTAGCAGGCTTGTCTGGAAATTTTAAAATGAACTGTGTAAGTAAATGAATTAAGTCCGTTAACACCTCGTGTTCGACTCCGGCAACGGTCTCGGGTACGGGGCGTTACCCCATACTTTAATATTCACATTTTCAAAAGGTACCAAAAAGAAGTTTGATAGTGCGGTGATGATCCTCGACGATCCCTGAGCTTTCGGTAGCTTCGATATCTATAAAAACACACACAAAGTAAGCTTTCCCAAGCTTAGTAAGCATATACAAATAAACTTAACTTTATAAGCATATAAACATCATCAAATTATATATATTCCATAGCCAAATATTATCATCAACTACATGGTTCATATACACTACATATTTCCCAATTCATTTGTACATATATCATATTTTCTCATATTTATATCATATGTTCACAAAAGTGCATATACCTACCTTTCATTCTCAAACATATTATACAATTCAAACGTACTTGAATCGGATACACATTCTCATAGTCATTCATTTTCTCGGAATGCCCGTTGATCATTTCGGAATCATAAGGATACGCTGATAGCTCAGAAAGGTCATACAATGCCAACTCCCAGACGTGGTCTTACAAGTAATCAAATATCAATGCCATTATCCCAAACAGGGTCTTACACGAAATCAAACACGAAGCCAACGTCCCATACGTGGTCTTACACGTAAAAACCAAATCGATGCCAACATCCTATACGTGGTCTTACATGATTTCACATATCAAAAATCCTATGTCATGACATATGTATCCTAACTATTCCCATGGTTCGTACGGGGGTTTTCAGACGTCGAAACACTGTCGATGCTTTCACAATTTCACATATTCATCTTCCAAAGCCATTCATTTCATTTTAGTAGCACATAAGCATAAATAAATTGATTCAAATACATTTATTTGTATATCGACTTACTTTATACGAATTTGAACAAATGGAGTCGACTACTCAATGACTTTCGACTTCCCCCGATCTCATTCTATTTTCTTTTGTTCTTAATCTATATAAATTCAAATTTGACTTATTCAATCACACATTCATTCAAATCAATCCATATATACATATTTAGGCCATTTTATAGTTTAGCTCTCACATTTATACATTTTTACAATTTAGTCCTTAATCACAAAAATCACAACATACACAAAATTTCCATATACCTATGCTTAGCCGAATTTTCATAGTATTTATATAAGACCATATGTTTCATTTATTTCACATTTTAGTCCCTCAAAATCTCATTTTCACAATTTAGTCCAAATTACTCAAATTCACCAAAAATTCACAGACAAAATATGTTAACCCAATACATATCCTTTATTTTCCATCAACTAACATTTCAAAGCTTACAAAATCAATAATGGAATAACTCGAAATCATCATAAAAATAAAAAATTGAGACATGGGCTTGATAGATTACTAAGCAACAATCACAAAAATGTAGAAATTATAAAAAAGGGAATAAAACTCATACCTTAATCACCAAATCAAAGTGTTGAAACCCTATTTCTTTTGCTTTGATGAATTTGGAAGACATGGATGATAATTTCCAATTTTCATGCTTTTTTTAAATTAACCTTTAATTAACAATTACCAATTTTGCCCTTAACGAAAAAATTAATAAAACGTTAACATATAAGGCCACTTACCATGAAAATGGCATAATAACAACATAAGGACCTTTGATTTACAAAGTCATAACAAAAAAGCACACTTAACATATAGCTAGCAGCTTTTACATTTTACGCGATTAGGTCCTTTCATCAAATCGGGCACACAAACGATAAAATTTTCACACGAAATTTTCACACATACTAATTCACATATAATAAACTCATAAAATAATACTAAAATATTTTTTAGACTCAGATTTATGGTCCCAAAACCACTATTCTAACTAGGGTCTAAACTAGGCTGTTACAACTCTTCTCCCTTAGAGATATTCGTCCCCGAAAATCTTACCATTGAATAGATTCAGATATTGCTGTCTTATAGCATCTTCGGTAGCCTCTTCAATATTGTGTCGATTTCACATTACTTTTACTAACGAATTTTCTTATTTCGTAGTTCTTTAACCTCGCGAGCCAAAATACGGATCGGTTCTTCATTTTAGGTCATATCGGACTGAATCTCAATCTCAGACAGAGGAATTACATGTGAAGGATTGGATCTGTATCATCGAAGCATCGATACATGAAATACGTTATGAATATTTTCTAACTTATGTGGTAACAACAATCTATATGCAACTGGCCCGATACGTTCGATAATCTCATACGGCTCGATGAACTTTGGACTCAATTTGCCTTTTTTGCCAAATCGAAGTACTTTCTTCCACGAAGTCACTTTCAAAAATACTTTGTCACCAATCTCAAATTTAATGTCTTTTCGTTTCAAATCTACATAAGATTTTTGATGATTAGAAGCTGTTTTCAAACATTCTTGGATCACTTTTACTTTCTATTCAGTCTCTTTTATTAAATCAACCCTTTGAATCTTATTCTCATTGAGCTCAATCCAATACAAAGGTGTACGACATTTTCTACCATATAAGTGTGACAGCCCTAATTTGACCCTAGTCGGAAAGTGGTTTCGGGACCACAAAACCGAGTCACAAAAATAATTAACCGTTATATTATATACTTATTCTATGGTTTCGGGACCACAAAACCGAGTCACAAAAATAATTAACCGTTATATTATATACTTATTCTATGTGTAAATGCATGTGTGAAAGTTTTATGCTTTGATTTTTGTCATATGTATGTGAAATTTATTAAATAGGACTTATATGAGACATTTTTGAAATGTGATAGTTTACTGTGTAATGGTCTATTAATGCATGTTATAAAAGTAGGGACTTGCATGTCAAACATCCCTTTTCGTTATTAGTGTCCGGCCATGATGATGCTTTATATAAAAATATATATATTAATTATCACTTAAAATGGCTTTATATTTTATATTATTAATGAATAAAAATAAAGGAAAAATGGGTGATGAAATCAAAGCTTTATCTTTGTTTTTAGCCGAAACGAAAGAGAGGAAAGGGGAGAAAACTCCATTCGGTCACCTTAGGCTTGAATCAAGGTAAGAATTCATATTAATTCTTAAAATTGTAGTTAATTTTAAGTTAGTTACCAAGTTCTTTATTTAACCCATGTTAAAATTTTGGTTTGCGGAGGATTTGAGTTCTCGGCCATGGTAAAAAATGAAACGGATACATGGTTGTCTTCAAGTTTAATGAATAATTACAAATGAATGATGTTTGAGATAGTTTAAGGTGCTTGTACGTAGTTTAGATGAATGAACAAAAAAATAAAAATAAATCATCTTGTGTATTGGTGTAATTGTCGAATTTGAACTAGGGATATTTTTTAGTAATGTTTGTATTTTAAATGATGGAATAGAGTAAATGCTTGGAATGTGTTATGCATAAATTAAGTTGGATTAAAGGTTGTTATATTGCCTTGTCATTTCCGAAAATGTGCTTTGTTAAAGAAATTGGGTGTTGGATGTTTAAGTGATGTAAGTATATGTATATTTGGCTTGTAGTTATATAAGTGTAGTATGAGAAAATAACTTATAATTAAATGCAATGTATGTTTTGGTAAAATTGGTCTTGTTGGCTATTCATGTATGTATATATATATATGCAATACTACGTAGTGATTTCTTAGCTTATGTGTAAAAGTATATACAAGCATGATTATAATAAAATTGTGGTTTTTGAGAAGTTGAATATTAATATACTCAAATAGTCAAGTGAGTATTCGGCCAAGTAAATAAAAATGCTATTACGTATATATATATGTGCATTCGGCATGGGTAAAACAAATTGGCTGGTAAGTTGATTTAAAAATACAAAATAAGTGTATTTGATTATTCGGCCAAGATGATGTTTAAGTGCGAATGTATTTATGTGGATGTACCTATAAGTATAACTTAAGATTAAATGGTATTTAGTCACTATAAATAACCATACGTGTAGAATTTATTAAATACATAATCGGTCTTATGTAGATATGCATATAATTATAAGTTATTTTCTTATACTAATAGTTAATTATTAAGCCTTATGTACCTTAACCTTATAATATACATGTATTATGTAACACCCCAAACCCGGCCCAGATGTTATGGCCGAATCTGACGTGCCACATTGGAGTTGAAAACCCACGTTCCGTTTTAGTGTTTTAAAACCATATATTTTGTTGAGTTAACAAAGTGTATGGAAGCTGTGCACCAGGTAGGTATCCGAGACAGAGGAGGTGAGCCATAAAGGCTACTTAAGTACCAAGCTCTTTGATTGGATCCAATCCTAGACATGCCGACAACCATATCCACACTTTGTTATATCGAGTTTAAATTTGTTTAAGTGGACGTCTTTGATAAATCGATTAATCGTGGTGTTGAGATATTTTGAAAACAAGTATCGCTTTGAAAACACGTCCTAAGTCTAGCCCATTTGAACAATTATCAACCAGGTTTGAAGTTATTAAAAATAAAATAATCCCGAGAAGAAATAAAAGAAAAGTTAAAAATGGCCTTATTACAACCCAAAAATAAATAGTAATTAAAGAAAATTAAATGAAAACCAATGCTTATTTAAAGGTCCAAAAGCGATCACCGTGGCCACTCTGAATCCCCTCCGGCCCAAGTCCCCACATCAAGGCTCACCTGCAAGGTTAAGGAAAGGGGGTGAGTTTGGAAACTCAGTGTGCAACAAGCCCCTTTCAGAGCCCAAAACAATGACAGCCTGTTGGGTCTAAGCCCAAATCCAATCTCAAACATGTACTGGGCCATAGCCCTTTTCATATTTCATATTTCATAACACTGGGCCGAAGCCTTTTCAAATTTCATATTACTGGGCCGAAGCCTTTACTGTAAACGGTATGGCCCATAGGCCCATTTCAATATCACATATAATGTCAATGAAAGAATGCAAGCCCAATTGGGGAGACTACTCAACCCACCATCCGCTACTCTCCACCCGTACCAACCAGCACACCAAGTGGGGATTAACTCGACCCACCCCGCCATAACTCTCCAATGGCAGCATAGCTGCTTTATCATATATCTGGAGGCCTAGCCTCTTTTAATAACTGGGGAAAAAGCCCTTTTAATAACTGGGGCATAAGCCCTTTAATAACTGGGGCATAAGCCCTTTAATAACTGGGGCACAAGCCCTTTCTTTAATAACTGGGGCATAAGCCCTTTTTCACTTCCTCCATTCATATAAAAACCCAACCCAATGCATTTATGATTACATCACGTGCATATCATACATATCATATGCATATCATACATGTCATGTGCATATCATACATACCATGTTTATCAAAATCCCATGTATTAAATTCATACATAAACCCTAGGGGTATAATAGTCATTTTTACCTAGGGGCAAAACGGTCATTTTCATGTTATAAGGGTAATCTTGTAATTTTGCCAAAAATTAGGGTTTCCATGTTCATTAACGGTTATTAACAATTCATGGGTGCAAACAGTGATTCTGGCCCATTTTTTAGCGAAATCGAGTTATTGGGCCTAAAACCCCTAATGGGCCCTACTTAGCCAATTTCGTCATCTAGACCCATTTAGCCTATATCCACGATAGTATTAACAGTCTTAACATGCAATTTAACAGATTTTCGTTTTCTACCAATTTTACCCAAATGGGCCCGAAAGCCTATTGGGCCCTATTGCAGCCCCTCGAGGCCCAACTTACCGTGAATGCCAAAAGTCACGTTCTTACCGTTTCCAATGTTCCTGATCATCATCTCAACGAATCTAACTAACTAATGAGCATTCGTTTGCTCACGAGTCCTCGAAATGCCAGAATTTCGTCATTTCGGCTTTTCGGCATTTATCGCTTTAAGCTTATGAAAAGGGTTCGTCACACACCTGTTTGGCGATATTCCTCGACGAGATCTCCTACACGATTTCTCCTATAATCCATCGTTAATAATCAGCTTCCCATAATTGAACCAAACCAAAAATCATCTAATACTAATACTTACACATTCGGCCACCATCCATAATGGCCTTAGGAATCTTACCTTTGTCGCGATTGATGACTAGGTCTAGCCACTCCGGAGATCCAAGCTACTCCAAGTCGACACTACACCTTGCTGCTCCTCCACTAAATAAACCACAAAATTATTAAAAGAATACCCCATAAGGCCTATACCCATATTCGGCCACCTTCCTAAACTAGAGGGGTTTCGGCTTTTGGCCAAAAGTTACTCTAGGAATTGTTTAGAGTTTGAGTACTTACCACAGTCTTACTCCTCTTGAATCCGGATGCCTAAAAGGTAAAGGAATTGAACATCAACAATTGAAAAGGAAGGAAAAGGTTGCTGGTCACAAAGAATCGGTACCCCCTATCTTCACTGATTTCGGCTTTTGCGGTATTTCGGCAGAAGTAGAGATTAAGGAAAGAAATAATAAATGAGTAGAGGAAAGTAATGGGCTGGTTTTTGAAAAAGAAAAGGGAGAAAAGATTAGAGGAAAGATGGTAGATTCGGCTAGGGAAGAAGAAAGAAGAGAAAAACTAAAACAAAAGAGAAAACGGCACAGCTAAGACCCTAATGCCGAAATTGCTAACCTAATACCCCTCTGCCGAAATCCCCTCTCTAATCCCTTCAAATCGGCTAGGCTCTATCCCTTTCTCAAATCCCTAAAATCTCTCCCCTTATCCCTCCTTAATCCATGCATCTTGACTATTTTAAACTCTCTCCCATAGAGTTCTATCCAGCTTTAAACTCTAGCATGCACAAGCATAAAAATAACATTACCTTTGCCATTCCAGGGAATCGAACCCAGGTCTTCCTCTATGCTCCACACGCCACTTTTTTTGGAGCTTAGTGGCGTCACCCTTGCCACTTTACCAAGGCTCTTTTTGTGATACACTTTACCCATAACTTTATATAAGGGCACCTCGCCAGAACCCCTAACTCCTAAGTCCAAAATTTAAAAAAAATCTACTGGGTTTAGGCCAACTCATGGGCCTTCCATAAGCCCATTTACATACCCAAATTATGAATTCCATAATCACATACCAAATTTTAGAAACTTACTTAAAATATCAAGAATCGCGAAAAACCCAAAAATCAGGATGTTACAACTCTACCCTCCTTAAAGAAATTTCGGCCTCGAAATTTACCTGATCCAAACAGTTGAGGGTACTGCTGACGCATTGCCTCTTCGGTCTCCCAAGTAGCTTCTTCCTTGCCATGGTTCCTCCAAAGTACCTTCACTAACGGGACTGACCTCCTTCTCAACACCTTGACATCACGATCAAGTATTTGCATCGGTTCCTCTTCAAAGGTCAAATTCGACCGTACCTCGATTTCTGTAACTGGCACGATATGAGTTGGGTTAGAACGATAGCGCCTTAGCATAGACACATGGAAAACATCGTGAATACGATCCAGTTCTAGAGGTAACTCTAGCTGATAAGCCACCGGCCCTATCCGCTTAATGATTCGGTAAGGCCCAATAAACCGTGGGCTCAACTTACCCTTCTTACCAAATCTCAAAATCTTCTTCCAAGGCGAAACTTTCAAAAAGACCATGTCCCCTACCGCATATTCAATATCTTTACGCTTCAGATCGGCATAAGACTTTTGTCGATCCGCCACCTCTTTTAATCGATTCCTGATCACCTTAATCTTGTCTTCAGTATCTGCTACCAAATCTGGTCCAAGTATTTGCCTTTCCCCCAATTCTTCCCAACAAGTAGGCGAACGACACCTTCGCCCATATAGTGCCTCATATGGAGCCATCTGAATACTTGCTTGGTAACTGTTGTTATACGCGAACTCCACCAATGGCAAATGGTCCTCCCAGCTGCCTCTAAACTCAATAGCACAACCCCTCAACATATCCTCTAAAATCTGAATAACCCTCTCTGACTGCCCATCCGATTGAGGGTGAAAAGTCGTACTGAAATCCAATCGCGTTCCCAATGCCTCATGCAACTTCTGCCAAAACCGAGATGTAAACCTTGGGCCTCGGTCTGAAATTATCGACGCTGGCACCCCATGCAACTGTACTATTTTCGCCACATACAATTTGGCCAACTTCTGAAGTGAGTAATCGGTTCGGACAGGTATGAAATGAGCAGATTTCGTGAGTCTATCCACAATCACCCAAACTGGTTCCTTCTTAGAAGGTGTCAACGGCAATCCACTTACAAAGTCCATAGTTACCCTTTCCCACTTCCAAAGTGGTATCTTTACCGGCTGTAACAATCCCGAAGGTAGTTGATGCTCGGCCTTCACTTGTTGACATGTCAAACATCTTTCTACAAATTCGATCACTTCTCGTTTAAGCCCAGGCCACCAATATTGCTCTCGCAAGTCGCGATACAACTTACTCCCTCTTTCAAAATCATCAATCTCAAATCGGAGTTCTTCGGCATACAAATTCTCCCTCGAAAACAAATAACTCCCTCACTATTTAACCCAAAGTCCAGATTCTCCCCCTTCTCAACTTGCTGAAACCGAGAAACCAACGACTCGTCCTCCAACTGTTGCTTCTTAATCTGTGCTACCCAAGTCGGTCTCACTTGTAACTCTGCCAACAAACTCCCGTCGTCATACAAACTTAGACGAGCAAACATTACCTTTAATTCGGCCACAGCCCTTCGACTTAGCGCATCAGCCACGACATTCGCTTTCCCTGGATGGTACTCAATCGAACAGTCATAGTCCTTTAACAACTCTATCCACCTTCGCTGCCTAAGATTCAGCTCCTTTTGAGTCAGCAAGTACTTAAGACTCTTGTGATCCATATAGATGATGCATTTCTCTCCATACAGGTAATGCCTCCATATCTTAAGTGCAAAGATTACCGCTACCAATTCCAAGTCATGCGTAGGGTAGTTCACCTCGTGCGGCTTAAGCTGTCGTGAAGCATAAGCGACCACTTTACCTTTTTGCATCAACACGCAGCCCAAACCTACATGTGACGCATCGCTGTACACAGTGAAATCCTTACCAGACTCTGGCTGAATCAACACTGGCGCTTCCGTCAAAACCTTCTTCAACTTCTCAAAAGGCTCTTGCTGCTTATTTGTCCAAACAAAAGGTGCTCCCTTCCTTATAAGTTTCGTTAACGGTGCTGCCAACACAGAAAATCCTTCCACGAATCTCCGATAATAACCTGCCAACCCCAGAAAACTTCAAATCTCTGTTACCGACTTCGGTGGCTTCCATTCCAGAATTTCTTCAATCTTTCGAGGGTCCACCTTGATCCCCTCGGCAGACACAACATGCCCCAAGAATGTAACTTCCTTCAGCCAAAACTCAAACTTACTAAACTTTGCATAAAGTTGCTTCTCCCTTAACACTTACAGCACTACACGAAGATGCTCATCATGCTTCTCTTCCATTTTCGAATACACCAAGATACCGTCAATAAAAACGACTACGAACCGATCCAAGTGTGGTTGGAACACCCGATTCATCAAATCCATGAATGCCGCCAGTGCATTAGTTAGTCCAAAAGGCATTACCAGAAACTCGTAATGACCGTATCGAGTCCTGAACGCCGTCTTATAAATATCCCCCTCTTCAACTCTTAATTGATGATATCCTGACCGAAGGTCGATCTTAGAAAATACTGAGGCTCCTTTTAATTGGTCGAACAGATCGTCGATTCTTGGTAACGGGTACGTGTTCTTGATTGTCAGTTTATTCAACTGCCGATAGTCAATACACATTCGCATGGTCCCATCTTTCTTCTTTACGAACAGTACCGGTGCGCCCCACGGGGAAACACTTAGTCTTATAAACCCTCTATCGAACAGCTCTTGAATCTGAGCTTTCAATTCTACCAACTCTTTTGGTGCCATCCGATAAGGCGCAATAGACACAGGAGCTGTTCTAGGTAGTAAGTCGATTCCAAACTCGACTTCTCTGTTCGGGGGTAATCCAGGAAGTTCATCTCGGAATACATCTTGAAATTCCTTAATAGTCCTAACCGACTCTACCGTTATCTCCCCAAGTCCCGTTTAACTTACAGGGGCCAAGTACGCCTCACAACCTTTCCGAATCAACTTCTCGGCTCTTAACTCCGAAACAACATTGGACAAATAATCCCTTTGTTCCCTTATGACCATTATCTCCTCATCTTCAGCAGTTCGTAGTACCATCCTCTTTGCAGCACAATCCAATGTCGCCTTGTGCTTAGCTAACCAGTCCATGCCTAAGATAAGATCAAAATCCCCAAAGGGCAGCTTCATCAAGTCTCCTTCAAAAATTTTATCTTGTGTCACTAACGGTACTGCCCTAAAAAGTTTATCTACCCTAACCGAATGTCCCAATGGGCTTATCACCAATACCCCACTCACAGTCTCCTTAGGAAGCACATCCAAAGTCCCAGATACATCACAAGCAACATACGAGTGAGTGGAACCCACACCAATCAAAGCAGTGTAAGGCATGTTATGGATGAAGAACGTACCAGTTATAACATCAGGAGCGTCACCCTCCTCACGATGTCGTGCAGCATAAACCAATGCCGGTTGTCAAGCTTCAGTGTGTCCAACACCTCTGCCAGGTGCCTCACGTCCTCGTCCATTACCATTTCCACCTCTACCTTGCCCACGACCCCTCCGTGGTGGTGGTCCCCCTCGTCGTGGTTGGACATCCCTTTGCTCTGCAGCTAGCTCCTGAGCTATCCTTCGAGGACACTCTCTGAACTTATGCTCCTTAGACCCACATCGAAAACATGCTCCAGTTCGTTTCCAGCACTCTCCCATATGCACCTTACCACAGTCCTTGCAAGCCTGCAGTCTATAAGTATTTACTGGAACTGCTCGAACCGGTTCCTCCATCCTTGCTCTTTTAACATTTCGATTCGTGGCACTTGAGGGTCTAAAATCCCTCTTAAATCAGGGTCGATCATTCTCACGATTCTGTCGCTCAGTCAGCTTCACCTCCTCGGCTATCTTAGCCTTCTCTACCAATGCAGCAAAACCACGCTCCCTCTGTGGAGCTATCAATATCCTAAGCTCATCGCGGATACCATCCTCAAATCGGACACTGCGCTCATATTCAGTTGCCACTATCCCACTAGCATATCGACTCAGCCTTAAAAATTCTGCCTCATACTCTGCTACAGTCTTATCACCCTGAGTCAGATTCAAGAATTCCTTTCGACGAGCATCCACATAGCTTGCCCCAACATACCTCCCTTTCAAAGCAGTTTTGAACAATTCCCAAGTTACTTGCTCAATTGGGGTACTCTCCCTTACGGTGATCCACCATCGGTATGCCTCATCACGTAGCAGCGACACAGCTCCTTTCAGCTTTTGCTCCACTGAGCAGTCTAGATCGTCCATGATCCGTTCTGTTGCCTCTAGCCAATATTCTGCCACATTTGGGGCTACTCCAGATACACCCCTAAATACTTCTGCCCCGTTGGCCCAGAGTCGCTTCGATATAGAACCCCTATTCACTGTCCCAGTACTAGCTCCAGCAACTCTTTCTAATACCCTTAACATGGCTTGGGACAAAGCGTCATCCCCCGCAGCCCGATCATAGGACCCAGTCTCCGTTGCTGGTGGCACAGATGCCTCCTCAGCTGGCCTATGCCCTGAGGATGAAGATTCAGCTTGCACCCTTCCGCGACCACGTCCGCGGCCTCGTCCACGAACTCCTCTTGTACTCATATCGACTTATCTGATTTACAAATTTTATGAAATTAGTATAATGTTCCACTGTTTATTAAGAAAAATGTCTTATGGAAATGTAGCAGTTCAAGAATTGTTTTCGTATCGTCGTAGTCTAGCTACAGTCTCATTTCTACCGTTTCACAGTTTAACCCTATCATAGTAGAGTCTCAGCACTATTCATAATATCATATCATTATCATATATCGTAAAGAAAATATACTTACAGACTTGGTGCCGGGGATTCAGTGCGCCATTTCTTTCTCCAATCCATTTAGAACTTGAAAACCATGTTTTTGATCACTGAAAATAGAAATTTGAAAACTTTGATTTGAAAACTCCCTTTATTTTGAACTCTTGATTTAAAACAGAAAAACTGGTACCTTTTTTTAACATATATTCTCCGCAAAACATCTTTAAAATGAACTTTTCAAAAACAATTTCCAAAAATACCCTTCTTAGGCCTAAACTTTCAAAAAAATTTTGGACCTGATCTATAGCTGGGTTGTTGCAACCTAGGCTCTGATACCACTAAATGTAACACCCCAAACCCAGCCCAGACGTTATGGCCGAATCTGACGTGCCACATTGGAGTTGAAAACCCACGTTCCGTTTTAGTGTTTTAAAACCATATATTTTGTTGAGTTAACAAAGTGTATGGAAGCTGCGCACCAGGTAGGTATCCGAGACAGAGGAGGTGAGCCATGAAGGCTGCTTAAGTACCAAGCTCTTTGATTGGATCCAATCCTAGACATGCCCACAACCATAGCCACACTTTGTTATATCGAGTTTAAATTTTTAAGTGGACATCTTTCATAAATCGATTAATCGTGGTGTTGAGATATTTTGAAAACAAGTATCGCTTTGAAAACACGTCCTAAGTCTAGCCCATTTAAACAATTATCAACCAGGTTTGATGTAACACCCCGAACCCGAGTTCGACACCTGAGTCGAACACAAGGTGTTAACAAACTTTGAAAAATTTCCAGACACTGCCCAATCTGTGTACTAGTCGCTTTAAAAATCATATCTATTTCATACTATAAGTTATTTGGCCACTACAAATTAGCATATAGCATTTGCAAAAATTTTCACATGAGTCACATTTCAAAATTTCACTCACAATTGGCAAAATCAAAGCATGAAATTTTCACACATGCACTTTCACATGAAATAAACATAGGATATAACATCTAATTATTATTGTGACTCAGTTTAGCGGTCCCGAAACCACTTCCCGACTAGGGTCAATTTTGGGCTGTCACAACTCTCCCCCACTTAAGAAATTTTCGTCCCCGAAAATCTTACCGGTAAATAGGTTTGGGTATCGTTCTTTCATCGAGCTCTCGGTCTCCCAAGTAGCTTCCTCGATCCCGTGTTTGAGCCATAACACCTTTACTAGCGGAACTCTTTTGTTTCGCAACTCCTTCACTTCACGAGCTAGGATACGCATCGGTTCTTCTTCATAGCTCATGTCGACTTGAATTTCAACCTCTGATGGGCTAATTATGTGCGATGGATCAGATCGATAGCGTCGAAGCATCGAAACATGAAAGACGTCATGAATCTTTTCAAGCTTAGGGGGTAAAATCAATCTATACGCAACCGGACCAACTCGTTCGGAGATTTCGTACGGCCCAATGAATCTTGGGCTCAACTTGCCCTTACGGCCGAACCTGAGTATCTTTTTCCAAGGTGAAACCTTAAGGAACACTTTGTCTCCCACCTGATACTCGATGTCTTTTCGTTTCAAATCTGCGTACGACTTCTGACGATCCGTGGCTACCTTCAGACTTTCACGGATTACCTTTACTTTCTGTTCAGCATCTTTAATCAAATCAACTCCGAAAATTTTACTTTCACCGAGCTCGGTCCAAAACAATGGTGTACGGCATTTACGACCGTACAAAGCCTCGTAAGGTGCCATCTTAATACTTGATTGAAAACTATTGTTGTAAGCGAATTCAATCAAAGGTAAATACCGTTCCTATGCACTACTGTACTCGAGGATGCAACATCTCAACATATCCTCAAGTATCTGAATTATCCGCTCGGATTGACCATCGGTTTGGGGGTGAAAAGCAGTGCTAAAATGCAGCTTGGTACCCAGAGCTTCTTGCAATTTCTTCCAAAATCGTGAGGTGAATCTCGGATCTCTATCCGACACGATAGAAACAGGTACCCCGTGTAATCTCACAATTTGATAAACGTACAATTCAGCTAGTTTATCCAATGAAAAATCCGTACGTACGGGGATGAAATGAGCCGACTTAGTCAGTCTATCAACAACAACCCATATCGCATCCTTCTTACTTGCTGACAAGGGCAGTCCGGACACAAAGTCCATTGTGACTCGATCCCATTTCCACTCTGGTATCATGATCGGCTGGAGTAATCCTAAAGGCACTTGATGTTCCGCTTTCACTTGTTGACATATTAAACATCTCGAAACAAAGTCGGAGATGTCCCGTTTCATACCATGCCACAAAAATTGACGTTTCAAATCGTTGTACATTTTCGTACTCCCGGGTGAATTGACATTCGGCTACAATGGGCTTCGTTCAGAATCATCGAAATGAGTTCCGAATTCCTTGGAACACACAAACGATTTCTGAACCTCAAACAATCATCATCATCAATTTGAAACTCCGATTCCTCGTTCGGAACACACTTAACCCGTTTTGCAACCAATTCATCATTGACTTTCTGAGCTTCACGAATTTGATGAGTCAATAATGGTTTAGCTTTTAATTCAGCTACTAACACATTGTCTGGTAGAACAGACAAATGCACGTTCATCGCTCGTAAAGCAAACAATGACTTCCGGCTTAAGGCGTCCGCAACCACGTTAGCCTTTCCCGGGTGGTAATCAATGACAAGCTCGTAATCTTTCAACAACTCAAGCCAACGTCTTTGTCGCAGATTCAAGTCTCGTTGAGTCATCAAATATTTGAGACTTTTGTGATCTGAAAATACATGGCACTTCTCACCAAACAGATAATGTCGCCATATTTTTAAAGCAAACACGATGGCAGCTAGTTTGAGATCATGGGTCGGATAATTCCTCTCGTGTGGCTTCAATTGTCTCGACGCATAGGCCACGACTCGACCTTCTTGCATCAATACGCAACCCAACCCAAGTAGGGATGCGTCACTATAAATGACAAACTCTTTACCTGATTCGGGTTGCACCAAAATTGGAGCTTCAGTCAAATGAGTTTTCAGTTGGTCGAAACTTTTCTGACATTTCTCCGTCCACTCGAACTTAACATCCTTTTGAAGTAGCTTCGTCATTGGTGTGGCTATCATCGAGAAACCTTTCACAAATCGTCGGTAATAACCGGCGAGCCCCAAAAAGCTCCGAACTTCAGTAATATTTCTCGGAGGTTTCTAGTCAAGTATGGCTGAAATTTTGTTCGGGTCAACACGAATACCTGACGCGGATACCACATGACCCAAGAAGCTAACCTCTCTTAACCAGAACTCACACTTACTGAACTTAGCATATAACTGCTTATCCCGCAAAATTTGTAGCACTAGCCTCAGATGCTCAGCATGTTCGGTCTCATCTCTTGAATAGACCAAAATGTCATCAATGAACACAACTACGAACCGATCCAAATACGGTCTGAAGATCCGATTCATCAAATCCATAAATACCGCAGGGGCATTAGTGAGCCCAAACGGCATCACTAAGAATTCGTAGTGACCATATCTCGTTCTGAAGGCAATTTTGGGAATATCTGAATTCGAATTCGCAACTGATAATAGCCCGGTCTCAAATCTATTTTTGAGAACACTGAGGCTCCCTTCAGTTGGTCGAACAAATCATCGATGCACGGCAACGGATATTTGTTCTTTATCGTCACTTTATTCAGCTGACGATAGTCAATGCACAACCTCATGGTTTCGTCCTTCTTTTTCACGAACAATACTGGTGCACCCCAAGGTGAGAAACTTGGTCGAGCGAAACCTCTATCCGTCAGTTCTTGCAACTGAGCTTTCAACTCCTTTAACTCGGTTGGTGCCATACGATACGGAACTATCGAAATCGGCGTAGTCCCAGGTACAAGCTCAATACCAAACTCTACCTCCCGAATAGGTGGTAAACCCGGTAATTCTTCCGGAAAAACATCCGGGTATTCACAAGCCACCGGCACAGATTCGGGTTTCTTTTCTAATTCTTTGTCATCAAGTACATACGCAAGGTATGCTTCACACCCTTTTCTTACATATTTCTGTGCCAACATTGCTGATATTACAGCTGGCATCCCCTCCAAGTCCGCAGACTCAATTCGGATTACTTCGTTATTTGCGCACCTAAAATCAATAGTCTTGCTCTTGCAATTCACAACCGCATCATGCGCGGTCAACCAATCCAAACCAAGGATAACATCAAATTCATCAAACGGCAAAAGCATCAAGTCCGCCGGAAAACAGGAACCTCGAATTTCCAGGGGACATTTCTTACACACTTTGTCGACAAGCACGTAACGACCCAAGGGATTTGACACCCGAATTACGAACTCAGTAGACTCAATAGGTAAAGTCTTACTGGATGCTAAGGTTTCACATATGTAAGAATGAGTAGAACCGGGGTCAATCAAAGCAATTACATTAGTATCAAAGAGAGTGAATGTACCGGTAATAACATCAGGCGAAGAAGCATCCTCGCGGGCACGTATAGCATAAGCTCTAGCAGGCGCACGAGCTTCGGATCTGGTTATATCATCTCTAGATCCTCTCTGACCACCACCAGTATTGCTCGCATTTCCAGATGGTCTACCCCGAGCAGTGGTAGCACCCGGTCTCCCACTCTGATTTACATTCTGTTCCGACAACCTCGGGCAATCTTTAATGAAGTGGTCAACTGATCCGCATTTGTAACAGGAGCGGTCAGGGAATCTACAACTCCCCGAATGCCATTTACCGCAATATCGGCATTTCGTTCTGTCTCGACGTTCATTCCCAACACTGGCGACTGAAGTGCCTCGTGTACCTACAAGGGGTCGATCACGATCTCGTCTAAAAAAGCCCGAAGTGCCTCTAAACTGGCCCGCATCATCCCGAAATCTCTTCGATGCCTGTTGAAGAGACCTTCCCGAGGATCTTTTACGAAACTCTCCAGTTCCCTCATCAACTCTTTGCTTTTCTTTTCTAAGCTCTTCGGCTTTACAAGCTCGTTCAATAAGTACCACGAACTCTCGTATTTCAAGAACGCCAACGAACATTTTTATATCTTCATTTAGCCCATCCTCGAAGCGTTTACACATAATAGCTTTGGACGAAACACATTCCCGAGCGTATTTGCTAAGTCTAACAAATTTTCGCTCGTAATCAGTAACCGACATGGAGCCTTGCTTAAGCTCAAGAAATTCCTTCCGTTTTTGATCAACAAACCTCTGACTGATATACTTTTTCCGAAACTCAGTTTGGAAAAACTCCCAAGTTACTTGCTCTCGGGGCACAACGGAAGTTAGAGTACTCCACCAATAGTAGGCAGAATCACGTAGCAAGGAGATAGCACACTTTAGGCATTCATCGGGTGTACAAGATAGCTCATCGAGTACTCGGATAGTGTTGTCCAGCCAAAATTCAGCTTGCTCGGCATCATCGCTATCAAGTACTCGGATAGTGTTGTCCAGCCAAAATTCAGCTTGCTCGGCATCATCGCTATCCATAGCCTTAAATTCAGTAGCCCCATATTTTCGGATTCTGTCAACTGGGGGCTTATTTGACCTTATTTGGTCAGTTACCGGTGGTATTGTAGGTGCGGGGGTAGTATTTGTCGGGAATGGAGGTTGTGGAACAGCCATATTAGTTCGAATGTATTGGTTGAACCAATCATTCATCACGCTATAGAATGCTTGTCTAGCTTCATCATTCGGATTACTAGCATTAGGTTGAGAGTCTGCCGGCACTGTCCCTTGTGCGGGAGCAGGCGCTACACTCTCAAGATCATCAGCTACCTCTCGGTCACGATCGGGATCCATTACTATAAATAAACACATTTACAATTGTCAGAAATCACCACACTATCAAGTAATCACATAAAATGGCATGTATAGCTAGACCCAACACATTACGGTAGTCCTAGAATCGACTAAACCGTAGCTTTGATACCAATAAAATGTAACACCCCGAACCCGAGTCCGACACCGGAGTCGAACACAAGGTGTTAACAAACTTTAAAAAATTTCCAGACACTGCCCAATCTGTGTACTAGTCGCTTTAAAAATCATATCTATTTCATACTATAAGTTATTTGGCCACTACAAATTAGCCTATAGCATTTGCAAAAATTTTCACATGAGTCACATTTCAAAATTTCACTCACAATTGGCAAAATCAAAGCATGAAATTTTCACACATGCACTTTCACATGAAATAAACATAGGATATAACATCTAATTATTATTGTGACTCGGTTTAGCGGTCCCGAAACCACTTCCCGACTAGGGTCAATTTTGGGCTGTCACATTTGAAGTTATTAAAAATAAAATAATCCCGAGAAGAAATAAAAGAAAAGTTAAAAATGGCCTTATTACAACCCAAAAATAAATAGTAATTAAAGAAAATTAAATGAAAACCAACACTTATTTAAAGGTCCAAAAGCGATCACCGTGGCCACTCTGAATCCCCTCCGGCCCAAGTCCCCACATCAAGGCTCACCTGCAAGGTTAAGGAAAGGGGGTGAGTTTGGAAACTCAATGTGCAACAAGCCCCTTTCAGAGCCCAAAACAATGACAGCCTGTGGGGTCTAAGCCCAAGTCCAATCTCAAACATGTACTGGGCCATAGCCCTTTTCATATTTCATATTTCATAACACTGGGCCGAAGCCTTTTCAAATTTCATATTATTGGGCCGAAGCCTTTACTGTAAACGGTATGGCCCATAGGCCCATTTCAATATCACATATAATGTCAATGAAAGAATGCAAGCCCAATTGGGGAGACTACTCAACCCACCATCTGCTACTCTCCACCCGTACCAACCAGCACACCATGTGGGGATTAACTCGACCCACCCCGCCATAACTTGTAACACCCCAATCCCGTATCCGTCGCTGGAATAGGTAAAGGGGCATTACCGGACTTGAAACTCATATCAGAACAGTAAATTTTTTTTGAACATTCCTTTAGATAAGTACTAAAGACAGTCAGGGATACAATTTAAACTTCTATAAGTACACATTCAAAAGATGCCATTTTCGCATGGCTTATATACATTAACCAAAATATTCTTCGGCCACTGGTCTATTCTATACATGCCATAAAATATTTCAAAACATAACAGTAACAAGCAGTGGATAGTGATAGTGTGACTAGTTGTTGACGATCCCCGAGCCTGTAGCTTCAAAATGAGATCTATAAAATAGAGGAAACAAAGTAAACGGAGTAAGCATTACAATGCTTAGTAAGTTTTAAGCAGTGTCAACAGATAACAATTAAATTATAACATAGTTGTTCGTATTTTTATTTCACTCTTCCTTCGGGCATACCATCCCTTTACCGAATATGCACATCTCATCATATACAATAGGCAGATAAACTTTCACATAAAAGTGAGCTCATGTGACATAGATATATTGTATAATTTCACATAACCACTCACACTGATCCGATGTCACATACTCATAGGAATAGTCTCATAGATTGCTCACGCATGCATCACATAACTACCTTATGATTTAGTTCAAATCAAGCTCACATATAAACTTGGAGTACATACCTGTTTAACCTTTCGCATTGAATATATTTATAAGCAATTCTTATTGCGAAGTCTTATAGCTTTAACCTCTACTCGGATTATCGGCGAGACCTTTAGCTCAGATGAAATCTCCACACGAAGTCAGCGGGTCTTAACCCAGACATAGTCACCACATATGGTCATCTGGTCTTTAATCCCAGGTTTACACCATAGAGTTTCAGGCATATTTATTCACATGTTACAACATTCACATCGACTATCATATTTGTAATTCATTTACCTCATCAAATATCTAATAAAACACACCTTCCGCCGTCTGTCATTTGGCCACAATATATATATACATCTCATACATATCTCACATTAGCCATTCGGCTTTACCTCATATCCATCTCATACACGTTTCGCATTAGCCATTCGGCTTTACCTCATATCCATCTCATACACGTTTCGCATTAGCCATTCGACTTTACCTCATATCCATCTCATACACATTTCGCATTAGCCATTCGGCTTCGCCACATATATACACTTCCACGTTCATCACATTGGCCATTCTACCTTATCACATATATACATGTTCACATTCATCACATTGGCCATTCGGCCTTATCACATATATGCATGTTCACATTCATCACATTGGCCATTCGGCCTTATCACACATATGCAAGTTCACATTGATCACATTGGCCATTCGGCCTTATCACACATATGCAAGTTCACATTCATCACATTGGCCATTCGGCCTTATCACGTATATGCATGTTCACATTCATCACATTGGCCATTCGGCCTTATCACATATATGCATGTTCACATTCATCTCATAAAATCCTAAATCAAAATATAAATTTTCATGTATTCACATCACAATTATCCAAATATACTTCACATACCACATATACTTTCACGTATACACTTTGTCTTGGCTGAATCTTTATCTATCATTTTCCAATGAATGCTATTATTTCATATTCGAATACTTATAACTTACAATTTCACAAATTTTAATATCAAAGATCCATCTAACACTCATATATCATTTTACAATATCACAATTTAGAATTCACGTATGGGTTTAATCAATAGCTTATGAGCAACTAAAACAAGTTTTATCCATGTTTACAACATAACCACAAATTCTCTACAAGCTGTTTTTCCTGAGCAACAGTCGTTAATTTATTTGTAACTGGGGCTAAGAAATTCCAAATTATGTGCCGTTAATTTTCCATGAAAATAGACTCGTATATCCTCTATCCACAAAATTTTCAGAATTTTTGGTTTGGCCAATCAATACCATATTTTTCTTAAAGTTTCCCCTATTTTATTGCTTGACTACTCCGACTACTCTTCACTAAGAATTTAATTTCTCATTGTACCGAATTCAAAATATGTTTTCGTTTATTTTTTTTGAAACTAGACTCATTAAGGAGTCTAAGCATATAATTTTATCTTATAATCATTTTTGTACGATTTATGATGATTTTCCAAATACTGAACAGGGGATTTCGGAGCCATTCTGACTCTGTCTCACACAACCTTAAAAATCTCATTACCGTCAACCCCTTTGCTTACACAATTTCTTTTATACGAAACTAGACGTATCAAGCTTTAATTACATAATTTATTCAGCCTTTAACTTAACTCCCACAATTTATGGTAATTTTTCCAAAACACGCTACTGCTGCTGTCCCTAGCAGATTTATACAATTTACTCTGTAAAGTTCTCATTCACATATTTAAAACATAATATCATATATGCCGTCATTTAGAAAAGTCATTAACCTTAACGTATATACATAACTCATATTCATCCTGTTTTAAAACTTAAAACTTACAAAGAAATCAAACTCAATTACTTAAGAACTTACCATTGAGTTTAAAACATATCATCATATATAAGTACTTCTTATTATCACATACAAATCATAATTTAAATATCACTTTTCTAATAACCAATCGGCTAAGGCTCATAGAAGTAACTTATTCCTTATCATTTTACTATAGGTAATCACACCAATTCATAGTCCCATCTTTACCCGTATTCCATATCATTCTTCATTATAACTAAACTTATATGCTAGAAACTTACCTTAAGAGTTGTCGACGACTATAATTCTACGGCTATTCGCTTTGTTTTGTCTTCCCTTTTTCCGACTTTTGTCCTTGATGCTCTTGAGCTAATGATTAACAAATTTACAAATTAAAAAAAATTCTACCATGACGATTATAGCCGAATAACATAGACTAAGAAATTAATGTACATATAAAACGTATACATATATAATTAGCTCAACCTTCAATAATTCAATTTGCTAATTAAAACATAGAAATTTATAACCAATTCAAAATTCCTTAACAACGGCCGAATATCAAAAGGGCTATCAAAGGACATCATCAACTAACTAACAAGCTTCAATTGTAATTCAAAACTTAAGTTCACATTCGGCCATTATAAGCGAAACAACCATTCAAAGCTCACTTCAATTATTTAACAAATAAAACTAATGTTTAATACTATCTCCCAATTTGGTATGAGTTACCGAATGAAAATAAACTTCTAATTCATGCACTAAAATCACATTCGGCACAAGCAAACTTCATTTCAATTATGCCACTCTTAAACTTATCCATAATACCCTAAGTTCATTTAGTAGCTAGGCAACAATTATACAAAAACAACAAGCATTTAACAACAATGTACTTAACCAATTCCTTAAGCATACATTCGGCAATATATATATTAATGACTAAAACACTTAGGCCAATTCTAAAACATCCACAAATCTTCATGCTTACATGCCATAACCGTATGGTTCTTATCACACTTGGACCACAAAATGCATAAATTTCACAAATTCTAATTACTATCATCAGCTCAATTTCGGCTAACACTCAATTAAATACTTACAATTTAGCACTAATTTAGCATTTCAACATAGCCGATTGTCATTAAGCAATTAAGCCACAAACATTTAATTTTACCAAGCTCAACTCATCTATAATCAACCCTCAATACACTAAAGCATCAAAAACAACATCAAAGAAATACAAACATCCATGACCGAATGCCATCTTCATAACTTTACAAAAACATTTGCCATGAGCTAGCTTCTATACTTGATGACCACTCCAAATATACAAAGATTTTAAATGAAAGAGCATTAACACACCTTAATCCACTTAAAGGTGACCAAATGCCTTAACTTCAATTTCTTCTTTTCTTTCTTTAGGTACGGCAATGGAGGAAGAAAAAGATGAACCAACTTTGTTTTTATCACCCATTTCTTTTCATATAAGTTCATATTTCATATTATTTATTCATTTAACATTTAATTTATTAATATAAAAGGCATAAAATGTCCATCATCCACTAACATTGCCGTCCACTAACTTAAGGAAGGAATATTTAACATGCAAGTCCCCATATTTTAAACCATACAATATTTGGCCACTACAAATTAACCTATCACGTTTTCAAGTTTCTCACATAAGTCCTTTTTAATAATTCCACATTCAAATGACAAAATTAAGACACGATACTTTCACACATGAAACTTTACATATAATAAACATAGAAAAGAAAATTTGTATAATTTTGTGACTCGATTTTGTGGTCCCGAAACCACTTTCCGACCAGGGTCAAATTAGGGCTATTACATAACTCTCCACTGGCAGCATAGCTGCTTTATCATATATCTGGAGGCCTAGCCTCTTTTAATAACTGGGGCAAAAGCCCTTTTAATAACTGGGGCATAAGCCCTTTAATAACTAGGGCACAAGCCCTTTAATAACTGGGGCATAAGCCATTTTTCACTTCCTCCATTCATATAAAAACCCAACCCAATGCATTTATGATTACATCACGTGCATATCATACATATCATGTGCATATCATACATACCTTGTTTATCAAAATCCCATGTATTAAATTCATACATAAACCCTAGGGGTATAATAGTCATTTTTACCTAGGGGCAAAACGGTTATTTTCATGTTATAAGGGTAATCTTGTAATTTTACCAAAAATTAGGGTTTCCATGTTCATTAACGGTTATTAACAATTCATGGGTGCAAACAGTGATTCTGGCCCATTTTTTAGCGAAATCGAGTTATTGGGCCTAAAACCCCTAATGGGCCCTACTTAGCCAATTTCGTCATCTAGACCCATTTAGCCTATATCCATGGCAGTATTAAAGTCTTAACATGCAATTTAACAAATTTCCATTTTCTACCAATTTTACCCAAATGGGCCCGAAAGCCTATTGGGCCCTATTGCAGCCCCTCGAGGCCCAACTTACCGTGAATGCCAAAAATCACGTTCTTACCGTTTCCAATGTTCCTGATCATCATCTCAATGAATCTAACTAACTAATGACCATTCGCTTGCTCATGAGTCCTCGAAATGCTAGAATTTCGGCATTTCGGCTTTTCGGCATTTATCGCTTTAAGCTTATGAAAAGGGTTCGTTACACACCTGTTTGGTGATATTCCTCGACGAGATTTCCTACACGATTTCTCCTATAATCCATCGTTAATAATCAGCTTCCCATAATTGAACCAAACCAAAAATCATCTAATACTAATACTTACACATTCGGCCACCATCCATAATGGCCTTAGGAATCTTACCTTTGTCGCGATTGATGACTAGGTCTAGCCACTCCGGAGATCCAAGCTACTCCAAGTCAACACTACACCTTGATGCTCCTCCACTAAATAAACCACAAAAATATTAAAAGAAGACCCTATAAGGCCTATACCCATATTTGGCCACCTCCCTAAACTAGAGGGGTTTCGGCTTTTGGCCAAAAGTTACTCTAGGAATTGTTTAGAGTTCGGGTACTTACCACAGTCTTACTCCTCTTGAATCCGGCTGCCTAAAAGGTAAAGGAATTGAACCCCAACAATTGAAAAGGAAGGAAATGGTTGCTGGTCACAAAGAATCGGCACCCCCTATCTTCACTGATTTCGGCTTTTGCGGTATTTCGGCAGAAGTAGAAATTAAGGAAAGAAATAATAAATGAGTAGAGGAAAGTAATGGGTTGGTTTTTGAAAAAGAAAAGGGAGAAAAGATAAGTGGAAAGATGGTATATTCAGCTAGGGAAGAAGAAAGAAGAGAAAAACTAAAACAAAAGAGAAAACGGCACAGCTAAGACCCTAATGCCGAAATTGCTAACCTAATACCCCTCTGCCGAAATCCCCTCTCTAATCCTTTCAAATCGGCTAGGCTCTATCCCTTTCTCAAATCCCTAAAATCTCTCCCCTTATCCCTCATTAATAAATGCATCTTGACTATTTTAAACTCTCTCCCATAGAGTTCCATCCAGCTTAAAACTCTAGCATGCACAAGCATAAAAATAACATTACCTTTGCCATTCCAGGGAATCAAACCCAGGTCTTCCTCTATGCTCCACACGCCACTTTTTTTGGAGCTTAATGGTGTCACCCTTGCCACTTTACCAAGGCTCTTTTTGTGATACACTTTACCCACAACTTTATATAAGGGCACCTCGCCAGAACCCCTAACTCCTAAGTCCAAAATTTAAAAAAAATCTACCGGGTTTAGGCCAACTCATGGGCCTTCCTTAAGCCCATTTACATACCCAAATTATGAATTCCATAATCACATACCAAATTTTAGAAACTTACTTAAAATATCAAGAATCGCGAAAAACTCGAAAATCAGGATGTTACATATTACATTAAATTGCCTATTTGATATGAAATTAAATAAATTCAATTGTTTAAATCAAGCTCAAGAGCAAAGGTGAACTAGATTAGATAAGGGAAAGGAGAAAGCAATCGAATAGCCTATCCGCCACTGTTCAAAAATATCCGAGGTAAGTTTTGAGTAATTACAGTTGTTAGATAATTGATGTAATGAGATAAGTATGATAAATAAATTGTGACCTATTGTCTCTACTTGAATAAGGTTTTTTAATAAATAACTTGAGTATATGGCATGTAACCGAATGGATATAGGATTTAAACTGAGATAGTGAAATGGTTATGTGTTCTTGCGTAAAAGTGTTGAGCCGAAAGTTATATTGAAAGCGTGTTTTCTTTGTGTGCTTATACTCGAATGAAGAAATTGAAGTACAAATGTGATATGTTATGTGAGCAGAGTTATCATGTGGGTAAATACGCTTAGCACTCGATATATTATATATCCGGGTTAAATCCCGCAGGCTTCGTGTTGGTAATATATATCCGGGTTAAATCCCGCAGGCTTCGTGCTGGTAATATATATCCGGGTTAAATCCCGTAGGCTTTGTGTTGGTAATATATATATCCGGGTTAAATCCCGCAGGCTTAGTGCTGGTACTATATCCGGGCTTAAAGTTCCGCAGGCTTTGAGCTAGTGACTGGATTCGGGTTTTGAAACCTAGCAGGCTTAATGCCGGTGATTCGAATGAGATTACAAATTCAAATGTTCAAAGCAAACTGTTATTGATTATGTATGATACATGGTAATGACCAGGTACGTATCATGTATTTATATGTGAATTGATTGCAAGGTGAGTCATTAGTATCAAATAACGATAAAATTGTGTGGATGATTAATATATCTATGAATAAGAGAAATGACCTATTCGGTCGATGTCTATCATTATATGAAAATATGTGAATTAAATTAGTTGTGTGAGCCATAAAGTAAAGTGAAGCGTGTGCTAAAAATTTCTTTGTGTATTTATATTCGGCCAATAGGCTTTATATGTGGTATACTTGTCTATATTCAGCTGAGTGATTGTAATTAGAATACGAGTTTTGTGATATTTAATGTTCGTTTTATATGATACGTTTTTATTGTTTGAAATG
Source organism: Gossypium hirsutum (assembly GCF_007990345.1). Lineage (NCBI taxonomy): Eukaryota > Viridiplantae > Streptophyta > Magnoliopsida > Malvales > Malvaceae > Gossypium > Gossypium hirsutum. Next base: position 59,410,969 of record NC_053428.1, read on the forward strand.
CTTAAAACTTACTATGCATAGTAATGCTTACTTTGTTGCCTTAATTCTTTGTTTTATAGATCTTGTTCGTCAGCTACGGTCTCGAGAATCCCAAAGTCAAAGTCGTCCACACTATCTAAGCCTTTTGGTACTCTAGTAGTTAAATTTTGATAATGGCATGTATAGGCTTGACTTTTTGTTGTTAAATAATTATCTTTTTGATGATGTATATATGTATAGCCATGCGAAAATGGCTTGATAAGTTACTATATGTGTTCCAAATGGTTAATGTGAATGTGTGGTTGAGATTTGATTAATGTTTTCAATGTTTGATGTGAATTGAACTTAAGAATGAATCACTATACCTAATTATCTTGATATGACTCTTTTGTATAAGGTAATACTCTTTAACCCTCCGGCGACAGGTACGGGTTAGGGGTGTTACAATAGGGCTTCGTACGGTGCCATTTTAGTGTTCGATTGAAAAATATTATTGTACGCAAATTCAATCAATGGAAAATATTGTTCCTACGAACCTTCAAACTCAAGAATGCAACATCTTAACATATTCTCTAGAATCTGAATAATCCACTCGTATTGACCATCTGTCTGCAAGTGAAAAGCAGTACTAAAATGCAATTTCGTACCTAATGCCTCTTGTAGTTTCTTCCAAAACCATGAAGTGAATCTCGGATCTCTATTTGACATAATAGGCAATGGCACCCCGTCCAGTCTCACAATATCAGAAATATATAACTCAGCTAACTTATCAAGTGAGTAATCAGATTGTAACAGGATAAAATGAGCTGATTTCGTCAATCGGTTAACGACAACCCAGATAGCATCTTTCTTTCGCGGAAATAAGGGCAAGCACAAAACAAAATCCATTGTCACACTATCCCATTTCCATTCTGGAATCATAATCAGCTGTAACAAACCAGAGTGCACTTGATGTTCATCTTTAACTTACTGACAGATTAAACATTTTGAAACAACGTTGGAGATATCTCTTTTCATTCCAGACCACCAGTAATGCTATTTCAGATCGTTATACATTTTTGTACTACCCGGATGTACAGATAAACGACTGTTGTGGGTTTTGTCCAAAGTCATCTAAATCAACTCTGGATTTCTTAGAACACAAATCCAATCTTGGAATCTCAAACAATCATCATTATCAACTCGAAATTTAGAATCAAAATTCAAATTATACTGAGCTCGTTTTGCTAAAATCTCATTATCAACCTTTTGAGCATCAATAATCTGTTGTAAAAACAACGATCTCACTTTCAATTCGGCTAAAATCGAACCATCATTGGACATACATAACTGAGTATTCATAGCACGTAATGCAAATAATGATTTCTGAATCAAAGCATCAACAACAACATTTGCTTTTCCCAGATGATAATTGATAACAAGCTCGTAATCTTTTAGCAGTTCTAGCCATCTTCTATGTCGTAGGTTCAAGTCTTTCTGAGTCATCAGATATTTCAAACTTTTATGATCAGAATAAACGTGACATTTCTCACTGAACAGATAGTGGGGCCAAATCTTCAAAGCAAATACAATTGTAGCTAACTCAAGGTCATGTGTCAGATAATTCTTTTCATGCGGCTTTAACTATCTCGAGGCATAAGCTATAACTTTGCCTTCTTGCATCAAAACACAACCCAGACCGTTCGACGAAGCATCACTATAAATCACAAATTCTTTACCCAATTCTGGTTGTACTAACACTGAAGCTTCGGTCAATAGGGTTTTCAACTGATCAAAGCTTTTCTGACACTTTTTAGACAAATCAAATTTCACATCTTTCTGAAGTAGTTTCGCCAACAGAGTCACGATCATCGAAAAGCCTTTTACAAAGCATTTATAATATCAGCAAGTCCTAAAAAACTGCAGGCTTCAGAAACATTTCTCGGAGGCTTCTAATCCAGAATAGTTAAAATCTTGCTCGGATCAACTCAGATACCTGATGCTGACACAATATGGCCCAGAACACCAACTTCATGCAACCAGAATTCACATTTACTAAACTTCACATACAGCTACTTATCTCGCAAAGTCTGTAACTATAACAACCCGGTTTAGACCCTAGTCAAAATAGTAGTTTCGGGACCACAATCTAAGTCAGGAAAATATTTAAATATTATTTTTCATTCTTATTGTATGTTAATTAGTATGTGATAAAATTTCATATGAAAATTTTATCGTTTGTGTGCTCAATTTGATAAAAGGACTTAATCACGTAAAATGTAAAAGTTGCTACCTATATGTTAAGTATGCCTATTTGTTATGTATTTGTAAATGAGAGGTCATTATGTGGTTAATATGCCATTTACATGGTTAATGGGCATTAATGGACTTAATATATATGATTTTATAATGTTTTAATTAAGGTTAAAAATGGTATTTGATAATTTATGTTAATATTAATTAAACAAACATGAAAATCAAGCAATTATTGTTCTTCTTCTTGCTAAAAATACAAAGAAAAGAAAAGAAAGGAAAAAGAGTTATTTAGGTTTCGGCACTTCTAATCTTTAATTAAGGTATGGTTTTGATTCGGTTGTTGATAATTTTTACATTTTTGTGATCGTTGCTTTGTGTTCTATCAAGCCCATGCCTAAATTTTAGATTTTGTTGATGATTTCGAGTTATACCATTGTTGATAGTGTGAGCTTTGTAAAGTTTGATGTTAGTAAATGGAAGATATGTGTTAGATTACTAAGCTTTGAAATAGCCCGGTTTTGGGCTTAATCGAAATAGTGGTTTCGACACCACAAATTCAAAGTTAGAGAAATTATTTTATTATTATTATGGGTGTTATAGCATGATTATATTAGTGCGTGAAAATTTTGGAGTAATTTTAGCGTTTGTGAGCTTAATTGCGAAAAAGGACTAAATCGCATAAAAGGCAAGAAGTCTTGTTTTAATAGCCAAAGGTGTTAAATTGCTAAAGGACCTTATTTGTGGGTGTTTAAAGTGCAAATAGACACTTATAGGAAGCTTGGCCAGCCATAGGGTCAAGAAAGAGTCAAAATTTCAAAGTCAGGTGGTTTAGGTGACCAATTTTGACTAAAAAATGAAATAAAGAATGGGGAGCAACAGTGTCATCTTTTTGAACCAAAATTTTCAGCCATTTTAGGGGTTTTAGGAGCTCAAAAGTTTCAGCAACTCTTCACTCTTGAAAGTAAGTGATTTTCATGGCCATTCTTAATAATTTTTGTATTTTTAGAACCCTTGTGGCATGAGTTAACTAATGAGAGGACTATTTTTCAAAATGGTTGATAGTCTAAGGATTTAATATGAAAGGAGTTGTAATATTTGCTGAGTTTTTAATGGATGAAAATGAATCTCAGTTGTTAAATAAACAACTTTTGTGAAGTGGTGTTCAAGAAAAACACCTAAAATGGACTATTTTGTAAAGTAGCAAATAGAGGATAAATGTGTGAAATATTTGAATCTGTGAGTTGCTATAAGTATGAAATAGGTTCGGCTAGGCTTGGTTAATGTGAAAATTTGATAAAAATCAATTTACGAGCCCAATGGCAAAATCATAATTTTGTGAAAGTCTAAGGGCAAAATGGCCAATTTTGCCAAATTATGTATTGTTGATGTTTTTATTAATATGGTGGTTAAATGAGTGAAATTTTATCATTCTAGACCAAGAAAGATAGAATCCAGACCTAGACTGAGGGAAGACCAAACTAGTAGAGTAATTCAAACTAGCCGCCTACTTTTGTATACTGAGGTAAGTTGTATGTCAATAATGCAACTATATTGCTGTGATGTATGATTGAATTAATATTGCATATATTGTTATGATTGTGAATATGAGAATGCATGTTGATAAATTAACGTAGTAAAGATTTTCGATTGAACATTTGGAATAGACTTGGATATTCATACCATGATATTGGGTGGTATGTGAGCAAGTGCAAGACATGTCTGGGACATGCATCGACCACATCATGAGTGCCAGTGTAAGACGTGTGTGGTACATGCATCGGCATTGAGACGAGAGCTAGTGTAAGACTTGTATGGGACATGCATCAGCCTCGGGATATACAAGCTAGTATAATACCTGCCTGGGACATGGCGTCAGCTTGTTGTGCGTGTCATTGTAAGACCTTTCTGGGACATGGCATCAACACCGATAGATAAGAGCCAATGTAAGATCTCTCTGGGACATGGGATCAGCCTCGATATATGAAAGTCAGTGTAAGACCTGTCTGGGACACAGCATCGACTTTAATGTGTTAGCTAGTGTAAGACCATGTCTAGGACATGGCGTCGGCATTTTATCCCATGTTGGAGCTATTGAGTATTCGATAATATTCCAAATGGTTAAATGAAAGATTTATGATTTCTATCGAAATGAGAAAATTTATGATCGTGAGGTGAGTGGTACAGGTACCTATTTGAAATGTATGAGATATGGGCTCAATATATGCCATATGAATTGTATTGGATGGCGATGAGTAAGTTGTTGGTATATCTACTTATGGTATTCATGAACGATCTATGTAAAGTTATGATCATATTGTTCTATGATAATTAGTTGATGTTTATTTTCATGCAACTTACTAAGCTTTATGCGTACCCCATTTCCTTTCCATTTCCTTATAGCGCCGCCAAACTAGCTTGTGGATCATCGCCTACGTCAAAGAAGCCAGCCACACTATCATTTTGAAGCACTTGGTATAGTTAGCTCCTTTATTTTGATTATGGCATGTATAGGATTCTTTGATTTTGTTAAAGTGTTACATTGTTTTGGGTCTAAATGTGTTGGCTTAATTTAGTACTTGAATCCTTTTGTATAAGGCCATGAATAATGGCTAATATTGAAAGTTATATGAATGTAAGAAAGTCTTTCATGAATGTGAAAATTGTTGGCATAGTCGTATATGTGTGAAATGTATATAGGCCTTAGTTATGGTTGCTTGGTTGAGAAATCATGTTGTGATATACTTGGGTATGATAGATTGTGTTTCAGGGTGGCAAGGGGCTTGGTAGATAGCCCTATATCATCCACACAGGTAGACACACGGGCATGTGTCTAGGCCGTGTGTGACACACGGTCAGCCCCATAGGCATGTTCTTCGACTACTTGTCCCTTACACCTCGAGATTGCAAGTCAATATGCATGGTAGTAAACACAAGAGAAGAGACACGGCCGTGTGTCTCAGCTATTTGGAAGACACAACCTCTGGCCTAAATTGTTGCTAATGTGAGAAACAGAATGTCAAGGTTTTTAGACACGGGCTAGGACATGGGCATGTCATGGCCGTGTGAGGGACATATGTAACGCCCTGATTTTCGGGATTTTTCGAGTTTCTGTGATTTTTGGTAAATTTTGAAATTTTGGTGTTCTGAATATTGGAATTGTGTTTAAATGTGTTAGTGGGCCTTTAGAAGACCCAAGCCTAAGTTAAACATGGTAAAATATCAAGGTTGGATTTTAAGTGAATAGGAGACTTGGCTAAGTGGGCTTTTAAAAAGAACTTCGCCAATTACGACACAAATAAGGCCTTGGTAAAGTGGCAAGGTGGCGCCACTAAGGTCCTAAAAAAATGGCATCTGGGAAGGAATTAAAGGTCCAGGGTTCAAGTTGCAAGGTAAGCATATTGTTACTTTTTAATTTTAGGCATGTGCCGGGCATGTGATCACTTAAGTGAATTTCGGCAAGGGCCTTAGGGAGGTTGGGCCGATTGATTTAGTTGATATTAGGGTTAGGTTCTTTTCTTTTTCTGTCTTGGAGAATTAAGGTTAGCCACCTGAAAGCTTTCACTGTCATTCATCCTTTTTGAGTTCTCACAAAAGCCAAAAATGCAAATTCCTTCTCCTTGGTGCCGATTTCTTCTTCCTCTCTTTTTCCTCCATTTTCTCTCTTCCTTTTTTCTTTTTCTTCTAGCCAAAACCTTCTGATCACCTTATTCACCTCCTCTGTCAATCCCATCCTCCACAAAACCTCTATAGCCGATTGCCATAAAAGTCGAAATCCCAAAAACTCACTTCTTATGCCGATTTCTCCAAGCCAAAATCCTTCAGTTATTTTTTTTCTTTTTGATCAACTTTCATCTTCTCTAAACCCTTAGTATCTGTCGGCAACATTACTTCAAAGTTATAGCCTCAAATCGTCATCTTCTTCATCACTTAAAAAGTCGAAATACCATAGATTTAGGGACTTATAGCCGAAACTTTAGATCTCCTGGATTTGAGTTCTACTATCAGTTAGAGGATAGATCTGCATCAGATCTGTGTAGAAATAAAAGAGGAATAAGTGGTAAGTGCTCATCACCTCAGATCTAGTCTTATTTTATAATTTAGAAAAGCTGAAGTCCCTAAAATCTAGGCAGGCTGTCGATTTGGGCATAGGGCTTTAAGGGTCTTTAACCGACGATTTCTTTTGGTGATTAGTGTCTTCTAGAGGTTTGATCAGAGGCTTGGATCTTTGGAACAACTAGACTTAGATCTAGTCATCGGTTTTCTGCAAAAAGGTAAGATTCTAAAGGCTTTAGGGGCATGATTCGAATATGGGTTGTTGGATATTGGGATTGGTTGTTGTGGGTTGCAATCTAAGAATTGTGGTAATCAATTGTAGGACATTGTAAGGGATCTCAGTAGCAGTCGTCGCAAAACAGGTGTGTGTCGAACACCCCCTGATAGTTCAATTCGGCAAGAGCCAAAATGCCGAAATTCTGACATTTCATGGGCTTGTGAGTGTGCGAGTGCTCACAAGATGTTTAGAAATCATTAGATCTAAAATCGCAAGTGGTAAGTTAGTCGTGTGTGAAGTTTCATGCACTTCGGTAATTGGGCCTCGATAGGCTAAAATCTGGCCCAATGGGCTTATGGGCCCATACGGGTAAATAATAAAAATATTTATAATATAAAAAATAGGCAATAAGTATGTTCTGTTAGACTGTAGAATCAAAACTGCTTAAACCGGTAAACTGGTCATAAAACTTGAATTAAATGGGCTTAAATTGCTAATAGACACTGTAGGGCCCATTAGGGGTTTTAGGGCCTAATGGCTAAAATTGGGAAATTGAGATAAATAAATTACTGCGATGACAGATGGGCTAGTAAGGACCGTAACATTCATGAGAACCCTTAAAACTGAAAAAATTACTGAAATACCTTTATAGGTGGAAAGTTTACAGTTTTACTCCAATGAGCAAAATTAATGATATACCACTAGGGTTAAGGTTGACCGAATGCATGTTTGACTGTTACTATTTACTGCATGCCATGTTATTATTATCTAATGCATGGGACTGGGTTATTGATGGAGGGAGTACTGAAAGTGGTTTGACCACGTACTGGAGGCTTTGCTTGAACTTACTGATATCTGAGCAACTATGCTGCAACTGTAGAATGTAGGGCTGGGTGGGTTGAGCTATTCCCACATGGAGTGGAGGGCTGGTACGGGGGGAGTGTAGTGGTTGGTTATAGGCTGGGTTGGGCTTTCATACACGAATATGTCTTATCTGAAAGGGGCTAAGGACCAGTCTACTGTATTCTGAAAAGGGCTTCGGCGCAGTACCCACTGTTATCTGAATAGGGCTTAGGCCCAATGGGCTTGAGCTACTTGGGTTTTGGATGGGTTTTCCATATACACTGAGTTTTCCAAACTCACCCCCTTTCTCTTCCATCCTTTCAGGTGAGCCCTAGTTGGTGGACTTGGAGCAGGGCGGGATTCAAAATGGCCACAAAGATTAAATTTTTGGTTTTAAATAAGTTTCAAGTAGCTTCCTTTTAAATTTCGCATTTATTTTTGATTATTTCTATTTTGGTTAAAGTTGTAATAAGGCCGCTCTATTATTTTTATTTTGGGTTTTTAAATTACTTAAATCGTTTTCAACTTGAGATTCACATCACTTAAATTGATTCCTTGAAATTGGTTAACTCTAGGTTTATCAAAAATTACTTGTTTCAAACCGACACGTCAACCAAATGTCTTCGAAATGAAACTTTTCAAAGTACAAAAAAAGTCCAATTTTTCTAAACCCTTAACAAATTGATAATGGATAGGACTCACACTAGTGAATTGGAACATTTCTCTTAAAACTTCATTAATGGTTTTTGCAAAGCTCACCCAAACTTTAGTAAAATAGGGAACTTGGTTCGTGGTAGGTAATGTGACATACCGGATTTGGCCGTAACATCTAGGCGGGGTTTGTGGTATTACATTTAGTGGTATCAGAGCTCGGTTGCAATAACTCAGCTGTGAATCGTTTCCAAAAGGGTTTTCAAAACTTTAAGCCCAAAGAGGGTATTTTTGGAAAAATCCAACTTCTGAAAACAAATTTTCTGGTTAAAGAAGATAAATTTTCAAACTTGGTTTTTTTTTAAATCAAATAGATTTTAAAAAGGCCTAAATCTTTTGCGTTTGTCTGAAATCTGATAAGCTGGCACACTGAATCCCCGGCACCAAGTCTGTAAGTATCTTTCTGCTCTCTATATATACTGTACTGTACTAAAAATAATACTGTAGATAGTACTGAGCCTGAGATATAGTACTATAGATAAGGTAGTATTAAGGCTACAAAACTGAGACTGTAGGGTAAACTAAGCCCTAGGAAACTGAGACAGTAGCTAAACTGCAATTACACGAGAACAACTCTGAAACTTTATCTGTTCATAAGATATTCTGTAATAAACAATTGAAATAGTAAATTGATGTCATAAAATTTGTAATCAAATAAATCGATATGTGTATGAGAGCTGCTCAGGAAAGAGGTCGTGGTCGAGGCCGAGGTAGTACTCAAGCTGGATCTTCGTCTTCTGAACACATGCCAACTGGTGAGGCACGACCACCACCGGTGGATGATAATGGGCCGTATGATCGGGCCACAGGGGACGACGCTCTGTCCCAAGCCATGTTGAGAGTTTTGAAAAGGGTGGCCGGAGCTAATGTCGGGCCCATGAATAGGGGGTCCATTTCTGAGTGAGTCCGGGCCAACGAGGCGACGGTTTTTAGGGGCGTATCTGGAGTAGCCCCAAATGTGGCTGAGAACTAGCTGGAAGCCACGGAGTGGATTATGGATAACCTGGACTGCTCAGTGGAGCAGAAGTTAAAAGGAGCGGTGTCGTTGCTGCGGGACGAGGCATATCAGTGGTGGATCACTGTGAGAGAGGGTACCCCAGTGGAGAGGGTAACATGGGAGTTGTTCAAGCAGTCCTTCAAGGTGAAATATGTCGGAGCTAGCTATGTAGACGCACGAAGAAAGAAATTCCTGAATCTAACCCAAGGTAGTAAGACCATTGCTGAATATGAGGTAGAGTTTCTACGATTGAGCCAGTATGCTAGTGGCATCGTCTCCACCGAATATGAGGGCAGTGTTCGTTTTGAGGATGGCCTCAGAGATGAGTTAAGGGTGCTGATAGCTCCGCAGAGAGAGCGCGATTTTGCTGCACTGATAGAGAAGGCTAAGATAGCCGAAGAGGTGAAGCAAGCCAAACGAAAGAACCACGATAAGGATCGAAATTGATTCAAGAGGGATGCTGGACCAGCTAGTGCTGCAAATTGAAATGTTAAGAGAGCTAGGATGGAGGAACCAGTTCGAGTAGTTCCGGTGAACATAGTTAGACCACAAGCTTGTGAAGATTGTGGCAGACTGCATCTGGGGGAATGCTGGAAGCGTACTGAGGCTTGTCTTCATTGTGGGTCAAAGGAACATAGGATCAGGGATTGTCCTAAGAGGCCAGCCCAGACTCAAGAGGCTGAACAAGGGGCTGTGCAACCTGTGCAACCAGCGCGAGGTGGACCGCCGCAGCTGAGAGGTCATGGACAAGGTCGCGGTAGCAATGGCCGTGGACATGGGGCACTTGGCAGGGGTGCTGTTAATGCTGAGGCTCGTCAGCCAGCTTTGGTATATGCTGCTCGTCGTCGTGAGGAAGGTGACGTACCTGATGTCATAACTGGTATGTTTTTGATCTCTAGCGTACCTTATACTGCTCTGATAGATGTGGGGTCAACTCATTTGTATGTTGCATGTGACATTTCTAGGGCATTGGGTGTGCACTTTGAGGAGATTGTGTGTGAGGTAACTTTGATAAGTCCTTTAGGTCACTCAGTTAAGGTAGATAAACTCTTTAGGGAGGTGCCTTTAGAGACTCAAGGTAGGATTTTCTGTGGAGACTTGATGGAGTTACCGTTCAGAGAATTCGATTTGATCCTAGGGATGGACTGGTTGACCAAGCATAGGGCAACTCTGGATTGTGCAGCTAAGAGGATGGTGTTAAGGACTGTCTAGGATGAAGAGGTAATGATTATTAGAAAACGAAGAGATTACTTGTCCAATGTAGTATCGGCTTTGGGGGCTGAGAAACTGATGCGTAAGGGATGCGAGGCATATTTAGCTTTTGTAAGCCAAGCTAAAACTGAGGGTCTGACTGTGGAGATAGTCAGAGCTGTTAGAGAATTCTGTGATGTTTTCCCCGAAGAGCTTCCTGGATTACCTCCGAATCGAGAAGTCGATTTTGCAATCGATTTGCTGCCTGGAACAGCTCCAGTGTCCATCGCACCCTATAGGATGGCATCGAAGGAGTTAGTGGAACTGAAAGCTCAAATCCAAGAGTTGTTGGATAGAGGCTTCATTAAACCGAGTGTGTCTCCATGGGGAGCACCAGTCCTGTTTGTGAAGAAAAAGGACGGGACGATGCGTATGTGCATCGATTATCGCCAGTTGAACAAACTGACGATAAAGAACAAATACCCACTGCCTAGAATTGACGATCTATTTGACCAACTTAGAGGAGCTTCGGTATTTTCTAAGATTAACCTTCGATCTGGATACCATCAGCTAAGGGTAAAGGAAGTGGATATTCATAAGACAGCATTCAGAACTCGATATGGTCATTATGAGTTTCTGGTTATGTTGTTTGGGTTGACGAACGTACCTGCAGCTTTCATGGATCTGATGAATCGAGTATTCCAACCTTACTTGGACCGATTCGTGGTCGTTTTTACCGATGATATTCTGGTATATTCGAAAACTGAGGAGAAGCATGATGAGCATCTACGTATTGTGCTGCAAGTGCTGAGAGAGAAGCAACTTTATGTGAAGTTTAGTAAGTGTGAATTCTAGTTGCGAGAAGTGACTTTTCTAGGTCATGTGGTTTCTGCCAAAGGAATTAGAGTGGATCCTCGAAAAATTGAGGCAGTTTTGGAATGGAAACCACCAAAGTCAGTATCAGAAATTCAGAGTTTTTTGGGTCTGGCAGGCTATTACAGAAGATTTGTAGAGGGATTTTCTCTGATTGCTACACCATTGACGAAACTGTTAAGGAAAGGAGTAACATTTGTCTGGACTGAAAAACAGCTGAAAGCTTTTGACCAGTTGAAAAAGGTATTGACTGAGGCGCCAGTGTTGATTCAACTAGTGTAACACCCCAAATTTGGGCCTAGAAGTATTGGGCCTTGAGTGGGGGTCCGTAAGGAGGTTGTATATAGGCATTTAATTGTGCAATGAAATGAAACAATTAAATGTTTGCTTTAGTGGTTAATGGCTTTGAGAAGTGTCGGAGAAATCTTGGGTTTAAACTTGGGCTTTAGCAAAAATTTTGGTATTAAGTGAAAAAAAAGAACTTGGATGCTTGGATGAGGGCCTTTTAAATTATTGTGGTAAATAAATGACACAAGGAAGCATGTAGTCTAGTGGTTGTGGCATCATTAAGGTTGTATAGGAGCCTGGGTTCAAGCTTTGGCTCTTGCAATTTATTTTGGTTTTTTTAGGGAACTCGGACTTTGGCCTTTAGACCTTATAATTAATTGGGGATAAAATATGACACAAAAAGCCTTGTGGTTTAGTGGCATGTAGCATGTGGAGCATTTGAGGGGAGGCATGGGTTCGAATCCCATGGCAAGTAAGGAGCATTTATTTTGCTAACAGGGGGCGGCAAGAGTTGGTGTTGAATTTAAACTCTGATGATGGAGGGATCCCACATCAGGAAGCTAACATAAGAGGGGATGCGAAGCTGGCTTTAAATAGAGAGAACCATGAGGAGAGTAGAGATACCTTTCTTGGCTGATCCCTTTCGCTGTATGGCATGCTCATTTGGGTTGGGCGTTGGCTAAGAGTGCTCAGAGCGTGGATTAACTCCAGTTGCCAATCAAGTGTGTATTTTCTCGCTACTCTAGCTGTAGGATGGCTACTTCAGACCGCGATGGGCCGAAAGGGGTCATGTGGGCCCAATGGGCCTACGGACCCAATTGGATAAGTTGTTTGATTGTGTAGTAAATATTAGACTAGGCTAGGTGAATCTCATATCTGTGGCTAGATTTGGGCTAAAAGGGCCACACGAGCGTGTGGGCCCATTTGGGCCGAGAATAGGCTTTAGGCCCATTCATATTGTTATCCCTGTTTAGAATACTTTAGTTTACCAAATTACTAAAATGCCCTTAAATTGTAAAATTACCAAAGTACCCTCGATTTATAGAATTACCATTTTACCCTCGACTTACAGAATTACCGTTTTACCCTCAATTTAAAAAATTACCGTTTTACCCTCGATTTATAGAATTATTGTTTTACCCTTGATTTACAGAATTACTGTTTTACCCTTGATTTACAAAATTATTAAAATACCCTTGGTTTACAAAATTACCAAAATACCCTCAATCAATAAAATTACCAAAATACCCTGGTCTATAAAATTGCTAAAATACCCCTAGTTTGTAAAATTACCAAAATACCCCTAGTTTGTAAAATTACCAAAATACAACTGGTTTGTGAAATTACCAAAATACCCTTAATTTGTAAAATTACCAAAATACCCCTGATTTATAAAATTACAAAAATACCCTTGACTGTCTAAAAATTATAGAAATACCATTGGTTTACAAAATTACTGAAATACCCTTGGTTTGTAGATTTACCAAAACACCCTTGTAGGATGAAATGACCAAAATACCCCTAATAGGTAAAAAGACCGTAAAGCCTCTGTAGGGTAAAGTGACGTAATACCCCTGTATGGTAAAATGATGAATACGCCCTTATGTTCCGTATGACTGATGTGCTTAGGATTTACATATATTGATATTGGAATAGTTAAGTTTGAGTGACAGGTGGTGGTTATCGTAAGTGATTGATTATGGAAACGTTTCAACTTCAACCCGTAACAGGTGTGTACTAACCGTCGTAATAGCTTAGATTAATATTTGCTGAGAAGCCGAAATGCTAAAATACCGGTATTTCGGGAACTTGTAATGTTGCGTTTGGGTATAGATGCGATAAATACGATATGATCGGTGTTTGGATCGATGGAACATGTAAGAACTCAATTTTGTGCATGATGGTAAGTTGGGCCTCAATGGGCTGGAATCGAGCCCAATGGGCTTCGGGCCCATTTGGGTAAAATTGATAGAAATGAATTTGGAAAAGTTGCATGATAACCGGTTAGTACTGTTGTAAAATTTGGATTAAGCAGGCTTAGTGGGCTAAATCGGCATTCGTAGGGCCCATTAGAGGTTTTGGGCCCAAAAGCCCAAATTTGATAAAGTGGGTTAAAGATCATTGTTTAAACACTCGAAAATATTAATAATTGTAATGAACATGGAAAACCCTGATATTTGGTAAAATTACGAAAATACCCTTATAATGTGAAAAATGACTGTTTTGCCCTTGTGGGCAAGTGACTGACTTGGACTGTGTGTTTGACGGATTGATTGTGAATATATGTTGGCGATATGAATGACTTGACTGTGACTTAGTTTGCGGTTTATAGGGCCTTATCAGGTTCTTAAACGGGTAGGGCCAGTAGCATATCAGTTAGAGTTACCATCGGAGTTGGACAGAATCCATGACGACTTTCATGTGTCCATGTTGAGACGATATCGATCAGATCCTTAACATGTTGTGCCAGTGGAGGAGATTGAAGTAAAGACTAATTTGACCTTTGCGGAGGAACCCGTGCAAATTTTAGATCAAGAGGTTAAAGTTTTAAGAAGGAAGTCGGTTCTATTGGTGAAAGTACTGTGGCGTAATCATGTAAGGGAAAAGGCTACTTGGGAGTCAGAAGAGACGATGCGTCAACAATACCCTCAATTATTTGGATCAGGTAAATTTCAAGGCCGAAATTTTTTTTAAGGGGGCTAGAGTTGTAACGCCCTAATTTTCGGGATTTTTTGGGTTTCTATGATTTTTGGTAAATTTTGAAATTTTGGTGTTCTGAATATTGGAATTGTGTTTAAATGAGTTAGTGGGCCTTTAGAAGGCCCAAGCCTAAGTTAAACACGGTAAAATATCAAGGTTGGATTTTAAGTGAATAAGAGACTTGGTTAAGTGGGCTTTTAAGAAGAACTTCGTAAATTATGACACAAATAAGGCCTTGGTAAAGTGGCAAGGTGGCGCCACTAAGTTCCTAAAAAAATGGCGTCTGGGAAGGAATTAAAGGTCCAGAGTTCAAGTTGCAAGGTAAGCATATTGTTACTTTTTAATTTTAAGCATGTGCCGGGCATGTGATCACTTAAGTGAATTTTGGCAAGGGCCTTAGGGAGGTTGGGCCGATTGTTTTAGTTGATATTAGGGTTAGGTTCTTTTCTTTCTCTATCTTGGAGAATTAGGGTTAGCCACCTGAAAGCTTTCACTGTCATTCATCCTTTCTGAGTTCTCACAAAAGCCGAAAATGCAAATTCCTTCTCCTTGGTGCCGATTTCTTCTTCCTCTCTTTTTCCTCCATTTTCTTTCTTCCTTTTTACTTTTTCTTCTAGCCGAAACCTTCTGATCACCATACTCACCTCCTCTGTCAATCCCATCCTCCACAAAACCTCCATAGTCGATTGCCATAAAAGCTAAAATACGGAAAACTTACTTCTTGTGCCGATTTATCCAAGCCAAAATCCTTCAGTTATTTTTGTTCTTTTTGATCAACTTTCATCTTCTCTAAACACTTAGTATCTGTCGGCAACATTACCTCAAAGTTATAGCCTCAAATCATCATCTTCTTCATCACTCAAAAAGCCAAAATACCATAGATTTAGGGACTTATAGCCGAAACTTCAGATCTCCTGGATTCGAGTTCTACTATCATTTAGAGGATAGATCTGCATCAGATCTAAGTAGAAATCAAAGAGGAATAAGTGGTAAGTGCTCATCAGCTCAGATCTAGTCTTAATTACAATTTAGAAAAGCCGAAGTCCCTAAAATCTAGGGAGGCTGTCGATTTGGGCATAGGGCTTTAAGGGTGTTTAACTGACAATTTCTTTTGGTGATTAGTGTCTTCTAGAGGTTTGATCAGAGGCTTGGATCTTTGGAACAACTAGACTTAGATCTAGTCATCGGTTTTCGGCAAAAAGGTAAGATTCTAAAGGCTTTAGGGGCATGGTTCGAATATGGGTTGCTAGATATTGGGATTGGTTGTTGTGGGTTGCAATCTAAGAATTGTGGAAATCAATTGTAGGACATCGTAAAGGATCTCAATAGCAGTCGTCGCGAAATAGGTGTGTATCGAACACCCCATCATGGTTCAATTCGGTAAAAGGAGAAATACCGAAATTCCGGCATTTCGTCAGCTTGTGAGTGTGCGAGTGCTCACAAGACATTTAGAAATCATTAGATCTAAAATCGTAAGTGGTATGTTAGTCGTGTGTGAAGTTTCATGCACTTCGCTAATTGGGCCTCGATAGGCTAAAACTAGGCCCAATGGGCTTACGGGCCCATACGGGTAAATAATAAAAATATTTATAATAAAAAAAGGCAATAAGTATGTTCTGTTAGACTATAGAATCGAAACTGCTTAAACCGGTAAACTGGTCATAAAACTTGAATTAAATTGGCTTAAATTGCTAATGGACACTGTAGAGCCCATTAGGGGTTTTAGGGGTTTTAGGGCCCAATGGCTAAAATTGGGAAATTAAGATAAATAAATTACTGCGATGAAAAATGGGCTAGTAAGAACCGTAACATTCATGAGAACCCTTAAAACTGATAAAATTACTGAAATACTTTTATAGGTGGAAAGTTTATAGTTTTACTCCAATTAGCAAAATTACTGATATACCCCTAGGGTTAAGGTTGACCTGAATGTTTGTTTGACTGGTACTATTTACTGCATGCCATGTTATTATTATCTGATGCATGGGACTGGGTTATTGATGGAAGATGTACTGAAAGTGGTTTCACCACGTACTGGAGGCTTTGCCTCAACTTACTGATATCTGAGCAGCTATGCTGCAACTGTGGAGTGTAGGGCTGGGTGGGTTGAGCTATTCCCACATGGAGTGGAGGGTAGCGGTTGGTTATAGGCTGGGTTGGGCTTGCATACGCGAATATGTCGTATCTGAAAAGGGGCTAAGGACCAGTCTACCGTTTTCTGAAAAGGGCTTCGGTGCAATACCCGCTGTTATCTGAATAGGGCTTAGGCCTAATGGGCCATAGCTGACTTGGGTTTTAGATGGGTTTTCCATATACACTGAGATTTCCAAACTCACCCCCTTTCTCATCCATCCTTGCAAGTGAGCCCTAGTTGGTGGACTTGGAGCTGGGCAGGATTCAGAGTGGCCACGAAGATTAAATTTCTAGTTTTAAATAAGTTTCAAGTAGCTTCCTTTTAAATTTCACATTTATTTTTGATTATTTCTATTTTGGTTAAATTTGTAATAAGGCCGCTCTATTATTTTTATTTTGGGTTTTTAAATTACTTAAATTATTTTCAACTTGAGATTCACATCACTTAAATTGATTCCTTGAAATTAGTTAACTCTAGGTTTATCAAAAATTACTTGTTTCAAACCGACACGACAACCAAACGTCTTCAAAATGAAACTTTTCAAAGCACAAAAAAAGTCACTTTTTTTAAACCCTTAACGAATCGATAATGGATAGGACTCACACTAGTGAATCGGAACATTTCTCTTAAAACTTCATTAATGGTTTTTGCAAAGCTCACCCAAACTTCGGTAAACTAGGTAACTTGGTTAGTGGTAGGTATTGTGACACACCGGATTTGGCCGTAACGTCTAGGCCGGGTTTGGGGTGTTACAACATGGGCCATGGACACGAGCGTGTATCAGGCTATGTAGAAACCCCTGTAAGTTCAAATTTGGAATTTAATTGACACGGGCTCGGGGCACGGGCGTGTCCCTTTGTGCTTAGGCCATGTGAACCACACGGGCTTTTAGCACGGCCATGTCATAATGGCCACACGGGCATGTGCCCTGCTTCAAGTGGCATTTTTTTCAAAGTTTTCAAAGATGTTGGGACCAATCCCGGGTTATTTCCAAAACGTGATTTGGGCCTCATAAGCCCATATTAAGAACTTTTAGATTAAAGAGAAAAGTTTTAAGTTTGACCTAGTTTTCATAACTCAGAAATGATCGTATGCATGCAATTAAGTCAGGTAATTCCTCGTGCCCAATTCCAACCTCGGACCTGGGTAAGGGGTGTTATATTTAGTGGTACCAGAGCTATGGTTTAGTCGATTCTAAGACTAACAAAGCGTGAGTACAAGTCTAGCTATACATGCCATAATTGTATATTGATAGTGTGATGACTCCTGATGAGATAATTTGTGCTTTTATATATAGTAAATGGATCTTGACATGGCTAAGGCAGATTACATGGAAATTAATGCACCGGCTCCTGCTGAAGGGACTGCGCCAGTCGATAGTGGGCCCGTGATAATGTGTCAAGGCGGAGGGGCTAGAGAAGCTTACCTCTACATGATTGATGCATGGTATTTGGAGTTTATTTGTGCGAATCTGAATACTCCACCTCACTTACCGCCCCTAATTCTTCAACCCATTCATATAGCTCCTCAATTAGCAGAAATGGCTAGAAGAGAGAAACCTCTAGTGGATAGAATTAGAAAGCACGAGGCTGAGGAATTTTAGGCAAATATTGATGATGACCCTGAGAGAGCAGAGTTTTGGTTGGAAAATACCATTACGGTATTTGATGAGCTATCATGCACACCCGAGGAGTGCATGAAGTTTGTAGTGTCACTCTTATGAGATTCGACCTGCCAATGGTGGAACACTCTCGTCTCAGTCGTACCGAAAGAGCGAGTAACTTGGGGATTCTTTCAGGAAGAATTCCAAAAGAAGTACATTAGTCAGAGGTTCATCAATCAAAAGAGGAAAGAGTTCCTCGAACTAAAAAAAGACTGCATGACAACGACGGAATATGAGCACGAGTTTTTAAGGCTCAGTAAATATGCGCGGGAGTACGTATCTACAGAAGCCAACATGTGTAAGAGATTTGAAGATGGTCTAAACGAAGACATCTGCTTATTAGTTAGCATCTTGGACCTAAGGGAATTTTTGCTGCTCGCTGAAAGAGCTTGCAAGACCGAAGAGTTAGGCAAAGAAAAGAAAAGAGCTAACATCAAGTCTCGTGACTCAAAGAAAAGACAAATAGGGAAATCACATCAAACTTCATCCAAGAGATCGAAGGAGTTTCCTACTCGATCAAACGCGTCATTGGGATTCTCGAGCAAGAGCAAGAATAAGCAGTATGCGGTGACAAAAGCCCAAATCACATCTATCACGAGTGTTCGTAGTTCTCGCCCTAATAGCCCAGAATGTTCACAGTGTGGTAGACATCATTTCAGTGAGTGCCTAGGTATTGAAAGGGGCTTTTTTAAATGTGTGTCTTTGGACCATTTTATTCGTAGCTATCCTGAAATTGTCGAGAGAGATAAGGATCAAAGCGTGAGATCGGGTAACATTCCTTTGAGGGGCAAACCACATAGGAACCCTGGAGGTGGGGCTAGCAGTAGAGGTGTGCCTAGAGATGATGCTGTGAGGTCCGAGGGTAGAGCTCTTGCGAGGACTTATGCTATACATGCCCGTGAAGAGGCAGATTCTCCCGATGTGATTACGAGTACCTTTTCTATCCATTATATATTTGTTATTGCTTTAATTGACCCGGGGTCTACCGACTCTTATATTTGTATGGAATTGATACCCCGTATGAACATGCTAGTCGAGTCCATTGAATTGGTGGTAAAAGTGTCCAGCCTTTTAGGCAGACATGTTAGTTGGCCAAGTGTGTAGAAATTATCCTTTAACAATTAGAGGTCATTTTTTTCCGGCTAACTTGATGTTATTTCTATTTAATGAATTTGATGTAATCCTTGGGATGGATTGGTTAACTTCTCATAGTGTTGTAGCGGACTGTGGGAGAAAAGTTATTGAGTTGAAGTGTGAAAGCGGGGATGTTCTTCTGGTTGAATCGGGTAGAACGGATAGCTTGCCTATGTTGATATCGTCCATGTCGGTAGTGAGATATTTGAGAAAAGGATATGAAGCTTATCTTGCTTTTGTATTGAATACTCAAGCATCTGAATTGAAGATCGAGTCAGTACCAGTGGTTTGTGAGTTCACAGACGTATTTTCGGAGGAATTACCAGGACTGCCCCTAGTGAGAGAAGTTGAATTTGGAATTGAGTTAGTCCCTGGTACAACACCTATCTTGATTGCTCTGATAGGATGGATCCGACGGAATTAAAAGAGTTGAAAGTATAGCTACAAGAACTCACGGATAAGGGTTTTTCCAGACTTGTGAAAAATATAGACGGGTCGATGAGGTTATGTATAGATTACAGACAACTCAACAAAGTGACAGTGAAGAACAAGTATCCCTTGACAAGGATCGATGATTTATTTAGCCAATTGAAAGGATCCATCGTGTTTGTAACACCCCATACCCGAGACCGTTGCCGGAGTTGAACACGAGGTGTTAACGGGCTTAATTCATTACTTAAACGGCTCATACAATTCGTTTTAAAATTTTCTAGACAAGTTGGCTAACTGCATCGCAGTCGCTTTAAAAATCATATCTCGAGTTTCGAAACTCAAAATCCAATTCCGTAAATTTTTCCTGAAACTAGACTCATATATCTATCTAGTACAATTTTTTGTAAAATTTTTGGCCAGGCCAAATAGTACAGTTTATTAGTTAAATTCTCCCCTGTTTCAGGGTTCGACTACTCTGACCTCTGTGCATTACGAATTAGATATCTCCCTGTACAGGGATTCAATGCCTATTCTGTTTGTCTTTAATAAAACTAGACTCAATAATGAATCTGTACATATAAAGTATGACTTCTAATTATCTTTGTAAAATTTATGGTGAATTTCCTAATTCAGAACAGGGGATCCAGAAATCGCTCTGGCCCTATTTCACAAAAATTTAAACATCTCATAAAATGTAGCTCATATAGTCGTTTTGTTTCTTCCATATGAAAATAGACTCATCAAGCTTCGATTACATAATTGATTAATTATTTAATTCCATTTCTACTATTTTTAGTGATTCAGATTCATACCGAATACCAAAACAACCCAATTGATTCAGATTCATTTCCTCACAGCATGGAACAATGATGCACTAGGTAAATTTATACATACACATCACATGTCTCAAATTCGATGTTTTAGTTAATAGTACTATCACTTAGTTCTTTCATGCACCTTTTATATTATCAACCGTATTCGCACACATAGTGCTAATTACACTCGCACACATAGTGCCATAGTAAACCGCACACATAGTGCATTGGATTTTCTCTCATGCTTCAACATCCAAATCGGCACACCTAGTGCCACTCAATTCCGCACACATAGTGCCATATGTCAACTCATTATGATAAGGCAATTTACTTAACTCAAATAGCACATATGGTTACATTAATAAATAGGAAAATCACTCCAAAAGAATACCTAACAAAAGGAATTCTTTTATGATTCACTAATATTATTTATATACAAGCTAATCAACCTTACAAAAATGCTTAAGGACTTACCTTATGTCGGATGGAATGATTCCCAATCGACTACTCAATATTTTTTGCTTTGCCTTTGCTTGGTTCCCCTCCTTTGGATTCTTGAGCTAGAATAAATAAGTTAATAGTTTAATTTACCTTGCAAGATATTCATAAATATGTAAATTTAATGATTCCACTTCTTCTTACAACCCTCCTTGTTCCAAATATCAAAATTTCAACTAATGTTTATATTATATCTCAAAGCCGAATGTATTATCATTATCAAAATAACATTTGGTCATCATTTTGTCATTCAACACATATTTTCACTTCATAAACATTTGGACCGTATACTTCTAAACTAGCAAAAGCTCCCCATTTATTCGTACTATCTTTTAAATACTATCAAGTTCATATACTTCTAATTCCTTAAGTTCAACAGCTTAATGCCCATTATAGCCACTCCCATAATCTAAATTTAGAAATCTGCAACACCCACATTTCAACTATCTTAGCCGAATACTCCTCAACACTTAGACTAAAGTATGCACATTAAACTTAATACAACTTTCATTATACCTTTCACCCTAAAACATAATTTATAAATCTCACCCTTCCTTCCATGTTTCGGTCAATTATTCAAATTACCTCATAACATGAACATTTTTTTCAACTAATCTAGCATGACTCATTCGGCCTTAACAATGAACCACTTTTCATACAAGGATAAAAATAAATCAAATGAACCTTCCATTTAAACCCCATTCTATCGTCTATTTATTCAATAATACATGTAAACAACTACTAATTCTAGTACTATGATACACGGTTTAGTGCCCAACCATCATAAAAGTTTGAATTTTTCTTAATATTGTCAAAATACATTCACAAATTAACTTAAACATATAAGAAGATTTAACAAACACTTCAAAACTTACCTCCTACTAGCAAGAAGTAGTGTCGAATTGCCTTAATGAGAATTTTCCTTTTTCTTTTCTTTGGTTTCGGTTTTTGGAGGAAGAAGGAGATGAACACACTCTCTCTCCTTGAATTTCTTCTTTATTCATCTATTTTTCTTATTAAATCATTTTATTTTATATATTTTAATCATTTTCTAACCAAATATTATAATTAATTGAATTTAGTGGAGGGTCATCACCACTTGGCCGGCCACTTATTGAATTTTTGGGTATTTTGACATGCAAACCCAAGCTTTAACACTTTGTAGTTATTTGGTCCTTACAATTTGCCTATCATATTTTCCAAGTTTCTCAACTAAGACCTTTCAAGAAAAATTCACATTCATAAGTCTAAATTAAAACATCAAATTTTCACACATGCACCAATACACATAGAGGATATGCAACTAAATTTTAAATAAATTATGACTCGGTTTTGCGGTCCCGAAACCACATTCCCACTAGGGTCGAATTAGGGTTGTCACAACTCTCCCTCACTTAAAAATTTTCGTCCCCGAAAATCTTACCAGCGAATAAATTTGGATAACGTTCTTTCACCGAATCCTCAAGCTCCCAAGTAGCTTCTTTGACCCCATGTTTACGCCACAGTATTTTCACTAATGAGATTTTCTTATTTCGTAGTTCTTTTACCTCACGGGCCAAAATACGAATTGGTTCTTCTTCATAACTCAAATCAGATTGAATCTCCACCTCAGATAAATTAATTATATGCGATGGATCAGATCTATAACATCGAAGCATCGAGACATGAAAAACATTGTGAATCTTTTCAAGTTCCGGGGGTAAAATCAATCATTATGCAATTGGCCCAATTCGTTCAGATATTTCATACGGCCCGATGAACCTCGGACTTAATTTCCCCTTACGGCCAAATCTCAGCACCTTTTTCCAAGGTGAGACTTTAAGAAACACTTTGTCTCCAACTTGATATTCAATGTCCTTTCTTTTTAAGTCTGCATACGACTTCTGACCATCCGAAGCGGCTTTCAAACTTTCACAAATCACTTGAACTTTCTGCTCAGCATCCCTAATCAAATCAACCCTGAAGATTTTACTTTCACTAAGTTCAGTCCAAAACAACGGTGTACGGCATTTACGACCGTACAAAGCCTCGTAAGGTGCCATCTTAATGTTTGATTGAAAACTATTATTGTAAGCGACTTCAATCAAAGGTAAATACCGTTCCCACGAACCACTAAACTCAAGGATGCAACATCTCAACATATCCTCGAGTATCTGAATTACCCGTTGGGATTGATCATCGGTCTGGGGATGAAAAGCGATGCTAAAATGCAACCTGGTACCCAATGCTTCTTGCAATTTCAACCAAAATCGCGATGTGAATCTCGGATCTCTATCCGACACAATAGAAATAGGTACTCCATGTAACCTTACAATCTGAGAAACATACATTTCAGCTAGCTTGTCAAGGGAATAATCCGTACGTACAAGAATAAAATGAGCCAATTTTGTCAGTCTATCAACAACAACCCAGATCGCATCTTTCTTGCTTGACGACAATGGCAACCCAGATACAAAATCCATCGTGACTCGATCCCATTTCCATTCGGGTATCATGATCGGCTGAAGTAACCCTGAAGGCACTTGATGTTCCGCTTTCACTTGTTGACATATCAAAAACTTCGAAACAAAGTCAGAAATGTCTCGTTTCATACCAGGCCACCAAAACTGACGTTTCAGATCGTTGTACATTTTCGTACTACCCGGGTGGATTGACATGCGGCTACTATGAGCCTCGCTTAAAATCAAAGAAATAAGTTCTGAATTTCTTGGGACACACAGTCGACTTCTGAACCTCAAACAATCGTCATCATCAATTTTAAACTCTGATTCCACATTTGAAACACATTCAACTCGTTTAGCAACCAATTCATCGTCAACTTTCTGGAATTCACGTATTTGATGAATCAATAATGGTTTGGCCTTTAATTCTGCTACCAACACATTATCGGGTGAAATGGACAGGTGTACATTCATTTCTCGCAAAACAAATAGTGATTTGTGACTTAAGGCATCGACAACCACGTTAGCCTTTCTCGGGTGATAGTCAATGACAAGCTCATAATCTTTTAACAACTCAAGCCAACGTCTTTGCCACAGATTCAAATCTTTTTGAGTCATCAAGTATTTGAGGCTTTTATGATCCGAATATATATGACACCTCTCTCCAAACAAGTAGTGTCGCCAAATTTTCAAAGCAAAAATAATGGCAGCTAATTCAAGATCATGGGTTGGATAGTTTTTCTCATGTGGTTTCAATTGTCTCGACGCGTAAGCTACTACTCGACCTTCTTGCATCAACACGCAACCCAGCCCAAGCAAAGATGCATCACTGTAAATGACAAACTCTTTACCGGATTCAGGCTGCACAAGCACTGGAGCTTCAGTCAAATAAGTTTTCAACTGATCGAAAATTTTCTGACATTTTTCTGACCATTCAAACCTAACATCTTTCTGAAGTAGTCTTGTTATTGGTGTGGCTATCATCGAGAAACCCTTTACAAACCGTCTGTAGTAACTAGCAAGCCCCAAAAAGCTTCGAACTTCAGTGACATTTCTCGGGGGTTTCCAATTAAGTATGGCTGAAATTTTGCTCGGATCAATTCGAATTCCTGATGCAGATACTACATGTCCTAAAAAGCTAACTTCTCTCAACTAGAACTCACATTTACTGAACTTAGTATACAACTGCTTATCCCGTAAAATCTGTAACACTAATCTCAGGTGCTCAGCGTGTTCAGTTTCATCATGTGAATAAATCAAGATGTCATCTATAAACACAACTACAAACCGGTCCAAATACTGCCTGAAAATTCGGTTTATCAAATCCATAAATACCGCAGGGGCATTAGTGAGCCCAAACGGCATCACTAAAAACTCGTAGTGACCGTATCTCGTCCTGAAAGCAGTTTTAGGTATATCTGAGTCTCGAACTCGCAACTGATAGTAACCCGATCTCAAATCTATCTTTGAAAACACTAAGGCTCCCTTCAATTGATCAAACAAATCATCAATACGCGGTAACGGATATTTATTCTTTATTGTCACTTTATTCAATTGA
Organism: Gossypium hirsutum; assembly: GCF_007990345.1. NCBI lineage: Eukaryota > Viridiplantae > Streptophyta > Magnoliopsida > Malvales > Malvaceae > Gossypium > Gossypium hirsutum. The sequence continues at coordinate 59,435,731 of NC_053428.1, forward strand.
CGATAGTCGATGCACAACCTCATGGTTCCATCCTTCTTTTTCACAAACAATACTGGTGCACCCCATGGTGAAAAACTCGGTCGAGTGAAACCTCTATCTGTCAACTCTTGCAACTGAGCTTTCAATTCCTTTAATTCGGTTGGTGCCATACGGTACGGCGCTATCAAAATTGGTGTAGTCCTAGGTACAAGTTCGATGCCAAATTCTACTTCTCGAATGGGTGGTAATCATGGTAACTCCTCAGGAAAAACATCTGGATACTCACGAACCACTGGTACCGTTTCAAGTTTCCTTTCTGACTCTTTGTGATCAAGTACATACACTACATACGCAAGATATGCTTCACTCCCCTTTCTCATATATCTCTAAGTGATCATCGAGGATATTATTTCTGGCACTCCGTTCAAGTTAGTAGACTCAACTCGGACTATCTCATTATTTGCACACCTCATATCAATGGTCTTTCTTTTGCAATTCACCACTGCATCATGCACGGTCAACCAATCCATACCGAGAATAACATCAAATTCATCAAATGGTAAAAGCATCAAATTGGTCGGAAAACAGGAATCTCAGATTATCAGAGGACATTTCTTACACACTTTGTCAACAAGTACATATCGACCCAAGGGATTTGACACTCGAATTACAAACTCAGTAGACTCAACAGGTAGAGTCTTATTGGATGCTAAAGTCTCACATACATATGAATGAGTAGAGCTAGGGTCAATCAATGCAATCACATCAGTATCAAAGAGAGTGAAAGTACCAGTGATAACATCAGGGGAGGATTCCTCCTCTCGTGCGCGGATGGCATAAGCTCTAGCAGGAGCACGAGTCTCAGATCGAACAGCCGTATCAGAAGTCCCTCTCTGGCTACCACCACTACCTCTTGAAATTCTCGGTGGTCTACCTCTAGTCGTTATTCCACTAGGTCTTGCACCTTGCATCTTATTTTTCTCATCCAGTTCCGTGCAATCTCTAATGAAGTGATCCTTCGAACCACATCTGTAACAGGCCCTGTTAGTAGACTTACCCCAACATTCACCTACGTGTCGTCTTCCATATTGTGGACATTCAGGTTTTTCTTGGCAATTGTTACCCACACTAGCAACCGAAGTAGCTCGAGAGTCCGTTGATGGTCGCTGTCTAATAGAAATTCCTGCAGTCGTCTTCAATTTATTAGTATCTTCCCTGAACTTCTTTACAGCCGAGAATGAAGTTTTACCCGCCAATCTTTTACGAAAGTCTCTAGCTTCAAATTCAGCCTTCTTTTTCTCCTTTCCAAGTTCTTCTGCCTTGCAAGCTCGTTCAACTAGTGTTACAAATTCTTTTATCTCTAAAATACCCACTAGTAGCTTTAAATCTTCATTCAACCCTTCTTCAAATCTTTTACACATAGCAATTTCATCAGCTACACACTCCCGAGCATATCGACTGAGTCTTACAAACTCACATTTGTATTCAGATACTGTCATACGGCCTTGCTTAAGTTCCAAAAATTCTTTACGCTTTTGATCGACGAACCGTTGACTAATATACTTTTTTCAAAATTCTGTCTGGAAGAAATCCCAAGTAACTCGTTCCTTCGGGACTATAGTAATCAAGGTTCTCCACCAATAGTATGCTGAGTCTCGTAACAAAGATATGGCACACTTTAAACACTCATCAGGTGTGCAAGACAGCTAATCAAAAACTCAGATGGTGTTATCAAGCTAAAACTCGGCCCTTTCAGCATCATCAGTAGCTATGGCTCGGAATTCCTCGGCCCCGCGCTTCCTAATCAAATCCACAGGAGGTTTACTCGGCCTTACAGGATCAGTATCTGGTGGTATTATAGGCACCTGAGGTGAATTATTTAAATTCGAAAATGGTTGAGCAGCCGGGTTAGTTCGGGCATATTGTGCAACCCACTCATTCATCATAGTAAAGAAGGCTTATTTTGCCCAATCATCTTGATTATTTGCGGATGATTGAGGTTCAACGGGCAGTGTCCCTTGCGCAGGAGCAGCTGCTACACTTTCAACGTCATCCGCTAACGTTCTCTCTAGATTGGATTCCATTTGCTAATCAAAACAATAATTTCGACCGTCAGAAGTCATCACACTATCAAATACTAACATTAAGGTATGTATAGCTAGACTCATACGCGCTATGGTAGTCCTAGAACCGACTAAACCATAGCTCTGGTACCAATGAAATGTAACACCCCATACCCAAGATCGTTGCCGGAGTCGAACACGAGGTGTTAACGGGCTTAATTCATTACTTAAACGGCTCATACAATTCGTTTTAAAATTTTCTAGACAAGCTAGCTAACTGCATCCCAGTTGTTTTAAAAATCATATCTCGAGTTCCGAAACTCGAAATCCAATTCTGTAATTTTTCCTGAAAGTAGACTCATATATCTATCTAGTAAAAGTTTTTGTAAAATTTTTGGTCGGGCCAATTAGTACAGTTTATTAGTTAAAGTCTCCCCTGTTTTAGGGTTTGACTACTCTGACCTCTGTGCATTACGAATTAGGTATCTCCCTATACAGGTCTTCAATGCCTATGTCGTTTCTCTACTAAAACTAGACTAAATAATGAATCTGTACATATAAAGCATGACTTCTGATTATCTTTGTAAAATTTATGGTGAATTTCCTAAGTCAGAACAGGGAATCCAGAAATCGCTCTGGCCCTGTTTCACAAAAATTTAAACATCTCATAAAATATAGCTCATATAGTCGTTTCGTTTCTTCCATATGAAAATAAACTCATCAAGATTAAATTAAATAATTGATTCATTATTTAATTCCATTTCTACTATTTTTAGTGATTTTTCAAATTCACATCACTACTGCTGTCTGAATCTATTTTATGGTAAATTTTACCTATTTCATGGTTTTCCATGGATTAACTAGTAATTTGACATACATATCACCAAATATGATCATGATTAGGCATTTCAGTGGCTAATCATTACCAAGCATTTCCATACTACTCAATAACCATATCATAAGTGTAACACCAAAAATGATCAGCCATGACATACGGCATAATAATCAAATAGACTTAGACTATTACTCAACCAAAACCGAATTCGAACCTAAGATTAAAGTCATTCTCAATGCATGAAATGCTTACCACAAACATCATCCATTCGTAGTACTGATCACTTTAACTAACACGAATTTAAACCACTATCAATCATAACCAAATTATCAAGACCAAACTTACTAAAACTTATAACTAAGCACCCATAAGACCAAATCCAAACTTAACATTTAAGCCATATTCGCATGGCTAAAAGTATACATATCAAAGTTCAAATAAAACATAATAGCCTATACATGCCGAAATGTTCTCTTAGACCAACTAAGAAGAAGGTACCAAAAAGCTGCAAGCTGGCGTGATGACTTCGACGATGGTCCCGAGCACACAAAATGGGTCAAAGAAACTTAAATAAGTAACAAGTAAACACACCAAATGAGTATATAACTCAGTAAGTCAGAAGCATTACACTACCGTCCATTAATAAAAGATCATAAGAGGAAACAAATAATGCAAGATCAATTACTCCATCCATACTGAACTATGCTATAATTTCTTAGATTTTCGGTTCAATCTCATGCCAAGTCCTACAATCATACCGAATACCAAAACAACCCAATTGATTCAGATTCATTTCCTCACATCATGGAACAATGATGCACTAGGTAAATTTATACATACACATCACATGTCTCAAATTCGATATTTTAGTTAATAGTACTATCACTTAGTTCTTTCATGCACCTTTTATATTATCAACGGTATTCGCACACATAGTGCTAATTACACTCACACACATAGTGCATTGGATTTTCTCTCATGCTTCAACATCCAAATCGGCACACCTAGTGCCACTCAATTCCGCACATATAGTGCCATATGTCAACTCATTATGATAAGGCAATTTACTTAACTCAAATAGCACATATGGTTACATTAATAAATAGGAAAATCACTCCAAAAGAATACCTAACAAAAGGAATTCTTTTATGATTCACTAATATTATTTATATACAAGCTAATCAACCTTACAAAAATGCTTAAGGACTTACCTTATGTCGGATGGAATGATTCCCAATCGACTACTCAATATTCTTTGATTTGCCTTTGCTTGGTTCCCCTCCTTTGGATTCTTGAGCTAGAATAAATAAGTTAATACTTTAATTTACCTTGCAAGATATTCATAAATATGTAAATTTAATGATTCCACTTCTTCTTACAACCCTCCTTGTTCCAAATATCAAATTTTCAACTAATGTTTATATTATATCTCAAAGCCGAATGTATTATCATTATCAAAATAACATTTGGTCATCATTTTGTCATTCAACACATATTTTCACTTCATAAACATTTTGACCGTATACTTCTAAACTAGCAAAAGCTCCCCATTTATTCGTACTATCTTTTAAATGCTATCAAGTTCATATACTTCTAATTTCTTAAGTTCAACATCTTAATGCCCATTTTAGCCACTCCCATAATCTAAATTTAAAAATCGGCAACACCCACATTTCAACTATCTTAGCCGAATACTCCTCAACACTTAGACTAAAGTATGCACATTAAACTTAATACAACTTTCATTATACCTTTCACCCTAAAACATAATTTATAAATCTCACCCTTCCTTCCATGTTTCGGTCAATTATTCAAATTACCTCATAACATGAACATTTTTTTCAACTAATCTAGCATGACTCATTCGGCCTTAACAATGAACCACTTTTCATACAAGGAAAAAATAAATCAAATGAACCTTCCATTTAAACCCCATTCTATTGTCTATTTATTCAATAATACATGTAAACAACTGCTAATTCTAGTACTATGATACACGGTTTAGTGCCCAACCATCATAAAAGTTTGAATATTTCTTAATATTGACAAAATACATTCACAAATTAACTTAAACATATAAGAAGATTTAACTAACACTTCAAAACTTACCTCCTACTAGCAAGAAGTAGTGACGAATTTCCTTAATGAGAATTTTCCTTTTTCTTTTCTTTGGTTTCGGTTTTTGGAGGAAGAAGGAGATGAACACACTCTCTCTCCTTGAATTTCTTCTTTATTCATCTATTTTTCTTATTAAATCATTTTATTTTATATATTTTAATCATTTTCTAACCAAATATTATAATTAATTGAATTTAGTGGAGGGTCATCACCACTTGGCCGGCCACTTATTGAATTTTTGGGTATTTTGACATGCAAACCCAAGCTTTCACACTTTGTAGTTATTTGGTCCTTACAATTTGCCTATCATATTTTCTAAGTTTCTCAACTAAAACCTTTCAAGAAAAATTCACATTCATAAGTCTAAATTAAAACATCAAATTTTCACACATGCACCAATACACATAGAGGATATGCAACTAAATTTTAAATAAATTTTATGACTCGGTTTTGCGGTCCCGAAACCACATTCCCACTAGGGTCGAATTAGGGCTGTCACAGTGTTTTCCAAGATAGACTTGAGGCCCGATTACTACTAGCTTAGAGTAAATGAGCAAGATGTTCCAAAAATCGCGTTTAGGATGAGGTATGGGCATTACAAGTTCCTTGTCATGCCCTTCGGCTTAACAAATACCCTTGCGATATTTATGGATTTGATGAACCGCATTTTTCGACCGTATTTCGATAAGTTTGTGGTGATCTTTATCGATGATATATTGATTTGTTCTCGAGATGCGAGTGAACACGCGAAACATTTGAGAACAATTTTGCATACTTTGAGAGAGAAGTAGTTGTATGCTAAGTTTAGCAAAAGTGAGTTTTTGCTCTGAGAGGTAGGATTCTTAGGACACATTGTGTCAGGTGACAGGATCAGAGTTGACCCGAGTAAGATCTCGACTATCATTTAGTGGAAGCCGTCGAGAAGTGTGTCAGAGATACGAAGCTTTCTGGGTCTGGCAGGGAACTACAGAAGATTTGTAAATGGATTCTCGATGATAACTACTCTGATGACAAGGTTGTTACAGAAATATGTCAAGTTTGAATGGACAGAAAAATGCCAACAGAGTTTTGAAAAGCTAAAGGCTTTGTTAACCGAAGCTCTTGTTTTAGTGCAACCAGAACCAGGAAAAGAATTCGTGGTGCATAAAGATGCCTCCTTAAGTGGATTGGGATGTGTGCTCATGGAAGAAGGCAAGGTAATAGCCTATGCCTCAAGGCAATTAAAGCCACACGAGAAAAACTATCTGACGCACGATTTAGAGTTGGCCGCCATCGTGTTTGTGTTGAAAATTTGGAGACACCATTTGTATTGCGAGAGATGTCGGGTATTTACTGACCATAAGAGTCTAAAGTATTTGATGACTCAAAAGAAGCTGAATCTATGAAAATAAAGATGGTTGGAGTTGATTAAGGATTACGAGTTGGTGATTGACTACCACCCCGGGAAGGCGAATGTAGTCGATGATGCATTGAGTAGGAAATAATTGTTTGCCTTGAGGGCTATGAATACTCAATTGACCGTGAATGATGGTGGTTCGATTCTAGCTGAGACAAGAGCTAAACCAATGTTCCTTCAAGAGATTTTTGAAGCTCAGAAAGGTGATAAGGACTTGCAAGCTAAGATGGCTCAGTGTGAGACAACAAATGAATCAGAATTTCGTGTTGGTACCGATGGTTGCATAATATGCCAAGATAGAATTTGTGTGCCCAAGGATAATGAGCTTATACAAAAAATTATACGAGAGGCACATAGTGGTTGCTTGTCTATCCATCCGGGTAGTGTGAAAATGTATAACGACTTGAAGAAAATGTACTCGTGGTCGGGGATGAAAAGTGACATTTCTGAGTTTATTTCTAAATGTCTAGTTTGTCAGGAAGTGAAGGCTGAACACCAAGTACCTTCGGGTTTACTTCAACCCGTAATGGTTCCCGAGTGGAAATTGAACCGTGTTACCATGGATTTTGTATCAGGGTTGTCGTTTACGCCAAGGAAAAAGGATTCTATTTGGGTTGTTATTGATAGGCTTACCAAGATGACACATTTTTTACCGGTGCATACCGGTTATCCCCTTGAGAAATTGGCTGAATTGTATGTTTCTAAGATCGTGAGACTTCATGGAGTACCCTTGTCAATTATTTAAGGTAGAGATATGAGGTTTACCTTGCAGTTTTGGAAGAAGTTGCGAGAGGCATTGGGAACAAAATTGAATTTTAGCACTGCATTTCACCCGCAGACTGACGATCAGTAGGAGAGAGCAATTCAGATCTTAGAAGACATGTTGCGGTGTTGTGTTCTTGAATTTCAAGGCAGTTGGGAAAAGTACTTACCACTAGTTGAATTCGCCTACAACAATAGTTATCAGTTGAGTTTGAAAATGGCGCCTTATGAGGCCTTGTATGGACGGAAGTGTCAAATGCCCTTATATTGGACAGAACTTAGAGAAAGTTAGTTTCACGAGGTCAATTTAGTCAAAGAGACCGAAGAAAAGGTTAAAGCGATTCATGATTGCTTGAGAGCTGCTTCAGATAGATAGAAATCCTACACAGATTTGAAACGAAAGGAAATTGAGTTTCAAGTCAGTGATAAGGTGTTTTTGAAAGTACCCCCATAGAGGAAAGTCCTCAGATTCGGTAGAAAGGGCAAGCTGAGTCCTCGTTTCATAGGACCTTATGAGATTACTGAGAGAGTAAGGCCTGTTGCCTATCATTGGCTTTGCCTTGAGAGTTGGAAAAGATTCATGACGTATTTTGTGTGTTTGTGTTACGTCGATATAGATCGGATCCTTCGCATGTGATCGCGCCACTGAGGTTAAGATTCAATTAGATATGACTTATGGTGAAGAATCGATTAAGATTTTGGTTCGGAAGGTCAAACAATTGAGGAATAAAAGTATAACACTCGTGAAAGTTTTATGGCATAGACATGGACTTGAAGAAACCACATGGGAACCTGAGGAGACCATGAGAGATCAATACCCGAACTTATTCACTGGTAAGATTTTTGGGGACAAAAATCCCTAAGGGGGAGAATTGTAACAACCCGATTTTGGGCTTAATCAGAGTAGTGGTTTCGAGACCACAAATCCAAAGTCAGAGAAATTACTTTATTATTACTTTTGGGTGTTATAGCATTATTATATTAGTGCATGAAAAATTTGGAGGAGTAATTTTTGAGTTTGTGAGCTTAATTGCGAAAAAGGACTAAATCGCATAAAGGGCAAGAAGTCTTGTTTTAATAGCCAAAGGTGTTAAATTTCTAAAGGACCACATTTGCTGGTGTTTAAAGTGCAAATAGACACTTATAGGAAGCTTGGTCAGCCATAGGGTCAAGAAAGAGTCAAATTTTCAAAGTTAGGTGGTTTAGGTGACCAATTTTGACTAAAAAATAAAATAAAGAAAGGGGAGCAACAGTGTCATCTTTTTGAACCAAAATTTTCAGCCATTTTAGGGGTTTTAGGAGCTCAAAATTTACAGCAACTCTCTACTCTTGAAAGTAAGTGATTTTCTTGGCCATTCTTGATAATTTTTGTATTTTTAGAACCCTTGTGGCATGAGTTAACTAATGAGAGGACTATTTTTCAAAATGGTTGATAGTCTAAGGATTTAATATGAAAGGAGTTGTAATATTTACTGAGTTTTTATGGAAGAAAATGAATCCTAGTTTTTAAATAAACAACTTTAGTGAAGTGGTGTTCATGAGAAACACCTTAAATGGACTATTTTGTAAAGTAGTAAAATAGCGGATAACTGTGTGAAATGTTTGAATTTTTGAGTTGCTATAAGCATGAAATAGGTTCGGCTAGGCTTGGTTAATGTGAAAATTTGATAAAAATCGATTTACGAGCCTAAGGGAAAAATTATAATCTTGTGAAAGTCTAAAGGCAAAATGATCAATTTTGCCAAATTATGTATTGTTGATGTTTTTATTAATATGGTGGTTAAATGAGTGAAATTTTATCATTCTAGACCAAGAAAGACAGAATCGGGACCTAGACCGAGGGAAGACCAAACTAGTAGAGTAATTCAAACTAGCCTCGTACTTTTGTATACCGAGGTAAGTTGTATGTCAATAATGCAACTATATTGTTATGATGTATGATTGAATTAATATTGCATAAATTGTTATGATTGTGAATATGAGAATGCATGTTGAGAAATTAATGTAGTAAAGATTTCCAGTTGAACATTTGGAATAGACTTGGATATTCATACCATGATATTGGGTGGTATGTGAGAAGGTGTAAGACATGTCTGGGACATGCATCGGCCACATCATGAGTGCCAGTGTAAGACGTGTGTGGGACATGCATCGGCATTGAGACTAGAGCTAGTGTAAATACTCTCTTTGTTTTAGTTTCAACTTTTGCAAGTACTCTCTGGCAAATAGGTAAGCACTCAACTCCTTCTTGTTTCCTCTCAAGTTTTATCAAGTCTCCCCTCTTGCACTGTATACGTCGAATACTCTTCTTTTGTTATGGCCGAATCTCATCTCCCTTTTCCTTGTGTGGTGTTCATTGGTTCCTAGTTCACGATGTAATGCCCTGAACTCGAGACCATCGCCAGAGTCAAGCACGAGGTGTTAACGGACTTAATTCATTAATTAAACAACTCAAACAATTTATTTTAGAACTTCCAGACAAGCTAGCTAACTGCGTCATAGTAACTTAAAAATTCATATCTCAAGTTACGAACCTTGAAATCCAATTCCGTAAATTTTCCCTAAAACTAAGCTCATATATCTATCAACTAAATTTTTTCTAGAATTTTTGGTCAGGCCAACTAGTACAGTTTATTAGTTAAAGTATCCCCTGTTTCAGGTTTGACTACTCTAACCCCTGTGTATTACGAATTAAATATCTCCCTGTATAGAGTTCAAATTATTATTTCCTTTGTTTCTCATAAAACTAGACTCAATAAGGAATCTGTACATGTAAAGCATGACTTCTAATTATCATTGTACAATTTTTGGTGATTTTCCAAAGTCAGGGGATCCAGAAATCGCTCTGGCCCTGTTTCACAAAAATTTTAATATGTATGAAAATAGACTCATCAAGCTTTAATTTTATATCTCATTCACTATCTAAATCCATTTATAATATTTTTAGTGATTTTCCAAATTCACATTATTATTGCTGTCCGATACTGTTTTAAAGCTAATTTCGCCTTTTTCATGATTTCCATGGAATAACTAGCATTTAGGCATACATAACACCAAACATGTCCTTGATTAGCCATTCCAACAGCTAATCATTATCAAGCATTTACAGACCATTCATGAGCCATATCATAAGATCATACACACAAAATGGCTACGGTGCTATACATGCCATACTCAAAATGAAACGTCTAGCTATACCAAAATAATCCTCGTGATAGTGTGCCCGGACCTCCGATGTACTTTACGATCCCCGAGTTAGCTTGACAAAACTATAAAAAGAAGGAAAATAAAGGGGGTAAGTATTAAGCTTAGTAAGTTTGCATGCAAATAAATAACAACACTCATAAGAATTATCTTACTACTTGGCATGATACTACTTAATGCAACTTCATTAATTGTCATAGACATATTTTAAACTTCTTCACTTACTCACTTACTTAAATACTTACTTACTTAATCAAATTTATTAATACATTTTACTTACCTTTTACCTTATCAAGCAAACATGAACATTATGTACTTACCTTTGCTCTTCTAGCATGAACTTGTCTTACCTTTTTAGTATAACTCGTCTTACCTTACCTTACCTTGATATTCTCTTTAAATTTTCCCATTGAACCACTTGGAATACTAAGGATATGCGGGTACCTTATCATTGCCATGACTTGTCATGGTCTTACGTGGTATCCTTTTGAAACTTACCATTTCCATGTCTTGACATGGTCTTACATGGTATCCTTGCTTTATGAACTCACCAATGCCATGCCTTGGCATGGTCTTACATGGGACCTTTGCCTTATAGTAACTTATCAATGCCATGTCTTGACATGGTCTTACATGATTTCCTTGCCATAGAAACCTTACCAATTGCCATGCCTTGGCATGGTCTTACATGGTATCCTTGAACTCAAATGTCATGACATTTGTATCCTACACATTCCTAAGGTTCATCGGGACTTTCTGAAATTACTTCTTCGCCAATTCATCCTTGAGTCTTCTTTGAATAATTTCATAAAATAAATATACACATGCTGGAAATTAACAAAATTAACGTAAAAAAATAGAATATTGCATTTATTTACCGCAAGCTTACCTCTAAACAAAATACGATTAACTATATCGATTTAGTCCACTATCTTTTTCTTTCCCCGGTCTAACTCTGGATCTTGTTCTTCTTGATCTATAATAAAAAAAATTAGCTTATTTAATACTCACATTTATTAAAACAGTCCTTGACCCAAACTTTGGCAAAATTATATTTTTGCCCCTAAACTTTTAATATTTACACTTTTTCCCCAAGGCTCGGAAATTAAACTTCATCCTAATTTCCTATGTTTTATGACATTCTGATAATTTTTCCCTTCTATGACAACATCAAATTCTCACTCTAACATGTACTTATGAATATTAGGTATTTTTATCGATTAAGCCCTTTTACTCGTTTTTACTTAAAACCGAGTAGCACAAGTTGTCTAACATAATTTAAAACCTCATATTCTATCATAAAACACCAAAATACACAAATTTCACCTATGGCTATTTTTCCAAATATGAACCCTAGTTTGAATTATTGCTAGAATAAGCTTAATCAAGTTACCGAGACTCTAAAAACGTAAAGAACATTAAAAACAGGGCTTGGAATCACTTACTATGGAGCTTGGAAGCTTGGAACAAACCCTAGCTATGGAGAAACCTTGAAATTTCGGCCTAATGAAGAAGATGGACAAAATTTGGCTTTTAATTTTGTTTTTAATTCATTTTAATAACTAAATGACCAAAATGCCCTTAATTAAAAACTATAGTGTTTTATTTTCCTTTAGGTATTTTTGTCCAAACTAGTATAATGGTCTAATTACTATCCAAGGGCCTCCACTTTAAAAACCCATTACTCACAAGTACTTAATACCTTTGTGAACTAGAACACACATTTTACAACTTTTGCAATATAGTCCTAAATATCAAATTGGACCCTCTATCGATAAAATTTCTAAAGAAAATTTTCACACAATCATGAAATCATGCCATAGACCTTAAAATGATAATAAAATAAATTTTTCTACCTCAGATTTGTGGTTTCACAACCACTATTCCGTTTAGGCCCTATTTCGGGATGTTACATTTCTCTCCCCTTAAGGGATTTTCATCCCCGAAAATCTTACCTGTGAAGAGATTTGGGTACTGTTTTCGCATAGCCTCTTCGGGCTCCCATGTAGCCTCGTCTACTCAATGTCTATTCCATAGTACTTTCACAAGTGCAATACTTTTGTTCCTGAATTGCTTTACCTCTCGAGCTAGAATCTTTACCGGTTCTTCACCGTAAGTCATGTCTGGCTGAATCTCAACCTCTGTCTGAGAACATGTGACGGATCTTAACGATAACGACGTAGCATAGACACATGAAATACATTATGAATCTTCTCTAACTCAATCGGCAAAGCTAACCGATATGCTAATGGTCTGACTCTCTCAATCACATCAAACGGTCCAATAAAACGTGGACTTAGTTTGCCTTTCTTGACAAATCTGAGAACTTTCTTCCTCGGAGATACTTTCAAAAACACTTTTTCACCAACTTGATACTCAATCTCTTTTCTCTTCAAATCTGTATATGACTTTTGTCTGTCTGAAGCTGCTTTCAAGCAATCCCTGATGACTTTTACTTTCTCTTCTGTTTCCTTAACTAGATCAACCCCGTAAATCTGATTTTCCTTAAGCTCTGTCCAATACAATGGTGTGCAACATTTACGTCCATACAAAGCTTCATAAGGTGCCATCTTCAAACTCGACTGATAACTATTATTGTAGGCAAACTCTACTAATGGTAAATATTTTTCCCAACTGCCTTGAAATTCAAGTACACAGCATCTAAGCATATCTTCAAGTACCTGAATAACTCTCTCTGACTGACCGTCGGTTTGAGGATGGAAAGCTATACTAAAACTCAACTTTGTGCCCAAAACCTCCTGTAATTTCTTCCAAAATAATGAAGTAAATCTTGGATCTCTGTCTGAAATGATCGATAATGGTACCCCGCGTAGTCTGACTATCTCTGAAATATACAACTCAGCCAACTTGTCAAGTGAATAATCCATACGAACTGGGATAAAATGAGCTGACTTCGTTAACTTATCAATCACAACCCATACTGCATCTTTCTTTCTCAGTGTCAACGGCAATCCTGTCACAAAATCCATAGTAACTTGATCCCATTTCCACTCAGGGACTAGCACAAGCTGCAATAAACCTGAAGGTACCTGATGTTCAGCCTTTACCTGCTGACAGATCAAGCATCTAGAAACAAACTCTGAAATGTCCCTTTTCATTCCTACCCACCAGTACATTTTCTTCAAATCATTATACATCTTTGTACTACCTGGATGAATAGGTAAAGAACTACTATGTGCTTCCTGTAAGAGCTTTCGAATATGCTCATCATTCTTTGATACGCATACCCTATCTCTGAACATCAAACAACCGTCAGAACTGATCCAAAAATCTGACTCTAGATCAGACTCACACTGATCTCTTTTGGCTAAATTCTCACTGTCATTTTTCTAAGCTTCACAAATTTCTTCAAGAAACATCGGTTTAGCTCTCAACTCAGCTAAGATAAAACCATCATCTGATAAGGCTACACTAGTGTTCAAAGCTCTTAATGAAAACAAAGATTTCCTACTCAAAGCATCAGCAACAACATTTGCCTTACCTGGGTGATAATCGATCACTAGCTCTTAATCTTTAATTAACTCTAACCATCTTCTTTGCCTCAAATTCAAATCTTTTTGAGTCATCAAATATTTCAAACTTTTGTGATCAGTGAATATGTTGCACTTCTCACCGTACAATGATGTCTCCAAATCTTCAGTGCAAAAATAATGGCAGCTAGCTCTAAATCATGTGTCGGATAGTTCTTCTCATGTGGCTTTAGCTGTCTAGAGGCATAAGCAATTACCTTCCTTTCCTGCATAAGTACACAACCAAGTCCATTCATAGATGCATCACTGTAAATCACAAACTCCTTACCTGGTTTTGGTTGTACTAAAACAGGAGCTTTAGTCAACAATGCTTTTAACTTGTCAAAACTCTATTGACACTTCTCAGTCCTTTCAAACTTGACATCCTTTCGCAGCAATCTTATCAGTGGGGTAGCTATCATGGAAAATCCCTCTACAAATCGTCTATAATATCCGGCAAGACCAAGAAAACTTCTAACTTCTAATACATTTCTAGGAGGCTTCCAATCAACAATGGTTAAAATCTTACTCGGATCAACCTTGATACCTTCACCTGAGACAATATGTCTAAGAAAACCAACTTCTTGTAACCAGAACTCACTTTTACTGAATTTGGCATACAACTGATTATCTCTCAGAATCTGTAAAACTATTCTCAAATGCTCTGCATGCTCAGTCTCATCTTGAGAATAAATCAATATATCATCAATGAACACAACTACAAACTTATCCAAGTACAGTCTGAAAATTTAGTTTATTAAGTCCATGAAAATGGCAGGAGGATTAGTTAAGCCAATTGGCATCACAAGGAACTCATAATGACCATACCTAGTCCAGAAAGTAGTCTTCAAGACATCTGACTCTTTAACTCGCAACTGATAGTATCCGGATCTCAAATCTATCATGGAGAACACAGTGGCTCCCTTCAATTGATCAAACAGATCATCAATTCTAGGAAATGGATACTTGTTCTTTACTGATACCTTGTTAAGTTGCCAATAATCTATGCATAATCTCATCGATCCGTCTTTCTTTTTCACAAATAGCACTGGTGCACCCCATGGTGAACTACTGGGTCTTACAAAGCCTTTATCTGTTAATTTCTGCAACTGAGCTTTCAATTCTTTCAATTCCAATGGGGCCATTCTATAAGGAGCAATAGAAATGGGCGTGGTACCTGGAATCAACTCAATACCAAACTCAACTTCTCTAACAGGAGGCAAACCTGGTAGTTCTTCCGGAAACACATCGGGAAACTCACATACCACAGGCACTGATTCAATTTTCAATTTTGGATCTTTAGTGTTCAACACAAAAGCAAGATAAGCTTCATACCCTTTTCTCAAACATTTCTGAGCAGACATAACAGAAATTATGGCAAATGAACTATCTGATTCTTCTGAATTAACCCGAAGAATTTCACCATTTTCACACTTCAACTTAATGAATTTCTTTCCACAATTCACTATCACATCATGTGTAGTCAACCAATCCATACCAAGAATCACATCAAACTCATCAAATGGCAATAGCATGAGATCAGTCGGAAAACAGTAGCCTCTAATCATCAAAGGGCAATTTCTACATACTTTATCTACTAATACATGCTTGCCTAATGGATTCGATACTTTAATCATAAATTCTATAGATTCTATAAGCATACTCATACTAGGCATCAATTTTATGCAAACATATGAATGTGTTGAACCCGGATTAATCAAAGCAATAACTCTAGTATCATGGAGAGAAAATGTACCCGTAATCACATCAGGGGAGGATGCCTCTTCGCGAGCACGGATAGCATAAGTTCTCGCAGGTGCTCTAACATCTGGCCTCACTGCTAAATCTCTAGATGCACTTCTATTATTTGCCCCAGCTCCCAGATTTCTTAAAGGTCTGCCTCTCACAGGAGCTTTTCCTGATCTTACACTCAGTATTGTGTGACAGCCCAATTTTTACCCTAGTCGGAACGGTGGTTTCGGGACCACGAATCCGAGTAAAAAAGTTATTATTTATTTATTATTTATCTATGTTTTGAATGCATGAATTTGGTTGGCGTGAAATTTTATTTTATTCAAAATTTAGGTATGTGTTTAGCTTTAATTTGAAATTGGTTGCATTTTTGAGATGTTAGTTGTCTTTTGATCATAACCCATGAATTTATTTTCCTAATTGTTGAACATTGAATGTTCGGTCATGAGGTTGATATGAAGAAATGCTTTAGTTCTTTGTTGAATGTGTTAGAAAATAAGAGTTGGTGTTTGATTATTGAGGTTTAAATTTAAATGTTAGGTGATTTTGTGTTTATGGTATGAAAATGAAATAAATTGTTAAATGGGAAGTTAATTGCGAAATAAAGATATGTAAGGATTCATATAGGCATATGGAGCATTCGGTTATGGTACATTGAAATAAAGAATTGATGTATTTTAATTATTAAATACTTTGGACTATTTAGCAAATGTTGAATACCATGAGGAGCGAATAAGTAAATTTATTAATTATGCAATAAGAATTGATTTGTTTATAAATTAAATTGAATGAGTTGAAATTGAAATTTTAATTAGATCAAGAAACGAAGAGATCAGAAGCGGATAAGAGAAAAGCGAAATTAATTGAATAGCCGAGTTAATCCGTCAATAATCGAGGTAAGTTTTAAGCAATTGAGTTGATTGAATTTAATTATAATGTAATTCATGAATTCAATGGAAGTACATAATTATATATGTATAGTTTGGTATAATCAAAAGTGAATACATATGTATGGTTTGATATTGTAACACCCTGAATTCGGGCCTAGAAGTTTTGGGCCTTGAGCATGGGAGCGGTTGAAGGCAGCTTATAATATTCTGTTGTGCATGCAAATTTGTTAATGAAGGCTTGTTTTAGTGGTTAAGTGTGTTGAGAAGTGTTGGAGAAGTCCTTGGTTTAAACCTGGACTCTAACAAAAAATTTGGTTTAAGGTGAATCAAACCCTGGGTGTAGTAGGTAGGCCTTAAGAATATTGTTGGAGAAATTGTGACACAAAAAACCTTATGGCTTAGTGGCAAGTGGCGTGTGGAGCATTTGAGGGGAGGCATGGGTTCGAATCCCATAGCAAGCAAAGAGCATTTATTTTGCTAACAGGGGGCGGCAAGAGTTGGTGTTGAATTTAAACTCTGATGTTGGAAGGATCCCACATCGGGAAGCTAACATAAGAGTGGATGGGAAGCTGGCTTTAAATAAAGAGAACCATGAGGAGAGTAAAGGTACCTTTCTTGGCTGATCCCTTTCGCTTTATGGCGTGCTCGTTTGGGTTGGGCGTCGGCTAAGAGTGCTCGGAGCGTGGATTAACTCAGTCTCCAATCAGGTGTGTATTTCTTACAACTCTAACTGTAGGATGGCTACTTCGGGCCGCGATGGGCCGAAAGGGGCCATTTGGGCCTAATGGGCCTACGGGTCCAATTGGATAAGTTGTTTGATTGTGTAGTAAATATTGGACTAGGCTAGGTGAATCGCATATCTGTGGCTAGGTTTGGGCTAAAAGGGCCACACGAGCATGTGGGCCCATTGGGCCGAGAATAGGCTTTAGGCCCATTCGTATTGTTATCTATGTGTAGAATACTTCTGTTTTCCAATTACTGAAATGCCCTCGACTTGCAAATTCACCAAAGTACTCCCGATTTATAGAATTACCATTTTACCCTCAATTTATAGAATTATCGTTTTACCCTCGATTTTTAAAATTACCGTTTTACCCTCGATTTACAGAATTACCGTTTTACCCTAAGTTTACAGAATTACCATTTTACCCTCGATTTATAGAATTACCATTTTACCCTCAGTTTACAGAATTACTATTTTACCCTCGATTTACAGAATTACTGTTTTACCCTCAGTTTACAAAATTACCATTTTACCCTCGATTTACAGAATTACTGTTTTACCCTCAGTTTACAAAATTACCATTTTACCCTCGATTTACAGAATTATCGTTTTACCCTCAGTTTACAGAATTACTGTTTTACCCTCGATTTACAGAATTATTGTTTTACCCTCAATTTGTAAAATTATCGTTTTACCCTCGATTTATAAAATTACTGGTTTACCCTCGGTTTACAAAATTATTGTTTTACCCTCAATTTACAGAATTACTGTTTTACCCTCAATTGTGAAATTACTAAAATACCCCTGTAGGGTAGAATTACCGAAATACCCCTATAGGGTAGAATTACTAAAATACCCTTATAGGTAGAATTACTGAAATACCCCCGTAGGGTAGAATTATCGAAATACCCTTGTAGGGTAGAAATACCGAAATACCCCTGTAGGGTAGAATTACCGAGATACCTTTGTGGGGTAAAATTACCATTTTGCCCCTAGGGTTTTAAATGACTATTTTGCCCTTGTGGGCAAGTGACTGACTTGGACTGTGTGGTTGACGGTTTTGATTGTGAATATATGTTGGTGATATGAATGAATTGACTGTGATTTTTTGATTCAAATATGGGCATGACATTCTGCATACATGACATGTTGCATGGGTTGGGATTTTGTACGGAGGAAGCGTTCTGGTGGCTATGCCACAAATATCTGTTCTGGTGGCTCTGCCACAATATTTGTATTTGGTGACTCTGTCACAATATCTGTTGACCGATCGAAGGCTAAGTGCCGATCACGCTACCGAAGGCTGTGTGCCGTTGTTGTGGGATTCGTGCCGATTATAGACCCGTTTTTAATGGCTCTCTGCCAACCTAAATATGGCTTTGTGCCATATTTACTATGGCTTCGTGCCAAACGTATTTACCTGTAGCTATGTGCCTAACATATTTGTTGACGACTCTGTGTTGATCATATTTACCGAAGGGTGTGCGCCAGTTATATTACCGTCACTGATGGCTATGTGCCGAAGTTATTACAGTTATCTATGGCTTTGTGCCACGTATTCTGTTAGGTGGGTTTGCCACATTATCTGATTCTAGAGGCTCTGCCACAATATCTGTATCTGGTGACTCTGTCACGATATCTGTTCTGGCAGCCATGCTGCAAATTCTGTGGTGTGTAGCGGATGGGTAGGTCGAGTTGTCTCCCCACATGGTGTAAAGTTGGTACGGGGGTGTATACGGCTGGATTGGGTTGGGATTGCATTCACATTATGATTCTGATTCTGTCACGTAATTCTGATTCTGATTCTGATTCTGTTACTGATTCTGATTCTGATTTTGTCACCTAATTCTAATTCTGATTCTGATTCTGTTACTAATATTGATTCTGATTTTGATTCTGTTACTGATTCTGATTCTGATTCTAATTGTCATTTTGGTTCCAATTCTGATAATGTTTCTTATTCTGTAATGGGCTAAGGTCCATCTGGTACTGTCTGTTGTAATGGGCTAAGACCCGATTGGTACTGAAATTGTAAGTAAGGCTGGGGCCAGACTTTTAATTCTTTTACATGACTGACTGTTCCTTTTTATAGTAGGGGATTTCACACTGAGTTTTCGTAAACTCACCCCGTTTATTAACCTTTCAGGTAATTTCTAGCCTTAGATGGATCGGGGTTGCTAGGGGCTCGGAGGAAGCCACACACACTGTTTATGTCACAATTTTGATTATTACCTTTAAATTATTTTATGTGGGTTGTAGTAAAGCCGTTGTAATTTTCTGGATTTCAAATTTGGAATTTTATTTATTGTTCTTATAATTGCTAGTATTAGAACACGATTTTCCAAAGCAACTACTTTTATTCAAAACATCACGTAACTGCAATTGTTTTTAAAGTAAGTTTCCGCAACTACCAATATTTTTACAAAGTTGTTAAGAATGTTATTCAGCTGAGGTTTTCTAACAAGGTTTAAAAAGGGTATAAGTTTTTAATTATTAAGAAGGGTTTTTAATGGAAACATGGTTTTCGAAAAACACTTCAATGTGACACGCCAAGTTCGAGCCAAACTTCCAGGCCGGGTTTGGGGTGTTACATTTAGTGGTATCAGAGCCTGTGTTGCAACAACTCGGCTGTGGATTGGGTTTTCAAAGGTTGAATTTTAGAAAATTATTTTCAACCACGTGGTCTGTTTGAAGTATTTCTCTTAAAAAGTGTGGCACACCGAGTCTCCGGTGTCGAATCCGTAAGTCTTCTGAATACTTTTGTCTATTTAGAAATTGAAATACTATGGATTCCTTAGATATTGGTCTGAATTTAAATTTGGTATTTATTTTATGTGGATGTGATGTTTGGATATAGAAATTGTATATATGTGTGATAAATATGTGTCTACTTCAGTGAATAAGTGTTGTATGTATCAGATGTTTCAAGTTCTAGTTGAAGTGTGATAGTGATAGTAGGATCAGAGTGCGCAGCGGTAGCGTAGTGGGGTAGATGTTACACGACTACCCTGTTAGATGGAAATTTTGAGGACGAAATTTCTTTAAGGGAGGTAGAGTTGTAACACCCAGAATTTGGGCCTAGAAGTTTTGGGCCTTGAGCATGGGAGCGGTCGAAGGCAGCTTATAATATTCTGTTGTGCATGTAAATTTCGTTAATGAAGGCTTGTTTTAGTGGTTAAGTGTGTTGAGAAGTGTTGTAGAAGTCCTGCGTTTAAACCTGGACTCTAACAAAAAATTTGGTTTAAGGTGAATCAAACCCTGGGTGTAGTAGGTAGGCCTTAAGAATATTGTTGGAGAAATTGTGACACAAAAAACCTTATGGCTTAGTGGCAAGTGGCGTGTGGAGCATTTGAGGGGAGGCATGGGTTCGAATCCCATAGCAAGCAAAAAGCATTTATTTTGCTAACAGGGGGCGGCAAGAGTTGGTGTTGAATTTAAACTCTGATGTTGGAAGGATCCCACATCGGGAAGCTAACATAAGAGTGGATGGGAAGCTGGCTTTAAATAGAGAGAACCATGAGGAGAGTAAAGGTACCTTTCTTGGCTGATCCCTTTCGCTTTATGGCGTGCTCGTTTGGGTTGGGCGTCGGCTAAGAGTGCTCGGAGCGTGGATTAACTCCAGTCTCCAATCAGGTGTGTATTTCTTACTACTCTAACTGTAGGATGGCTACTTCGGGCAGCGATGGGCCGAAAGGGGCCATGTGGGCCTAATGGGCCTACGGGCCCAATTGGATAAGTTGTTTGATTGTGTAGTAAATATTGGACTAGGCTAGGTGAATCGCATATCTGTGGCTAGGTTTGGGCTAAAAGGGCCACACGAGCGTGTGGGCCCATTGGGCCGAGAATAGGCTTTAGGCCCATTCGTATTGTTATCTATGTGTAGAATACTTCTGTTTTCCAATTACTGAAATGCCCTCGACTTGTAAATTTACCAAAGTACTCCCGATTTATAGAATTACCATTTTACCCTCAATTTATAGAATTATCGTTTTTCCCTCGATTTTTAAAATTACCGTTTTACCCTCGATTTACAGAATTACCGTTTTACCCTAAGTTTACAGAATTACCATTTTACCCTCGATTTATAGAATTACCATTTTACCCTCAGTTTACAAAATTACTATTTTACCCTCGATTTATAGAATTACTGTTTTACCCTCAATTTGTAAAATTACTATTTTACCCTCGATTTACAGAATTATCATTTTACCCTCATTTATAGAATTACCATTTTACCCTCGATTTACAGAATTATTGTTTTACCCTTAGTTTACAGAATTACTGTTTTACCCTCGATTTACAGAATTACTGTTTTACCCTCGATTTGTAAAATTACCGTTTTACCCTCGATTTATAGAATTACTGGTTTACCCTCGGTTTACAAAATTATCATTTTACCCTCGATTTACAGAATTACTATTTTACCCTCAATTGTGAAATTACTAAAATACCCCTGTAGGGTAGAATTACCGAAATACCCCTATAGGGTAGAATTACTATATTACCCTTATAGGGTGAATTACCGAAATACCCCCGTAGGGTAGAATTATCGAAATACCCTTGTAGGGTAGAAATACCGAAATACCCCTGTAGGGTAGAATTATCGAGATACCTTTGTGGGGTAAAATTACCATTTTGCCCCTAGGGTGTTAAATGACTGTTTTGCCCTTGTGGGCAAGTGACTGACTTGGACTGTGTGGTTGACGGATTTGATTGTGAATATATGTTGGTGATATGAATGACTTTACTGTGATTGTTTGATTCAAATATGGGCATGACATTCTGCATACATGACATGTTGCATGGGTTGGGATTTTGTACGGAGGAAGCGTTCTGGTGGCTATGCCACAAATATCTGTTCTGGTGGCTCTGCCACAATATCTGTATTTGGTGACTCTGTCACAATATCTGTTGACCGATCGAAGGCTAAGTGCCGATCACGCTACCGAAGGCTGTGTGCCGTTGTTGTGGGATTCGTGCCGATTATAGATCCGTTTTTAATGGCTCTGTGCCAACCTAAATATGGCTTTGTGCCATATTGACTATGGCTTCGTGCCAAACGTATTTACCTGTAGCTATGTGCCTAACATATTTGTTGACGACTCTGTGTTGATCATATTTACCGAAGGGTGTGCGCCAGTTATATTACCGTCACTGATGGCTATGTGCCGAAGTTATTACAGTTATCTATGGCTTTGTGCCACGTATTCTGTTAGGTGGGTTTGCCACATTATCTGATTCTAGAGGCTCTGCCACAATATCTGTATCTGGTGACTCTGTCACGATATCTGTTCTGGCAGCCATGCTGCAAATTCTGTGGTGTGTAGCGGATGGGTAGGTCGAGTTGTCTCCCCACATGGTGTAAGGTTGGTACGGGGGTGTATACGGCTGGATTGGGTTGGGATTGCATTCACATTCTGATTCTGATTCTGTCACGTAATTCTGATTCTGATTCTGATTTTGTCACCTAATTCTGATTCTGATTCTGATTCTGTTACTAATATTGATTCTGATTTTGATTCTGTTACTGATTCTGATTCTGATTCTGATTCTCATTTTGGTTCCAATTCTAATAATGTTTCTTATTCTGTAATGGGCTAAGGTCCATCTGGTACTGTCTGTTGTAATGGGCTAAGACCCGATTGGTACTGAAATTGTAAGTAAGGCTGGGGCCAGACTTTTAATTCTTTTACATGACTGACTGTTCCTTTTTATAGTAGGGGATTTCACACTGAGTTTTCGTAAACTCACCCCGTTTATTAACCTTTCAGGTAATTTCCAGCCTTAGATGGATCGGGGTTGCTAGGGGCTCGGAGGAAGCCACACACACTGTTTATGTCACAATTTTGATTATTACCTTTAAATTATTTTATGTGGGTTGTAGTAAAGCTGTTGTAATTTTCTGGATTTCAAATTTGGAATTTTATTCATTGTTCTTATAATTGCTAGTATTAGAACACGATTTTCCAAAGCAACTACTTTTATTCAAAACATCACGTAACTGCAATTGTTTTTAAAGTAAGTTTCCGCAACTACCAATATTTTTACAAAGTTGTTAAGAATGTTATTCAGCTGAGGTTTTCTAACAAGGTTTAAAAAGGGTATAAGTTTTTAATTATTAAGAAGGGTTTTTAATGGAAACATGGTTTTCGAAAAACACTTCAATGTGACACGCCAAGTTCGAGCCAAACTTCTAGGCTGGGTTTGGGGTGTTACATTTAGTGGTATCAGAGCCTGGGTTGCAACAACTCGGCTGTGGATTGGGTTTTCAAAGGTTGAATTTTAGAAAATTATTTTCAACCACGTGGTCTGTTTGAAGTATTTCTCTTAAAAAGTGTGGCACACCGAGTCTCCGGTGTCGAATCCGTAAGTCTTCTGAATACTTTTGTCTATTTAGAAATTGAAATACTATGGATTCCTTAGATATTGGTCTGAATTTAAATTTGGTATTTATTTTATGTGGATGTGATGTTTGGATATAGAAATTGTATATATGTGTGATAAATATGTGTCTACTTCAGTGAATAAGTGTTGTATGTATCAGATGTTTCAAGTTCTAGTTGAAGTGTGATAGTGATAGTAGGATCAGAGTGCGCAGCGGTAGCGTAGTGGGGTAGATGTTACACGACTACCCTGTTAGATGGAAATTTTAAGGACGAAATTTCTTTAAGGGAGGTAGAGTTGTAACACCCAGAATTTGGGCCTAGAAGTTTTGGGCCTTGAGCATGGGAGCGGTCGAAGGCAGCTTATAATATTCTGTTGTGCATGTAAATTTCGTTAATGAAGGCTTGTTTTAGTGGTTAAGTGTGTTGAGAAGTGTTGTAGAAGTCCTGGGTTTAAACCTGGACTCTAACAAAAAATTTGGTTTAAGGTGAATCAAACCCTGGGTGTAGTAGGTAGGCCTTAAGAATATTGTTGGAGAAATTGTGACACAAAAAACCTTATGGCTTAGTGGCAAGTGGCGTGTGGAGCATTTGAGGGGAGGCATGGGTTCGAATCCCATAGCAAGCAAAAAGCATTTATTTTGCTAACAGGGGGCGGCAAGAGTTGGTGTTGAATTTAAACTCTGATGTTGGAGGGATCCCACATCGGGAAGCTAACATAAGAGTGGATGGGAAGCTGGCTTTAAATAGAGAGAACCATGAGGAGAGTAAAGGTACCTTTCTTGGCTGATCCCTTTCGCTTTATGGCGTGCTCGTTTGGGTTGGGCGTCGGCTAAGAGTGCTCGGAGCGTGGATTAACTCCAGTCTCCAATCAGGTGTGTATTTCTTACTACTCTAACTGTAGGATGGCTACTTCGGGCAGCGATGGGCCGAAAGGGGCCATGTGGGCCTAATGGGCCTACGGGCCCAATTGGATAAGTTGTTTGATTGTGTAGTAAATATTGGACTAGGCTAGGTGAATCGCATATCTGTGGCTAGGTTTGGGCTAAAAGGGCCACACGAGCGTTGGGCCCATTGGGCCGAGAATAGGCTTTAGGCCCATTCGTATTGTTATCTATGTGTAGAATACTTCTGTTTTCCAATTACTGAAATGCCCTCGACTTGTAAATTTACCAAAGTACTCCCGATTTATAGAATTACCATTTTACCCTCAATTTATAGAATTATCATTTTACCCTCGATTTTTAAAATTACCGTTTTACCCTCGATTTACAGAATTACCGTTTTACCCTCAGTTTACAGAATTACCATTTTACCCTCGATTTATAGAATTACCATTTTACCCTCAGTTTACAAAATTACTATTTTACCCTTGATTTATAGAATTACCGTTTTACCCTCAATTTGTAAAATTACTGTTTTACCCTCGATTTACAGAATTATCATTTTACCCTCATTTACAGAATTACCATTTTACCCTCGATTTACAGAATTATTGTTTTACCCTTAGTTTACAGAATTACTATTTTACCCTCGATTTACAGAATTACTGTTTTACCCTCGATTTGTAAAATTATCGTTTTACCCTCGATTTATAGAATTATTGGTTTACCCTCGGTTTACAAAATTATCATTTTACCCTCGATTTACAGAATTACTATTTTACCCTCAATTGTGAAATTACTAAAATACCCCTGTAGGGTAGAATTACCGAAATACCCCTATAGGGTAGAATTACTATATTACCCTTCTAGGGTGAATTACCGAAATACCCCCGTAGGGTAGAATTATCGAAATACCCTTGTAGGGTAGAAATACCGAAATACCCCTGTAGGGTAGAATTATCGAGATACCTTTGCGGGGTAAAATTACCATTTTGCCCCTAGGGTGTTAAATGACTGTTTTGCCCTTGTGGGCAAGTGACTGACTTGGACTGTGTGGTTGACGGATTTGATTGTGAATATATGTTGGTGATATGAATGACTTTACTGTGATTGTTTGATTCAAATATGGGCATGACATTCTGCATACATGACATGTTGCATGGGTTGGGATTTTGTACGGAGGAAGCGTTCTGGTGGCTATGCCACAAATATCTGTTCTGGTGGCTCTGCCACAATATCTGTATTTGGTGACTCTGTCACAATTTTTGTTGACCGATCGATGGCTAAGTGCCGATCACGCTACTGAAGGCTGTGTGCCGTTGTTATGGGCTTCGTGCCGATTATAGACCCGTTATTAATGGCTCTGTGCCAACCTAAATATGGCTTTGTGCCATCTTGACTATGGCTTCGTGCCAAACGTATTTACCTGTAGCTATGTGCCTAACATATTTGTTAACGACTCTGTGTTGATCATATTTACCGAAGGCTGTGCGCCAGTTATATTACCGTCACTGATGGCTATGTGCCGAAGTTGTTACAATTATCTATGGCTTTGTGCCACGTATTCTGTTAGGTGGGTTTGCCACATTATCTGATTCTGGTGGCTCTGCCACAATATCTGTATCTGGTGACTTTATCACGATAACTGTTCTGGCAGCAATGCTGCAAATTCTGTGGTGTGTAGCGGATGGGTGGGTCGAGTTGTCTCCCCACATGGTGTAAGGTTGGTACGGGGGTGTATACGGCTGGATTGGGTTGGGATTGCATTCACATTCTGATTCTGATTCTGTCACGTAATTCTAATTCTGGTTCTGATTCTGATTCTGATTCTGATTCTGTTACTGGTTCTGATTCTGATTCTGTCACCTAATTCTGATTCTGATTTTGATTCTGTTACTAATATTGATTCTGATTCTGATTCTGTTACTGATTCTGATTCTGATTCTCATTTTGGTTCCAATTCTGATAATGTTTCTTATTCTGTAATGGGCTAAGGTCCATCTGGTACTGTCTGTTGTAATGGGCTAAGACTCGATTGGTACTGAAATTGTAAGTAAGGCTGGGGCCAGACTTTTAATTCTTTTAGATGACTGACTGTTCCTTTTTATAGTAGGGGATTTCACACTGAGTTTTCGTAAACTCACCCCGTTTATTAACCTTTCAGGTAATTTCCAGCCTTAGATGGATCGGGGTTGCTAGGGGCTCGGAGGAAGCCACACACACTGTTTATGTTACAGTTTTGATTATTACCTTTAAATTATTTTAAGTGGGTTGTAGTAAAGCCGTTGTAATTTTCTGGATTTCAAATTTGGAATTTTATTTATTGTTCTTATAATTGCTAGTATTAGAACACGATTTTCCAAAGCAACTACTGTTATTCAAAACATCACGTAACTGCAATTGTTTTTAAAGTAAGTTTCCGCAACTATCAATATTTTTACAAAGTTGTTAAGAATGTTATTCAGCTGAGGTTTTATAACAAGGTTTAAAAAGGGTATAAGTTTTTAATTATTAAGAAGGGTTTTTAATGGAAACATGGTTTTCGAAAAACACTTCAATGTGACACGCCAAGTTCGAGCCAAACTTCCAGGCCGGGTTTGGGTTGTTACATTTAGTGGTATCAGAGCCTGGGTTGCAACAACTCGGCTATGGATTGGGTTTTCAAAGGTTGAATTTTAGAAAATTATTTTCAACCACGTGGTCTGTTTGAAGTATTTCTCTTAAAAAGTGTGGCACACCGAGTCTCCGGCGCCGAATCCGTAAGTCTTCTGAATACTTTTGTCTATTTAGAATTTGAAATACTATGGATTCCTTAGATATTGGTCTGAATTTAAATTTGGTATTTATTTTATGTGGATGTGATGTTTGGATATAGAAATTGTATATATGTGTGATAAATATGTGTCTACTTCAGTGAATAAGTGTTGTATGTATCAGATGTTTCAAGTTCTAGTTGAAGTGTGATAGTGATAGTAGGATCAGAGTGCGCAGCGGTAGCGTAGTGGGGTAGATGTTACACGACTACCCTGTTAGATGGAAATTTCGAGGACAAAATTTCTTTAAGGGAGGTAGAGTTATAACACCCTGAATTTGGGCCTAGAAGTTTTGGGCCTTGAGCATGGGAGCGGTTGAAGACAGCTTATAATATTCTGTTGTGCATGTAAATTTCGTTAATGAAGGCTTGTTTTAGTGGTTAAGTGTGTTGAGAAGTGTTGTAGAAGTCCTGGGTTTAAACCTGGACTCTAACAAAAAATTTGGTTTAAGGTGAATCAAACCCTGGGTGTAGTAGGTAGGCCTTAAGAATATTGTTGGAGAAATTGTGACACAAAAAACCTTATGGCTTAGTGGCAAGTGGCGTGTGGAGCATTTGAGGGGAGGCATGGGTTCGAATCCCATAGCAAGCAAAAAGCATTTATTTTGCTAACAGGGGGCGGCAAGAGTTGGTGTTGAATTTAAACTCTGATGTTGGAGGGATCCCACATCGGGAAGCTAACATAAGAGTGGATGGGAAGCTGGCTTTAAATAGAGAGAACCATGAGGAGAGTAAAGGTACCTTTCTTGGCTGATCCCTTTCGCTTTATGGCGTGCTCGTTTGGGTTGGGCGTCGGCTAAGAGTGCTCGGAGCGTGGATTAACTCCAGTCTCCAATCAGGTGTGTATTTCTTACTACTCTAACTGTAGGATGGCTACTTCGGGCAGCGATGGGCCGAAAGGGGCCATGTGGGCCTAATGGGCCTACGGGCCCAATTGGATAAGTTGTTTGATTGTGTAGTAAATATTGGACTAGGCTAGGTGAATCGCATATCTGTGGCTAGGTTTGGGCTAAAAGGGCCACACGAGCGTTGGGCCCATTGGGCCGAGAATAGGCTTTAGGCCCATTCGTATTGTTATCTATGTGTAGAATACTTCTGTTTTCCAATTACTGAAATGCCCTCGACTTGTAAATTTACCAAAGTACTCCCGATTTATAGAATTACCATTTTACCCTCAATTTATAGAATTATCATTTTACCCTCGATTTTTAAAATTACCGTTTTACCCTCGATTTACAGAATTACCGTTTTACCCTCAGTTTACAGAATTACCATTTTACCCTCGATTTATAGAATTACCATTTTACCCTCAGTTTACAAAATTACTATTTTACCCTTGATTTATAGAATTACCGTTTTACCCTCAATTTGTAAAATTACTGTTTTACCCTCGATTTACAGAATTATCATTTTACCCTCATTTACAGAATTACCATTTTACCCTCGATTTACAGAATTATTGTTTTACCCTTAGTTTACAGAATTACTATTTTACCCTCGATTTACAGAATTACTGTTTTACCCTCGATTTGTAAAATTATCGTTTTACCCTCGATTTATAGAATTATTGGTTTACCCTCGGTTTACAAAATTATCATTTTACCCTCGATTTACAGAATTACTATTTTACCCTCAATTGTGAAATTACTAAAATACCCCTGTAGGGTAGAATTACCGAAATACCCCTATAGGGTAGAATTACTATATTACCCTTCTAGGGTGAATTACCGAAATACCCCCGTAGGGTAGAATTATCGAAATACCCTTGTAGGGTAGAAATACCGAAATACCCCTGTAGGGTAGAATTATCGAGATACCTTTGCGGGGTAAAATTACCATTTTGCCCCTAGGGTGTTAAATGACTGTTTTGCCCTTGTGGGCAAGTGACTGACTTGGACTGTGTGGTTGACGGATTTGATTGTGAATATATGTTGGTGATATGAATGACTTTACTGTGATTGTTTGATTCAAATATGGGCATGACATTCTGCATACATGACATGTTGCATGGGTTGGGATTTTGTACGGAGGAAGCGTTCTGGTGGCTATGCCACAAATATCTGTTCTGGTGGCTCTGCCACAATATCTGTATTTGGTGACTCTGTCACAATTTTTGTTGACCGATCGATGGCTAAGTGCCGATCACGCTACTGAAGGCTGTGTGCCGTTGTTATGGGCTTCGTGCCGATTATAGACCCGTTATTAATGGCTCTGTGCCAACCTAAATATGGCTTTGTGCCATCTTGACTATGGCTTCGTGCCAAACGTATTTACCTGTAGCTATGTGCCTAACATATTTGTTAACGACTCTGTGTTGATCATATTTACCGAAGGCTGTGCGCCAGTTATATTACCGTCACTGATGGCTATGTGCCGAAGTTGTTACAATTATCTATGGCTTTGTGCCACGTATTCTGTTAGGTGGGTTTGCCACATTATCTGATTCTGGTGGCTCTGCCACAATATCTGTATCTGGTGACTTTATCACGATAACTGTTCTGGCAGCAATGCTGCAAATTCTGTGGTGTGTAGCGGATGGGTGGGTCGAGTTGTCTCCCCACATGGTGTAAGGTTGGTACGGGGGTGTATACGGCTGGATTGGGTTGGGATTGCATTCACATTCTGATTCTGATTCTGTCACGTAATTCTAATTCTGGTTCTGATTCTGATTCTGATTCTGATTCTGTTACTGGTTCTGATTCTGATTCTGTCACCTAATTCTGATTCTGATTTTGATTCTGTTACTAATATTGATTCTGATTCTGATTCTGTTACTGATTCTGATTCTGATTCTCATTTTGGTTCCAATTCTGATAATGTTTCTTATTCTGTAATGGGCTAAGGTCCATCTGGTACTGTCTGTTGTAATGGGCTAAGACTCGATTGGTACTGAAATTGTAAGTAAGGCTGGGGCCAGACTTTTAATTCTTTTAGATGACTGACTGTTCCTTTTTATAGTAGGGGATTTCACACTGAGTTTTCGTAAACTCACCCCGTTTATTAACCTTTCAGGTAATTTCCAGCCTTAGATGGATCGGGGTTGCTAGGGGCTCGGAGGAAGCCACACACACTGTTTATGTTACAGTTTTGATTATTACCTTTAAATTATTTTAAGTGGGTTGTAGTAAAGCCGTTGTAATTTTCTGGATTTCAAATTTGGAATTTTATTTATTGTTCTTATAATTGCTAGTATTAGAACACGATTTTCCAAAGCAACTACTGTTATTCAAAACATCACGTAACTGCAATTGTTTTTAAAGTAAGTTTCCGCAACTATCAATATTTTTACAAAGTTGTTAAGAATGTTATTCAGCTGAGGTTTTATAACAAGGTTTAAAAAGGGTATAAGTTTTTAATTATTAAGAAGGGTTTTTAATGGAAACATGGTTTTCGAAAAACACTTCAATGTGACACGCCAAGTTCGAGCCAAACTTCCAGGCCGGGTTTGGGTTGTTACATTTAGTGGTATCAGAGCCTGGGTTGCAACAACTCGGCTATGGATTGGGTTTTCAAAGGTTGAATTTTAGAAAATTATTTTCAACCACGTGGTCTGTTTGAAGTATTTCTCTTAAAAAGTGTGGCACACCGAGTCTCCGGCGCCGAATCCGTAAGTCTTCTGAATACTTTTGTCTATTTAGAATTTGAAATACTATGGATTCCTTAGATATTGGTCTGAATTTAAATTTGGTATTTATTTTATGTGGATGTGATGTTTGGATATAGAAATTGTATATATGTGTGATAAATATGTGTCTACTTCAGTGAATAAGTGTTGTATGTATCAGATGTTTCAAGTTCTAGTTGAAGTGTGATAGTGATAGTAGGATCAGAGTGCGCAGCGGTAGCGTAGTGGGGTAGATGTTACACGACTACCCTGTTAGATGGAAATTTCGAGGACAAAATTTCTTTAAGGGAGGTAGAGTTATAACACCCTGAATTTGGGCCTAGAAGTTTTGGGCCTTGAGCATGGGAGCGGTTGAAGACAGCTTATAATATTCTGTTGTGCATGCAAATTTCGTTAATGAAGGCTTGTTTTAGTGGTTAAGTGTGTTGAGAAATGTTGGAGAAGTCCTGGGTTTAAACCTGGAATCTAACAAAAAAATTGGTTTAAGGTGAATCAAACCCTGGGTGTAGTAGGTAGGCCTTAAGAATATTGTTGGAGAAATTGTGACACAAAAAACCTTATGGCTTAGTGGCAAGTGGCGTGTGGAGCATTTGAGGGGAGGCATGGGTTCGAATCCCATAGCAAGCAAAGAGCATTTATTTTGCTAACAGGGGGCGCCAAGAGTTGGTGTTTAATTTAAACTCTGATGTTGGAGGGATCCCACATCGGGAAGCTAACATAAGAGTGGATGGGAAGCTGGCTTTAAATAGAGAGAACCATGAGGAGAGTAAAGGTACCTTTCTTGGCTGATCCCTTTCGCTTTATGGCGTGCTCGTTTGGGTTGGGTGTCGGCTAAGAGTGCTCGGAGCGTGGATTAACTCAGTCTCCAATCAGGTATGTATTTCTTACTACTCTAACTGTAGGATGGCTACTTCGGGCCGCGATGGGCCGAAATGGGCCATGTGGGCATAATGGGCCTACGGGCCCAATTGGATAAGTTGTTTGATTGTGTAGTAAATATTGGACTAGGCTAGGTGAATCGCATATCTATGGCTAGGTTTGGGCTAAAAGGGCCACACGAGAGTGTGGGCCCATTTGGGCCGAGAATAGGCTTTAGGCCCATTCGTATTGTTATCCATGTTTAGAATACTTTAGTTTACCAATTACTGAAATGCCCTCGACTTGTAAATTTACCAAAGTACTCCCGATTTACAGAATTACCGTTTTACCCTTGATTTACAGAATTATCGTTTTACCCTCAATTTTTAAAATTATCGTTTTACCCTCGATTTACAGAATTACCGTTTTACCCTCAGTTTACAGAATTACCATTTTACCCTCGATTTATAGAATTACCATTTTACCCTCAGTTTACAAAATTACTATTTTACCCTCGATTTATAGAATTACCGTTTTTCCCTCAATTTGTAAAATTACTGTTTTACCCTTGATTTACGAAATTATCGTTTTACCCTCATTTACAGAATTACCATTTTACCCTTGATTTACAGAATTATCGTTTTACCATCAGTTTATAGAATTACTATTTTACCCTCGATTTATAGAATTACTGTTTTACCCTCGATTTGTAAAATTACTGTTTTACCCTCGATTTATAGAATTACTAGTTTACCCTCGGTTTACAAAATTATCATTTTACCCTCGATTTATAGAATTACTATTTTACCCTCAATTGTGAAATTACTAAAATACCCCTGTAGGGTAGAATTACCGAAATACCCCTATAAGGTAGAATTACTAAACTACCCTTATAGGGTAGAATTACCGAAATACCCCCGTAGGGTAGAATTATCGAAATACCCTTGTAGGGTAGAAATACTGAAATACCCCTATAGGGTAGAATTACCGAGATACCTTTGTGGGGTAAAATTACCATTTTGCCCCTAGGGTGTTAAATGACTGTTTTGCCCTTGTAGGCAAGTGACTGACTTGGACTGTGTGGTTGACGGATTTGATTGTGAATATATGTTGGTGATACGAATGACTTGACTGTGATTGTTTGATTCAAATATGGGCATGACATTCTGCATACATGACATGTTGCATGGGTTGGGATTTTGTACGGAGGAAGCGTTCTGGTGGCTATGCCACAAATATCTGTTCTGGTGGCTCTGCCACAATATCTGTATTTGGTGACTCTATCACAATATCTGTTGATCGATCGATGGCTAAGTGCCGATCTAGCTACCGAAGGCTGTGTGCCGTTGTTGTGGGCTTCGTGCCGATTATAGACCCGTTATTAATGGCTCTGTGCCAACCTAAATATGGCTTTGTGCCATCTTGACTATGGCTTCGTGCCAAACGTATTTACCTGTAGCTATGTGCCTAACATATTTGTTGACGACTCTGTGTCGATCATATTTACCGAAGGCTGTGCGCCAGTTATATTACCGTCACTGATGGCTATGTGCCGAAGTTATTACAGTTATCTATGGCTTTGTGCCACGTATTCTGTTAGGTGGGTTTGCCACATTATCTGATTCTAGAGGCTCTGCCACAATATCTGTATCTGGTGACTCTGTCACGATATCTGTTCTGGCAGCCATGCTGCAAATTCTGTGGTGTGTAGCGGATGGGTGGGTCGAGTTGTCTCCCCACATGGTGTAAGGTTGGTACGGGGGTGTATACGGCTGGATTGGGTTGGGATTGCATTCACATTCTGATTCTGATTCTGTCACGTAATTCTGATTCTGATTCTGATTCTGTTACTGATTCTGATTCTGATTCTGTCACCTAATTCTGATTCTGATTTTGATTTTGTTACTAATATTGATTCTGATTCTGATTCTGATTCTGTTACTGATTCTGATTCTGATTCTCATTTTGGTTCCAATTCTGATAATGTTTCTTATTCTGTAATGGGCTAAGGTCCATCTGGTACTGTCTGTTGTAATGGGCTAAGACCCGATTGGTACTGAAATTGTAAGTAAGGCTGGGGCCAGACTTTTAATTCTTTTAGATGACTGACTGTTCCTTTTTATAGTAGGGGATTTCACACTGAGTTTTCGTAAACTCACCCCGTTTATTAACCTTTCTGGTAATTTCCAGCCTTAGATGGGTCGGGGTTGCTAGGGGCTCGGAGGAAGCCACACACACTGTTTATGTTACAGTTTTGATTATTACCTTTAAATTATTTTATGTGGGTTGTAGTAAAGCCGTTGTAATTTTCTGGATTTCAAATTTGGAATTTTATTTATTGTGCTTATAATTGCTAGTATTAGAACACAATTTTCCAAAGCAACTACTGTTATTCAAAACATCACGTAACTGCAATTGTTTTTAAAGTAAGTTTCCGCAACTACCAATATTTTTACAAAGTTGTTAAGAATGTTATTCAGCTGAGGTTTTCTAACAAGGTTTAAAAAGGGTATAAGTTTTTAATTATTAAGAAGGGTTTTTAATGGAAACATGGTTTTCGAAAAACACTTCAATGTGACACGCCAAGTTCGAGCCAAACTTCCAGGTCAGGTTTGGGGTGTTACAGATATCACCGAAGGTGAATATATATATACATTTATTTGATCTAGTCGGTTGTGGTATAAGTATGTGTATATCTATTCAAAATGGTAGTAAGCTTGAGATGAGCACTAAGTGTGCGAAGTGAAATTGGTAATGAGTACTAAGTGTAAAAAAATTGATCATTTGGCACTAAGTGTGCAAACCGAATTTATACCGAGTACTAAGTGTACGAGATCGGTTAATGAGCACTAAGTGTGCGAGTTTATCTTTACGTATCAAAGATGGATTAAGGTGAATAAATGTTTATTTGTTTGTTTGAATTAAGCTCAAGAGAAAAAGGAGCTAAATTCGGAAAGGGGGAAAGCAAAAGTAGTTGATTAATCAATCTGTAATTGTGCAATGCCATTCAAGGTAAGTCCTTAAGTAATTAAATTTGATTTGCTGCGCGCTTAAGATTATATAATATGATAAGAAATTATTTGACCTTTACAAGTTCGATTTGCAATAAGTATATTGAATTTAGGCTATAAAGCCGAATATGAAATGGATGATTTATGTATATAATGTGGCCAAATGACTATTAAGTAATGATGTGAAAGTGTGTAATATGTGTGTACAATTTTACTGTACTTGTTTGTATAAAGTCAAATGTGAATTGAATGGTATATATGTGGTGACCGAATAGCTATTATGAAACAAAGTCAAAGAATGGGATATTTGTATCATTGATGAATTGTGACTATTGTTCCTACTTGATCGAGGTTGTGTGTGAAATAATTTGTGAATATGGCATATAGCCGAATGGTTATTAAAAGTGAAACTGGGATAGTGAAAAGATTATGTGTTCTTTGTGTATGATTATTAAATCGAAAGTTAAAGGGTAGGTGTACATTTTGTGCTTATATTTGAATGAAGCATTTGAATTACTAATGTGATATGTTATGTGAAATGTGTTAACATGTGAAAAAAATATGCAAGATACTTGAAATGTATCTGGGCTAAAGTCCCACAGGCTTCGTGCTGGAAATGTATCCGGGCTAAAGTCCCGTAGGCTTCATGCTGGAAATGTATTCGGGCTAAAGTCCCGTAAGCTTCGTGCAGGAAATGTATCCGGGCTAAAGTCCTGCGGACTTTGTGCTGGTAATATAATTTCGGGTTTTATACCTAGCAGGCCAAGTGCCGATGAATTTGATAAAAGTATACAATTACAAGATCCTACACTAAGATGACAAATTGAAAGTGTATTACATATTAAGTTGGCCAGGTATGTATCATGTACTCGTATGCGATTTTGATTTGAATTAAATTATAAATGTATAAAGTGATGCATCTGTGAATAAGTGTTATGACTTTAAATGTGATCGTGATACATTCGGTAAATGTGTGAAGTTATGTGAAGTGATTCTATGTTTATATTCAAATATAAACACTTGGTCCTTGTGGAAAGGTTTGTGGAAGTATATGATTTTATTTTTAGGTGATTACGATCATGGAAAATTAAATGTGAATATGATATTGTATTTTATTCGTTTCAATTGAACTAAAGTTGATAGTGAAGCATTTTAATGCCTATGTTATATGAGTTAGATCTTGAATGACATGATATACATGTTTAAATAATTTGAATGCAAGGAATGTGTGAAAGAGCAAATTTGTAATAAATCTGCTTGGGACAGCAATAGTAGCGTGATTTTGGAAAATCACCACAAATTGTGGAAATTAAATTAGAAGCTGAATAGATTATGTAATTAAATATTAATGAGTCTAGTTTCTTATCAAAGAAACTGTGTAAACAAAAGAATTGTATATAATGAGATATTTGAAGTGGCGTGACATAGAGTCAAAATGACTTTGAAATCCCCTGTTCTATTTTTAGAAAATCATTGTAAATTGTAAAATGATGATTATAAGATAAAATTTATATTCTTAGACTCCTTAATGAGTCTAGTTTCAAATGAAATAAATAAGAACATATTTTGAATTCTGTACAATGAGAAATCTGATTTATAGTGAAGAATGGTCAGAATAGTCACACAGTGAAATAGGGGAAAATTTAAGAAAAATATGGTATTTATTGGTCAAACCAAAAATTCTGAAAATTTAAGAGATATAAGATATATGAGTCTATTTTCAGGGAAAATTAACAGCACATGATTTGGAGTTTTTTAGCTCCAGTTATGAATAATTTAGTGACTGCTGCTCAGCAAGACAGCTTGTAGTGATTATGTGATTATGTTGTGAACATCGAATAAACTTGGTCAGATGTATGTAGTCCATGTGAAAATGAGACGTGATAAATAATAGATAAATATATGC
The DNA here is from genome assembly GCF_007990345.1 of Gossypium hirsutum. Classification (NCBI taxonomy): domain Eukaryota; kingdom Viridiplantae; phylum Streptophyta; class Magnoliopsida; order Malvales; family Malvaceae; genus Gossypium; species Gossypium hirsutum. The sequence continues at coordinate 59,472,463 of NC_053428.1, forward strand.
TATATGTGCTTGACATGTGACCTTGTGGTTCCATGAATCAAACATGGAAAAATATGACATGTTGTGGTTGGTATGTATTGGATATGTGCAAGTTTTGTTCATACGAATGAATTGACAGTTATCACACGAATTTAAAATCATAGTCATAAATTATTTGTAAATATAAATAAGTGAAGCTATTTAACAAGGTTATATGAACTTAAGAGTACTATGAATGTATATGCAATTGAGATTATTTTTCAATTCGGATTAGTGATATGGAATTTTCATAATCATTGAAATGATTTATTTTCTTAAGGCTTCTAAGCTTTCAAAGCTTATTCTGTGTGTTTTTCCTATGTCTATAGGGCTTCAGAGAAATTGCTTGGGTTGGAAGTCGAGGAGATTTCATCACACTATCGAGTTACCATGTGAGTAGATAAAGTTTGTATATCATTAAGGTTTAAGGCATGTATAGAATAGACTAATAGTGGAAGGATATTTTGGTTAACGCATTTAAGCCATGCGAATATGGCATCTTTTGGATGTTTAATTTTATAAGTTAGAAATTCGATCACTGGTTGTGTCTAGCATTTATATAAAAAAATCTTTATTTCAAGAGAATGTTCAAAATTTTACTGTTAAGATATGTTTTCTGATTTCTGGTAACGCCTTGTCCTATTCCGGCGACGGTTAGGGGATAGCGGTGTTACATATTGCTTCCCTTTTAATCATCTTGGGACACTCCCAAATAAAATGGTCTGGTGCACCACATCGGAAACAACCTGTCTCAGTGCTCGACACTAACCTGGGTGACGTTGACCACATCGGGGACACTCTGGTCTATCAGGTTGAACGCTACCAACACTTGCAATCAAAGTGGTCTGAGCTTTCGGACTCATAAATCTTTTGCCTCTGTTTCGGCTAGAATATCCAGCTGAAAAATTAGATCTAGTGGAGAACTCTCTAGGCCTCTTGGATGTAGACTGAAATGACTTGCTCATTAGTCTTTTCTTCGTGTCTTGCGTCTCAATTTCAACTTTGCCCTTTCTTTTTAATAGCTCCTCTGCCTTATAGGCTCTCTCAACTAGGATAACAAACTTTTTTATTTCTAGAACACCAACAGACAATCGGATATCATCATTAAGCCCATCCTCAAATCTTTTGCACATAATAGCCTCTGTAGACACACTCTCGAGCATAATTGTGAAGTCTAACAAACTCGCGCTCATACTCAGTCACTGTCATATTGCCCTGTTTCAACTCTAGAAACTCTTTTCTTTTTTGGTTAACAAACCTCTGACTGATGTACTTTTTACGGAATTCCTCCTGAAAGAAGTCCCAAGTGACTCTCCCTTTCAGTACAACTGATACAAGTGTCTTCCACCAATGGTAGGCCGAATCTCTTAGGAGTGATACAACACATTTCATACATTCCTCAGGTGTGCAGGATAACTCATCATAGACTCTGATAGTATACTCGAGCCAAAATTCTGCCTTTTCTGCATCATCATCTTTTGTAGCTCGAAACTCTTCGGCTCCTTGTTTTTTGATTTTATCAACTGGTGGTTTTTCTCTTATAACCGTACCTATGACTAGGGGAGCTACATGGGTGGTCTGATGATCATGAGGGGGTGGAGATCTAACAGCCGAATTCGTTCAAACGAACTCGGCAAACCATTCAATCATAGCTTGGAAGAACGCTTCTTGAGCCCCTCCTCCCTGACTAACTGTAACGGGCCTTTCACTACTATTTGGTGGCACCATCCCTTCTGCAGGAGTGGGCACGTTACTCTCTGCATCATCTACATCAGCTTGTTCGGGATCCATAACTATAAAAGAAAGCATTTTAAAATCGTCAGGAGTCGTCACACTAACAACACATAAGTATGGCATGTATAGCTAGACTCTTACTCATACTAAATATTTCGAGAACTGACTAAAACTTTGCTCTAATACCAATAAATGTAAAGCCCCAAACCCGAGACCGTGGCTAGAGTCGAGCACGAGGTGTTAACGGACTTAATTCATTAATTAAACAACTCAAACAATTTATTTTAGAACTTCCAGACAAGCTGGCTAACTGCATCACAGTTGCTTAAAAATTCATATCTCAAGTTAAAAAACTCGAAATCCAATTCTGTAAATTCTTCATAAAACTAGACTCATATATCTATCAACTAAATATTTTATATAATTTTTGGTCTAGCAAACTAGTACATTTTATTAGTTAAAGTATCCCCTATTTCAGGGTTCAACTACTCTAACCCCTGTGTATTACGAATAAAATATCTCCCTTTACAGAGTTTCAATTATTATTCCCTTTCTTTTTCATAAAACTATACTCAATAAGGAATATTTACATGTAAAGTCTGACTTCTAATTAGCTTTGTACAATTTTCGGTGAATTTTCAAAGTCAGAACAGGGGATCCAGAAATCGCTCTGGCCCCGTTTCAAAAAAAATTAAATATCTCATAAAATATAACTCATATACCTGTTTTGTTCCATCCATAAGAAAATAGACTCATCAAGATTTAATTCTATATCTCATTCACTATCTAAATTCATTTTTACTATTTTTAGTGATTTTCCAAATTAACGTCATTATTGCTGTCTGATACTGTTTTAAAGCTAATTTCACCTTTTTCACGATTTCCATGGAATAACTAGCATTTAGGCATACATAACACCAAACATGTCCTTGATTAGCCATTCCAACAGCTAATCATTATCAAGCATTTACATACCATTCATCAGCCATATCATAAGATCATACACACAAAATGGCTACGATGCTATACATGCCATACTCAAAATGAAACGTCTAGCTATACCAAAATAATCCTCGTGATAGTGTGCCCGGACCTCCGACGTACTTTACAATCCCCGAGTTAGATTGACAAAACTATAAAAAGAAGAAAAATAAAGGGGGTAAGCATTAAGCTTAGTAAGTTTGCATGCAAATAAATAACAACACTCATAAGAATTATCTTACTACTTGGCATGATACTACTTAATGCAACTTCATTAATTGTCATAGACATATTTTAAACTTCTTCACTTACTCACTTACTTAAATACTTACTTACTTAATCAAATTTATTAATACATTTTACTTACCTTTTTCCTTATCAAGCATACATGAACATTATGTACTTACCTTTGCTCTTCTAGAATGAACTTGTCTTACCTTTTTAGTATAACTCGTCTTACCTTACCTTACCTTGATATTCTCTTTAAATTTTCCCGTTGAATCACTTGGAGTACTAAGGATATGTGGGTACCTTACTATTGCCATGACTTGTTGTGGTCTTACGTGGTATCCTTTTGAAACTTACCATTGCCATGTCTTGACATGGTCTTACATGATATCCTTTCCTTATGAACTCACCAATGCCATGCCTTGGCATGGTCTTACATGGGACCTTTGCCTTACAGTAACTTATCAATGCCATGTCTTGACAGAGTCTTACATGATTTCCTTGCCTTAGAAACCTTATCAATTGCCATGCCTTGGCATGGTCTTACATGGTATCCTTGAACCCTAATGTCATGACATTTGTATCCTACACATTCCTATGGTTCAATCGGGACTTTCTGAAATTACTTCTCCGTCAATTCATGCTTGAGTCTTCTTTGAATAATTTCATAAAATAAATATACACATGCTGGAAATTAACAAAATTAATATAAAACAATAGAATATTGCATTTATTTACCGCAAACTTACCTCGAAACAAAATAGGATCAACTATATCGATTTAGTCCACTATCTTTTTCTTTCCCCGGTCTAACTCCGGATTTTGTTCTTCTTGATATATAATAAAAAAATTTAGCTTATTTAATACTCACATTTATTAAAACAGTCCTTGACCCAAACTTTGGCAAAATTACATTTTTGCCCCTAAACTTTTACATATTTACTCTTTTTCCCCAAGGCTCAGAAATTAAACTTCATACTATTTTCCTATGTTTTATGACATTTTGATAATTTTTCCCTTCTATGACAGCATCAAATTCTCACTCTAACATATACTTATGACTATTAGGTATTTTTACTGATTAAGTCCTTTTACTCGTTTTCACTTAAAACCGAGTAGCACAAGTTGTCTAACATAATTTAAAACCTCATATTCTATCATAAAACACCAAAATGCACAAATTTCACCTATGGCTATTTTTCCAAATATGAACCCTAGGTTGAATTATTGCTAAAATAAGCTTACTCAAGTTACCGGGACTCCAAAAACATAAAGAACATTAAAAACGGAGCTTGGAATCACTTACTATGGAGCTTGGAAGCTTGGAACAAACCCTAGCTATGGAGAAACCTTGAAATTTCGGCCTAATGAAGAAGATGGACAAAAATTGGCTTTTAATTTTGTTTTTAATTCATTTTAATAACTAAATGACCAAAATGCCCTTAATTAAAAACTATGGTGTTTTATTTTCCTTTAGGTGTTTTTCTCCAAACTAGTATAATGGTCTAATTACTATCCAAGGGCTTACACTTTAAAAGCCCATTACTCACAAGTACTTAATACCTTTGTGAACTAGAACACACATTTTACAACTTTTGCAATATAGTCCTAAATATCAAATTGGACCCTCTATCGATAAAATTTTTAAATGAAATTTTCACACAATCATGTAATCATGCCATAGACCATAAAATGATAATAAAATAATTTTTTTTACCTCAGATTTGTGGTTTCACAACCACTATTCTGTTTAGGCCCTATTTTGGGATGTTACACACGAGGAGCGTAGTAGTTGCAAGCGATACTAAAGCAGTTGAAACCTTTCCTTCATCACTCAATCAAAGGTAACCTTGTTTATAGTTATTATGTTCAAATGGGGTTGTTTGGCTTGCATCTTGGTGTGGTTGAATGCTACTTCCCCTATTCTAGGGTTTTATGTTTTATAATTAGTATAAGTTTATTTGACTCATGGGGTTTAGCAATCATACTAATGGTTTTCACTGGTGACGCAGATACTCGACAAGAAACGTGTGGCCAATCTTAGTCAGTGGTTTGAGAGGACTAAGCCACTTTTGTTCAATCAAATATATGTATTATGATAAGATTGGGATCGTATTAAGGGAGGTGGTTAACCCTATTGTCAATCTACTAATAGAATACCTTGATTGAATGTAGGCTTGGTATTCGTAGGCTATTTGCATGTTTTTGTAAACAGGTGTGTAATCGTACTGCTATAATTATAAATTGGCAAAAGTTGGAAAACATGACTAATGTCGCTACACGAGAGTGCGCTTGCTTGTGTGGTGAATTAAAAGTAAAAAATGTGGGCATTCGATTGTAGAGGCCACCATGAGTGATTCTATGGGCTTAGGCCATTCTGGGCCATGTTGGGCTGAAATGGGCAATGCGGGCCCCACGGGCTCGTACGCCCTATATGGGTAAACCACACGGACGTGCGGAGATTAATGGGCCAGGTTGTGTAGTTTGCATGGCCAGGGCCATTTTTGGGCTTATTGGGCCACACAGGCGTGTGGGCCCAGATGGGCCATATTATGGGCTTTGTGCCCATTTTCATTGATTGACTGTTAAGGTTGCATGGGTCACCCAAGACGACTGTGGACCTTCTTTTGGGTCAATAAGTACATTTAGACCCCATACTGATGAAATGACCATTATACCCCTATGAGGTAAAATGACTGATATACCCTTATATTATGTATAACTGTATTTGGGCATGACATTTCTACATACACGTATGATATTATAAAATGACATGTTGCATGGGGGCGAGTTTGATATATTTGGAAGAAGTGTATTGTAGTAGCAGCTCTACTACATATATTGTTTAGTGCCGCAATCAGTGCTATATTATGGAGTGTAGGGATAGGTGGGTCGATTTTATCCCTACATGGAGTGTAGGGCTGGATGGAGTGGAGTGTAGAGGATGGATGGATAGGAATTTTGATTGCATTTTTGTTACTATTACTGTAATGGGCTAAGGCCCATACTGCTAATAATACTGAATTGAGCTAGGGCCCTAACTGTTACTGGACTGTTACTAAAACGGGCTTAGGCCTAGACTATATTTACCTATGGTGTGACTAATTATTTTTTTAATAAGGGATTACACACTGAGTTTTCATAAACTCACCCTTCTACTTTCCTGTGCAGGTAGTCCTTAGGCGAGTCGGTGTTGCAAGTGACTCGATGGAGACCACACAACTGCTATTGCTACTGTTTTAAACTTTTAATCTTTAAGCTATTTAATTTTGGTATTGTTTTGTAATAAGGCCTCTTTAAAATCTTACTTTTTGTTTGGGGTTTTCTTATTTCGATTTAAATCTTCTAGTAGTAGGTCACAGATTTTGGAAAAGATAAAGGTTTTCAAAACACCACGTTATTACAACATATTTTTCCATAACAAACTTTATTTTTAAAGTGTAATAACAATCTTAATTGATTAAACTCTTGCAAAACCTACTAGAATTCTTAACAACGATCAAGATACTTAAAAGTTTTGTAAAAGATCACTACAAGGGTTTTAGTATAGTACGACCTTTTCAAACAGAACGATGGGTTTCAAAACATACTTCACTGTGACATTGTACTGACCATAACATCTAGGCCGGGTCTGAGTGTTACATTTAGTGGTATCAGAGCCAGGTTGCAAAACTCGGCTATGGATTTGGGTTTTTTTAAAAACATAAATTTTCAAAAAAACTATTTCAAATAAGTTGAAAAGTATTTTTAAAGTGTAATGTGTGGTTTACTGAGTCTTCGGCGCCGATTCTATAAGTCCTCTAAAACTACTGTTTATTTAATATTGAGACTACTGTAGGCAATAGGCTGTACTGAAATACTCTGTTTAGGGTAAACTAAAACTGTAGTCAAGACTGCGATCTACGAAAACAAAACTCTAAATTACTGATAATAGTTTTCATAAAATATCCTGTAATAAACACTAAAACTGTAAACTGATGCATAAAATTTTTAATTTAGATAATAAGCAAATTGATAATGAGCACCAAGGGTACTCGTGGAAGGGGTACAAGGGGCCACGGCGGAGGGCGTGGAGGTACTCGGGCTGGGTTGTCAGCATCGGGTCATATGCCTAACAATGAAGCTAGAGAGGCATCGACTTCAACTGTGATTGAGACTGGGTCACACAATCGTGCAACTGGGGACGACACACTGTCCCAAGCTATGTTGTAGATTTTGGAAAGGGTCGTTGGGCCTAATACTAGTATTGTAGGCCGTGGGTCGGTGATGGAACGACTCAGGTCTAATGGGGCTGAGATCTTTAAGGGTATCGCTAGAGTTGCACCTAATGTGGCTGAATATTGGATTGAGGCCACAGAGCGAATCATGGATGACCTTGACTACACCCTAGAGTAGAAACTAAAAGGTGCAGTGTCGTTGCTACGTGATAAAGCCTATCAGTGGTGGCTTACAGTTAAAAAGGGTACTCAGCCTGACCGGTTGACTTGGGAATTTTTCAAAACTGCATTCCAAGGGAAATATGTGGGCACTAGTTATGTGGATGCTCAGAGGAGAGAGTTTTTGAATTTAACTCAAGGGGTTAAATTAGTAGTTGAATATGAGTCTGAGTTTTTGCGACTTAGTTGCTATGCACGTGGGATGGTGGCAACTGAATATGAGCTCTGTGTTTGCTTTGAGGATAGCCTCAGAGATGATCTACGGGTTCTGATAGCTCCATAGAGGGAGCGAGATTTTACTGTGTTAGTGGAAAAGGTGAAAATTTCCAAAGATGTGAATCGCGCTAGGTGCCAGAATCGTGAGAAGGACAGAGGAAGGAACAAGATGGTTTGGGAGCCCTCAAGTTCTGTTGTGAAGCCTAAGAAAAAAGCCAGAGTTAATGGGCCAGTCAAATTTGGGCCCCCTGTTGCTGCTTTTGGGCCGCAACCTTGTGCTGATTGTGGGAGATTCCAAATGTTAGAGGCATGTTTGAGGTATGGATCTTTGAAGCATCGCATCAGAGATTGTCCACGGAGGCCCGATCAGATGCAAGCTACTGGTATAGGCACTGTTCAGCTGGTGAGAGGTGTTCAGCAGCCATCGAGAGGCCGTGGTTAGGCCAAAGGTGGAAATGGTATGGGCTGTGGTCGTGAAACACTGAGCAGAGGTGCTGGTCATACTGAGGCGAGGTAGCCAGCACTAGTTTATGCTGTATGTCACTGAGAGGACGAAGTTGCTCCAAATGTTATTACAGGTACGTTCTTTATCCATAATGTACCTTATATTACAGTGATTGAGGTTGGGTCTACGCACTCGTATATAGCATGCACTGTGCCTAAGACTTTAGGTGTGATGGTTGAAAACGTTACGAGTGAGGTTACTGTGTTAAGTCCATTAGGGTAGTTAGTGAGAGTGGATAAACTATTTAAGGATGTACCCTTGGAGTTTCAAGGAGTGATCTTTTTGGCGGATCTAATGGAACTTTCTTTTGGAGAATTTGACTTAATATTAGGCATAGACTGGCTGGTTAAGCTTCAGGTGAATTTGGACTATACTGCAAAATGAATGGTATTGAAAACTGAAAAGGGTGATGAGGTAGTTGTGATTGGGGAGCGTCGAAATTATCTGTCAAATGTGGTTTCTGCACCAGGGCTGAGAAGTTGGTTCGTAAGGGGTGTGAGGCGTATTTAGCCTACATCAGTACTTCTGGTTCTGAGGTTTCATCTATAAAAGATATCAGAACAGCTAAGGACTTCCCTGATGTCTTTCTCGATGACCTACCTAGGTTACCTCCAAACCGTGAAGTTGAGTTTGGGATTGAGCTCCTGTCTGGTACAGCTCCGGTACCTATCACTCCTTATAGAATGGCACCGAAGGAGCTTGTGGTGCTTAAAGCTCATATTCAAGAGTTACTGGATTGATGGTTCATTCGCCCTAGTATGTCTCCGTGGGGAGCACCGATTTTATTTGTGAAAAAGAAAGATAATCCATGTGAATGTGCATCGACTACCGGTAACTGAATAAACTAACTATTAAGAATAAGTATCCCTTACCAAGGATAGACGATCTATTTTACCAGTTCCAAGGAGCTTCGATTTTCTCTAAGCTTGATCTCCAATCGGGGTATCATCAACTGCGGTTCAAGGAGACTAATGTTTATAAGACAGTGTTTAGGACTCGTTCTGGCCATTACAAGTTTCTAGTGATGCCGTTTGGACTGACGAATGCACCAGCGGCTTTTATGGATTTGATGAGCCGAGTGTTCCAGCCCTATCTAGATCAGTTTGTAGTGGTGTTTATAGATGACATTTTGGTGTATTCGAGAACAGAGGATGAGCATGATGCACATCTCTAAATTGTTCTGCATATTTTGAGGGAGAAACAACTATACGCTAAGTTCAGCAGGTGTGAATTCTGGCTACGAGAGGTAACTTTTCTTGGTCATGTGGTATCTGCCGAGGGGATTAAAGTTGATCCTCAAAAAATTGAAGTTGTTCTGGATTGGAAGTAGGCTAAGTCGATTTATGAGATTCAAAGTTTTCTGGGTCTGGCAGGGTATTATAGACATTTTTTGGAAGGGTTTTCATTGATTGCTGCATCTCTGACTAAGTTGTTGCGTAAAGGGGTACCTTTTAACTGGACTGATGTGCAGCAGAATAGTTTTGAGAGCTTAAGAAGGTTTTGATAGAGGCCCCTGTCTTGATTCAGCCAGAGTCTGGGAAAGAATTTACTATCTATAGCGATGCATCACACGCTGGTTTGGGTTGTGTGTTGGTGCAAAAAGGTAAGGTGGTGGCTTATGCATCTCGTCAACTTAAGATGCATGAGGTGAACTACCCGACCCATAACTTGGAGTTGGTTACGATGGTGTTCGTACTAAAAATTTGGAGGCATTACCTGGACGGTGAGAAGTGTATCATTTACACGGATCACAAGAGCCTCAAGTATCTCCTCACTCAGAAGAAGCTAAACCTTAGACAGCGTAGGTGGATTGAGCTGCTTAAGGATTATGATTGTTTGATTGAATACCACCCTGGTAAGGCTAATGTGATGGCCGACACACTGAGCCGTAGAGCTATGACTAATCTGAGGGCGATGTTTGCTCTCTCAGCTTATTCGACGATGGTAGTTTGTTGACCGAACTTCAGGTTAAACTAACATAGACTGAACAGATTAGGGCTAAACAGTTGGAGGATGAGTCACTGGGTCCTCGATTCTGACAGATAGAAAGTGGGGAAACTTCATATTTTGGACTAAATAGCAAAGGGGTACTTTGTTTCAGTGGGAGAATCTGTGCACCAAAGGATAATGATTTGAGGCAGTTGATACTGCAGGAGGCGCATAGTAGTCCTTATGCTATGTATCCTACCGGGAATAAGATGTACCGAAACCTTCGTGAGTTATATTGGTAGCCGGTCTTAAACGTGATGTAACACCCTTAACCTGTATCCGTCATCGAAAAAGGGTTACGAGGCATTTCTAAAAAAAAACACAAATCCAAACATTACCATATTAAATCAAGTCATAACCACATAGATTTGACTACCGTATTGCTTATGCGAATCAAACGTTCATTTCTATTCTCGATTCAAATCAGATTAATGCTTATGACTTAATCCAAAATCTGATCATAATTTATTTTCATTCACCACATAGATTAAATGAAACATAATCCAAGGTATATATATCCAAAACAATTCAAAATATATACAGAACTTATAGCATATCAATAAATTTCATTATGGAATATCATATCTATAATTTTTAATCTTAAGTCAGTCATGTATATACATAAGTTATTCATCAATCGAACTAATTCTAGTTACTAATCTCTTCTTTCGTGTATCCGACTTTAATGTGTTAATTTATTTGTAATTCATATATTAACATAATAATACAACTTAAGTATTAACACTCGTTTACAAATATCACATTCAATTCTAAGTCTACTTGGCCAACTCAATACATTTATACATATTTAATAGTTTAAAAATATCTAACAAATTTTACATTGCCATGCACATGTACATATCAACCCTATTATAGGCACATATATACATACATGAAAAGACATACAAACTCACATCAAACAAGCCATGTTCAGTTACTTAAATATATTTATCCAATGTCATTTCACCCATCACCTTGTATCAATTATTTTCATCTGCTAACATATAATTCACTAAAAACATCAATCAATTCAAGATAAGCATATATAACTTCCTTAAGTGTTTAATCACATATATCTCATAAAATTATTCATGCTATACATCATATGATCGAAAGCTATTACCTTAATCTCATTCGAACACAACCATGTATAAAACATAACTATTAGTATCACATATTATTCTTGGCTGTACAAAATTTATCGGAATGAACTAACATGCTATAAATAAAATTTATATATATATCATGTCCGTTTCCAAGCCACTTCCAACACTTACATAACTAAACACATGTACTATGCATAATATAATATATATAACATTATAACCGAAATAGTTTAAATCATAACCAAAACAAAGCCATACCAATTATCAAATTTCAATAAACGCATATATTGCTTTTATTCCTTTATAGCCAAATTTACTACCTAACACCACATGCACAACCAAGTTTCCTTTAGTAATTTACTTATAATCAATCTCACTTAACATTCAAGCCAAGAACACATAAGACCAAACCTAATCATGTTAAGCAAACCATTTCAAAGCATTTAGGCTATAACGAATATTATACCTTCACGACATATGACTATAAAACTAAAATAAACTTAACTCATACTCACCATGACCAAATATAAAAATAAAAGATTAGCCATTTTCGTATGGCTTATATACATAACCAACATTCAACATTTCAAAGGTAAATTCCAGCCTATACATGCCATAATTTAAGTTTAGCTAAAAAGGTACCAAAACAGTAGATAGTGTGATGAGCTTGGCTGACAGTTCCCGAGCTTGTAGCTTTTATTCCTTTATAGCAAAATTTACTACCTAACACCACATGCACAACCAAGTTTCCTTTAGTAATTTACTTATAATCAATCTCACTTAACATTCAAGCTAAGAACACATAAGACCAAACCTAATCATGTTAAGCAAACCATTTCAAAGCATTTAGGCTGTCACGAATATTATAAATTTATGGCATATGACTATAAAACTAAAATAAACTTAACTCATACTTACCATGACTGAATACAAAAATAAAAGATTAGCCATTTTCGTATGGCTTATACACATAACCAATATTTAGCATTTCAAAGGTAAATTCTAGCCTATACATGCCATAATTTAAGTTTAGCTAAAAAGGTACCAAAACAGTAAATAGTGTGATGAGCTTGGCTGACAGTTCCCGAGCTTGTAGCTTGACTTTAAAATCTATAAAATAGAATAATATAATACACAGTGTAAGCTGCCATAGCTTAGTAAGTCATAAGCAAATAAACAACTTAATAACAAATTCAAATTGATTAAGCTTGCCAGATTATATTATCATTACCAAGGCTTAATCTTAAATTTACAAATGAGATAAAATATTATATTCTCATGCACAATACCACCTCAATCGAATGCTCCCATTAACATATTAACTGAGTATCAATCGGCTTTCTATGTTAAATTGTCATTATGTAATCAATTTCACAAGTATACATATTTATAAAAGCTCAAGAATCCAATTATAACATCACATACGTAAACTACTTTCATGGCCGAATATATACATGATTACACATAAATGTATGTCCAATAATCATTTCCATAATATTCACACCATTTTTTCAAAGCCGAATACACTTATTTAAATCATGAAAGTTTATTCTTTATATCATATATAACTTATATTATCAAGCAAGTCACATACTTACCTTATCATTGATAACTAACAAGCTAAATCATACCTGTCACTTTTTACTCATTTAACACATCCGATCACAATTTACCTTTGCCTGATGAACCATTCAGAATTGGATATGAGACTTGGATAATTACACAAGTCATACAATGCCAACATCCTAGACGTGGTCTTACATGTAGTCTCATATCGATGCCAACGTCCCAGACAGGGTCTTACTCGTAAACACATATCGGAATCACATATCGATGCCATCGTTTACTCACACACATGTATCGGAATCCTATGTCATGACATATGTATCCTAACTATTCCTAAGGTTCATCGGGGCTTTCGAACATCGTAACTCGGTCGAAACCAATTCGGAGATATAGTAGCCAAGCTTGATCATATTCGGCTATAGCTTATATATGTTCATACAATTCCTACCAGCATATAATATTAACACTTAACTACAATTAAATACGTCTATTTGCTTATAAACTTACCTTGGACGTCGCAAAACGGGACGGGGCTACTAGCCGACAACTTTCAATTTCCCCTAGTCCAAATCCGATTTCTTTGGTTCTTGATCTAAACATATTCAAATTAAGCTCATTCAAACATATTTTTTCATTCAATTTAATCCAAAAACACATAAATGGGAAAATTACCATTTTACCCCAGACATTTACAATTTTTACAATTTAGTCCCTATTATACAAAACACAAAATACATAAAATTTCCCTATATATATGTTGAGCCAAATTTTACCCACTCTAAAACAAGTCCATATATTCAATTTATTTCACATTTTAGTCCCTCAAATTATTATTTTTACAATTAAGTCCTAATTACTCAAAATCATCAAAAATCTCAATACAAAACATGTTAATCTAAAACATATCTTCCATTTTTCATAATCAAACAAAAAAAATCACAAGCTATCAAAAATGGCACAATTCAAAATATTCATCAAAATAAAAAATTAAAGCATGGGTCTTGAATGTTACTAAGCAACGATCTCAAAAATGCAGAAATTATCAAAAACCGAGCTAAACTCATACTTTAATTGAGCTTTAAATTGGCTGAACCCTAGCTTCTGTTCTTTCTCTTTCTTTTAGTTTATATTCAGCTAAGTGATGAAGAAATAAAAGATAATTGAAGTTATCATATAATATAACATATAATAACTTATTATTATTTCATGTTTTACATTTTTAACCTTATTTATGACATTATATAACCATTATATTATGGCCATTACCGCCCACTTCACTTAGAAATGGGAAATTTGCAACTTAAAGACTTCCATTTAAAAATCCAAGTACAATTCAACCCCTTTTTGAATTAACCACCAAATTTTCATTTTACGCGATTAAGTCCTTTTATTTAATCGGTCACCTAAATGACGAAATTAAATCACGAAAATTTCACAGATATAAATTCACACAAAATAAACACAGAAAATAATTTTAAAATATTTTTTGACTCAGATTTGTTGTCCCAAAACCACTGTTCCGACTAGGGTTTAAATCGGGTTGTTACAACTCTCCACCTTAGGGATTTTTGTCCCCGAAAATCTTACCAGTGAATAGATTCGAATAACGTTCTCTCATTGCATCCTCTAGCTCCCACACTGCTTCCACAACTCCGTGTTTACACCATAATACTTTAACTAACGGAATTTCTTATTTTGCAACTCTTTTATCTCATGAGCCAGAATACGAATTGGTTCTTCCTCGTCCGTCATATTGGGTTTAATCTCAATCTCAGACGACTAATTACATGTGAAGGGTTAGATCGATATCTACGAAGCATCAAAACATGGAATACATTGTGGATCTTTTCTAACTCAGGTGGCAACAATAGTCTGTAAGCAACTGCCTGATACGCTTTATTACCTCATACGACCCAATGAACCTCGGACTCAACCTGCCTTTACGACCAAATCTGAGTACTTTCTTCCACGGTGAGACTTTCAAGAAAACTTTATCTCCGATTTGAAACTCCATATCTTTACGTTTTAAGTCTGCATATGACTTCTGATGATCCGATGCTGCTTTCAGTCTTTCACGGATCACTTCCACTTTCTGTTCAGTTTCTCTGATCAAGTCAACCCCGTATATCTTATTTTCACTGAGCTCAGTCCAGTGCAATGGCGTATGACATTTACGACCGTACAAAGCCTCATAAGGTGCCATTTTGATACTCGATTGATAGCTGTTATTATACGAAAATTCAATCAAAGGTAGGTATCGTTCCCACGTACCTTCAAACTCGAGAATGCAACATCTCAACATATCCTCAAGTATCTAAATAATTCACTCAGACTGACCATCTGTTTGTGGATGGAAAGCAATATTGAAATGTAATTTCTTACCTAGTGAATCTTGGAATTTCTTCCAAAATTGTGATGTAAACCTCGGATCTCTATCCGAAACAATAGATATAGGCACACCATGTAATCTCACAATCTGAGAAACATACAATTCAGGCAGCTTATCAAGTGAGTAGTCTGTACGTATCAGAGCAAAATGAGTCAATTTAGTCAATCTATCAACAACTACCCAGATTGCATCTTTCTTGCTCGGTGCCAACGGTAAACCAGATACAAAATCCATCGTGAATCTATCCCACTTCCATTCAGGTATCATGAAAGGGTGAAGTAATCCTGAAGGCACCTGATGTTTAGCTTTTACTTCTTGACAGACTAAACATCTTGCAACAAAGTCAGTAATGTCTCCTTTCATACCATGCCACCAGTAACGCTGTTTCAGATCATTATACATTTTTGTACTTCCTGGATGAATAGATAATCAACTGCTATGAGCTTCATTCAAAATCATCTGAATCAACCCTGAATTTCTCAGAACACATGTTCGGTCTCTGAATCTCACACAATCATCAGCATCAACTCTGAATTCTAAATTAGTATCCATCTCACACTAAGCTCATTTTACGATCAACGTGTTATTAATCTTCTGGGCATCACAAATTTGTTGAATAAATAACGGTCTTGCTTTCAATTCAGCTACTATCGAACCATCATTAGACATGACCATATTCGATTTCATTGCACGTAAAGCAAACAGTGATTTTTGGCTTAAAGCATTAGCAACAACATTAGCCTTTCCCGGGTGGTAGTCAATCACAAGCTCGTAATCTTTTAGCAATTCTAACCATCAGCGTTGTCTCAAATTCAGATCTTTCTGAGTAATCAAGTATTTCAAGCTTTTATGATCAGAATAAACATGACATTTCTCACTGAATAGATAGTGACGCCAAATTTTTAATGTGAACACAATAGCTACCAATTTTAGATCGTGTGTCGGATAGTTCTTTTCATGGGCCTTCAACTGTCTCGAGGAATAAGCTATAACTTTACCTTCCTGCATCAAAACATAACCCAAACCATTTAAAGATGCATCACTATAAATAACAAATTCTTTACCCGGTTCTGGCTGAACTAGCACTGGAGCTTTAGTCAACAGGGCTTTCAACTGATCAAAACTCTTTTGGAATTTCTCTGACCATTTGAACTTAACATCTTTCCGCAATAGCTTTGTCATCGAGGCTGTAATCATAGAGAAACCTTTCACGAACTGTCTATAATAACCAGTAAGTCCCAGAAAATTCTAGACTTCAGAAACATTCTTCGGAGGTTTCCAATCAAGTATAGCTGAAATTTTGCTCGGATCAACCCAAATACCCGATGTTGATACCACATGACCTAGAAAACTGACTTCACTTAACCAGTACTCACATTTACTGAATTTCGCATACAACTGCTTATCTCGTAAAGTCTGTAACACAAGTCTCAAATGTTCAGCATGTTCGGTTTCATCACAAGAATAGATCAAAATGTCATCTATAAACACAACCACAAACTGATCCAGATACGGTCTGAAGATCCGATTCATCAAATCCATGAAAACATCAGGTGCATTAGTGAGTCTGAAAGGCATAACCAAAAACTCATAGTGTCCATACTTCTTTCAGAAAGCAGTCTTTGGTACATCAGAATCTTTAACTCGCAAGTGATAGTAGCCTGACCTTAGATCTATCTTCAAAAATACTGTAGCTCCTTTCAGCTGATCAAACAAATCAGCAATCTATGGCAACGGATACTTATTCTTTATAGTCACCTTATTAAGCTGTCTATAACCGATGCGCATTCTCATAGTTCCATCATTCTTTTTTACAAATAGTACTAGTGCACCCCAAGCAGAGAAACTCAGTCGCGCAAAGCCTCTATCTGTCAACTCTTGCAACTAAGCTTTCAATTCTTTTAATTCTATAGGTGCCATTTTGTATGGAGCTATGGATATTGGAGTTGTCCCTGGCATTAACTTAATACCAAACTCTACTTCCCGAATAGGTGGTAAACCCAGTAATTCTTCAGGAAACACATCCGGATACTCGCACACAACAGGTATTGTTTCAATGTTTCTTTCAGCCACTTTACTATAGAGCACATAGGAAAAATAAGCTTCACACCATTTTCTCATATATTTCTGAGCTAGTATTGAAGAAATTACTGCAGGTAAACCATATAAATCACTAGATTCAATCCAAATAACCTCATCATTCTGACTCCGAAGATCAATGGTCTTTCTTTTACAGTTCACAACAGCATCATGTAAAGTCAACCAGTCCATACCCAGAATTATGTCAAACTCATCAAATGGCAGCAACATCAAATCAGCCGAAAAGCACAGATTTTGAACCATCAAGGGACAATTCTTACACACTTTGTCAACCATAACACACCGGCCCAAGGGTTTTGACGCTCTAATTACAAACTCAATAGACTCAACTGATAGAGTCTTGCTGGATACTAATGTCTCACATACATAACCAGGATTAATCAATGCAATTACATTAGTATCATAAAGAGTGAATGTACCAGTAATAACATCTGGGGATGAAGCCTCCTCTCGCGCGTTAATGGCATAGGCTCTGGCAAGAGCGCGAGCCTCGGATTTGACTTTGTATCTTTATTTCCTCTTTGACTGCCACTCACATTACCTGCATTTCTCGATGGTCTACCTCAAGTCGTAGTATTACCCGATCTTGTGCTCTGTACTGAATTTTCTTCAGCTAACCCTGGGCAATCTCGAATATAATGATCTGTTGATCCACATTTAAAATAGGCCCGATCATGTAATTTGCAACTGTTGGGATGTTATTTACCATAGTGTTTACACTTAGGCTGATTTGATCTGACATTACCCACACTGGCTACTGAGGTAGCTCTCAAACTCACTGGTGGTCTGTTCTGGTCTCGTTAATAATAACTCGAAATGGCTTTTGAACAACTGAAATCATCTCAAAACTTCTTTGGTGCCGACTGGACTGACCTACTGAATGATCTCTTATGTGAGTCCCTAGCTTCAAAATTAGCTTTCTTTTTCTCTTTCCCGAGCTCTTCAGCTTTATAGGCTCGCTCAACAAGTACCACAATCTCTTTTATCTCAAGTCTGCCAACTAACAATTTAATGTCTTCGTTCAATCCATCTTCAAATCTTTTACACAGTATAGCTTCGGTAGAAACACACTCTCGGGCATACCGACTGAGTCTCATGAATTTTTGCTCATACTCTGTTACGATCATCCGACCTGTTTCAGCTCCAGAAATTCTTTACACTTCTGATCAATAAATCTTTGGCTAATATATTTTTTACAGAACTCAGCTTGAAAGAATTCCCAGGTCACCTGTTCTCTCGAAACCATTGATACTAAGGTATTCCACTAGTGATATGCTGTGTCTCGAAGCAAAGATATGGCACACTTCAAACGTTCATCTGGGGTACAGGACAGCTCATCAAACACACGGATAGTTTTATCAAGCCAGAACTCAGCTCGCTCAGCATCATCATCATCAGTAGCTTTAAACTCTTCACCCACATGCTTTTTGATTTTATCAATAGGTGGCTTATACAATCTCAACGGATCACTTACTTGAGGTACAACAGGCATTGAAGATAGATTAGTCAGGGATGGAGGTTGTTGTGCAGCCGGGTTAGTCTGAATATATTGAGTAAACCAATCATTTTGTAACGCCCCAATTTTCGGGAATTTTAAAAATGTTGGAAAAATTTAAAAATTTTGTGTCCTGTTTGTTTGTCGTAGGATTAAGTACGTTAGTGGGCGTCTAGAAGGCCCAAGCTTAAGGTAAAACTCGGTAGTTTTAATTAATTTTAATTCCATAAGAAAAAGGGGTTTTGGTTAATTGGGCTTTTAGGTATTAATTGTGTAAAATAAATCACAAGGAAGCATGTGGTAAAGTGGCTAAGTGACGCCACTGGGAATGCTATAAGTGGCATGTGGATGATTGGGAGGACCCAGGTTCAAGTCACAATGACAACAAATAAGGGATTAATTTTTATGAATGGAAAAGGTAAGTAGTGGAACTGAAGTGAAAGACTGTTAGGAAGAGTTGGAGTTGCTCAGGAGATTGAGTAAGGAGGGGATAAGGGAGAGAATTTAGGAGCTGATTAGGGAGAGCTGTGTTGGCCGAATAATGGACTCTTGAGGAGCAAGAGTTGGCCGGCCAAGGGGAGCTTTAGGGAGGCAAAATTCGGCTAAGGTTAAGGTCAGTATAAATTCGGCATTAAGGGGAAGTTGGGCCGTTTGCTGACCATTTCCCTCTTCATTTTTCACCCCTCTCTTCATCAAGCTTTTTCTTATTCTCCTTTCTCCTTCATAGCTGAACCCTTCTAACCTCTTGTTCATCTCCATCCTTCCCTTCAGACGTTTCAAAACCTTCATAGCCTTTGGCCATAAAAAGCCGAAATCCCGAAAGCTACACTTTCTTCTGTGCCGATTTTTCCTAGCAAAATTCTCTTATTTTGCTTATCATCTTTGGCTGATTCTTTTCTCCTTTAAACCTCAAGTTTTTGTCGACAAGACCACAGTAAAACCCTATTATTCATCTTTTTCTACATAGTTGCAAAAAAACCGAAAACCCCACTTTCATAGGGACTTAGCCGAATATTGAAAACACTGAAGGCTTGACTTTGGTGATCGTTTGAGGGTAGAACGGTATTGGATTTAAGTAGGCATCAATTGGAAACATTGGTCAAAGGAATCGATGGTAAGTAGCCGAATAGTCTTTCTTTCATATTTTAGGAAAGGCCGAAATCCCTAAATGTTAGGGAGGCTGTCGATTTGGACTTGTAGCCCTAAGGGGTTGTAATAACTGTTCTGCTTTGGTAAATGGTGTGATTTAGAGGCTGCTTGTGACATTCCAAATTTGACCTTAGTCGGAAAGTGGTTTCGGGACCAGAAAATCGAGTCGTAAAAAATAATTAACCATTAAATTTTGTGTTTATTGTATGTGAAAAAGGTATGTGTGAAAGTTTCATGCTTCAATTTTTGTCATTTGTATGCGAAATTATTAAATAGGGCTTATGTGAGAAAATTTAGAAATGTGTTAGGCAAATGTTGAAGTGACTTATTAATGCATGTTATAAAAATGATGGGTTTGCATGTCAAATTTCCATTTATGATAAGTAGTGGCCGGCCATGATGGGATTATATACATATAATATGTATTAATTATTAGCTACTAGCTTTATATTTTATAACATAAATAAATAAAAAGGAAAAGTAATGAAAATAAGGAAATGAAGGGTGAAGAAAACAAAGTATCACCTTGTTCTTCTTAGCCGTACAAGAAGAAGAAAAAGAGGGGGGGACATTCGGCCTTTGGAATCAAGAGAAGGTTAGTAAATTATGTTAATTTTTTTTTGAAATCTTAGTTTGTTTTAGGTTAATCATCATGCTTTTTACCTAGCCCATACTAAAATTTTGAATTTAGATGGTTGAATGGAACTTTCGATTATGGTATATAAGAGAAGAACTTGATTTTTTTACCCTTAAGTTTTGATGGAAAAAGAAACAAAAAGATTGTTGATGAAAGAAATTAATCTTGTTAAAACTTTAAACTAATAATACCCATATGTGTGATAGCCGAACAAAGACTTTGTTTAAAGTCTTGATCAAAGGCCGGTTAAGTGTTTTGAAATGGATAAGCTAGGTGTTTGATTTTTTTTGGTTCGGCATAGTACATGATATTTTGCTAGTGAGGTTTTGAATAATTTAATTAATGTTAGATATATGAAAAATTCTTATGTTCGGTTTTGGATGATATATATATATGTACAACTAACATATTTAGCTATTGATATCTAAAGTGTTAAATAATAAAACTCTTGATGACTTGGGTTAAATAGCATTCGACCAAAGACTATATGGGCTTGCTAATTCGGTTTAAGTGAAGAAATTATGATAGAGAGATATGACTAAATTGTGACTTATTATCGAACTTTCTTTGTGGTTGTAAGGTTATTTTATAATGTGTCATAACATTTAATTAGTTAGTCGAATTGATGAGAAAAGAATTTGGAGTATTTTATGGTGTCTTAAGCATATTATCCAATTGGTAAAGTTGAGTAATGATTCATGTACGAATGCTTGCTTAGTCGTATGTTATGTTTTGTTAAACTTAGTAATAAATATATATATCTTATAAGGCTATAATAGTAGATTTAGTGGACTTTGACAATTTAAATGATGCATTTGACTTGTGTACCGACTTAGGATGATATGTGTTTCTATATGAAGTTAGATGGTGTTGATGAAATTCGATAATGCATGATGTTTAAATAGTATTGAACAAGGTCATTGTACTTAAATTATGATATACATGTATTGAATGGAATTGCCCAAGTGAAAAATAATTAAATAAATTTATTTGTTTAAATTTAAGCTCAAGAGCTAAGGGGATCAAAATCAGATAAAGGAAAGGAGAAAGCAGTCGAGTAGTCTATCCGCAACTGCCCAAATTATACTCGAGGTAAGTCTTTGAGTAATGAAATTTAGCTTATGATTTAATAAGGCAGTTATTTATCTATGAGCATAATAATTAACTTGTGACCTAACGATTCTACTTGAATTACATGACAAAATAAATAAGGTATTTACTTGTAGCCGAATGGTTATGAAAATCTTGTGGATTAATGAAACGGGATCATGTTATTTGTTTAGGATTAATGAATCGAACGATGTATGGTTAGTAAACATGCTGTAATTGTATTCGAGTATCAGGAATGATATCCAGATGTGATATGATATATATATGCATATATGTGTGAATGCTAATCAGGGTTTAAATCCGAGCTTGGTTTCGAAGGGCCTTTGAGCCAGTGCTAATAACCGAACTTAGTTTCGAAGGGCTTTAGAGCCAGTGTCATAACCGGACTTAGTTCCGAAGGGCCTTCAAGCCAGTGGTCTAATCCGAGCTTGGTCTCGAAGGGCTTTTGAGCCAGTGCTAAGAATCGGGCTTGATTTCGAAGGATGTTTGTGCCAGCATAATATTTGAGAGTGAAAACCCATAAGTGTTCGTACGAGAAATCATATAATACATGTTGGAATAATTTTAATCACATGTGCTACTTACTGTAAGATAACCAGGTAAGTAACTCACTCTCGTTGAGAATACGATTGATTTTAAATTACGACTACGCAACTCTGTGGGTATGCTTAGACCATTGTTAAAATCATTCAAATATTTACGATCTGATCATGATGTATGAGTTCCATATTAGAGAATTCAATTTCACAAACATGAGATGTATGTGTATATGCATGAGATTGACATAGAAATTTGAGATGAATGGATTCAGCTATAGATTGAATTTTATTGGATATATTGATTTTACCTTTGTGCTACGAATAAAAAAAAATGGTACCTTAATTATGTTACTATTCGGCCAAATGATGGTACAAGTAACTTTGATATTATTATGCCACTCTTTTAAATGATTTCATTACTTAAACTTACTAAGCATCGAAGTGCTTAATCTTTTGCTTTAATTCTCTATTTTATAGATTTTGTTCGTCAGCTATCGGACTCGGGAGTGTCAAAGTCAAAGTCGTCCACACTATCTAAGCCCTTTTGGTATATTTTTAGTTGAACTTTGATAATGGCATGTATAAGGTTGACTTTTGTTGTTAATTAAATACCTTTTGGTAATGTATGTGTGTATAGCCATGCGAAAATGGCTCGTATAATTTGAGTATGGCATTAAAATCATTTTTGTGTATATATGCATGGTCTTATGATTTGGTTATTGAGTGGTATGGAAATGTTAGGTAAATGATCAGCCATTGGAATGGCTAGTTATGATCATATTTGGTCCTATGTATGTCAAATTACTAGCTAATCCATGGAAACCATGAAATAGGTAAAATTTACCACAAAACATTTTTCAGACAGCAGTAGTGAAGTGAGTCTGAAAAGTCACTAAAAATAGAAGAAATGGAAATAAATAATGAATAAAATATGGAATCGAAGCTTGATGAGTCTATTTTCATATGGAAGAAGCAAAACAGGTATATGAGCTATATTTTGTGAGATGTTTTAATTTTTGTGAAACAGGGCCAGAACGATTTCTGGATCCCCTGTTATAACTTTGGAAATTCACCATAAATTTTACAAAGATAATTAAAAGTCATGAATTATATGTACAGATTTTTTATTGAGTCTAGTTTTATTAGAGACAAACGGCATAGTCATTGAAGCTCTGTACGGGGAGATATCTGATTCGTAATACACATAGGTCAGAGTAGTCGAACCCCGAAACAGGGGAGACTTTAACTAATAAACTGTACTAATTGGTACTATCAAAATTCTAGAAAAAAATTTGTAGATGGATATATGAGTCTAGTTTCAGGAAAAATTTACAGAATTGGTTTTCGAGTTTTGGAACTCGAGATATGATTTTTAAAGTGACTGTGATACAGTTAGCCAGCTTGTCTAGAAATTTTAAAATGAACTGTGTAAGTAATTAAATTAAGTCCGTTAACACCTCGTGTTCGACTCCGGTAACGGTCTCGGGTATGGGGCATTACACTGCTGATCAAGGGCTTGGACAAGTGGAACGATCAGATCTTTGGATTTAAGACATAGTTCGGCAACAAGGTAAGAGCAAGAAGGTTCTAAGCATGTTTGGCCGAATATGGTAAGGGGCTATTTACTCAGTATTAATTCGATATCTAGAGTAATATGTTAGTGATTTAATTGTAGGCAGTTCGTGCGTGGATCTTGACAACGAATCGTCGCAAAACAGGTGTGTAACTGACACCCTCTCATAGACTAGATCGGCAAAAGCTGAAAAGCCGAAATGCCGGAAAGTTGGTATTTTGGGAATTTGCGAGTGTGCGAATGCTCGTAAGATAGTTGGGTTTGTATGTTTGGTATTCTGAAGGTAATAAACTGCAGTACGTGCGATTTCGTACATTTTGATAATGTGGGCTTAATGGGCCAAAAATCAGGTTCATGGGCCAACGGGCTCAATTTGATAAGTATGCGCGGTAAGTATTCTGATAGTACGTAAATGGATAGGATATGCATGAAAACCCTAGAAGTAGCTAAATCACTACAATACCCTTATGTATGGAAAATTACCATGATACCCCTAGGTGTAAATAACCAATATGCCCCTAGGGTCAATTTTTTCTGAAAAGCATGTTGATTTAAATCTGTATGATGTATGCCATGAATGAATATTTGTTGCATGGGGACATGGGTTATATTTTGGAGGAAGCGTCCTGGTGGCTATGCCACAATTATCTGATCTGGTGGCTCTGCCACACATTTCTGTTCTGGTGGCTCTGCCACGATTATCTGTATCTGGTGACTCTGTCACATTAACTATTTTGGCAGCCATGCTGCATAATTCTATGGCGTGTAGCGGTTGGGTGGGTCGAGTAGTCTCCCCACATGGTGAAAGGTTGGTAAGGGGGTGTATGTGGTTGGTTATGTGTTGGGTTTTGCATATACATGAAATATCTGATCTGATCTGTTATGGGCCTATGGGCTTAATTCTGTATTCTGTTCTGGGCTAAGGCCAATTTATTCTGTTTTTGTGGTTTGAGCTGATATGGGCTATGGTTAGGTTAATTTTACACACTGAGTTTCCCCAAACTCATCCCCTATTTTCATCCATGCAGGTAATCCCCAGCCATAGTGGGCTTGGAGCTGCGAGGGATTCGGAGTGGCCACTCGTTCTGCAATATGGATTTCTTCTGGTGATTTGGACTTCAATTTTCTTTACTTTGATGATTTGGGTTTTGTTACGTAATAAGGCCGCTTATGATTATTTTTAATTGGGTTTCGATTTATAACTTATCATGATGACCTTAAATTATATTAACTATCAAAATGGGCTAAATCTAGGGTTCGTTTTCCAAAAACATAAACTGATTTCGAAGTAACATGATTACAAACAAGGCTTCTACTATGATATGCGTTTTATTCTAAAATAGACATAATTTTAATGGTAACCTAAAAATATACGCGATGTTAGAGTGTGGCAATGGCGGTGTGCATGTCTAGGATTGGATCCGAAAGAGCTTGGTACTTAAGCAGTCCGATGGACTCACCTCCTTTTTTCGGTTACCTACCTGGTGCGCAGCTTCCATTCACTTTAACCCTCAATGAATTAATCCTTCGAACATCAAGTATGATTTCCTAGACTTAGAATGAAAAAAATGTTTTAACGTTTTGATGTGGCACGTCGGATCCAGTCGTAACGTGTAGGCCAGGTTTGGGGTGTTACATTTTATGGTATCAGAGCCAAGTTACAACAAATCGGCTGTGGAATGGGTTTACAAAAACGAGGATTTCAAAAAAAAAATTCTGTTTTTAAAATCTGGACTTCTGAAGGTGGCATTCCAAATCTCCGGCCCAAGCCTGTAAGTATTCTGAATTTTTCTGAATATATTCTGAATTATCTGTTTGTACTTAAACTTTACTAGAATACTCTAGATAGGATGCTACTGAAATCCTAGAAAAGCTTGCTAAAAGACTAAAACTGTAGCTAGACATTGATTCTGCGAAAACCAACTCTGAATTACTTCCTGAATCATAAAACATCTGTAATAAACATTGGAATGATATTAATGCATAAAATTCATAATTAGATAATACGATATGAGTACAAGAGCCACTCGTGGAAGAGGCCGTGGACGTGGCCGAGGAAGGGCTCGAGCGGTATCTTCATCTTCTGGACATATGCCGACGGCAGATGCACTGGTACCACCGGCAACAGAAGTGGAGTCTCATGATCGTGGTGCCGGGGATGACGCCCTGTCGCAGGCTATGCTTCAAGTTTTGGAAAGGGTTGCTGGGGCAAGTTCGGGTAACGAAATTCGAGGATCGATTTCTGAATGACTCCGAGCTGATGGAGCGAAGATCTTTAGGGGCGTATCTGGTGTAGCCCCGAATGTGGCAGAATATTGGTCGGAGGCCACAGAACGAATTATGGATGACTTGGACTGCTCGGTGGAGCAGTAGCTGAAGGGGGGCATATCGCTGCTGCGAGATGAGGCTTATTAGTGGTGGCTCACCGTGAGGGATGGAACCCCAGCTGATAGGGTTACTTGGGAGCTGTTTAAGACAGCCTTTAAAGGAAAGTACGTCGGGGCAGGTTATGCTGATGCCCGCAGGAAGGAATTCCTAAATCTGGTCCAAGGATGTAAAACTGTTGCGAGTATGAGGTTGAGTTTCTGAGGCTGAGCCGGTATGCTGTGGGGATAGTCGCTACGGAGTATGAGCGTAGCGTTCACTTTGAGGATGGACTCAGAGATGACCTTAAGGTGTTGATTGCTCCGCAGAGGGAGCGAGATTTCGCGGTTCTGGTGGAAAAAGCTAAGATAGCTGAGGAGGTAAAGCGTACTGAGAGGAAGAACTGTGAGAAAGATCGAAACCATTTTCGGAAGGATCCTGGACCTTCGGGTGGAGCAAATAAGAATGTCAAAAGGGCGAGAGTTGAGGAGCCAGTTCGAGCAGCTCCGGTGAATGTGGTTAGACCGCCAATTTTTGGAGACTGCGGAAAGGTACATTTGGGTGAGTGTAGGAAACATTCCGGTGCTTGTTTTCGATGCGGGTCTATGGAGCATAGAGTTAAGGACTGCCCACAGAGAGCTAATAAGGCTCAGGTTGCTGTACAGAGGGTTGTTCAACCCGCGAGAGGTGGACCACAACCACCGAGAGGACGTGGACAAGGTAGGGGCGGAAATGGAAATGGAAATGGTCGAAGTCGAGGGGCACCTGGCAAGGTTGTCGGAAATGCTGAGGCTCGACAGCCAGCGTTGGTGTATGCGGCTCGTCGTCGAGAGGAGGGCGACGCACTTGACATCATAACTGGTACGTTTTTGGTTTCTAGCATGCCGTATACTGCTTTGGTGGATATTGGATCTACCCATTCCTATGTTGCATGTGCCATATCTGGTTCATTGGGAGTGCATTCTGAAAAGATAGTGAGTGGGGTCTCTGTGTTAAGTCCTTTGGGCCACTCGGTTAGGGTAGACAAACTGTATAGGGATGTACCCCTAGAAGCTCAAGGTAGGATCTTTCCTGGAAATCTAATGGAGTTGCCATTCGGAGAGTTTGACCTCATTCTGGGAATGGACTGGCTTGTTAAGCATAGGGAGACTTTGGATTGTGCTGCAAAACAAATGGTGTTAAGGACCACGGAGGGTGAGGAGGTTATGATGATAGGTGAGCGAAGGGATTATTTGTCTAATGTGGTGTCGGCATTGAGGGCCGAAAAGTGGATTCGAAAAGGTTGTGAGGCCTATTTGGCATTCGTAAGCCAGTCGGAAGAGAAGGGATTGACAGTGGATAAGGTCAGGACCGTAAAGGAGTTTCAAGATGTTTTTCCGGAGGAGCTTCTGGGATTACCTCCAAAACGAGAAGTGGAGTTTGGAATCGACTTGTTGCCTGGAACGGCGCCAGTGTCTATCGCACCGTATAGGATGGCACCGAAGGAGTTGGTGGAGCTAAAGGCACAAATTCAAGAGTTGTTGGATAGGGGCTTTATTAGGCCAAGCGTGTCTCCATGGGGAGCACCGGTGTTATTCGTGAAGAAGAAGGATGGTACAATGCAGATGTGCATTGACTATCGCTAGTTGAATAAACTGACCATTAAGAATAAGTATCCACTACCAAGGATTGACGATCTGTTTGACCAGCTTAAGGGGGCTTCTTTATTTTCTAAGATCGACCTTAGATCTGGATATCATCAGTTAAGGGTCAAGGAGACGGATATCCATAAGACGACATTCAGGACTCGGTATGGTCATTACGAATTTCTGGTTATGCCATTTGGACTGACGAACGCTCCTGCGGCATTTATGGATCTGATGAATCGGGTGTTTCAACCATTTCTAGATCAATTCGTAGTCGTCTTTATTGACGATATTCTGGTATATTCTGAAACGGAAGCAAAGCATGATGAGCATCTCCGTATAGTGCTACAAGTGTTAAGGGAGAAGGAACTTTATGCAAAGTTCAGCAAGTGTGAATTTTGGTTGAGGGAGGTAACTTTCTTAGGACATGTGGTCTCTGCTAAGGGGATTAAGGTGGATCCTCGAAAAATTGAAGCAGTTTTGGAGTGGAAGCCGCCTAGGTCAGTCTCGGAGATACGGAGTTTCCTGGGATTGGCAGGATACTACAAAAGGTTTGTGGAAGGTTTTTCGGTGTTGGCTGCACCTCTGACTAAACTCATAAGGAAAGGGGTACCATTTGTATGGACTGAGACCCAGCAGGAAGCTTTTGAAAAGTTGAAGAAAGTTTTGACTGAAGCACCTGTGTTAATTCAGCCGGAGTACTGTGTACAGTGACGCATCACATGTAGGTTTGGGCTGCGTGTTAATGCAGGAGGGTAAGGTGGTTGCATATGCGTCACGGAAGCTTAAGCCTCACGAGGGGAACTATCCTACTCATGATTTGGAATTAGCAGCAGTGGTTTTTGCACTTAAGATTTGGAGACATTACCTGTATGGAGAGAGGTGCATTATATACACAGACCATAAGAGTCTTAAGTATTTGTTGACTCAGAAGGAGCTGAACCTTAGGCAAAGGAGATGGATTGAGTTGCTTAAGGATTATGATTGTTCAATCGAGTATCACCCAGGAAAGGCTAATGTGGTAGTCGATGCTTTGAGTCGTAGAACCGTATCTGATTTGAGAGCAATGTTTGCTCGTTTGAGTTTGTATGATGATGGTAGTTTGTTGGCTGAATTGCAAGTAAGGCCAACCAAGGTGGACCAGATTAAGGAAAAGCAGTTGGAAGATGAGTCTTTGGTCACTCGTTTTCAACAAGTTAAGGAAGGGGAAACTTCTGAGTTCGGTTTAAATGGTGATGGAAATCTGTGTTTCCGAGGAAGAATTTGTGTTCCGAAGGACTCTGACTTGAGGCAGACAATATTGAAGGAAGCTCATGGGGGACTATGTGCCATGCATCCTGGAGGGAATAAGTTGTATCACGACTTGCGGGAATTGTACTGGTGGCCTGGACTTAAGCGAGAAGTGACGGAGTTTGTAGGAAAATGTTTGACGTGCCAACAAGTGAAAGCTGAGCATCAATTACCTTCTGGACTATTGCAGCCGATAAAGATACCACTTTGGAAGTGGGAGAGGGTAACCATGGACTTTGTCAGTGGGTTCTGTTGACACCATCGAAGAAAGACTCGGTATGGGTGATTGTGGATAGGTTGACCAAATCGGCCCATTTCATACCAGTACATACCGACTTTTTGCTTCAAAAGTTAGCCAAACTGTATGTGGCGGAGATTGTGTGACTTCATGGAGTCCCAGTTTCGATTATCTTTGACCGGAATCCCAGATTCACATCTCGGTTTTGGGAAAGGTTGCATGAGGCATTGGGGACGCGGTTGAACTTCAGTACGGCTTTCAATCCCTAAACTGATGGTCAGTCGGAAAGGGTCATTCAGATTCTGGAGGACATGTTAAGGGGATGCGTGATTGACTTTCGAGGTAGTTGGGAGGACTACTTACCATTGGCAGAATTTGTATACAATAACAGTTATCAGGCGAGTATTCGAATGGCACCGTATGAAGCACTGTATGGTCGAAGGTGTCGTACACCTAGTTGTTGGACGGAGCTAGGGGAGCGACAAGTTCTTGGACCGGAATTGGTGGCTGATACTGAGGCTAAGGTCAGAATAATTAGGGACCGTTTGAAAGAAGCATCTGATAGGCAAAAATTGTATGCAGATTTGAAGCGTAAGGAGATTGAGTACTTAGTAGGGGATATGGTCTTTTTAAAGGTTTCTCCTTGGAAGAAGATATTGAGGTTTGGTAAGAAAGGCAAGTTGAGTCCGCGGTTCATTGGGCCTTATCGGGTTTTGAAGCGAGTAGGCCCAGTAGCTTATCAGTTGGAATTACCTCCAGAGTTGGACAGGATTCACGATGTTTTCCACGTCTCCATGTTAAGGCGTTATTGTTGTGACCCTACTGATGTCGTGCCGGCTGCAGAAATTGAGGTGCAAACTGATTTGACTTTTGAGGAGGAGCCTGTGCAAATTTTGGATCGAGATGTTAAGATTCTGAAAAGGAAATCTATCCTATTAGTAAAGGTGCTTTGGTGTAATCATGGCAGAGAGGAAGCTACTTGGGAGCCAGAGGAGGCGATGCAGCAACAATACCCTCATCTATTCGGACCAGGTAAATTTTGAGGACAAAATTTCTTTAAGGAGGGTAGAGTTGTAACGCCCCAATTTTCGGGAATTTTAAAAATGTTGGAAAAATTTAAAAATTATGTGTCCTGTTTGTTTGTCGTAGGATTAAGTACGTTAGTGGGCCTCTAGAAGGCCCGAGCTTAAGGTAAAACCCGGTAGTTTTAATTAATTTTAATTCCATAAGAAAAAAGGGTTGTGGTTAATTGGGCTTTTAGGTATTAATTATGTAAAATAAATCACAAGGAAGCATGTGGTAAAATGGCTAAGTGACGCCACTGGGAATGCTATAAGTGGCGTCTGGATGATTGGGAGGACCCAGGTTCAAGTCACAATGACAGCAAATACGAGATTAATTTTTATGAATGGAAAAGGTAAGTAGTGGAACTGAAGTGAAAGACTGTTAGGAAGAGTTGGAGTTGCTCAGGAGATTGAGTAAGGAGGGGATAAGGGAGAGAATTTAGGAGCTGATTAGGGAGAGCTGTGTTGGCCGAATAATGGACTCTTGAGGAGCAAGAGTTGGCCGGCCAAGGGGAGCTTTAGGGAGGCAAAATTCAGCTAGGGTTAAGGTCAGTATAAATTCGGCATTAAGGGGAAGTTGGGCCGTTTGCTGACCATTTCCCTCTTCATTTTTCTCCCCTCTCTTCATCAACCTTTTTCTTATTCTCCTTTCTCCTTCATAGCCGAACCCTTCCAACCTCTTGTTCATCTCCATCCTTCCCTTCAGACGTTTCAAAACCTTCATAGCCTTTGGCCATAAAAAGCCGAAATCCCGAAAGCTACACTTTCTTTTGTGCCGATTTTTCCTAGCAAAATTCTCTTATTTTGCTTATCATCTTTGGCCGATTCTTTCCTCCTTTAAACCTCAAGTTTTTGTCGACAAGACCATAGTAAAACCCTATTAATTCATCTTTTTCTACACAGTTGCAAAAAAGCCGAAAACCCCACTTTCATAGGGACTTAGCCGAATATTGAAAACACTGAAGGCTTGACTTTGGTGATCGTTTGAGGGTAGAGCAGCATTGGATTTAAGTAGGCATCAATTGGAAACATTGGTCGAAGGAATCGGTGGTAAGTAGTTTCAAAACATAGTCTTTCTTTCGTATTTTAGGAAAGGCCGAAATCCCTAAATGTTAGGGAGGCTGTCGATTTGGACTTGTAGCCCTAAGGGGTTGCAATAACTGTTCTGCTTTGGTAAATGGTGTCATTTAGAGGCTGCTGATCAAGGGCTTGGACAAGTGGAACGATCAGATCTTTGGATTTAAGACATAGTTCGGCAACAAGGTAAGAGCAAGAAGGTTATAAGCATCTTTGGCCAAATATGGTAAGGGGCTATTTACTTAGTATTAATTCGATATCTAGAGTAATATGTTAGTGATTTAATTGTAGGCAGTCCGTGGGTGGATCTCGACAATGAATTGTCACAAAACAGGTGTGTAACTAACACCCTCTCATAGACTAGATCGGCAAAAGTCGAAAAGCCGAAATGCCGAAAAGTTGGTATTTTAGGAATTTGCGAGTGTGCGAATGCTTGTAAGATAGTGTTTGGTATTTTGAAGGTAATAAACTGTAGTACGTGCGATTTCGTACATTTTGATAATGTGGCCTTAATGGGCCAAAAATCAGGTTCATGGGCCAACGGGCTCAATTTGGTAAGTATGCGCGATAAGTATTCTGATAGTACGTAAATGGATAGGATATGCATGAAAACCCTAGAAGTAGCTAAATCACTACAATACCCTTATGTATGGAAAATTACCATGATACCTCTAGGTGTAAATGACCAATATGCCCCTAGGGTTAATTTTGTCTGAAAAGCATGTTGATTTAAATCTGTATGATGTATACCATGAATGAATATTTGTTGCATGGGGACATGGGTTATATTTTGGAGGAAGTGTCCTGGTGGCTATGCCATAATTATCTGATCTGGTGGCTCTGTCACATATTTCTGTTCTGGTGGCTCTTCCACGATTATCTGTATCTGGTGACTCTGTCACATTATCTGTTCTGGCAGCCATGCTGCATAATTCTGTGGCGTGTAGCAGTTTGGTGGGTCGAGTAGTCTCCCCACATGGTGAAAGGTTGGTAAGGGGGTGTATGTGGTTGGTTATGTGTTGGGTTTTGCATATACATGAAATATCTGATCTGATCTGTTATGGGCCTATGGGCTTAATTCTGTATTCTGTTCTGGGCTAAGGCCAATTTATTCTGTTTTTGTGGTTTGAGCTGATATGGGCTATGGTTGGTTTAATTTTACACACTGAGTTTCCCCAAACTCATCCCCTATTTTCATCCATGCAGGTAATCCCCAGCCATAGTGGGCTTGGAGCTGCAAGGGATTCGGAGTGGCCACTCGTTCTGCAATATGGATTTCTTCTGGTGATTTGGACTTCAATTTTCTTTACTTTGATGATTTGGGTTTTTTTATGTAATAAGTCGCTTATGATTATTTTTAATTGGGTTTCGATTTATAACTTATCATGATGACCTTAAATTATATTAACTATCAAAATGGGCTAGATCTAGGGTTCGTTTTCCAAAAACATAAACTGATTTCGAAGTAACACGATTACAAACAAGGCTTCTACTATGATAACGTTTTATAAACTTAAATACGTTTTATTCTAAAATAGACATAATTTCTATGGTAACCTAAAAATATACGCGATGTTAGAGTGTGGCAATGGCGGTGTGCATGTCTAGGATTGGATCCGAAAGAGCTTGGTACTTAAGCAGTCCAATGGACTCACCTTATTTTTCCGGTTTCTTACCTGGTGCGTAGCTTCCATTCACTTTAACCCTCAATGAATCAATCCTTTGAACATCAAGTACGATTTCCTAGACTTAGAATGAAAAAAATGTTTTAACGTTTTGATGTGGCACGTTGGATCCGGTCATAACGTCTAGGCCGGGTTTGGGGTGTGACACATTCATTATTTGGTAAAAGGCTTGTCTAGCCTCTCCTTCTTGGTTACTAAGAATCGATCGAGAATCAATCGGCGCTGTCCTTTGCGTGGGAGCAGGCGCTACACTCTCGACATCATCAGCTACAGTCTGTCGGGATCCATTTACTATATGAAAACACATTTCAAATGTCAGAAGTCATCACACTATCGTAGTACATAATTATGGCATGTATAGCTAAACTCACACATGCTATGTTAGTCCTAGATCCGACTAAATCGTAGCTCTGATATCAATAAAATGTAATATCCTTAACCCGTATCCATTGCCGGAATAGGGTTATGAGGCATTTCTAAATGAAAACACAGATCCAAACATTACCATATTAAATCAAGTCATAATCACATAGATTTAACTACCGTATTGCATATGCGAATCAAACGTTTATTGCTATTCTCGATTCAAATCACATTAATGCTTATGACTTAATCCAAAATCTGATCATAATTTAGTTTCATTCACTACATAGATTAAATGAAACATAATCCAAGGTATATATATCCAAAACAATTCAATATATATACAGAACTTATAGCATATCAACAAATTTCATTATGAAATATCATATCTATAATTTTTATTCTTAAGCCAGTCATGTATATACATAAGTTACTCATCAATCGAACTAATTCTCATTACTAATCTCTTCTTTCATGTATGCGACTTTAATGTGTTAATTTATTTGTAATTCATGTATTAACATAATAATACAACTTAAGTATAAACACTCAGTTACAAATATCACATTCAATTCTATGTCTACTTGGGCAACTCAATACATTTATACATATTTAATAGTTTATAAATATCTAACAAATTTTACATTGCCTTGCACATGTACATATCAACCCTATTATAAGCACATATATACATACATGAATAGACATACAAACTCGCATCAAACAAGCCATGTTCAATTACTTAAATATATTTATCCAATGTCATTTTGCCCATCACCTTGTATCAATTATTTTCATCTGCTAACATATGATTCACTAAAAACTTCAATTCAAGATAAGCATATATAACTTCCTTAAGTGTTGAATCACATATATCTTATAAATATTATTCATGTTGTACATCATATGACCGAAAGCTATTACCCTAATCTCATTCGAACACAACCATGTATAAAACATAACTATTAGTATCACACATTATTCTTAAATGTACAAAATTTATCCGAATTAACTAACACGCTATAAATAAAATATATATCATGTCAGTTTGCAAGCCACTTCCAACACTCACATCACTAAACATATGTACTATGCATAATATAATATATATAACATTATAACCTAAACAGTTTAAATCATAACCAAAACAAAGCCATACCAATTATCAAATTTTGATAAATGCATATATTGCTTTTATTCCTTTATAGCCAAATTTATTACCTAACACCACATGCACAACCAAGTTTCCTTTAGTAATTTCCTTATAATCAATCTCACTTAACGTTCAAGCCAAGAACACATAAGACCAAACCTAATCATGTTAAGCAAACCATTTCAAAGCATTTAGGCTGTCACGAATATTATACCTTCACGGCATATGACTATAAAACTAAAATAAACTTAACTCATACTCACCATGACCAAATACAAAAATAAAAGATTAGCCATTTTCGTATGGCTTATATACATAGCCAACATGTAGCATTTCAAAGGTAAATTCCAGCCTATACATGCCATAATTTAAGTTTAGCTAAAAAGGTACCAATATAGTAGATAGTGTGATGAGCTTGGCTGACAGTTCCCGAGCTTGTAGCTTGACTTCAAAATCTATAAAACAGAATAATATAATACACAGAGTAAGCTACCACAGCTTAGTAAGTCATAAGCAAATAAACAACTTAATAACATATTCAAATTGATTAAGCTTGCCGGATTATATTATCATTATCAAGGCTTAATCTTAAATTTACAAATGAGATAAAATACTACATTGTTATGTACAATATCACCTCAGCCGAATGCTCCCATTATCATATTAACCAGGTATCAATCGGCTTTGTAATCAATTTCACAAGTATACATATTTATAAAAGCTCAAGAATCCACTTATAACATCACATACGTAAACTACTTTCATGTCCAAATATATATATGATTACACATAAATGTATGTCCAAGAATCATTTCCATAATATTCACACCATTTGTTCAAAGCCTAATACACTTATTTAAATCATGAAAGTTTATTCTTTATATCATATATAACTTATATTATCAAGCAAGTCATATACTTATCTTATCATTGATAACTAACAAACTAAATCATACCTGTCACTTTTTACTCATTTAACACATCTAATCACAATTTACCTTTGCTCAATGAACCATTCGGAATTGGATAGGACACTTGGATAATTACACAAGTCGTACAATGCCAATGTCCCAAACGTGGTCTTACATGTAGTCTCATATCGATGCCACTGTCCCAGACAGGGTCTTACTCGTAAACACATATCAGAATCACATATCGATGCCATGGTCGTACTCACACACATGTATCAGAATACTATGTCATGACATATGTATCCTAACTATTCCTAATGTTCATACGGGGCTTTCGGACATCATAACTCTGTCGAAACCAATTCGGAGATATAGTAGCCAAGCTTGATCATATTCAGCTATAGCTTATATATGTTCATAAAATTCTTACCAGCATATAATATTAACACTTAACTACAAGTAAATACGTCTATTTGCTTATAGACTTACCTCGGACGTCGTAAAACGGGACAGGGCTACTAGTCGACAACTTTCGATTTCCCCTGGTCCAAATCTGATTTCTTTGGTTCTTGATCTAAACATATTCAAATTAAGCTCATTCAAACATATTTTCATTCAATTTAGTTAAAAACACATAAATTGGAAAATTACCATTTTACCCCTGACATTTACAATTTTTACAATTTAGTCCCTATTGCACAAAACACAAAATACATAAAATTTCCCTATATATATGTTGAGCCAAAATTTACGCAATCTCAAACAAGTCCAATATTCAATTTATTTCACATTTTAGTCCCTCAAATTATTATTTTTACAATTAAGTCCTAATTACTCAAAATCATCAAAAATCCCAAGACAAAACATGTTAATCTAAAACATATCTTCCATTTTCATCATGAAACAAAAAAAAATCACAAGCTATCAAAAATGGCACAACTCAAAATATTCATACAAAGCAAAACTTAAAGCATGGGTCTTGAAGGTTAGTAAGCAACGATCTCAAAAACGCAAAAATTATCAAAAACCAAGCTAAACTCATACCTTAATTGAGCTTCAAATTGGCTGAACCCTAGCTTTTGTTCCTTCTCTTTCTTTTAGTTTATATTCGGCTAAGTGATGAAGAAATAAAAGATAATTAAAGTTATCATATAATATAACATATATTCTAACTTACTATTATTTCATGTTTTACATTTTTAACCTTATTTATGACATTATATAACCATTATATTATGGCCATTACCATCCACTTCACTTAGAAATGGGCAACTTGCAACTTAAAGGCTTCCATTTAAAAAGCCAAGTACAATTCAACCCCTTTTTGAATTAATCACCAAATTTTCATTTTACGCGATTAAGTCCTTTTATTTAATCGGACACCTAAACGATGAAATTAAATCACAAAAATTTCACAGATATAAATTCACACAAAATAAACCTAGAAAATAATTTTAAAATATTTTTCTGACTCGGATTCATGGTCCCGAAACCAACGTTCCAATTAGGGTCTAAATCTGGTTGTTACACGTAAAGTTACCAACTTTGCGAGTAAATGCCTTACTTGCCAGCAGGTTAAGGCTGAACATCAGTTACCTTTAGGGTTGCTTCAACCAGTTAAGATTCTGCTTTGGAAGTGGGAGAGAGTAACTATGGATTTCATTAGTGGGCTACCTTTTACGCCTACTAAGAAGGATTCAGTATGGGTCATCGTAGATCGATTGACTAAATCTGCCCATTTCATACCTGTTCGTACTGATTACTCGTTGTAAAAGCTGGCTAAGCTGTATGTGTCAAAAATAGTAAGACTGCATGGGGTACCGATTTCCATAATATCTAATAGAGATCCTCGCTTCACGTCTCGATTTTGGAAGAAGTTAGAATGAGGCACTGGGTAAAAGGTTGGACTTAAGTACTGCATTCTATCTTCAATTAGACGGTTAGTCAGAGAGGGTGATTTAGACACTGGAGAACATGTTAAGAAGTTGTGTGATTGATTTCTGGGGTAGTTGGGAGGATTATTTTTCGTTGGCAGAGTTTGTGTACAACAATAGCTACTAGTCTAGCATATAGCATGTTAAGGTTGTGGTGTCGTTCTCCTTCGTGTTGGACTAAGTTGGGCAAGTGGCGTGTTCTGGGCCCTAAATTGATTTCTGATACCGAGGATAAAGTTAGATTGATTTGGGAGCGATTGAAGGTGGCATCTGATAGGCAGAGTCATATGCAGATCTAAAACGTAAGAAAATCGAGTATTCTATGGGGGATTTGGTTTTCCTCAAGGTCTCTCTGTGGAAGAAGGTATTGAGGTTTGGACGGAAGGGCAAGTTAAGCCCTAGGTTCATTGGGACTTACCACATTACGAAGCGTGTGGGACCAGTTGCCTATCAACTTAAAGTTACCTCCAGAGTTGGACCAAATTCACAATGTGTTCCACGTCTCTATGCTAAGGCATTACCGCTCTGATCCTTACCTTGACCAAGTAGGGAGAGATTCAGCTAGGTGAGAGGATATTCAGCTAGCACAGAAAAACCCAAATGAGTCAAGAGGGAGAGAAGGCAAGAGGGATTCGGTCAAGGCTTCCAGAAGGGAAACACAGTTAAGAGTAAGAAGGAGAATAAAGAAAGATCAGAAGATGTTCGACCAAGCAAACGAATGGGTGAGGGGAGAGGTAGAGATGTTCGGCCAAAGAAGAGTGTGAAGAGGAGAAAAGAAAAATGGATATCAGAAAAAGGAAAAATTCGGTCAAAGACTTAGAGGGAAAGAGAGGAAAAAGTCATGTCATTTGGCACAAAGTGGAAAAGAAAGGAGTTGAGACAAGTAATTTCGGCTTAAATCCTGAAAGGCACGAAAGAGAGATCGGCACTAGGGAGAAATATACCAAAATGTCAAAAAGAGCAAAAACCCTAAAACAGAAGAGAAAGAAATCAACACTTACTCCCTCACCAATTGCCGAAATGCACTCCCTAAACCCCCTTGGCCAAATTTTGAACCAACAAGCTCCCCATTTCAGCTACAACACATCCCAATTTCAAACTCCTTGAAAATCTCCAAGATTCTCTCTCGTTATCCCTCCTTGATATCCTCCATAACAAGCTCCATGACCCATTCAAACTCTCCACCACCAGAGTTCAAATCCAACACCAACTCTTCCCGTCCCCTAGTAGCAAAATAAATGCTCCTTGCCTGCCATGAGATTCGAGCCCTTGCTCCCACAATAGCCATGTCACGCCACCACCACTAGGCCGCAAGCTCACTTGTGACATAAAATCTCACACACTTAAACATAAGTCCTAACTGCTAACCGCCAATTTCACATAAGAACAAAACCAAAAATTTTGCCAAAGCCTAGACTCGAACCCAGGCTTCCAAAACACCCCCAAACATATGCAAATCACATAGCCAATAAAGCAAACAAGAAATTTGTGTCAAAGCATGCAAAATTTCAGACCCTACATTTTTGGGACGTTACACCAACCTCATACAAAAATTTTCGAAACTTAAACATTTTTTGTAACACTCCTAACCCACATCCGTTGTCGGATTAGGGATACGAGGCATTACTGATCAAAAACACAATTTTAAAACATTCATTAATATATATAGTTAATCAAGTCCAACTCATTTATAAATAAAATATAATCAATTCACATTTTAGAACAAACAACGAATTACACTTTGCATATACAGGTCACAACAAATCTCAACTTATTATTAACAGTATATAATGCATTTAATTGTACAACATTATCTATTAACAACTAGTTTAACATGCTTCCATTACCACCTATGTTATTATACATGCAACGACCAAACTCATACACACATTCTTATAATTTAATAAATCATAATGCACATATTAAATCACCACATATACGGCTTAAGTAATGATCAATTTGAAATTTTCATGCTTTACACCTCACTACAAATTGAAACAACCACGCGATATATTGTTCATGCATTCCTATATAAAACATTTAAAATATTAATTATTAAAGTCTGTACACAATTACTTCAGTCATTATGTTACACGCAATTGGCCTTAGTAAATTTTAACCATTTCATGCACATACCAACAAGAAGTACACTTATTATATATGTAAATTAGTGTGCCTAAAATTTCATATTAAATAACAAAGTAAAAGAAAACATTCGGACATCTCAAATTATTGCTTCCTTAATGTCATACATGACTTAACTTTAATAGCAAATTCTTAGTAACCATGTTTAAGTGTACAATCCTGTTACCTAATTTAATAAGTAATCACATATGTATATTTAGTACATTATACCATGGCCGAACATGCTAATAATGCACATGTACGTAATACTTAACTTATCCTAAAATAATGATCACACTTAACATTGAATGCATGCTAAACAATTGACCAAATATTCATGAAACACATGAAATATCTACCACTTAGCAACTAAATCAATCAAGCTAGTATTGTAATAGCCCAAAATTGGGTCTAGTTGGAACCGAGGTTTTGGGACCACAAAATCCGAGATATAAATAATTATTTTATGATTATTTTGAGGTCTATGATATGATTGCATAATTGTGTGAAAATTTCGTGAAGAAATTCTATGCATAAAGTGCTTAATTTGAAGTTAGGGACTAAATTGAATAAGTTGTAAAACTTGCATTCTAGAAGTTTCTAGTATGAAATTTCTTTGAAATATTAATTAGGAGGTCTTAAATAGAAATTTGACCAATTTCTAAGTTATGGACAAAAATTGGACATGGATGGAATTTTTGGAAAGTTTAGTAGTAAGGGCATTTTGGTCATTTAGGGGTAAAATGAATTAAAATACAAAATTAAAAGCCAATTTTGCTCATCTTCTTCACCATGGACGTGTATACCAAGGGAGACTCCATGGCTAGGGTTTTCAAGCTTTCCAAGCTCAATAGTAAGTCCGTTCTAACCCCGTTTTTCAAGTTCTTTACATTTTTGGAGTCCCGGTAACTTGATTTAACTTATGCTAGCAATAATTCAACCTAGGGTTCATATTTGAAAAAATACCCATAGGTGAAATTTGTTTATTATGGTGTTTTATGATACAATATGAGGTTATAAATTATGTTATACAACTTGTGCTACTCGGTTTTAAGTGAAAACGAGTAAAAGGGCTTAATCGGTAAAAATACCTAATAGTCATAAGTATATGTTAGAGTGATAATTTGATGTTGCCATAGAAGGGAAAAATGATCAGCATGTCATAAAACATAAGAATAAGGGATGAATTTTAATTCCCGAGCCTAGGGGAAAAAGTGTAAATATGCAAAAGTTTAGGGGCAAAATTGTAGTTTTTCCAAAGTTTGAGTTAAGGACTGTTTTGAATAGTACATTAATTAAATAAGTAAAATATGATGTTTTAGATCCCGGAAAATGAGATTTGAACCTAGAATGAGAGAAAAATCGAAAATTGGGAAAGTTGGTAAAATGGCCGTTTTAGTATCGAGGTAAGTTCATATGTATAATAAGCATTAATTTATGCATGTTTCAATGTAAAATTGATATATTTATTATAATTTTCGAGGTGTTGAAAGTATGTAAGTTGGTATGATAATAATACAGCAATAATGCTGTAATTTATATTTGAAAGTTAAATTTAGTGAATTAATTGAATTATGTTAAATTAAATGATTATGGTGCCAAGTTTATGAATTGATTTAAAAATATGTCTATGGTACATGAAGTGCATTTAATTATCATACATAAATGTGATTTCTATGATTATGGATATTATGGTAAATTGTAAGTTCATATGATTTTTAATAAGGCAATGTGTAATTTAATATTATTGCCTTGATATTAAATGAGATGTAAGTTTATATGTAAGTAACTTGTATTATGACATTTTATAATA
Source organism: Gossypium hirsutum (assembly GCF_007990345.1). Classification (NCBI taxonomy): domain Eukaryota; kingdom Viridiplantae; phylum Streptophyta; class Magnoliopsida; order Malvales; family Malvaceae; genus Gossypium; species Gossypium hirsutum. Next base: position 59,513,875 of record NC_053428.1, read on the forward strand.
ATATTGGAAATATGTTTGTGGATAATTACTTGATTGGTGAAATTGTTGGAAAAGAGAGAAATCCCGGTTGAACCTTCGGAAAGATTGGATGATACAGATGGTATGTAGCTAGGTCAAATGTTTGGTGTTGAGTGCACATCATGTGTACAAGAGAGCTACGAGACATTATGATGTAGCTAGGTCGCATGGGTTATACTATCTGTACACCATGTAGACAAGAGAGCTACGGTATATATGTAGCTAGGTCGCATGCGTGGTTCCAGGTGAAGGACACCATGTAGACAAGAGAGCTACGAGATAAACTGGCTAGGTCACATGGGTGGCACTAAGTGTTCACCATGCGTACAAGAGAGCTGAACTATATGATGGGTGGTGCTATGTGCTGAAACCACCCAGTATCGAGGATTGATCCGAAGTGTTCAACGGGAGACTCTCTATGTATTGCTTTGTGATTTTTGTGATGAATAAGTGCAGGAACTTGGTTATGTGAATGATGTGTTCATTAAGTGACCAGGATGTGGTATGGTTATAAACAAGTAAGTTATACATGAGAATGATTTTATGGTGACCTTGTGATCATGGGCGTATACTTGTGATGTATGAAATGCGGTGAAAATGATTTGTGATATGTATGTTAAAATGAGGTTAATACAAAGAAAGTGTGAAAGAGTGAATTAGCAATAAAACTGTTTTGGACAGTAGTAGTGATGTGATTTTGAAAAATCACCAAAAATATTAGAAATTGAATCAGAGACTGAATGAGATATCAAATTAAAGCTTAATGAGTCTATTTTCGTATAAAAGAAACAGAGCAAGAAAACGATCCTATATTTTGAGATATTTATGTTTTTGTGAGACTGGTTCAGAATGATTACGTGATCCCCTATTCTGACTTTGGAAAATCACAAAAATTTGGAGAAAAATCATTAGAGGCTCAAACTTATATTTTTAAAATCCCTAATGAGTCTATTTTCAAGATAAATCAACAAGAACATTATTCGAGTTCTGTACTGTGATATAATTAATTTTTAGTTAAGAGATGTTAGAACAGTCAGAAAGTGAAATAAGGGAAATTTTAATGAATAAACTGTACTAATTGGCTAAACCAAAAATTATGAAAATTTTATGGTGGAAAGATAAATGAGTCTAACTTCAGTAAAAATTTACGAATCTTAATTTGGAGCTCTGTAGCTCGAATTATAAATAATTAAGTGACTATGACTCGTGCGGACAATTTGATGTGAGAATTTATTAGTAAATTGTGAAATCGTACTTACAAGAATGCTATATACATTAAGGATGTGGAATGGAGAGGTGGAGGAGGAAAAATAAATATATGTGGAATACATGGAAACTATGGTATATGAAATATTGATATAATGAAATAAATGATGTGTTTATAAGAAAACAGAAAGAGAATGTTATGTATCATGACATGTATATATATATGACTAGTCTCAATGTAATGCTTGTTGGGTATGGAATTGAATTGAAATGTTTCAGGCAAACATGTTATTCTGTGCATCTGAATTGTGGTATTTTATAAAGATATGATCTAGCTTTAAATATGAATGCTTGATGATTAAGCTGAATATATTTGATAAGATGATAATCTTGGTATAAATGTATAAGTGGTACTATAATAAACAAGGTAAAATGAGTATGAGAGACACATGTATGATGACATACAAATGCTATGTTTGTGGTTTAATTGAGAATGTTTAATCATTAAATGAATACCATGTTATATGCTTTTGATTTTGTATAAGTGTGTAAGAGATCAAGGTTGACCAAAGCTTGGTAAATAGCCTAGGTATATTCCATACAGGCAGAGACACGACCATGTGTCTCAGCCGTGTATGGAACACGAATTTGGGACACGGGTGTGTGGAGCCTTAAAGCATGAAATTTCCAAGATTTTTCCAAGTTCTCGGTTTAGTCCCGAACCCTTTCTGAAGTATGTTTTGGGCTTCGTAGACTCAAATAAGGGACTATGTGTAAGTGAATGAACGTTTTGAAATATGAATGAAATTTTATGGCCCGTATTTTAGTTTAATGTTTTTATGTTTGTCCTGTAATGCCTCGTAAATTATTTTGAGGTCTATGATATGATTGCATGATTATGTGAAAAATTCGTGAAGAAATTCTATGCATAAACTGCTTAATTTGAAGTTAGGGACTAAATTGAATAAGTTGTAAAACTTGCATTTTAGAAGTTTCTAGTATGAAATTGCTTTGAAATATTAATTAGGAGGTCTTAAATAGAAATTTGACCAATTTCTAAGTTATGGACAAAAATTGGACATGGATGGAATTTTGGAAAGTTTAGTAGTAAGGGCATTTTGGTCATTTAGGGGTAAAATGAATTAAAATACAAAATTAAAAGCCAATTTTTCTCACCTTCTTCACCATGGACGTGTATACCAAGGGAGACTCCATGGATAGGGTTTTCAAGCTTTCCAAGCTCAATAGTAAGTCCGTTCTAACCTCGTTTTTCAAGTTCTTTATGTTTTTGGAGTCCCGGTAACTTGATTTAGCTTATGCTATCAATAATTCAACCTAGGGTTCATATTTGAAAAAATACCCATAGGTGAAATTTGTTTATTCTGGTGTTTTATGATACAATATGAGGTTTTAAATTATGTTATACAACTTGTGCTACTCGGTTTTAAGTGAAAACGAGCAAAAGGGCTTAATCGGTAAAAATACCTAATAGTCATAAGTATATGTTAGAGTGAGAATTTGATGTTTCCATAGAAGGAAAAAATGATCATCATGTCATAAAACATAAGAATAAGGGATGAAGTTTAATTCCCGAGCCTAGGGGCAAAAGTGTAAATATGCAAAAGTTTAGGGGCAAAATTGTAATTTTTCAAAAGTTTGAGTTAAGGACTATTTTGAATAGTACATTAATTAAATAAGTAAAATATGATGTTTTAGATCCTGGAAAATGAGATTTGAACCTAGAATGAGAGAAAAATCGAAAATTGGGAAAGTTGGTAAAATGGCCGTTTTAGTATCGAGGTAAGTTCATATGTATAATAAGCATTAATTTATGCATGTTTCAATGTAAAATTGATATATTTATTATAATTTTCGAGGTGTTGAAAGTATGTAAGTTGGTATGATAATAATACAACAATAATGCTGTAATTTATATTTGAAAGTTAAATTTAGTGAATTAATTGAATTATGTTAAATTAAATGATGATGGTGCCAAGTTTATGAATTGATTTAAAAATATGTCTATGGTACATGAAGTGCATTGAATTATCATACATAAATGTGATTTCTATGACTATGGATATTATGGGAAATTGTAAGTTCATATGATTTTTAATAAGGCAATGTGTAATTTAATATTATTGCCTTGATATTAAATGAGATGTAAGTTTATATGTAAGTAACACATCAATATTACTTGTATTATGATATTTTATAATAATATTGGAAATATGTTTGTGGGTAATTACTTGATTGGTGAAATTGTTGGAAAAGAGAGAGAAATCCCGGTTGAAGCTTCGGAAAGATTGGATGATACAGATGGTATAGGTCACTGTATGGTGCTGAGTGCACATCATGTGTACAAGAGCGGTACGAGACATTATGATGTAGCTAGGTCGCATGGGTTATACTATGTGTACACCATGTAGACAAGAGAGCTACGGGATATATGTAGCTAGGTCGCATGCGTGGTTCCAGGTGAAGGACACCATGTAGACAAGAGAGCTACGAGATAAACTGGCCAGGTCACATGGGTGGGACTAAATGTTCACCATGTGTACAAGAGAGCCGAACTATATGATGGGTGGAGCTATGTGCTGAAACCACCCAGTATCGAGGATTGATCCGAAGTGTTCAACGGGAGACTCTCTATGTATTGCTTTGTGAGTTTTGTGATGAATAAGTGCAGGAACTTGGTTATGTGAATGATGTGTTCATTAAGTGACCAGGATATGGTAAGGTTATAAACAAGTAAGTTATACATGAGAATGATTTTATGGTGACCTTGTGATCATGGGCGTATACTTGTGATGTATGAAATGCGGTGAAAATGATTTGTGATATGTATGTTAAAATGAGGTTAATACAAAGAAAGTGTGAAAGAGTGAATTAGCAATAAAACTGTTTTGGACAGTAGTAGTGATGTGATTTTGAAAAATCACCAAAAATATTAGAAATTGAATCAGAGACTGAATGAGATATCAAAGTAAAACTTAATGAGTCTATTTTCGTATAAAAGAAACAGAGCAAGAAAACGATCCTATATTTTGAGATATTTATGTTTTTGTGAGACTGGTTCAGAATGATTACGTTATCCCCTATTCTAACTTTGGAAAATCACAAAAATTTGGAGAAGAATAATTAGAGGCTCAAACTTATATTTTTAAAATCCCTAATGAGTCTATTTTCAGGAAAAATCAACAAGAACATTATCCGAGTTCTGTACTGTGATATAATTAATTTTTAGTGAAGAGAGGTCAGAACTGTAAGAAAGTGAAACAAGGGAAATTTTAATGAATAAACTTTACTAATTGGCTAAACCAAAAATTATAAAAATTTTATGGTGGAAATATATATGAGTCTAGTTTCAGAAAAAATTTACAGATCTTAATTTGGAGCTCTGTAGATCGAATTATAAATAATTAAGTGACTATGACTCGTGTGGACAATTTGATGTGAGAATTTATTAGTAAATTGTGAAATCGTACTTACAAGAATGCTATATACATTAAGGATGTGGAATGGAGAGGTGGAGGAGGAAAAATAAATATATGTGGAATACATGGAAACTATGGTATATGAAATATTGATATAATGAAATAAATAATGTGTTTATAAGAAAACAGAAAGAGAATGTTATGTATCATGACATGTATATATATATGACTAGTCTCAATGTAATGCTTGTTGGGTATGGAATTGAATTGAAATGTTTCAGGCAAACATGTTATTCTGTGCATCTGAATTGTGGTATTTTATAAAGATATGATCTAGCTTTAAATATGAATGCTTGATGATTAAGCTGAAGATATTTGATAAGATGATAATCTTGGTATAAATGTATAAGTGGTACTATAATAAACAAGGTAAAATGAGTATGAGAGACACATGTATGATGACATACAAATGCTATGTTTGTGGTTTAATTGAGAATGTTTAATCATTAAATGAATACCATGTTATATGCTTTTGATTTTGTATAAGTGCGTAAGAGATCAAGGTTGACCAAAGCTTGGAAAATAGCCTAGGTATATTCCACACAGGCAGAGACACGACCATGTGTCTCAGCCATGTATGGAACACGACTTTGGGACACGGGCGTGTGGAGCCGTAAAGCATGAAATTTCCAAGATTTTTGTAAGTTCTCAGTTGAGTCCCGAACCCTTTCTAAAGTATGTTTTGGGCTCCGTAAAATCAAATAAGGGACTATGTGTAAGTGAATGAACGCTTTGAAATATGAATGAAATTTTATGGCCCGTATTTTAGTTTAATGTTTGTATGTTTGTCCGGTAACGCCTCGTACCTTATCCCAGCGTCGGGTATGGGTAAGGGGTGTTACAAGTATACATTTATCCATCACATTTAATTGTTTCACAGTTTATATTTCTATTACAAATTATCAATTTCAATAAATACATATAATGCTTTTATTCTTTCATAGTCGAATTTATTACCTAACAGCACATGGACATCCAAAGCTTCCATTAGCAATTTACCAACAATCAATCTCATTTAACATTTTAAGCAAGAACACATAAGACCAAATTTAGTCATGTTATGCAAACCATTTTTAAAGCATTTAGTACCTGTCACGAATATTATACCTTCATAGCACATAACTATAAAACCAAGATAAACATAACTCACACTTATCATGACCGAATTCAAATATAAAAGTTTAGCCATTTTTGCATGGCTTATATACATAACCAACATTCATCATTTCAAGAGTATATTCTATCCTATACATGCCATAATTTAAGTTTAGCTAATAAGGTACCAAAACAGTAAATAGTGTGATGAACTTGGCTGACAGTCCCCGAGCTTGTAGCTTGACTTCAAAATCTATAAAACAGAGTAACATAATACACAGAGTAAGCTACCACTACTTAGTAAGTCATAAGCAAATAAACAACTTAGTACTATATTCCAATTGATTAAGCTTTCCGAATTATATTATCATTATCAATGCTTAATCTTAAATCTACAAATGAGATAAAATAATACATTCCATGCACCATTATTGTGACAGCCCAAAATTGACCCTAGTCGGGAAGTGGTTTCGGGACCACAAAACCGAGTCTTATAAATAATTAAAGATTATATTCTGTGTTTATGATGTGCGTAAATGCTTGTGTGATAGTTCCATACTTTAATTTGGTCAGTGTATGTGGAATTTATTAGTAGGGACTTATGTGAGACAATTTAGAAATATGCTAGGCAAGTGTTCAAGTGGCCCATTAATATATGTGGGAAAGTGTTTGTCCTTGCATGTCAAATTAGCCAAATTAAAGCATAGTGGCTGGCCATGCTATGGGTGGAAACATGTCACCAACATGTTATGCTAGTGATGTATGCTAAGAAAAATAAAATAAAGAGCATGGTAATTAAACAATGAAAAGGAAGGGTGATGAAAAAAAAATGGTCTCATCCATACCCCCCCTTGTTGCCGTGAGTTGAGGAAAGAAAAAAAATGTGTTCATTCTTGAACACCTTTGGCCGAATAGAGGAAAGAAAGGAAGGGGAAGAGCTTGAGAAAATCGGCTATGGTGGTTTGCTAGACTAAGGTATGTTTGATGTTGTTCTTGAGATGCATGCATGTTTTAGTAGTTGACTTGAGTTCTAAAAACCCATGGTTCAATTTTGTGGATTGATGATGATTTTGTGTTTTGCCATTGATGAGTGCTTGAGCTTTTTGATAGTTGTTGATGAAAAGTGAAAGATATGTTAAAGATTAATATGTTAAATTAAGGCTTGGTAAGCTAGCTATTAAGGTGAAATGCTAATGTTAGTATTTGATTTGGTAATAATCTGTTTGGGGACAGCAGCAGTAAGGTGATTTTGGAAAATCGCCATAATTTGTAGGAGTTGAATTAGAAGCTGAGTGAATTATGCCATTAAAGCTTGAAGAGTCTATTTTCTTACAAAAGAAACTATAAAAACAAAAGAGTTACCGATCTTGAGATATTTGAAGTATTGTGGGGCTGAGTCAAAATGACTACTAGATTCCCTGTTCTGTTTTTAGGAAATCATTATAAATTGTACAAAAATGATTATAAGATAAAATTTATATGCTTAGACTCCTTAATGAGTCTAGTTTCAAATGAGATCAAATACAACACATTTTGAATTCTGTAAAATGAGAAATTTGATTCGTAGTGAAGAGTGGTCAGAATAGTCAAACAGTGAAACAGGGGAAACTTTAAGAAAAATCTGATATTGATTGGCCAAGCCAAAAATTCTGAAAATTTTATGGATGGAAGATATACGAGTCTATATTCAGGGAAAATTAACGGCTAGTGATTTGGAGTTTTGTAGCTCCAGTTATAAACAATTTAGCGACTACTGCTCAGGAAAACAGCTCGTAGTGAATATGTGATTTTGTTGTAAACATTAATGAAAATTTGCCAATGAGTTATTTATTGACTATTATAAAGCTTACTATAATCTATGTGTGTGAAGGTCAAATCAATATATATATTATTCTGAAAGTAATACTTGAATAGTCGATTAATGACTATTTTAAATTTTGTTGAACTTAAGCTCAAGAGCAAAAGGGAACTAGATCCGATAAAGGCAAAGAAAAGATCACTGAGTAGTCGAGTTGGAACCGTCTTACCCAACACAAGGTAAGTCATTAAGCATGTAGTTGGTATTATTTCAAATGGTCATAATGTTTATGTATTGATGCTGAATGGAATGAATAAATATACATATATATATGCATGTACGTATGTGATGATGAAATTGTTGAATGAAAAGAAAAGAGGTAAGATGTACTGAGTTGTTGATCTCGGCACTAAACGTGCGGGTATAACCATTTATGACCATGAGATTGGCGCTAAGTGCGCGGGATTAAATTGTACAGCACTAAGTGTGCGATTTGACTATGTTGCACTAAGTGTGCGAAATGAATATGATGCACTAAGTGTGCGAATTGACCATGCGGCACTAAGTGTGCGAGTTTGACTATGTAGCACTAAGTGTGCGATTTGATTACGTAGCACTAAGTGTGCGAGTTGATTATATAGCACTGAGTGTGCGGACTCAATATGCATTCGTGAATCATTATGGACACTATGTGTGCGACACTATTGAGTCGATCGCGGACAGCGGATCGGGTAAGTGTCTTGAGTACATGGCTAATAGGTGCTATGCTTATACTTGGTGTTGAGCTCGGTAAGTTTGAACCTATGTGACAACTATACTTGAAGTCACGTACATAAAATTTATCGTAGGATGGGTGAAAGGCCGTTTAGTCGTTTGATTGTAACGAAAATAAATTGATTTATGAAATGCTTCAATGTCCTATTGATGAGTATATGGAATGTGAATGCATGAATTGATATGAAATTGAATCGATAGGTTGGAGGAACTATGGTATGGTTCGGAATGGATGGAGTAATTAGCCTCGTTCCATTTTGTTTTCTCTTGTGATAATGTTATTGATGGATGGTAGTACATAGCTTATGACTTACTGAGTTATAAACTCACTCGGTGTTTCCTTGTCACCTATTCTAGGTTTCTTGGACACATCTCTTTTTGCGTGATCGGGCCGTCATCGAAGTCATCACACCGGATAGCAAGTTTTGGTACTTTCTTCTTAGTTGGCTTAGAAGAACATTTTGGCATGTATAAGCTATTACGTTGTGTTTGAAATTTGGCATGTAAACTTTAAGCCATGCGAAAATGGAACGAATGTTCGATTGAGTTGGATCAAGGGTAGGCATGAAATGGACCTAGTTACTTTCGTAACAGATGCTGGCAGCAGCAGTGTCATGAGATTGAAAAATCACTAAAAATAGTAGGAGTGGAATTAATTGATGAATAAATTATGTAATCGAAGCTCGATGAGTCTGTTTTCATGAGGAAGTAACGAAAAGATCATATGGGCAGTATATTAAGAGATAATCAGATTTTTGTGGGACAGGGCCAGAACGGTTTCTGGATTCCCTGCTCCAACTTTTGAAATTCATTATAAATTAACCAGAGATAATTAGGGGTCGTACCATATATGTATAGATTCCTCTCTGAGTCTAGTTTTCATAGAAACAAACGGCATCAGTATTGAAGCCCCGTGCAGGGAGATATCCAAGTCGTAATGGGCAAAGGTCAGTGTAGTCAACCCCTGCAACATGGGAGACTTTGACTAATAAACTGTACTAATTGGCCCGACCAAAAATTCTAGAAAAAATACATAGATGGGCACATGAGTCTAGTTTCTGGGAAAAATTACGAAACTGATTTTCGAGTTACGAAACTCAAGATATGATTTTTAAAACGACTAGTACACAGATTGGGCAGTGTCTGGAAAATAAATTTTATAAGGGGTTAAAGTCAGTTAACACCTCGTGTTCGACTCCGGTGTCGGTTTCGGGTTCGGGGTGTTACAATTATTACCTTGGCCAAATGTTCACCTAAACTATTTAATCAAGGGTTATTCAACTTTCAAGCCAAAATGTCAATACATAATCGAACATACATTTATACATTCGAATAAACTCAAGAATCATAATATGGTATTTTACACATATATTTCCTATGTAGCCGAATACACAATCACACATATGTGTATACACATAGTTAAAAATCTCTTTAATAAAACTTAAGTTACTCGTCTTCAAAGCCAAAATCACATATCATATTCGTACATATTCATTATTAAGTTCATACACAACTTGTAACATACATATATTAGCTTACCTACCTTATTTCCATAGATAACAGATTATTACATACCTGATCTTTCAGCTCATATTTCGTATTTATCCACAATTTATCTATGCCCGATGAACCATTCAGAATTGGATAGGACATCATACAATGCCAACGTCCCAGCCATGGTCTTACATGTAATCTCTTATCGATGCCACTGTCCCAGATAAGGTCTTACTCGTAAACACATATCAAAATCACATATCATGCCATGGTCTTACTTACACACATATATCGGAATCCTATGTCATTGCATATGTATCCTAACTATTCCTAAGGTTCATACGGGGCTTTTGAACGTCATAACTCGGTCGAAACGAATGCTTGAACATAGTTACCAAGCTTATACACATTCGACAATTGCATTTATAATATCACATAATTCAATTCAACATCTATACTTTATATTTAATTAAAATTAAGTACATCTATTTGCTTATAAACTTACCTTGGACAATGAAAAATCAGTACGGATTGACTAGTCGACAACTTTCGTTTTCCCCCTATCCAAATCCAATTTCTTTGGTTCTTGATCTAAAAATATTAAAATTAAGCTTATTCAAATATATTTTCATTCAATTTAGTCCAAAAACACATAAATGCACAAATTACCATTTTACCCCTAACATTTACAATTTTTACAATTTAGTCCCTATTGCACAAAACACAAAATACACAAAATTTCAAAGTATCCATGTTAGACCAAATGGTACCCATGTCTATACAAGCCCATATATTTCATTTATTTCACATTTTAGTCCCTTAAATTATTATTTTTGCAATTTAGTCCTAATTACTCAAAATCATCAAAAACTCCAATACAAAACATGTTAATCTAAAACATATCTTTCATATTTCATCATCAAACAACAAAAATCACAAGCTATCAACAATGGCACAACTCAAAATATTCATCAAAATAAAAAATTAAAGGTTGGGTCTTGAAGATTACTAAGCAATGATCTCAAAAACGTAGAAATTATCAAAAATCGAACAAAAACGAACCTTGATTGAGCTTGAATATATGCCGAACCCTAGCTTGGTTTTCTTTCTTTTTCTTTTGTTTATATTCGGCAAGAACAATGAAGAAGTAACATATATGTTAACTTTATTTTATGTTTTATTATGTATATTATAAATTAAAACTTAGTTTACTAATATAACCTTAATGAATTTATAATAAAACTTTATATTGTAAGCCTAATACCATCCAACTAACATGAAAATGGGTTATTTACAACATAGAGGTTCCCACTTAAAAAGCCAATAACAAATAGGTCCCTTTTAGAAATAACCACCAAATTTTCATTTTACGCGATTAAGTCCTTTTATTAAATCAGACACCTAATCGACAAAATTAAATCACAAAAATTTCACAGATATAAATTCACACAAAATAAACACAGAAAATAATTTTTAAATATTTTTCAAACTCAGATTCATGGTCTTGAAACCACTATTCTGATTAGGGTCTAATTCGGGCTGTTAGATTTTTTTTCATAGTTATACAAGTCACACGACCGTGTAAGCAGGTCATGTGCCTCATACGACATTAGACACACCTGTGTATCTAGGCCGTGGCAAAATAGGGCATACATACTGATTTGTCCACATGGCCACATGACACGCCATGTGCCTTGGCCTGTGTATCTACCCCAAGGGACTGCAACATGACCATGTGTCACACACGGCTAAGACACACGCCCGTGTTTCTGCATGTATGGACAAAAATAGGCCATTTGAAAAGCCAATTTTCCACGCATTTTGGGTCATACCTACAAGCATCAAAACCACATCATTTTACCAAATTCTCAACTATTTCACAACCCAAAACATACATCTTTCATGCCATTTCATTATCAACAAATTTCATACATAACATCCATACCAAAACATACTATATCATGAGTCATAATCAAAGCAAAACATTTGTCTTGTAACTTCAATTTACCACATTAATTTTTATATCACATTCTTAACAAATCCACAATTAAGTACATATCAAAAACTTACCAAACTTACCAAATCCCTTGGCCATTCAAAAACACATCATATTGATTGTATTGCATCACATTTCATATATCAAAATCAAACCATAATCATAACCAAACCCAAGCCAAACCACATGGCTAAATTTATACATCGCAAAACATAATCAAAGTACTTCTAGCCTATAAATACCATACTTTAATATTCACATTTTCAAAAGGTACTAAACAGAAGTTCGATAGTGCGGTGATGATCCTCGATGATCCCCGAGCTTTTGGTAGCTTCGATATCTATAAAAACAAATGATAAACACACAAAGTAAGCTTTCCAAAACTTAGTAAGCCATATACAAATAAACTTAACTTTATAAACATATAAACGTCATCAAATTATATATATTCTATAGCCAAATACTATCATCAATTACATGGTTCATATACACTACATAGTTCCCAATTCATTTGTACATATATCATATTTTCTCATACTTATATCATATGTTCACAAAAGTACATATACTTAACTTTCATTCTCAAACATAATATACAATTCAAACGTAACTAAATCAGATACACATTATCATAGTCATTCATGTTCTTAGAATGCCCGTTGAACTGTTCAAAATCATAAGGATACGCGGATAGCTCAGAAAGCTCATACAATGCCAACGTCCCAGACGTGGTCTTACAAGTAATCAAATATAGATGCAATTGTCCCAGACATGGTCTTACACGAAATCAAATACGAAGCCAACGTCCCAGACGTGGTCTTACACGTAAAAACCAAATTGATGCCAACGTCCCATACGTGGTCTTACATGATTTCACATATCGAAAATCCTATGTCATGACATATGTATCCTAACTATTCCTATGGTTCGTACGAGGGTTTTTAGACGTTGAAACACTGTCAATGCTTTCACAATTTCACATATTCTTCTTCCAAAGTCATTAATTTCATTTTAATAGCATATAAGCATAAATAAATTGATTCAAACACATTTATTTGTATATCGACTTACCTCGTACGAATTTGAACAAACGGAGTTGACTAGTCAACAACTTTCGACTTCCCCCGATCTAATTTCATTTTCTTTTGTTCTTGATCTATATAAATTAAAATATGACTTATTCAATCACATTCATTCAAATCAATCCATATATACATATTTAGGGCATTTTACAATTTAGCCCTCACATTTTTGCATTTTAACAATTTAGTCCCTAATCACAAAAATCACAAAATACACAAAATTTTCATATACCCATGCTTAGCTAAATTTTCATAGTATTCATATAAGCCTTCATTTATTTCACATTTTACTCCCTCAAAATCTCATTTTCACAATTTAGTCCAAATTACTCAAATTCACCAAAAATTCAAAGACAAAATATGTTAACCCAATACATATCCTTTCTTTTCCATCAACTAACATTTCAAAGCTCACAAAATCGATAATAGCATAACTCAAAATCATCATAAAAATTAGAAATTGAGACATGGGCTTGATGGATTACTAAGCAACGATTATGAAAATGTAGAAATTATCAAAAACGGAATAAAACTCATACCTTAATTACAAAATCAAAGTGCCAAAATCTTAAAAGCTCTTTTCTTTCTTTTTCTTTGATGAATTCAGCAAACATGGATGATAATGGCCAATTTTCATGCTTTTTTTATTAATTAACATTTAATTAACAATTACCAATTCTGCCCTTAATGAAAATATTAATAAAACATTAACATATAAGGCTATAATTGTCCACTTACCATGAAAATGGCATAATAACAACATAAAGAACTCTCATATACAAAGACATAACAAATAAGCACACTTAACATATAGCTAGCAACTTTTACATTTTACGCAATTAGGTCCTTTTATCAAATCAAGCACACAAACGATAAAATTTTCACATGAAATTTTCGCACATACTAATTCACATATAATAAACTCAGAAAGTAATATTAAAATATTTTTTAGACTTGAATTTGTGGTCCCGAAACCACTATTCTGTCTAGGGTCTAAATCGAGCTGTTACAGTAACCCTAATGACATGTCTTTTGTATCCTGTATATTCCAAAGGTTCAAATAGGGCTCGATTGTCGCCGTATGTTGTTGAATTTTCATCGTTTCTTTACTTGATAATGTAACTACCCAATTTAAACCTTAATCGGAACGGTGGTTTCGAGACCACGAATTTGAGTCAGAAAAATATTTAAAAATTATTTTCTGTGTTTATTTTGTGTGAATTTACATCTGTGAAATTTTCGTGCCTAAATTTCATCGTTTGAGTGTCTGATTGAATGGATGACTTAATTGCATAAATTAAAAATTTAGTGGTTATTTCTAAAAGGGACCGAATTGTTAATGGCTTTATTAATGAAAGCCTTTAAGTTTTAAATAGCCCATTTATTTATTAGTGGGACGGTGGTAGGCATAAATTATATAGTTTTTATATTATTTCATTAAGGTTATATGTAAATTAAACTTTAATTTATAATAAGATATAATATATATTATAAAGCATACAAGTGAAAGCCATTTTATGTTCATTGACTTATTGAATGGATGACTAAGGGCTTATGTTATATGGCTTTTGTAACATCCTGATTTTTAGGGTTTTTCGTAATTTTTGAGAATCTGGTTAAGTTTTTTTAAAATTTGGTATTTGGTAGTGAAAAGTCATAGTTGGAATATGTAAATGGGCTTATGAAAGGCCCATGTGATGGCCAAAACCCAGTAGAATTCTTGAACTTTGGACTTAAGAAGTTAGGGGCTTTGGATAGGTGGCCTTATTAAAAGTTGTGGGTGAAATGTATCATAAAGGAGCCCCTGGCAAAGTGGCTAAGTGATGCCACTAAGGAGCTAAAAAGGTGGCGTGTAAGTGGTTGGGGGAAACCTGGGTTCAATTCTCTGTGATGGCAAATGAGATGTTATTTTTATGCCTTGAGCATGCAGAAGTTTGAAGCCGAATGGAACTCTGTTGGAGAGAGTTGGAATCAGTCAAACGCATGGATTAAGGAGTGAAAGGAGAGAGATTTTAGGGATTTGAAAGAGGGATTAGAGTTGGCCGAATAGGGGGATTAGGGAGGAGAAATCGGCTAGGGGGATTTTGAGGGTTGTATTTCAGCATTAGGCTATAGTTGTGCTGATTTTCCTCTATTTGAGCACATAGAACCATTCTTTTCTTTTCTTCTCTAACCGAAACTGTCACCCTTTCCATCCATCTTTCCTTTCTTTTCTTCTCCAAAACCAGTCCACTATTCCCTTTCGTTTCATCTACTACTCCTTTCCTTACCTTCACTTTTGCTAAAAAGCCACAAAAGCCGAAACCCCCTATAGTTTAGAGAGGTTATCGATTAGAGATATAGGACTTATTGGGCTTTTTCATTTGATTCTTACGGTTTGTATAGCAGAGTAGATAACTTTGGAGGAGCAGCAAGGCTTGGGGTATTGATTTGGATAACTTGGATTGAGCATCGAACTCGGTGAAGGTTAGTGATCTATGGCCATTAGGGGTTCTTTGGCCGAATATGGTAAGGTGGATTTTGGGTTCGATAAGCATGATTTGTACACTAAGTATGGTGATGGTTGATTATAGGTTGGCGTGGAAGACTTTGCTAGTGAGCATCACAAACAGGTGTGTAACGAACCCTCTTTCGTAGCTTAACTCGATATATGCCGAAAAGCCGAAATGCCAAAATTTCGGCATTTTGAGGACTTGTGAGCATGCGAAAGCTCATAGGTTGGTTAGATATGCTAAGTTTGATGATCGAGATCATTGGAACAGGTAAGGTATGATTTTTTGCATCACGATAAGTTGGGCCTTGAGGGGCTGAAATCGGGCCCAATGGGCTTCTGGGCCCATTTGGGTAAATTTGGTAGAAAATGGAATCCTGTTAAATTGCGCATTAAGACAGTTAATACTGTTATGGAATATAGGCTAAATGGGCCTACAGGATAAGATCGACTATGTAAGGCCCATTAGGGGCATTTGGGCCCAATGACTCGGTTTTGCTAGAATGGGCTAGAATCGCTGCTCAAACACTTGAAATTGTTGATAATTAATAATGAGAATGGAAATCCCTAATAATTGATAAAATGATGAAATTACCCTTATAATGTAAAAATGACCATTTTGCCCCTAGGTGAAAATGACCATTATACCCCTAGGGATGTGTTATAATTAAGATGCATGTGATACTGTTTTATACAATATATGCCATGATATGCACATCATATGCCATGATATATTCATATATGCATGGGTTAGGTTTTATATGAATGAAGGAAGTGCAAAAAGGCTTTGCCCCAGTTTATCGAAAGGGCTTTGCCCTAGTTATTAAAAGAGGCTAGGCCTCCAGTTATATGATAAAGTAGCTATGCTGCCAGTGGAGAGTTTGGTTGGGTGGTTTGAGTTATTCCCCACATGGAGAGCTTGGTTGGTACGGGTGGAGAGTAGCGGATGGTGGGTTGAGTAGTCTCCCCAAATGGGCTTGCATATGTTCATTCATATTGCATGTGTTATTGAAATGGGCCTATGGGCCATACCATTTACAGTAAAGGCTTTGGCCCAGTGATATGAATTATGAAAAGGCTTTGGACCTGTAACCGTTTAACGAAAGGCTTCGGCCCAGTATATGTTGAGACTGATTTTGGGCTTAGGCCCAGTATGCTGATATTGGTTTGGGCTCTGAAAGGGGCTTGTTGCACACTGAGTTTCCAAACTCACCCCCTTCCTTAACCTTGCAAGTGAGCTTTGATGTGGGGACTTGTAGCCGGAGGGGATTTAGAGTGGCCACTGTGATCACTTTTGGACTTTAAAATAAGTAACTGGTTTGTCGTTAGTTTATCTTAATTACTATTTATTTTTGGGTTGTAATAAGGTCATTTTAACTTTATTCTCTTTTTGGGATTATTTTATTTTCAATAACTCTAAATTTTTCTAATAATAATCCAAAGGGGCTAGACTTAGGGTGCGTTTTCAAAATGATACTCGTTTCCAAAATAACGTAACAACAGGGTTAATCGGTTTATCAAAGATATCTACCCAAATGAATTTCAACTCAGTTAACAAAGTGTGGCAATAGTTGTGGCCATGTCTAGGATTGGATCCAATCGAAGAGCTTGGTACTTAAGTAGCCTTTATGGCTCACCTCCTCTATTTTTTGGATACCTACCCAGTGCACAGCTTCCATTCACTTGGTTAAGCCTTAACAAAAGACGGTTTATTAAAACACTATAATGGAGCGTGGATTTTTAACTTCAATGTGGCACGTCGGATTCGGCCATAACGTCTGGGCCGGGTTTGGGGTGTTACATTTAGTGGTATCAGAGCTTGGGTTTCAACAACGCGGCTGTGGGTTTCTAAACGGGTTTAAAAATAAGAATTTCAAAACAAAGGTATTTTGAATCAATTTTTAGGAAATTTCTATTTGCTGTGATCAAATACATGTTTTTGTTTTAAATGGTTTAGAGAAAGAAGTGGCACACTGAATCCCCAGCACCAAGTCTGTAAGTATACTTTCTTTTACATTATTTGATATTGATGTTATGCTATGGATAAGAACTGAGACCCTGCTAAGATACTTTAGATAGGGTAGAACTATAAAACGGTAGGAATGAGACTATAGCTAGGCTACGACGTTGCGAAAACAATCCTTGAACTGCTATATTTCCATAAGACATCTCGTAATAAACAATTGAAATATTAAACTAATGTCATAAAATTCGTAATCAGATAATTCAATATGAGTACAAGAGGAACTCATGGACGAGGCCGCGAACGTGGTCGCGAAAGGGTGCAAGCTGAATCTTCATCCTCAGGGTATAGGCCAGTTAAGCAGGCATTCGTGCCACAAGCAACAGAGACTGGGTCATATGATCAGGCTGCGGGGGACGATGCTTTGTCCCAAGCAATGTTAAGGGTTTTAGAAAGGCTTGCTGGAGCTAGCATTGGGACAGTAAATAGGGGCTCCATCTCTGAGTGACTCCGGGCTAACGGAGTAGAGGTTTTTAGGGGTGTATCTGGAGTAGCCTCAAATGTGGCTGAATATTGGCTGGAGGCAACAGAGCGGATTATGGATGACCTAGATTGCTCTGTAGAGCAAAAGCTAAAAGGGGCCGTATCATTGCTGTGAGATGAGGCATATCGGTGGTGGATCACTGTAAGGGAGAGTACCCCGATCAAACGAGTAACCTAGGAGCTATTCAAGACTGCTTTTAAGGGGAGGTATGTTGGAGCTAGTTATGTGGATGCTCATCGAAAGGAATTTTTGAATCTGGCACAGGGAAATAAAACTGTTGCGGAGTATGAGGCGGAATTTTTGAGGCTGAGTCGATATGCTAGCGGGATAGTCGTGACTAAATATGAGCGCAGTGTTCGATTCAAGGATAGCCTCCACGATGAACTTAGTGTGCTGATAGCTCCACAGAGGGAGCGTGATTCCGCTGCGTTGGTAGAGAAGGCTAAGATAGCCGATGAAGTAAAACAGACTGAAAGGCAGAATCGTGAGAGGGATCGACCCAGATTTAGGAGGGATTCTGGACCCCTAGGTGTTGCAAATAGGAATGCTAAAAGAGCTAGAATGGAGGAACCGGTCTGAGCAGTTCCGGTGAATACCTTTAGACCGCAGGCTTGCAGAGACTATGGTAGAGTACATATGGGGGAGTGCTGGAAACTAACTGGAGCATGTTTTCGATGTGGGTCAAAGGAACATAAGTTCAGAGAGTGTCCTCAGAGGGCAGCTCAGGATCAAACTGCGGAACAAAGAGGGGTCCAACCACAGCGAGGAGGACCACCACCATAGAGAGGCCGTGGGCAAGGTAGAGGTGGTAATGGTAATGGACATGGACGTGGGGCACCTGGCGGGGATGCTGGACATGTTGAAGCTCGACAGCTGGCATTGGTTTATGCTGCACGGCATCGTGAGGAGGGTGACGCTCCTGATGTTATAACCGATACATTCTTCATTCATAGCACGCCTTACACTTGTTTGATTGATGTGGGTTCCACTCACTCGTATGTTGCTTGTGATGTATCTGGGGCATTAGGTGTGCTTCCTAAGGAGACTGTGAGTGGGGTATCGGTGATAAGCCCTTTAGGACACTCGGTTAAGGTAGATAAACTCTTTAGGGAGGTGCCCCTAGAGACACAAGATAGGATATTTGTAGGAGATTTCGGGGATTTTGATCTTATTTTGGGAATGGACTGGCTAACTAAGCATAAGGCGACATTGGATTATGCTGCTAAGAGAATGGTGCTAAGAACTGCCAAGGATAAGGAGATAATGGTCATAGGGGAGTGAAGGAACTATTTATCCAATGTTGTCTCGGCTTTAAGGGTTGAGAAGTTGATCTGGAAGGGTTGCGAGGCGTTTTTAGCATTTGTGAGTCAAGCTGAACCTGAGGGGATAACTGTGGAGTCGGTTAGGACCATCAAAGAATTTCAAGATGTATTTTCGGAGGAAGTTCCTGGACTACCTCCGAACAGAGAAGTCGAGTTCAGAATCGACTTGTTACCTAGAACAGCTCCAGTGTCCATTGCGCCTTATAGGATGGCACCAAAGGAGTTGGTGGAACTAAAAGCTCAGATTCAAGAACTGTTGGATAGAGGGTTTATACAATCAAGTATTTCTCCGTGGGGCGCACCAGTGCTGTTCGTAAAGAAGAAAGATGGGACCATGTGGATGTGTATTGACTATCGACAGTTGAATAAACTGACGATCAAGAACAAGTATCATTTGCCAAGAATTGACGATCTATTCGACCAACTGAGAGGAGCCTCAGTATTTTCTAAGATTGACCTTCAGTCAAGATACCATCAGTTGAGAGTCAAAGAAGTGGATATTCATAAGACGGCATTCAGAACTCGATATGGTCATTACAAGTTTCTGGTTATGCCCTTCGGTTTGACTAATGCACCGACAGCATTCATGGATTTAATGAATCGGGTGTTTCAGCTATACTTGGATTAGTTCGTAGTTGTTTTTAGCGATGATATCTTAGTGTACTCAGAAACGGAAGAGAAGCATGATGAACATCTTCGTATTGTGCTGCAAGTGCTAAGGGAAAAACAACTTTATGCAAAGTTTAGTAAGTCTGAGTTTTGGTTGAAGGAAGTAGCTTTCTTAGGGCATGTTGTGTCTGCTGAGGGGATCAAGGTAGACCCTCGAAAGATTGAGGCAATTTTGGAGTGGAACCCACCGAGGTCAGTAACAAAAATCTGAAGTTTTCTGGGGTTAGCAGGCTATTATAGAAGATTTGTGGAAGGATTTTCTGTGTTGGTAGCACCATTAACTAAACTTATAAGGAAGAGAGCACCATTTGTTTGGACAAATAAGTAGCAAGAGGCTTTTGAGAAGTTAAAGAAGGTTCTGAAAGAAGATCCAGTGTTGATTCAGCCAGAGTCTGGTAAGGATTTCACTGTGTACAGTGACGCGTCACATGTAGGTTTGGGCTGCGTGTTGACGCAAGAGGGTAAAGTGGTCGCTTATGCTTCACGACAGCTTAAGCCTCATGAGGTAAACTATCCTACTCATGACTTGGAGTTGGTAGCGGTGATTTTTGCGCTTAAGATTTAGAGGCACCACTTGTATGGGGAGAGATGCATTATCTATACGGATCACAAGGGTCTTAAGTACTTGCTGACTCAAAAGGAGCTGGATCTTAGATAGCGAAGGTGGATAGAGTTGTTAAAGGACTATGACTGTTCGATTGAGTACCATCCAGGTAAGGTAAATGTCGTGGCTGATGCGTTGAGTCATCGAACTATGGCTGAATTGAAGGCAATGTTTGCTCGTTTAAGCTTGTATGACGATGGAAGCTTAGTGGCAGAGCTACAAGTGAGACCGACTTGGGTGGAGCAGATTAAAAAATAGCAGTTGGTGGATGAGTCGTTGGTTTCTCGGTTTCGGCAAGTTGAGAAGGGGGAGAATCCAGACTTTGGATTGAATAGTGATGGGGTTCTTTGTTTTCAAGGAAGAATTTGTGTGCCGAAGGACTCTGACTTGAGATTAATGATTTTGAGAGAGGCACATAGTGGACCTTGTGCTATGCATCTAGGAGGGAGTAAGCTGTGTCGAGACTTGCGAGAGATATATTGGTGGCCTAGGCTTAAGCGAGAAGTGACCGAATTTGTGGGGAAATGTTTGACGTGTCAACAAGTAAAGGCCAGGCATCAACTGCCTTTAGGATTGTTACAGCCAGTAAAGCTACCACTTTGGAAGTGGGAAAGGGTAACTATGAAATTTGTAAGTGGGTTGCCATTGACACCTTCCAAGAAGGATTCAGTTTGGGTGATTGTGGATAGGTTGATGAAATCTACCCATTTCATACCTGTCCGAATTGATTACTCACTTCAGAAGTTTTCTAAGTTGTATGTGGCGGAGATAGTGCGGTTGCATGGGGTGCTAGTATCGATAATTTCTGACCGAGACCCAAGGTTTACATCTTGGTTTTGGTAGAAGTTGCATGAGGCATTGGGAACGCGATTGGATTTTAGTACAGCTTTTCATCCTCAGTCGGATGGGTAGTCAGAGAGGGTCATTCAGATTCTAGAAGATATGTTGAGGGGTTGTGTTATTGACTTTAGCGGCAGTTGGGAGGATTACTTGCCTTTGGCGGAGTTCGCGTATAACAACAGTTACCAAGCAAGTATTCAGATGGCTCCTTACGAGGCACTGTATGGGCGAAGGTGTCGTTCGCCTACTTGTTGGGCAGAGTTGGGGGAAAGGCAAGTACTTGGTCCAAAGTTGGTAGCAGATACTGAAGACAAGGTTAAGGTGATCAGGAATCGATTAAAGGAGGCAGCTGATCGACAAAAGTCTTATGCCCATCTGAAGCGTAAGGATATTAATATGCTGTAGGGGACATGGTCTTTTTGAAAGTTTCGCCTTGGAAGAAGATATTGAGGTTTGGTAAGAAGGGCAAGTTGGGTCCACGGTTCATTGGGCCTTATCGAATCCTTAAGCAGATAGGGCCGGTGGCTTATTAGCTATAGTTACCTCTGGAGCTGGATCGTATTCACGATGTTTTTCATGTGTCCATGCTAAGGCGATACCATTCTGACCCAACTCATATCATGCCAGTTGCAGAAATTGAAGTGCAGTCGGATTTGACCTTCGAAGAAGAACCTATTCAGATACTTGATCACGACGTCAAGGTACTGAGAAGGAAGTCAGTCCCATTGGTAAAGGTACTTTGGAGAAACCATGACAAAGAAGAAGCTACTTGGGAGTCCGAGGAGGCAATGCGTCAACAATATCCTCAACTATTTGAATCAGGTAAAATTTCGAGGCTGAAATTTCTTTAAGGTGGGTAGAGTTGTAACATCCTGATTTTTGGGGTCTTTAATAATTTTCGAGAATTTGGTTAAGTTTTTTTAAAAATTCAGTATTTGGTAGTGAAAAGTCATAGTTGGAATATGTAAATGGGCTTATGGAAGGCCCATGTGATGGCCAAAACCCAGTAGAATTCTTGAACTTTGGACTTAAGAAGTTAGGGGCTTTGGATAGGTGGCCTTATTAAAAGTTGTGGGTGAAATGTATCACAAAAAAGCCACTGGCAAAGTGGCTAAGTGACGCCACTAAGGAGCTAAAAAGGTGGCGTGTAAGTGGTTGGGGGAAACCTGGGTTCGATTCTCTGTAATGGCAAATGAGATGTTATTTTTTTGCCTTGAGCATGCAGAAGTTTGAAGTCGAATGGAACTCTGTTGGAGAGAGTTGGAATCAGTCAAACACATGGATTAAGGAGTGATAAGGGGAGAGATTTTAGGGATTTGAAAGAGGGATTAGATTTGGCCGAATAGGGAGGATTAGAGAGGAGAAATCAGATAGGGCATTTTGAAGGTTGTATTTCGGCATTAGGCTATATTTGTGTTGATTTTCCTTTATTTGAGCACCATAGAACCATTCTTTTCTTTTCTTCTCTAACCGAAACTGTCACCCTTTCCATCCATCTTTCCTTTCTTTTCTTCTCCAAAACCAGTCCACTATTCCCTTTCGTTTCATCTACTACTCCTTTCCTTACCTTCACTTTTGCCGAAAAGCCACAAAAGTTGAAACCCCCTATAGTTTGAGGAGGTTGCCAATTTGAGATATAGGCCTTATTGGGCTTTTTCATTTGATTCTTATGGTTTTTATAGTGGAGTAGATAACTTTGGAGGAGCAGCAAGGCTTGGGGTATCGATTTGGATAACTTGGATCAATCATCGGACTCGGTGAAGGTAAGTGATCTATGGCCATTAGGGGTTCTTTGGCCGAATATGGTAAGGTGGATTTTGGGTTCGATAAGCATGATTTGTACACTAAGTATTGTGGTGGTTGATTGTAGGTTAGCGAGGGAGACTTTGCTAGTGAGCGTCACAAACAGGTGTGTAACAAACCCTCTTTCGTAGCTTAACTCGATATATGCCGAAAAGTAGAAATGTTGAAATTTTAGCATTTCGAGGACTTGTGAGCATGCGAAACTCATAGGTTGGTTAGATACGCTAAGTTTTATGATTGGGATCGTTGGAACATGTAAGGGCATGATTTTCTGCATCATGGTAAGTTGGGCCTCGAGGGGATGAAATCGGGCCCAATGGGCTTCCGGGCCCATTTGGGTAAATTTGGTAGAAAATGGAGTCCTGTTAAATTGTGCGTTAAGACAGTTAATACTTTTATGGAATATACGCTAAATGGGCCTAGAGGACTAGATCGGCTATGTAGGGCCCATTAGGGGTATTTGGGCCCAATGACTCGATTTTGCTAGAATGGGCTAGAATCGCTGTTCAAACACTTGAAATTGTTGATAATTAATAATGAGCATGGAAAACCCTAATAAATGATAAAATGATGAAATTACCCTTATAATGTGAAAATAACCATTTTGCCCCTAGGTGAAAATGACCATTATACCCCTAGGGATGTGTTATAATTAAGATGCATGTGATACTGTTTTATACATGATATGCCATGATATGCACATGATATGCCATGATATATTCATATATGCATGGGTTGGGTTTTATATGAATGGAGGAAGTACAAAAGGGCTTTGCCCCAGTTTACCGAAAAGGGCTTTGCCCCAGTTTATCAAAAGGGCTTCGCCCCAGTTATGAAAAGAGGCTAGGCCTCCAGTTATATGATAAAGCAGCTATGCTGCTAGTGGAGAGTTTGGTTGGGTGGGTTGAGTTATTCCCCACATGGAGAGCTTGGTTGGTACGGGTGGAGAGTAGCGGATGGTGGGTTGAGTAGTCTCCCCAAATGGGCTTGCATATGTTCATTCATATTGCATGTGTTATTGAAATGGGCCTATGGGCCATACCGTTTACAGTAAAGGCTTTGGCCCAGTGATATGAATTATGAAAATGCTTCACCCCAGTAACCGTTTAACGAAAGGCTTCGGCCCAGTATATGTTGAGACTGATTTTGGGCTTAGGCCCAGTAAGCTGATATTGGTTTGGGCTCTGAAAGGGGCTTGTTGCACACTGAGTTTCCAAACTCACCCCCTTCCTTAACCATGCAGGTGAGCCTTGATGTGGGGACTTGGAGCCGGAGGGGATTCAGACTGGCCACGGTGATCACTTTTGGACTTTAAAATAAGTAACTGGTTTTTCGTTAGTTTATCTTAATTACTATTTATTTTTGGGTTGTAATAAGGTCATTTTAACTTTATTCTCTTTCTGGGATTATTTTGTTTTCAATAACTCTAAATTTTTCTGATAATAATCCAAAGGGGCTAGACTTAGGGCGCATTTTCAAAATGATACTCGTTTCCAAAATAACGTAATAGCACGATTAATCGGTTTATCAAAGATATCTACTCAAATGAATTTCAACTCGGTTAACAAAGTGTGGCAATGGTTGTGGCCATGTCTAGGATTGGATCCAATCGAAGAGCTTGGTACTTAAGCAGCCTTCATGGCTCACCTCCTCTGTTTTTTGGATACCTACCCGGTGCACAGCTTCCATTCACTTGGTTAAGCCTTAACAAAAGACGGTTTATTAAAACACTATAACAGAGCATGGATTTTTAACTTCAATGTGGCACGTCAGATTCGGCCATAACGTTTGGGCCGGGTTTGGGGTGTTACAGCTTTATTATAAATTTAATAAGGTTAATTTAGGAAACCAATAATAACTGTTACTATAATATAAATAATAACATAAAAAAATAAAAAGCCATTTATGTGTTCATTCTTTATCTTTTTGCCGAAACTAAAACAAAGAAAAGAAATAAATGAAGTTAGGGTTCAGTCATCTCTTAAGCTCAATTAAGGTATGTGTTTAGCTCAGTTTTTGATAATTTTTTTGTTTTCGAGATCGTTGCTAAGTAATCTACATGACCCATGCTTGAATATTTTATTTTGATGAATATTTCGATTATGCCATTGATGAGAGCTTGTGATTTTTTTGTTTGATGATGAAATATAAAAGATATGTTTTAGATTAACATGTTTTGTATTGGAGTTTTTGATGATTTTAAGTAATTAGGACTAAATTGCAAAAATAATAATTTGAGGGACTAAAATGTAAAATAAATGAAATATATGGGCTTGTATGAACATGGGTAAAATTCGGCCTAACATGAGTGTATTGAAATTTTGCATATTTTGTGTTTTTGTGCAAAAGGGACTAAATTGTAAAAATTGTAAAAATTGTAAAAATTGTAAATGTTAGGGGTAAAATGGTAATTTCCCCATTTATGTGTTTTTGGACTAAATTGAATGAAAATATGTTTGAATGAGCTTAATTATAATATGTTTAGACCAAGAACCATAGAAATTGGATTTGGATCGAGGGAAAAAGTGTGACAGCCCTAAAGTGACCCTAGTAGGAAAGCGGTTTCGGGACCGCTAAACCAAGTCACCAAATTGTTTGAATATGATATTTATTGTCTAAAATAAATGTGTGAAAATTTTAAGCTTCTATTTAGTAAGTTGCATGTGAATTTAGTCAATAGGACTTATGTGTGACATTTTTGAAATGTGATAGATCAAAACATAAGGACCTATTAGTGCATGTTGAAAAAGGGGGACTTGCATGTCAATTTCCCCCCCATCTAGTAGTGGCCGGCCATGACATTAGGATGGACAAAGGGTGATGGGCAAAACATGTCATAGACATGTTGTGTTGGTGCATCATGGGAGGAAACAATAAAATAATGAGCATGGTAATTAAATAATGAAAGGGAGGAGTGATGAAAAAAAAATGGTCTCATCCATGCCCCCCTTTGCCGTGAATGGAAGAAAGAAAACAAAGAAAAAAAAATGTGTGTTCATCCTTGAACATCCTTGACCGAAATTCAAAAGGAAAGAAAGGAGGAAATGTTGAAGAGGTTCGGCCATGCATGTAACTAGGCTAAGGTATGTTTGAGGTTGCTCCATGAGATTCATGTATATTTTAGTAGTTAGCTTGAGTTCTAACTAGCCCATGGTTCAAATCTTTACTATGTCATGGAGATGATATTCGGCTAAGGTGGATTTGTGTTGATATCATTTGCATGCTAAAAGTGAAGCTTTGTAATGGTGCATGTGATGGTGGATTGATGATTCTTGAATCTTCTTTTTAGCATTTTTGAGTGAGACATTAAGTTCTTTGTTTAACCATGACCAAAAATTGAAATGGTATGGTGTTGTGATGCATTCGGCCATGGTAGGAAGTAAAAGGGAAAAATATGGTTGTTGTTAGATGAAGTAGAGTCTAAGGAATGAGCACATATGTGCATTGGTTGCTAGATGGAGAAGAATCGGCTAGCAAGTTGTGTGCTAAGGCCGAATATAATTTTTGGTATATTAATGAGTAATGCATGTGTTAAATTGATGGAAAGGGAGAGGATGCTTTACTAGTGTATATATGTGTGTATTAGCCAAGTTTTGAACTTGAAACAAAATGGTGTTTAGTCAATACAAGTGACCATACTTGTAGAATGTATTAAGTGTTGCAATCGGCCCCAACATAGACATGTATGTTCGGCCACATGAATAAGTACATAAGTTATGTGTATGTTCGGCCATAGGTAGCCTATTGATGGCTTTAGCTTGACTTAGAAAATTCGGCTAAGGGGAAATATTAGCTAGTATGTTGAATTCGATTCGTGATTTCGTACATATGTGACTCTAATGTCTAATGTATATATGGGCTAAGTACCTTGAGCTTCTCTTTTGATGTTCGAATGAATTGTATTAAATTGCTTGATGTGATTAAAAATGCGTATGACCATTGTGTATTTGAGCTAAAAGGTGGCCATATGACCTATCAAACTCCTTGTCATATTCGGCCATAAGCTAGCAAAATGAGACTTTAATGAGTTAAATTTGTTTGAATTAGCTCAAGAGCTTAGAGGACCATAGTTGGATAAGGGAAAGGAAAAAGTGATCGAATAGCTGTCGAAATCGCTCGACCACATCCGAGGTAAGTTCTTGAGTAATAGAGCTTAAATTATGATTTGATTAGATCATGTTTTAAGCAAATCAAAATCATGCTCTTTGTGTGTGGCTATTGAGCCGAAATTGCAAGAGTGATAAGTGTCTTGTGTTTGAGTTTTGCTAATGAAAATGAAATACGAATGTGTCATGATTTATTGTTAAATGTGCATGGTTATTCGAATGATGTCCGGGCTAAGTCCCGAAGGCTTTGTGCTAAGTGACCATATCCGGACTAAGATCTGAAGGCATTTGTGCGAGTTACTAATTCCGGGCTAAGCCCGAAGGCATTGGTGCGAGTTACTAAATCCGGGTTAAGTCCCGAAGGCATTTGTGCGAGTTACTATAACCGGGCTATGTCCCGAAGGCATTTGAACGAGTAGCTATATCCGGTTAAATTTCGAAGGTACGTGATTCGTGAATGAACGATCTTGCTGTAAAAATTTCAGTTAATACGCTTGTAACATCCCAGCATTGAGGTATGTTTCGTATGTGCTTTGAATTAATTGAGCCCTTACAAATAAGTATTCGCTCAGTTGATAAATGAGCTACCGGCCTTTGGCTAAGTTGATCTTTTGTGTATGAACATAAGGGTTGGTAATGTGAAGTAAGTATGATATTGAAAATTTGTGCATATGAAATTATCCGTTTAGCTACATGAATGCTATACTTTGGTTGTGTCTAAACTCTTTGCTCAAAACTTACTAAGCATTTAATGCTTACTCCGTTTCTTTGATTCTCTGTTTTATAGATTTTGGTTCTTCAGCTATCGGACTCGGGATTTTGAAGTCGAAGTCGCCCACACTATCAAAGCCCTTTTGGTACACTTTTGGTTGAACTCTGAAAATGGCATGTATAGGACTACCCTTTTGTTGTTGGTCATGTACCCTTCGGTTTTGTGTAAATTTGGATAGCCATGCGAAAATGGCTTAAATATACTTTGATCATAGCATTATAATCGTTTTGTATGTTGTCCGTTGAGAGGTATGGAAATGTTGGTAACGGTTAGCCATGGAAAGGGTTATTCTTGATCACCTTTGGAATATGTATGACAAACTCTAGTTGATCCATGGAGGATCATGAAATAGGTAAAGTTTACCTTAAAAACAGATGCTGGCAGCAGCAGTGATGTGGATGTGAAAAATCACTAAAAATAGTAGGAATGGAATTAAATAGTGAATAAATTATGTAAACGAACCTTGATGAATCTATTTTCATAGGAAAGTAACGAAACGATCATATGGACAGTATGTTAAGAGATATTCAGGTTCTCGTGAGACAGGGCCAGAACAATTTCTGGATTCCCTGTTCCGACTTTGGAAATTCGTTATAAATTAACCAGAGATAATTAGAAGTAATGCCATATATAGATTCCCTTTTGAGTCTAGTTTCTATAGAAACAAACGACATCAGTATTGAAGCCCTGTACAGGGAGATATCCAAGTCGTAATGCGCAAAGGTCAGTGTAGTCGATCCCTGTAACATGGGAGACTTTGACTAATAAACTGTACTAATTGGCCCGACCAAAAATTCTAGAAAACAATATGTAGATGGGCATATGAGTCTAGTTTCAGGGAAAAATTACGAAACTGATTTTCGAGTTGTGAAACTCAAGATATGATTTTTAAGGTGACAGTGACGCAGTTAGCCAACTGCCTGGAAATTTTTAAAATGGACTGTGATAGTAAGCGAGTTTAGTCTGTGAACCCCTCGTGTCCGACTCCGGCAACGGTCTCGGGTACGGGGTGTTACAAAAAGAAAGTTGTCGACTAGTCGTCTCGTTCCGTCTTACATCGCCTGAGGTAAGTTTATAAGCAAATAGATATTGTTAATTCCAATTATTTATGAGTTTATAAGCTGAAATTAAATTATATTAGATTTTATATGTGAATGCCGAATGTGATTATGCTTGGGAACAATGTTTATGAATTCGTTTCGACCGAGTTACGAAGTTCGAAAGCCCCGTATGAACTTTAGGAATAGCTAGGATATATATGTCATGAGATAGGATTCCGATATGTGATGTGTGAGTAAGACCATGGCATCGATATGTGGCTCCGATATATGTGTGCGAGTAAGACCCTGTCTGGGACAGTGGCATCGATATGTGATTACATGTAAAATCACGTCAGGGACGTTGGCATTGTACGATATATGTGTGATTATCCGAGTGTCCTATCCAATTCCAAATGGTTCATCTGGCATCGATAAGTTAGGATCGAATGTGCAAAATGAGCTAAAATGATCAGGTATGGATTGGTTTATTACCTACTAGAAACAAGGCAAGTAAGTCATTAATGTGAACATGTGTATCTTGTGAAGTATATTCGGCCTTTGCTATGTATATGCATATGATATTATATTTTGATTCATGAGTATATGTATATGTATTCATATAATGGTATTTAGCTTTGAAATTGAAAGATATACTTTGCTTATATATCAGTATGTGTATTCGACCATATAAAATAAATATATATGATATTATTATCCTTTGACTTACGAATTTATGCATATAAGAGAAAATGTATTAGTTATGATAAAGATATTTTGGCTTGGAAATTGAATGATAGTTTGAAAAAAATATGTATATGTTCATTCGGCCATGAATAACCTACATATGAAAGTACATATAAAATACATGAATTTGTAAGTTTAAGATTTAAAGTAACTACGATAGTATAATTTGGTTTAGTTTAAATGGTTTGATTATGTTATTAATTTGTTTATTTGCTTATGACTTACTAAGCTATGAAAGCTTACTCTATGTGTGTTCATGCTTACCTCTATTTTATAGATTTTGGATTCAAGTTATGAGTTCGGGAATCGTCAGAGGAGCTTATCACACTATCGACTGTCTTCGGTATTTTATAAGCTAAATTCTCGAACCTATGGCATGTAAAGGCTAGTTGTAGTATTTTGATTTTGGGATACGTATATAAAAGCCATGCGAAAATCGCTTGTTTAATTTATTAAGCTCAGTTTCAAGGTTTGGTCAAGATATGGTTATGTTGGCTTTGGTTTTGGTGATTTGATTATATATGACTATATGATCCGGTATTGAAGTAAGATAGTTTTGCATATAGTTAAAGTGAAGATAATGTGGTATACTAATGTTGGAGGTTTAGTATGTTTAATATTGAATGATGTTTTAAACTTGGTTGATTTTGGTCATGATATATATTTTTATTGGATTAAATGCTTGTTATATATGTGAGAAACATTTGGAGAAATATTTAATGGCTTGATTTAAATTGTCAATGTTCGAAGTTATTATATAAGTGCATGATTAAGTGTTTCGATAAATGAGTAAATAATGGAAGAAGTTGTATTTTAAGTATGTTTTGAGCTAGTTAAGTTATGATTATGCTATGTAGGCGTGATGTATTTGATAAAAGTGTGGGTTGCATTTGAAATGACTAGGATTTGGTTTAGTAAGGTGGTAAAATAATGGTTGCATATTTGGTTGTGTAATAATTCTGTATAAATGGAGATTAAATTTCATATACTTTGTAATGGAATTTTTTTTTTGATAAATTTGGAGTAGTGAAGCTATGTAATCTTTTTGTGGATGTGTTACTAGCCGAATGGAGGAAGCATAGAAATAAAATCTTATATGTATGTTATGCATTATAGTAATATGCAGCATAGGTAGAACTTGAATGGTTTTATGTGCTTAACATGTCTTAAAAGGTTGCGGTAATATTTTCCATGAGAATTAAGTCTCGTAAACATGTGCTTATGGTATGTTTTGAGTGGTACAAATAGTAGTGGATACTGAATAAGCATGTAATTAAAATGTTTATATTTAGTCAAAGTTTTGGAAAACGACCAAATGAATAGTAATAATTGTTAAAATGTATCATGATGATTTAATGCAAATTGGGTGAGTTGTTTTTTAGTTTGAATATTAGTTCTATATATATATATGTTGCGCATTGGTAATAGTTGTAAATGATGTGATTCTTAGATAATTTTAGTTAATTGAGTAGCATTTGAATCTTTTGTGAAGTTGATCTTTTTGGCTGTATATGCTAATGTTCCTAATAGATGTAAAATGCATTATTTGATTTGTTATGTGCATGATATATGTGATTAAAAATATAGATATTTATAACTCAAATTTTAGGTGTTTGAATATCATGGAATTAATGACCACTTTGTTTAAAGTATATTAGAACGATTCAATATTTGAATTAGTTAATGTTTTAAATATGTAATATTTGTGACTCATGTTTAGTGATGATCTATTGATTTGGTTTGCTTTATTGATTACTATAACAGAAATTTTTATTGCATAAAAAGTGTCTAATGAATGCGTTAAGCTATGTCTTATGGTAATGCCTCGTAACCCTAATCCGGCGACGGATACGGGTTAGGGGTATTACAGATAAATTGTATAATTAACATAAATATAAATATATTGATTCATTTTCAATAAAATCATATAATAACATTCAATTTAATCAACATTATACATAGTACAGTTCATACAAACTTACCTAGCTACATTGCAAAAAATGTCAAAGTACAAGGGCATTTTGGTAATTTTCTATTCTCCTCGATTTTTCCACCCGGTCTAGATCTAAATTAATAACTTCATTCAATATATTAATTTAGGAAGTAAAAAAAATGTATTTTATGCAATTTAGTCATTTTTGACATTTTCAGAAAATTACCCCTAGAGTTTTACTTTTATTCAATTTAGTCCCTAAGCCTAAAACATGCAATTTAACCATTTTTTCCAAAAATTGAGCCTAGCAGAATACTTATGAAATCCAATACAGCCTATTTATGCAACAATTTCATAACAAATCCTTGTATTATTATTTTAACAATTTAGTCCCTAATCGAAAATTCATTAAAAATCACTTAACAAAATACTTTTAAATAACAACTAATATTTCAAATTCATCATTTAACATAAAAAATCACTAGCTTCATCAATGACAACATTCAAAATCTTTAACAGTTTCAAAATCAAAGGTACAAGCTAGTTGGACCCAGTTGCAATGATATCAAAAACATAAAAATCATTAAAAACGGGTGCAAAATAGACTTACATGCACAAAATTGAACATGGCCGAACCTCACTTCTCGATAGCCATGGATTTCGGTTGAAACAAATAAAACTTAAGGTTGAAGATGGCCACTTTTATATTATTATTACTTTATTAACCATTTTTCTTTAATAATAATAAATTAACCTATAAAACATATAAAATTAAAAGATTTTAAAGCTTAAAACCATCCCACCATCTTAGGTATGGGTAAATTACCCACTAAGGCCATCCAACTATAAATTCTTTAATCAATTTACACCTTTAAAATAATAGCAATTGACTTTTTCAACTTTTATGATTTAGTCCTTTTTGATTAATTAACTATCGAAACGTTAAAAATTTTCAATGAAACTTTAATACCACCTTAATTACACTCCGTAAATATTATAAAAATATTTATGGCTCGATTTATAGAAACGAGGTCTTGATACCTTATTTTCTAAGACCACTTGACCTTAGGGTCGTATCACTTGAACTTAATAAATTGCTTATATAACAAAATCACTAAATCAAAAACCTTTTTAAAACCATAATTTTACTTGTAAATATTAAATAATAGTATTTACAAACTTACTCGTCGGACTTGGTGGCCCTGAAACCACTATTTCCTACACCACTAAAAAACGTACTGTTACATTAGCTATAATTGCCAGCCTCATTATGCTCTCCTGAACCATGTCCAAACTTGGCATTGCATAATCTCTTAAGTTTCTCTTATTATGAGCCATGTGTAAGTTTGCGCGTAACTGTGGTGGTGCTGGTGGATCTCTTAAAGTGTTATTGTTAGTGTCGTCGAACAACAAATTCTTGTGTGGTATGTTTCCTACAACAAGTAGTGGTGGATCTTGCATCTGCTGCTGTTGTTGTTGATGATTTCTTTGAATTATTCTCGTTGGATCTATAACTGGCTCTATAGTTGTTCCCCTACTACAAGTTATACATTAAACCCATAAATGGAAGATTAGTACTAATAAAAATTAGAACTGTATCTATAACCTAAAAAAAATTCCTAATTTTCTTACTAAGTGCAAAAATTAAAATCAAACTGGTGACGTTGCCTCCCTGACAACAACGCCAACAACTTGTCCGCCTCTGGATGTACTAACATCTAGAGTGTGAATACTATAGTAAAAGATATGGATATTTGAGGCAGTATTCGCAAGTATACAAGTCCAATTTTAATATAGTTACAACGAAGTAGGTGAGTTCTCTGTGGATCGTACCTAAGGGAGGCGAGTGCTAGATCAATTTTAACCTAAACACTGATAAATATATTTAGTACATTAATTTAGTTATAGTACAAAAGTACAATAAAAGAAGTTTCTAAGATTTTTATAATAATAAAATAAAATAACATAAAAAAATAAAATTCAAAAGATCAAAAAATAGAATAAATAAAATCTAATTATGGGTGATTAGCTCGCTTCTGTAATCCCCATCAACTATCGTTTCAAGTTCCTCATTAATCAACTAGTCATTGTCCCAACAAGATCTTCTGATCTTTCTCTCAAATAATGAGTCAAAAAGGACTACTTATCTTCTGACCTCACAGTCCACATTGGTTTGGGGTGAAGGTGTTCACGGATAGGCCATACAATTTTTGGGTTAATTCCCACCTTGATGACTTACTAGGGTTCTCAAGCCTAGGCTAATCCCCTATAGTAGGATTAGTTCCTCATGGTTTTCATAAACAATATGGAATTGATGTAAAGATAGAACATGATAAATGAATTTAGGTGTAGAGATTAAGCTAACACTTGATTTGTATTAAAGATGAATATGAATCCAAAAAGTTTGATTGTCTTCTTAGATCAGATCTTTTGAGATAAAGCAAAAATAACTTGAAAATAAATCTAAAAACCTAAAAGAAAGAAAACCTGAGATGGAATTAAAAGTAGAAAACTATACTATGGAATTGGTGTTTATAACATGCGACAAAGGAGCCTATTTATAGATCTCAGTTGGTTGTCATCCTTAACCCTAGGTTAGATGATGTTGTTGAGCTTTTAGTTTGATTGTGCAGACCAAAACATCCCATGGCTCGTGTTAGTTTCCAATTAGAGTCGATGTCGCGACACAAGAGTCAGTATACTCCTCTTGGGATATCTTTAGAGGTATGCCTCGACACCCTTAGTCCGTGTGATGGCATTGAAGGAAGTTTCGTGATTTCTCCATTCTATTCCCTAGGTGATCATTTCGTGTTGTGACATAATGACCAACATCTATTTATTACATCGTTTAGTGGTCACCTAAAAATTTACGTAGTTTATTAGCTCTCCCTTCAACCCTTAAGGTGAATAAAATACACAATTTGTACATTTTATTACCTTTAAGAAAACTTGCAAAAAAATAAGTAAAACCTAATGAAAATACCTACTTTTAAGCTTTTAAAGTACAAAAATTAGTTTAATTTGCTGCACTGAATTATGATAAATTAGTTGGATGCATACGTACGATCAGGACTAGATGGAGTTGCTGGAGGAGCCTTTATGAACCGACCATATGAGGTGCATATGGTCTTATAGAAAACATGGTAATGAATTCTTGTCAATGGTAAAACAAAAGATTCACTGACAGCCAAAGACCATCCATGGTGAAAGCTGCTCAGAAGGACGATAGATATCAACAGATTTTGGATACACTTAATTGAATAGAGTCAGCATCTAGTGCATCGTCAATATTTGGTGGAGATAAACCTGTTATCCAATATTTTGATAACCCAACTGATAACGTGAATTACATAAGGAATAAGGGTGGAAATCCTTATTCAAATGCTTATAATCTAACTAGAGAGACCATCCAAACCTAAGATGAGTGACAATCAAGGAGAAGGTAACAATTCTAACCTATTAAACAAAACACTACTTACCAACCTCTATATTTACAGAAACCTCAAGAAAGGACCAACCTAAATGACTATACTGTGTGGTCAATGACTAGATCGAATTAAGGGAGAGAAGTAGTCAATACGGGCCGAAGTGAAACAGATACAGTCTGAGTGCACCTAAAACATTGACTAAACATGAATATCAGATGAGCCAATTAATGAGCATGATGGGAGATATAAAAAGGAATATTAGCATTAGGATCCCAAGTAACACCGAGAATAATCCTTGGAGAGATGGGAAGGAGCACGTTAAATAAATTGTGCTCCATTTGGGCAAAGTATTGAGTAGCCCAGAGAAATGACTTAAGAGGAGGATAAAAGGATGCTGATGATCTTTGAGAATAAACTCCTAGAAACAATGAAGTTGAACCTAATCCAAAGAAGGTAGTCGAGTTGGAAGTTGAGCCGGTAGTTGAGCCAAATAGATAACCTGCACTAACCAAGGTACCATTCCCCCTCACGGTTAAAGGATAAGTAGAAACAAGATGAAGCAAAATCTGTAAGTTTTCTAAAGTTATTCAAGTCGTTTAATGTTAACTTGCCTCTAATTGAATTAAATCAAAAAGTTCCTAAATACATGAAGTATTTAAAAGAAATCATGTCTAAGTGTAGTAAAATTAAAACAAGAGAGCAAGTTAATGTAGACACATCTTGTAGTGCGATAATTTCTAAAAAAAAAAAAAGCCCCCAAAATTGAAAGACTTGGAGAGTTTTACAATTCCTATAGAGATAGGGGATATTCACTTCAGTAAGGCTCTATGTGACCTAGGAGCCAATATGAATTTGATGTCTTTATCTATATACAAGAAAATCAAGTTAAAGGAACTTAAAAACATGCATATCACACTACAATTAGCTGGTAGGTCTTCAGTACAACTGAAAGGAGTACATGAAGATATTTTGGTTAGGGTGTGTAACTTTATCATCCTAGTCGATTTTGTAATTTAGGATTTTGAGAAAGACCATGAGATACCTACTATGTTAGGTAGACCATTTTTAGTCACGTTTAGGTCCACCACTAATCTTAAAAATAATGAATTAATCATGAAATTCAATGGTGAGACTGAAGTATTCAAATGCAGTCACCAATAGAATGGGGGGAGTAAGGAAAAGTTAGGGAAAACATGTTTTAAAATATTTGTAAAAATTCCTAACTACCTTGAGCCAGAAAAGACATTTTTTTGCGATTAGTACAGGATGAAAGTGAAAATTCAAAGAGTAAGACAAACAAAACATGGTGGAGTGGCATGATGGATGCCAGACCAATACGGATAGAAAAATGAAAAAATACGCGTCCATGTATACACTAACAGATGAATCCGCAACAACACTTGACAATTTTTTTATAATTAAGATAAAATTTTGTATATTGTTATGTTTTAGTATACTAAAGAGTAGTTTAGGATTTAATTTGATTTAAAATGCTTAAAATTTTTTTCGAACATTTTGAAACTCAAGAAGAGGGGCCAAAATAGAATCGGTGTCACAACATGGAACCTTCGTTTAGCAACACAGGTAAGAAGTTCAAAGAAATGAGCAATTCAGCTTGATCTCATGACATAGCACCTCTATGTTATGACATAGTAGTCAGTAGCCCAAGATTCTAAAGATTTCAAAATGTGTCATGACATCGAGCCCCAATGTCATGACATCGGTATCCTACTAGGAGTTTTGCAACATGGAACCCTTATGTGGTGACATCATTGCAATTTTCTACAAGGTCGACTCAACGCATCGCGCAACCTGCTAGTTTTAACCTTTGTTTAACCTAATTTTTAGCTCAAAAATACCAAAATCTTTAAATTTAAAACACCTTTAACTTGTTTTTAAACTCTCTCTAACTTTAAACTCTCTCAAAAACCTTCTAAATCCTTAAAACTTTAAAACCCCTATTTTCTTTTCCTTTCTATTTTGCTTTAAATCTTCTCTTTTTCTTATGTTCTTACTTGGTGCAGGGCAACACTCCACATTAATAGGGAACGTACAATAAGCTCCTACAAGGAATCACGAGTTATCAAACGAGGTTAAAGGTTCCTAAATTTATTATTTCATTGCATTATTCTTTACCTGTATTGAAATATATTACTTGATTTATTTTAGTTCTAATCAAGAGTAATTGAAAATGCCTTCTAGGAAGTCTAGAAGAACTAAAGAACAAGAACCATTGGTGGCTGCAAATCCTTCAACTTTTTCAAACCAGAATGTCAAAAGAAAAAATTGGATCTTTAAGGAAAGATGCTTATACAAGAAAGGGGTTTCAAACCATCAATGATTTTATGTAAGGAATTTTGGTCATTGGTTCAACACCATAGGTGGGAACACTTTTACATAACTCCTAAAGATACTACTAGAGTCCTAGTATTACAAGAATTTTATGCATCTTTTAGGGATCAAGAGTTGAGAAAACCTTATGCGGCTATTTCGGAAACCATAACAGTACGAGGGGAAAAGGTGCCTATCATCCTTAGAGAGATTTAAGGTAGGGATGAATGGAAGCATCACCCAGGTACTGATATTCCCATTTCTTTTAATCAATCAATTATGTTTCTATTGGCAAAAATGTAGATGCAATTTTTGTGCACTCGAATTGCTCCTGCTTTAAACATCTCTAACGTCCATACTTTTTCTAGTGATTTTGTTATATGTTATTTTGTAGAAGAAACAAGTGTGCACCAAGACATGAATTTATCATTATATCAAGCGGTGTAGTAGTGGCCAAAAAGTGAGGGTCTTCTTTCCCCATTTAGTGACAACTTTGTGCAAGAAAGTCAGAGTTCTAATGATAACTACCATACAATTCATGGAGCCATGTAGGAGCCTCAACGGAGACTCATTATACACACAATGTAGAAAACATCAACAAAAGAAAATAAAGGATTGGAACAAATGATGAAAGAAGAAGATAGACGTCCCAGCTTCATTAAAACAGAAAACAAAATCAACATCTCAAAAAGAGTTAGAAGGAAGCAACCTTTTAGAGTGGAATGGATGATAAGCTAGATGTAAGAGGCGGGCCTGATTTTTCAAGAATTTGCATTCCCACCAAACAAATATGACCTAATGCATTCCTATCATAGATCAGAGGAGCAAGAAAATTAAAAAGACGAAGGAAGTGATGACGAGGAAGCAGTAAAGGAGGAGGATGAGACGGAACAAGATTCTCAAGAGGACGATGATGATGATTGACAAACTTTTTTTATTATTTTTGGAATTGTAAAATAATTAATTAGGATGACTTTTATATTTTAAGAGTAGGACTAACAACAAATTTATATATATTTGCTATTTTTGTTATTTTTGTTTTTGAATTTTCTATGTCGAAACCTCACATGAAGAAAGCATCCACCATAAGAATACGTCAATGTCATGATCAATCGAGTAACTTTTTTTCTTATTTACTTAAGGGTTGTACATTAGGACAATGTGTTGTAAAGTGTGGGGGGTAACTGTACAACCTATTTTTGGGTCAAATCGGAACAGTGGTTTCAGGACCACAAATATGAAGTAGAAATATTTATTTTATTATTTCTTTAAGGTCTACAGTATGATAGAATAATTGTGTGAAAATTTCGTTAAGAAATTTTATTGATTGGGTGCTCAATTTAGCTAGAAGGACTAATTGTAATATGTGCAAAATTTGAGTTCTATATGTTAAAGGTGTCTAATTGCTATGAACTTTTAAATTGGAGGTCCTTAAATGGAAATTAGACCATTATACCTTAAGATGGAAAAAAATGGACATGGCTAGGTAAAATTTTTTAAGTTATTCATTAAAGGTATTTTAGTAAATTGGCTAATAAAGACAAAATTTACTAAATAAAACATTTCCATCTTCTTCAATTTCATCCCTTACCCGAAAATTTAAAAAGGAACCATAACTAGGGTTTGGCCAAGCTTTCAAACTCGATTGTAAGTCATTCTTGTCCCGTTTTTAACGATTTTTATATTTTTGAGATCGTTGTAACTTGATTTAGCTATTTCCAGGACTAATTTGAAAGAAAGTTAAAGTCTAAAATTTTACCCATGTTGAATATGCTTGTATTTTTTATGTTTGATGGTAGAAAATGCACCCTGAATTTGGGCCTAGAAGTATTGGGCCTTGAGTATGGGTCCGTAAGAAGGTTGTATATAAGCATTTAATTGTGCAAGGAAATGACACAATTAAATGTCTGCTTTAGTGGTTAATGGCCCTGAAAAGTGTTGGAGAAATCTTGGGTTCAAACTTTGGCATTAGCAAATATTTTGATTTTAAGTGAATAAAACCCTGGTGCTTAGATGAAGGCCTTTTAAATTATTGTGGTAAATAAATGTCACAAGGAAGCATGTAGTCTAGTGGTTGTGGCGTCATTAAGGTTGTAAGGGAGCTTGGGTTCAAGTCTTAGCTCTTGCAATTTATTTTGGTTTTTCTTTTAAAGAAACCTAGACTTTGGCCTATAGACCTTATGTTTAATTGAGGATAAAATATGACACACAAAGAGCCTGTGGTAGAGTGGCAAGGTGGCGTGTTGTGTAACTGTGAGGTCCAAGGTTTAAGTCTTGGGATATGCAATGGAGTATCTATTTTGCTGTTTGAGCTGTATAGGAGGTAGAGTTGGACTGGAACTCTATGGTTGAGGTGGTCATAAGAAAATAAGGAATTTTCCTAATGGTTGAAAGTAATCCCATATCGGGAAGCTAACATGGGAACTGGTGAGAAGCTGGCTTTAAATAGAGCAAACCAGATGAGTTGGTGAAAAAGAAAAAAAGGTGATTAAGACCCAATGCAGGATGTGCTAAGGTTGGTGATCCTTGACTTCAGCGCGTTCTCATAAACAGGTGTGTATTCACGCACTTCTTTGTTAGAAATTGGCGAAAGCTGAAAGCCGCCACGAACGTTCTCGTGTGTTGGG
Source organism: Gossypium hirsutum (assembly GCF_007990345.1). Classification (NCBI taxonomy): domain Eukaryota; kingdom Viridiplantae; phylum Streptophyta; class Magnoliopsida; order Malvales; family Malvaceae; genus Gossypium; species Gossypium hirsutum. The sequence goes on from NC_053428.1 coordinate 59,554,052, forward strand.
GCTGTTCTGGGCCTCGATGGGCCCATGGTCTCGCTTGTGTAAATCTAACTGTTAGGTGGGAAGTAGTTGGGCCTGATGGGCCATATGAATGTGATTGGGCCTGATGGGCCATGTGAATGAGATTGGGCCTAAAGGGGCCAAATGAATAAGTGTGGATCTGTTAGTGTTTAGTAAATGGGTTGTGGACCTAGTTTTTGGTAAATACTCAAGCAGACATAAAACTTAAATAATTAATTAATCACGAACGTGGATGAGTCATAAGGTTAAGGTGTGGCAATGGGTATGTGCATGTCTAGGATTGGATCTAGGGAAAGTTTAGTACTTAAGCGGTCTTAATGACTCACCTCCTCTTCTCTAAAATCCTACCTGGTGCAAAGTATCTATTCACTTTAGCCAACGAGGACTTGTTAACGGGCCAAGGTAAGTAATAAACCCATAATAAAGAGAAATTACTAAAATACCCCTAATTTGTAAAATTATCGAAATACCCCCGGTTTGTAAAATTACCGAAATACTCTCGATTTGTAAAATTACCAAAATACCCCCAATTTGTGAAATTACTGAAACACCCTCGATTTGTAAAATTACCGAAACACCCTCAATTTGTAAAATTATCGAAACACCTTCGATTTGTAAAATTACCAAAACACCTTCGATTTGTAAAATTACCAAAATACCCTCAATTTGTAAAATTACCAAAATACCCTTGATTTGTAAAATTACCAAAATACCATTGATTTGTAAAATTACCGAAACACCTCTGATTTATAAAATTATCGAAATACCCTTGTAGTGTAAAATTACCGAAATACCCTTGTAGGGTAAAATGACCGACATACCCCTGTAGGGTAAAATGACTGTTTTGCACTTGAGGGTAAATGACCAACTTAGGCTTCAAATTTGACAGATTTGATTATGAATGTATGGTTGTGGTTGTATGACTGATATGCCCTTAATATATATTTAAAAGACTGTTACTGAGTATGGTCATTCTGCATACACGTGTGATGATTGAGCATGACATACACGACATATTGCATGGGTTGGGAATTATGGAACGAAGGAAGTATATGAGGATCGCGTGGTTGCTTGACGACCGTGGATCCACCGATGGCTATTAAGCCTAATATTTGATTAGCAGCTTGTTGCAATAAAGGTAGTACCGTAACCGGGCTACCATTGATGTGTATCAGATGCGTGGTCGATATTTATATATCCACATGATGTGTACCAGGGGACGGAGTTAGTGTGTAGTGGTTGGATTATTGGGGTAGGTTGCACATCATTGCATCTATGATATTATTGTGATATTATTACGATGTGGGCTTCGGCCCAACTGAGGCTAAGATGGGCTAGGCCCAATTGATTCTATTATGGGCTGTGACCCAAATGATATTGTAATGGGCTTTGGCCCACGTATGCTCTGAACTAGACTGTATTGTTACTGTAATGGGCTCCGGCCCAGGCTCATTTTGAATTCTGTCTGTTTATTAACTGTTACTCTAGTAAGGGGATTACATATTGAGTTTTCGCAAACTCACCCCGTTTATTAACTGTGCAGGTAATCCCCAGTGTTAGGTGGATCGGTGTCGCAAAGGGACTCGGAGACGACCACTCAACCGCACATGTTTTTCTATTTCGTTTATTTAGTTTTGCACTTTGGTTTTTAATTTGGGTTATATTAAGGCCTCTTTATTATCTTAACTTTTTATTTGGGAAATTTATTTAGTATGCTTAATATATGTTAGAAGTAGGGCATGGTTTTCCAAAACAACAATTGGTTTTCAAAATATCACGTTTCCGCAACTGTTTAAAAGTAAGCTTCCGCAGCAAGTAAGGTTTTACGGGAATTAACATCTCACAAGTTTTAAAATGGCCAGAGGTTTTGAGCAGTAAGAAGGGTTTTCAATGAGAATGTAACACCCCAAACTCGGCCTAGACGTTATGACCGAATCCGATGTGCCACATCAAAACGTTAAAACATTTTTTTCATTCTAAGTCTAGGAAATCGTACTTGATGTTCAAACGATTAATTCATTGAGGGTTAAAGTGAATGGAAGCTGTGCACCAGGTAGGAAACTGGAAAAAGGAGGTGAGTCCATCGGACTGCTTAAGTACCAAGCTCTTTCGGATCCAATCCTAGACATGCACACCGCCATTGCCACACTCTAACATCGCGTATATTTTTAGGTTACCATTGAAATTATGTCTATTTTAGAATAAAACGTATTTAAGTTTATAAAACGTTATCATAGCAGAAGCCTTGTTTGTAATCGTGTTACTTCGAAATCAGTTTATGTTTTTGGAAAACGAACCCTAGATCTAGCCCATTTTGATAGTTAATATAATTTAAGGTCATCATGATAAGTTATAAATCGAAACCCAATTAAAAATAATCATAAGCGGCCTTATTACATAACAAAACCCAAATCATCAAAGTAAAGAAAATTGAAGTCCAAATCACCAGAAGAAATCCATATTGCAGAACGAGTGGCCACTCCGAATCCCTCGCAGCTCCAAGCCCACTATGGCTGGGGATTACCTGCATGGATGAAAATAGGGGATGAGTTTGGGGAAACTCAGTGTGTAAAATTAACCCAACCATAGCCCATATCAGCTCAAACCACAGAAACAGAATAAATTGGCCTTAGCCCAGAACAGAATACAGAATTAAGCCCATAGGCCCATAACAGATCAGATCAGATATTTCATGTATATGCAAAACCCAAGACATAACCAACCACATACACCCCATTACCAACCTTTCACCATGTGGGGAGACTACTCGACCCACCTAACCGCTACACGCCACAGAATTATGCAGCATGGCTGCCAGAACAGATAATGTGACAGAGTCACCAGATACAGATAATCGTGGCAGAGCCACCAGAACAGAAATATGTGGCAGGGCCACCAGATCAGATAATTGTGGTATAGCCACCAGGATGCTTCCTCCAAAATATAACCCATGTCCCCATGCAACAAATATTCATTCATGGCATACATCATACAGATTTAAATCAACATGCTTTTCAGACAAAATTAACCTTAGAGGCATATTGGTCATTTACACCTAGGGGTATCATGGTAATTTTCTATACATAAGGGTATTGTAGTGATTTAGATACTTCTAGGGTTTTCATGCATATCCTATCCATTTACGTACTATCAGAATACTTACCGCGCATACTTACCAAATTAAGCCCGTTGGCCCATTAAGCCCACATTATCAAAATGTACGAAATCGCATGTACTGTAGTTTATTACCTTCAGAATACCAAACATACAAACCCAACTATCTTACGAGCATTCGTACATTCGCAAATTCCCAAAATACCAACTTTTCGGCATTTTGGCTTTTCGGCTTTTGCTGATCTAGTCTATGAGAGGGTGTCAGTTACACACCTATTTTGCGACGATTCGTTGTCGAGATCCACGCACGAACTGCCTACAATTAAATCACTAACATATTACTCTAGATATCAAATTAATACTGAGTAAATAGCCCCTTACCATATTCGGCCAAACATGCTTAGAACCTTCTTGCTCTTACCTTGTTGCCGAACTATGTATTAAATCCAAAGATCTGATCGTTCCACTTGTCCAAGCCCTTGATCAGCAGCCTGTAAATCACACCATTTACAAAAGAAGAACAGTTATTACAACCCCTTAGGGCTACAAGTCCAAATTGACAGCCTCCCTAGTATTTAGGGATTTCGGCCTTTCCTAAAATAGGAAAGAAAGACTATGTTTTGAAACTACTTACCACCGATTCCTTCGACCAATGTTTCCAATTGATGCCTACTTAAATCCAATGCCGCTCTACCCTCAAACGATCACCAAAGTCAAGCCTTCAGTGTTTTCAATATTCGGCTAAGTCCCTATAAAAGTGGGGTTTTCGGCTTTTTTGCAACTGTGTAGAAAAAGATGAATTAATAGGGTTTTACTGTGGTCTTGTCGACAAAAACTTGAGTTTTAAAGGAGGAAAGAATCGGCCAAAGATGATAAGCAAAATAAGAGAATTTTGCTAGGAAAAATCGGCAAAGAAGAAAGTGTAGCTTTCAGGATTTCAGCTTTTTATGGCCAAAGGCTATGAAGGTTTTGAAACGTCTGAAGGGAAGGATGGAGATGAACAAGAGGTTAGAAGGGTTCGGCTATGAAGGAGAAAGGAGAATAAGAAAAAGGTTGATGAAGAGAGGGGAGAAAAATGAAGAGGGAAATGGTCAGCAAATGGCCCAACTTCCCCTTAATGCTGAATTTATACTGACCTTAACCCTAGCCAAATTTTGCCTCCCTAAAGCTCCCCTTGGCTGGCCAACTCTTTCTCCTCAAGAGTCCACTATTCGGCCAACACAACTCTCCCTAATCAGCTCCTAAATTCTCTCCCTTATCCCCTCCTTACTCAATCTCCTGAGCAACACCAACTCTTCCTAACAGTCTTTCACTTCAGTTCCACTACTTACCTTTTCCATTCATAAAAATTAATCCCTTATTTGCTGTCATTGTGACTTGAACCTGGGTCCTCCCAATCATCCACACGCCACTTATAGCATTCCCAGTGGCATCACTTAGCCACTTTACCACATGCTTCATTGTGATTTATTTTACCCAATTAATACCTAAAAGCCCAATTAACTAGAACCCCTTTTTCTTATGGAATTAAAATTAATTAAAACTACCGGGTTTTACCTTAAGCTTGGGCCTTCTAGAGGCCCACTAACGTACTTAATCCTACGACAAACAAACAGGACACAGAATTTTTAAATTTTTCCAACATTTTTAAAATTCCCAAAAATTGGGTCGTTACAGAGAACATGGTTTTCGAAAAACACGTCAATGTGACACGCTAGATTCAGGCCTAATTTTTTGGCCAGGTTTGGGGTGTTACATGTTGTTTGTTAAACGACTTTTGAAAAGTGATTTTTGGTAAAAAGTCAAATAGGGGCTTATTTTTAAAAGTCTATAAAATGTGTACAAAAGTGTGAATAAATGAAAAATGTGGGCTGTTATGAGTACAAACAACATTCAGCTAGGCTTGGGGTGTAAAGAAATTGAAAGGAATTCATTTTACTAGCCTAGGGACTAAATTGTAAAATGTTGAAAACTTAGAGGCAAAAATGTAAAATTTGCCATAATGTGTTTTTGGGCTGAATTGAATAATGTGATGACTAAATAAGTTAAATGTGGTATTATAGATCAAGAAAAATGAAGTTCGGGTCTAGATCGGGGGAAAACCAAAGTAATTGACGAATAGATCTATTTGGTCATTTTTGTAACCGAGGTAAGTTCGTATGTTAATAAGATTTATTATAATCATATTTTAATTGCTTTAATACTTCATGAATTGCATAAATGACTTTATGAACAAGTTCAATGACGTTTCGACAAGCGAGAAATCCCAATGGAACTTTAGGAATAGATTAGGATACAAGTAACATGTCACTAGGGTGTTATGTTATGTGATCCGGGTGCTAGTCCTGAACATCCTACCGATGGCTGAGTATGCTGACATATGTTATGGTTATTTGACAACTTGTGTGAGTAGCACTGAGTAGTTACGTCTTGACCGATGCTTGTGTGATCAGGCCCATTAATGGCTCGATAGAGAGCATATATGTGATATGAGATAGATGTAGCAATGGCTACATATGTAGTACCTTGTGTGCAAGGTTTTCCCGAGTATCCGATATTATTTTTCTGAGTGGTTCATTGGGTATGACAAAGATGAGAATGTGTATGAAATTACTTCAAGATGGTACAGGTATGTACTTAAAGCTTATGATTATTAATTCGTGATATGACAATTTTAAGGTAAGTTTGTGATGGTAGTGATTTTTGATCATGAGATTATGGAAATTTACATTGCCTTATGTTATATTACTTGCAAGTTAATGTATGGTAAAGTTAGCTTATTTCTTTCATACGAGCTTACTAAGCCATATAGCTTACTCCATTTTATTTTCCATGTTTTATAGTGTCACCAAGCTAGCTCGGGTTGGAGATTATCAGAGTTCACATCACATTATCAAACTGTCATTTTGGGTACCAATGATTTTAAACATTTTTAGAATATGGCATGTATGGTGACTTGGTCACTTTGTTATATGTGTCATTATGAATTTGGCCAAATGTATTGGCTTGTAATTGTCAAAGGCTTGATGTGGCATTTGGCCATGCAACTTGGCTCATCTTGGTTGAATTGGTTGTCAGCTTATATGTATATATATCTATATATATACATGCGTGTGAAATTACCTCTTGTGTGATGTGGTTTATAAATTCTTGGTAAATGGTTAAATGTGGCTTAATGGTTTTGATATTGAATGGTTAAGATTTGTCTCATTGGTATGATAGGAAAACTAAGTAAGATTATGCATGTTATTGGTAGCCATATTAGAACTTGTGGAATGTGATGTTTCCTAGGATTTGGTTTGGCAAAATATGATGTTGTAAATATCTTGAGTGTGGATAATGAAAAGACATGGTTTGGCCTTGTTTGTGGATGTTTTGATTGCCAAAATATGCCATGATTTATGTCATTAAGATTGTGGGTGTGCATGTGCAAATGAAGGTGGCAAATGGCTTAGTGAATAACCTTTATTTTATCCATATGGGTAGGCACACGGACGTGTGTCTAGACCGTGTGTGACACACGGTCTGCCCCATGGGTATATGTATCAGTCGTGTGTCCCCTGCACCTTAATTTTGAGAAATAGAATGCTCAAAATTGAGCACACAGGCAAAGACATAGGTGTGTGTCTCAACCGTGTTGGGGACATAGCCTCAAGCATTGGCGTGTGCCCCGACTGTGTGAAGTCTGTACCTATCTTATGAAAATTAAATTAACCACACGGCCTAGCACACAGCGTATGACTTGGCTGTGTGTCCTTAGTCTGTTCATACTTTGAAAAATAGAGAGTTACATGGGTTAGAGACATGGGCGTGTGTAACCACACGGCCTACCCACACGGGCGTGTCTCAAACCACACGAGCGTGTTACCCTTATTCATAGAAAATTTTTTCTAAGTTTTGTAAAACTTTTTTAAGTGCTTGGTTTAGTCCCGAACCACTTCCAAAACATGTTTTGAGCCTCTTAGGCTTGTTTAGGGACTTAATGATTGAATACAAATGGTTTTAACTTGGATGCAAAGTTATGTCTCAGAATTGTATGTTTCGCTTCTGATGTGAGTCAGTTATGCCTTATATCCTGTTCTAACATTGAATACAGATAAGGGGTGTTACATTTAGTGGTATCAGAGCCACGGATTAGTCAATTCTCGAACTAACATAGCGTGTGTGAGAGTCTAGCTATACATGCCATATATAATTTGTGATAGTGTGATGACTCCTGACAATTTAAATTGTGTTTTCATCTAGTAAATGGATCCCAACTGAAAGGTAGTAGATGACGTTGAAAGTAATGCACTGGCTCTCGCTCAAGAGACAGCACCATCTAAAAGTAGACCAGTAATGGTTAGTCAGGGAGGAGAAGCTAGAGAAGCCTTCTTCTAAAGGATGAACGAGTGGTTTGCCAAGTTTGTTCGAACAAATCCAACTGCCCAACATCCTCCACCCCCACCTAGCCCCCAACCGGTTCCCATAGATCCCCAAGGTGTGAAATTATTAAGACTGAAAAAGCCTTCAGTTGATAAGATTCGGAAACAAGGAGCTGCAGAATTTAGAGCCAATGTTGATGATGATCCCTAAAGAGTAAAGTTTTGGCTTAATAACTCTATCCGGGTATTTGATGAGCTGTCTTGCACACCAGAGGAGTGCTTGAAATGTGCTATATCACTACTAAGGGAGTCAGTATACAAAATGGTGGAATACTCTTGTATTGTGGTACCAGAAGAAAGAGTTACCTGGGTTTTCTTCCAAGAAGAGTTCAGAAAGAAATATATCAATCAACGGTTCACTGATCAGAAATGCAAAGAGTTTTTAGAGCTAAAATAAGGCCATATTTCTGTGTCTAAATATGAGCGAGAGTTTGTTAGGCTCAGTAAGTATGCTCGGGAATGTGTTTTCACCAAGGCTGTCATGTGCAAGAGCTTCGAAGATAGATTGAATGAAGATATCAGACTGCTAGTTGTGATTTTAGAGTTGAATGAATTTGTTGTGCTAGTCAACTGAGCTTGCAAGGCCGAAGAGTTGAGCAAAGAAAAGAGAAAAGCTGAGTTTGAGACTAGAGATTCAAGAAAAAGGCCGATGAATAAGTCATTTCAGTCTTTATCAAAGAAATCGAGGGATTTGTATACTCGTTCAAATGCTTTAGCTGGGTATCCTAACAGAGATCGTGGGAAGTAATATTCTGGTTCTAATGTAACACCTTGAGTTTGGGCCTAGAAGTATTAGGTCTTGAGCATGGGAACAGTTAGGAGGTAGCACATAAATGTTTAGTTATGCAAGAGACTGAACAAATACATGTCTGCTTCAATGGTTAAGTGTATTGGGAGGAGTCTGAGAAGTCTTGGGTTCAAGCCCGAGCAAGTGCAAAAAGTTTTGTTTTTAAAGGAATAAGCACTGTTTCTAGGCAGTAGGCTTTTAAATAAAAATGGGTAAAACATGACAGTAAGGGCCTATTGGTCTAAGGGATAAGTGGCGTGCTATGGTTACTTGAGGTCTGAGGTTTGAATCCAACTTTGAGCAGTAAAGTGTTTTATTTTGCTACACTTCCGTGTGGGTAGTAAAGGTTGACTGAAACCCTATTGAGTGGAGTAGAGTTTGAATTGGTCATGGAGGGATTGTAGGAGGAGTGTTGGGGTGTAGATAGTAATCGGTTGGAGAGATTTTAGGAGAAAATCGTGGGGAGATGAAGAGAAGGAAGTGTTGTGCCGAATGGGGATTCTAGGCATTCAAAAAATCGGTTTTAGGAAGGATTTCAGCTTGGGGAGTAATAGGTTTCTTTTTTTCCATTTTGGTTGCTATCAAGTACTTCTCTTTTCTACTTATTGTGCAAATTTAATCTCCCTTTCGGTCAATTGCCTTGTTAGCTGACTCCCCTTACTATTCTTTCTTCTTTTCTCTCTAGTAATTCTTGTCTCTTTGCCCTTTGAGGTTGGGTCAGTTCTCTTCTATTCTCCCCCTCTCTCGAGCTTTGGGCGATTACTTCATCTTTCCCTCTCATTCAATTGTTTTTCCTTTAGCCGAATATTGGGTGGTAAGCCTCTATCTTATTTTTTTCTTCTTTCGATTTTCACTTCTCTGACACCATCTTCTTTCTTCTCCTCGTTTTGATTGTTATCCCCTGTTTACTGTTTTAGATCAATCCTCCTTCTCTGTTCTTTGTACGCTGCATCACTTATCTACAATCTACTCTGCCATTATTGGTAAGTGAATTGAGGTTTATTGTATGGGAACATAGGTTATTATTCGAAAGGCGGTATTGAACGATAAGCGTACATTGTATTATACTCCAAATACGGGTTTATTAAAGCTGGTAACTTTCGTATAGGTGGTGATCGAAATTAATTGGCACATCTCCTAAGAACCAGGGTTATGCTTACGATTGTTTTCAGGCAAGGAGACTATGGTCACTTTGGGAACTCCATTAGGCTCCATTTGAAACAAGAGTTATGCAACTGATTAGATGTCACTTTAGGTATAAAAGGATTCGGAGCGTGATTAACGTCAAATCACATCAGGTGTGTAACCACACTACTATAATCGTAAATCGGCAAAGCTGAAAAATATGACTATGGACGCTACACGAGCATGTGCTCGCTCGTGTGGTAGTCCAAACGCATAAAACGTGGGCTAAAATGAGTGATCTCAAGGCCTAAAGCCAATTTGGGCCATGGTGGGCTAAAATGAGTCGTGTGGGCCCCACGGGCATATGAGCCCCACACGGGTAAACCATAGGGATGTGTAGAGAACATTGGGCCAGGTTGTATAATCCACACGACGAAGGCCATTTTTGGGCTATGTGGGCCACACGGGCGTGTGGGACCACATGGGCCCACAATATAGTCCTTGGGCCCATTTTCGTTGTTTGACTGTTAAGGTTGCACGGGTCTCCTGAGACGACTGTGGACCTTCTGTTAGGTCGGTAAGTGTACCTGGACCCTTAATCGGTAAAATGACTATTTTGCCCTTATAAAGTAAAATGACTGTTTTGCCCTTATGAGGTAAAATAATTGTTTTGCCCTTATGAGGTAAAATGATTTTTTTCCCTTATGAGGTTAAATGACTGTTTTGCCCTTATGAGGTAAAATGACTATTTTTCCCTTATATGGTAAAATGACTGTTTTGCCCTTTTATGGTAAGATGGTTGTTTTACCCCTATGTGATGTATGTTTATATTTTAGCATGCTATTGTAATTGTATTGAATACATGTATAATATTATGACGTGTTGCATGATACATTGCATGGGGATGGGTTTTTATATGATTGGAGGAAGTGTACTGTACTGGCAGCTCTCCTGCAAATACTGTTTAGTGTTGCAAACGATGCTATGGAGTGTAGGGATGGATAGGTTGATTTTATCCCCAAATAGAGTGTAGGGTTGGACGGAGATGGAGTGTAGAGGCTGGATGGGTAGGACTTGCATGCTATTTACTATTACTGCACTGTTACTGTAACTGTATTGTTTACTGTTACTGTAATGGGCCAAGGCTCGAACACATGACTGTTTTTGTATTGAGATGGGCTAAAGCCCAAACTGATATTATCACTGTTACTAAAAAGGGCTTAGGCCCAGACTATACTTGCTTTCTGACTGGTTGCCTATATGGGATTACACACTGAGTTTTATTAAACTCACCCATCTGTTTAACTGTACAGGTAATCCCCAGCCTTAGGCGAATCGGTGTTGCGAGGGACTCAATGGTGGCCACACAACTGCACTTGCTTTCTTATTGATTTTTAATTTATAAGTAATTTAATTTGGGTATTTGTTTATGTAATAAGGCCTGTATGGATTTTAACTTAAATTTGGGTTTTTTACTTTCCTGGGTTTATAACTGCTAGCAGAAGGAAAAGACACGTGTTTTCAAAAAAGATAAATGTTTTTCCCAAAACACCATGTTTACGCGACATATTTTAAAAGCTTCCTCAACAAACAATGTTTTAAAAAGTGATAACAATTTTAATATGATTAGCATTTTGCAAAATGACTTGAGTTTTAAACTAAACGAACCTCTATCAGAACACACAAAGAGGATAAGTTGAGAATGGGTTTTACAATATCTTATTTTGCAAAAAACACTTCAATGTGACATCGCCAAATTTGGTTATAATGTCCAGGCCGGGTTTGTGGTGTTACATCTAAAGCCCAAACTACATCAATAGCAAGCGTTGGTAATGCTTGGTCTAATAGACCTGAATGTCAACATTGTGGTAGATGACATCCCTATGAATGTAGGTTGAATAATCGGGCTTGCTTTAAATGTGGCTCCGAATACCACTTTATTCGAGATTGCCCTGTAATGAATGAGAAAGGTAATTTTTAGAATGCAAGGCCGAGTGACACTGCAACTAGAAGGAGGCCACCAAGAAACATAGGAAATGGGAACAGTAGCAGAGGTGTAACGGAAGATTTAACTGCGAGATCAAAGGTCAGAGCACTACTAGAACTTACGTTATTCGAGCTCATAAAGATGTGTCATCCCCTGATGTTATTGTAACACTCGGGTTTGTATAAGTGTACAAAGTCATTATTAAGTAATAAGTAAGTATCGAGTTATTGTCTCCACAGGGATTGTATTCGTGCTAAGTCACTCAATTATAAAAATATTACTAATAACTTGGTAAAAAGAAACACAATTTGATTTGGAAGTATTGATTAAAACTATGTATAATTAATCTAGATGCAATGATCCCTAATGTGATTTATCCTAACATGCAACTATAACAATGAAATAGATTTTAGCAGAATTAACATAATAAGCAACAAGTATAACATAAATAAGCTAGGACAATTACTTTAATTAAACTTAAATTATTATAACATGCTTATCAATATTCAGAAAAACATTCCATGGAAACTTGATCTTCCATGAGTTTGGAAACCATATTAGGTCCTTTTGAAATCCTTTAGTTTAGTAAATATGCATTTTACTGATCCTTATTTACTAAGGGTTTCTTAGTATTCGGGTGAGGTAACAAGGATGTGTTAGGTTTGAAACAATTTAATCACACAAATCTAAAAACTATGCAGATAACAGAGCCTAGTTAGGGTTGTTATGCAACCTGCAATTTAATCGGGTTAGGATCTAAATTGAGTATGCACATTTCAATTATGCGTCCACTAGTCGTTGTCTGTTTAGGATCGTTCAACTAATTTAGTGCATTTCAATCATTTATGAATGAAATATAGACTTGATTTTAATTGAAAACATGATCGATTGAGGCACAAACATTAAAAGCATGAATCAAATAATTATTATTTAATCAAAGCAATCATCCTAACTTGAACAAAATTAAGTTATCATTGTTGCAAACAAGAACAGTGGACACATAGAAAACATTCTTGAATTAAATTAAAGAAAAGAAAGATTAAACCCAAATCAAAGTGGCTGTCACCCAAGACTCTGACTGACGAGGGCTCCTTTGTTCCTTCGCTTTGCTCTTTTGCTGATAGCTCTCTGAGGTGGTCGACCAAGTGCTCTTTAAGAGGCTAATTTTCTAAAAATCCTTATGAAAAGATGATGATAGGCGTGAGGGAAAAAGAAAGCTAAAAGAGTTGAGAGAGGAGAGAATGATGAATGAGTGAGAGATGATTAGGAAAGTGAGAAATGGGGTCTTATTTATAGGTGAGGCAAGGGAGCTAGTTTGCTAAAAATAAGAGTGTCCATCATTTAAAACTTCATCCAAGAGTGGTCGGCCATGATTTTTGGAAGTGTGGCTGATTTTTTCTTGATTCAAGTGCCACAACATCATTAGGATCAAGACTCAGTCAATTGCAAATCTTTGGGTAAATCTCCAATTTCTTCAACTCTTCAAGAACCTTGTGTAATTAAACCAAAATTTGATTTATGAACATCCATATGCAACCTAATTATGGGTTGACTTGGTCCTCCATTTGGATGGTTTTGTAATCAAAATAAAGCTCTCAAACCTATCCAAAAATAGTAGATAATTTAGAGGACCAAAGAATATAATTTAACCACTTTAACTAATCAATTTACTTAATTAATTAAAACCCAATTTATTAATGAAATATATTAAAATAAATTATTAAGTATAACTATATATTTTATTATTTAATTTAATCATGCATGGCCCACTTTATAGCTTGAAAATATAATACTCAAATTAATATAAAAGAAGCCATTTTTTGCATGAAAACTATATAATAAAGCATAAAATCACATTTTAATAATTTTTATGTTCCAATTTCATATTTTCATATATTGCATTAATTTATTAAATAATTACTTGATTTTAACAACAAATTTAAGTTAAACGGTGATGAATTATATAGGAAAAATCCTATATATTTTTAAGTTTACACACCCCCAGACTTAAATCATTACTCGTCCTGAGTAATGTTCATGCATAGCACAAGGTCTAGCTAAGGCAAAATTGCTAATTGTGTAAGCGTCAATGTTTGTCTCATAATCTTGCATTAATAACTTCATACTCATCAATCTTCTTTATTAACAAGTAATTCATATGCAAATATTCCTTAAGATTATACTAAGCTTCAAAATATGCCAACATGAATCATAGTTTGCGTGTACGTCACAGTCATAGATAACATTCTTCATTCAACATAATTTCCTATCAATCAAGTAAACAATCACAAGGCTTATTTTGTTATCTTTGTATGTTGAACTTAGGGTTCCTCTCCACTAATGTAGGTGACATAATCATCAAATCAATAGGTTTTTTTATAAGGTTGTAATGGGGCTCGGTTAAAGGTAGGGATTTTAAGAGATGGGACATTTCGATTTTAAAAATCTTAACCTTTAACTTTGTCTTGGTTTTCTCATAATTCAACCTTTTTCTTTAAGTGAACCTTTGGAACATCCCCAAACTTATTTTGAACTCATGCTCATACATTTTTCTTTGTGGAAACTGAGCAAACTCTTATTTGCTCTCTTTTTTTTTAATCATAAGCACGTACATCCTCTAAAAATTTCCTCAAAGGTCATTTGCCAAGACAACTTTAGTTAAGACAGGTGCACAAAATTAGGATAACTTCAAAAGATGGAGATATAGCTTGTAATGTAGGTTCATTGCAATAAACAAGATTTTAAGCTCAAAATTATAGTTTCAAGGGTCTAATATCATAAGGTGGACTTGAAAAGGCTCAAACCATCTAAAGAAAATGGTACCTATATCATTTTAGACTTTATGTCTCCTAGGATTTCGCCTCAAGAAATTTACTAAGTCAATTCTAAAGATATAAACCTTCATGCATGTCTAATCTCAAAAGAAACTAAGTTTTCATGGCAAACATTACCGAAGACTAAGATCATACAATCATTCTATTCTTCATGATAACATACAATCACTCAGATAAAATCATCATTCATGCTTACATACAAGCTATCTATTAAGAAAGAATTTCTCTAAACATTCATTTATTAAAACATACTCACGAAAGAAATGATTGAAACATACTTGAAAATTTTAAAGATTTTGAGCAATTTGAGCAATTATTTGCCTTACCCCCTTTAAAAAGAAGCAATGTCCTCATTACAAGAAGAAAGTAATGAATGAACACTAAACACCAGGTAGGGCTAAAAAGAAAGAGAGGTGAGTCATTAATACTACTTAAATACCAAGTCTTTCCTCATAATCCAATCCTAGACATGTTCATTCCCATTACCACATCACTTAGTCTTTTTCTTTCTAAAGGAAGCATTTATTCTTGCTTGCAATGTTTTATTTTCCAGAACTTAAATCCTAGTTACTAAAGAAACAAATTCCTAAATACCTAAAATAAATAAATATATAGACGAGAATCCCCCCTTTATTTTTCTGACTCCTTCCCCTTGTCTTCTTTAGCTCCATCTCTGCTTGTATAATCAGATCTTCTGTCCATGCCTCAAAGATATCATCTAGGAACTCAGGAACAAAAGTGTTAGAGATATTCTTAAAAGTATTTCGAATCAAATCATCTCTAATTTTTGCATATTTCCAGTAAGTTTGTTGTTGTTTGTGTACGAACTTGCACATATCCATCATAATTGACAACTCCGATTTCTTTGAAGTACTTGTGAAAGTCGGCTTTGGAGTTGTAAATTTAGGTTCAACACTTAGCTTGATAGGATCTTCTTTTGGCTGAACTCTATGTTCAAGGTTTGCAGATCCTTCAGCTGGTTGAGGACTATTCAGTTCCTTATCTTACTCTTCTTCTTCACTGTCTGTAACTGAATTAGCTTCAATTTCATTTTTAGTTGTTAATTCTTCGGTATCTGGCTCAGTTGATTCTTTTTGCTCACCTTGATTTAGCTCACGTACCTTCTCTACTAACCTTTCAAGATCATGTCTTGTAATGCACCCTTGGACATACTGCCCCTTCAGATTTGCTTGTGTTTTAATACGGGCCCTTAAGCAAAGTGAAGTGGTTAATGATGGGAAATAAGCACTTTCTGTCTTTTTTAGCACAATCATAAATCTCCTTGAGGATAATTTTCCCAACATTAATGGCCTTTTCCGTCAAGATTGCATATATAACAAGAGCATCCGTTTCATCAAGATGGTGGAACTGTGTGAGATAGGCATAAAACTGTAGCGAATGAAATAAAACCATACCTTTTCTACTAGTTTTAGGTATTCCCTTCGGTAAGAATGGCTCCCATACTTTCTTATAATCCATTGGGATCCCAGATTTGTCACAACATCAAGCACTTGTTCAAGAAAATTCAAATTAATATTGATCATCATAGGGTAATACTCATCTTCTTCAACATCAGGTAAGTTAAACAAATCATTGATGGACTTAGAAGTAAGAGGTACCTTATTCTTCTGAAACAATGCCCTCAATAACATCTTGTGTGGTCAAACTTGCATAGAACTCTCAAACTAGTTCATCATCAGGAAGTGAACGAGCATCACAAAATCGTTCCCACTTGAGAGCATTGATTGTCTTTCTAATTGGCATAGGGACAACCATCAAATCATTACTCCTCAAGTTAAAACCTTTTTTCAACATCATAGGGATGCTTGAGAATTGAATCAAATCTCCTTTTCACTTTTTCATCGATCACAATTGGGTTTTCATGAGTAATCTTCGACAATCTAGTTCTTTTATGAGACATGGTATTTTCCCAAAAATTCGGCAAAGCTCTGCTTACATTGGAAGAAGAGAAATAGGCAAGTGGGTAAGATTTACTTCGGTGAACCTTGCAATAGTGACGACAAAGTGTGGCAGCAATGGTGGTGTGTGGTGATGATAGTGGTTACGCACAGCAGCGACATTGATGCTCCAGGGATTCTCTTGCGGCAGCACTAGGTGGTTTTTACAAATGAAAAGAAATGGACTAGGGGTTTCTTTCGGGATTTGAGGCTAACAGCACAAGAAGGAAGTTTAGTGACTTTTAGGGTTAAGAAAATTGCTTTAAGGGATATAAAAATTAGTAGAATGAAGAGGGGTTTATACAGGGAAATACTAGGGCAACATGTAGCAAAACTTTAGCTACATAAAGGTTACTTGGGCAGCGAGCAATGGAAGTGGCAGCAATAGGTGTGGATTTTTCCCTCCTATCTACTATCTTTGGCCTCAAATTCAGACAATATTTACAAACTTATTCAACAAATAGAAACTAATTAGTCCTTGGGCCAAATTTGACCCCCTTTATTAATATAAACATTTTAAATTAAACAAAATAAATTAAATTAGAAAAAAAATTAAATCTTAATTAAAAAATTTCTTCTTAACAAATTACATTAAATTAATTCCCAGGAAAGGTTGAAGGCCACACAGCGGTCCTGCTTAAGTTCCAATCTCCTTAGACAGAATTAATTAAATGTACTAGACTAAGAAAATAAATTCTAATTATTTATTTATTTACAAAATGAGTTCATGAAAAATCAAAGGTATGTTAATTTGAACGAGGATTCAACTCGCACAACTTCACCATCCCAATAATGTTTGAGACGTTGACCATTAACTTTAAATGTACCTCCGTAATTGTTGTATAATTCAATAGCTCCATAAGGATAAACTCGATAGATGGTATAAGGTCTTTCCTTCGGGATTTCAGCTTCCCAGGAAATAACTTCAGCCTTGAATTAAGTAACAACACCTTTTGACCTTTTTTAAACTCACGAGGTTGTATATGACTATCATACCATCTTTTTTTATATTTCTTTACACATTTTGGCATTCTCAAAGGAAAACAACCTTAGCTTTTCCAACTCATCCAATTGTAACATCCTCCTCTCATCGGCTTGCTTAAGATCAAAATTCAACTTCTTCAAGGCCTAGTGAGCTCTATTCTCCAACTCTAATGGCAAATGACATGCCTTCCCAAAAACCAATGATAAGGAGTCCTTTCTAACGGTGTATTAAATGCTGTTCAATAGGCCCATAATGCATCATCGAGCCTTCGAGACCAATCTTTTCTACTAGGGCGTACTACCTTTTCAAGGATACCTTTGATTTCACGGTTCATTCTTTCAACTTTCCCATTAGACTGAGGGTGGTAAGCAGTAGCAATCTGGTGTTTCACATCATATTTGTCAAGCAACCACTTAAAGCCATTTATTCACAAAGTGAGAACCTTCATCACTAATAATAGCTCTTTCTGTCCCAAATCGTGAAAACACATGCTTATGTAGGAATCCCATGACTACCTTAGCATCATTTGTAGGGTATGCTTCAGCTTCAACCCACTTGGACACATAATCTACAGTAACTAAGATGTATATGTTCCCATACGAAGAAGGAAATGATCCTAAGAAGTCAATGCCCCATAGGTCGAATAATTCAATTCTAAAATATTTGTTAAGGGCATCTTATTCCTCTATGATATATTTCTAGTTCTTTGGCAATTATCGCAGTTCTTCATATAAACATAAGAATCTTTAAATAGTGTAGGCCAAAAGAAACCTGCTTGCAAAATCTTTGCTGAGGTACATGCACCACAAAAGTGTCCCTCACTTGGAGATGAATGGCAATGATATATGATCTCAGCAATCCCACTTTCAGCTACACACTTTTAGATTATATTATATGCAAACTGTTTAAATAAGAACGGGTCCTCCCAGAAATAATACCGACTATCATGAAGGAATTTCTTCCTTTGTTGGTATGTCATTTCTCAAGAAACTATTCCACATGCAAGATAATTAGCAAAATCAGCAAACCAAGGTGTTTCATGAATTTAACTTACCTCAAATAAGTGCTTATCTGGGAAATTCTCGTTGATAGGCACATATGATTGAGTTACCTCATCTTGCTCCAACCTCGACAGATGATCAACTACTTGATTTTCAACACCTTTTCTATCTTGGATCTCAAGGTCAAATTTTTAGAGTAAAAGTATCCAACGAATTAGCCTCGATTTTGCATCTTTCTTCGTAAACAAGTATTTAATGGTCGCATGGTTAGTAAATACTGTAACTTTGGTACCTATAAGATATGAGCGGAATTTTTCAAAAGTAAACACTATAGCAAATATTTCCTTTTTAGTTACCGTATAATTGAGTTGGGCTCCCGTCAATTTTATACTTGCATAGTAAATGGGGTGGAACACTTTATTTTTTCTTTGACCGATCAGAGCTCCAATAGCATAATCACTTGCATCACACATCAACTCAAAAGGTGTGCTCCAATCGGGTGTAATGATTATTAAGGATGAGATTAACCATTTTTTAAGCTCTTCAAAAGCTTCTAAACATGCTTTGTTAAAATCGAACACTGTATCTTTCTCTAACAATGTAAAGCCTCAAATCCCAAAAAACCATGTTAAATTATTTTTGTGTGTTGCGGCATGAAAGTATGTCTAATTTAGTGGTTTAGTGCTTTGCGGGTGTTAGTGAAGTCATGGGGTCAAGCCATGGCTATAGCAAAATTTTTTTTCTTATTGAATAAACCCTTGTTTTCTGATAGTAGGCTTATTAAACTTATGTAGGTAGAGCATGTCAGGAAAAGCCTACTAGTCTAGTGGCATACGGCGTGTTGCTATGCCAAGGGACTAGGGTTCGAGTCCTGTTGCACGCAGGGAGTGTTCTTTTTGCAAACTACCATGTGGGTGGTTGGATGGCATTGGGACTCTAGTGGTTGGACGGTTGAAGGGAGTAAGGGATCAAGTAGCCGAATTTGAGGAGTAGTTGAGGGAGTTTGAATTGGTCAAGCGAGGAAAAAGAGGAGAGATTTGGGGAGAGATAGAGGGAGTGGATCAATGAGTGGGGGAGAGGTAGTAGTTGATCGAATGTGGGAGTCCCCATTATGCTAATTAGGTCATAGGCTATTGGGGTGCCAAAATTGTGTTTTTGGTTTTGCTCTCCTTTTCGTCAGTTTTCTTTTTAGTCTTTTTAGTGCATTTTGAGGTTGGGGTCGAATTGACCTTTGAAGAATACTTTTTTTCTTCTTCAAACCCTAAATGAATACTCTTCTATTCCATCTCGTGTTCTTTGGGTTGAGCACCCTTCTTACTTGGCTAAAACCAAACATTGTCGACTTTTCTCTCATCTTTTTCTATCGGCCCTATAGCTATTGATTGCTTCCATTTTCTCTAGCAGACCGATTTGTTTAAACACCTCTCTTTAGATAGTGTTATTGCTGAATACTATTTCACCCTCTTCTCTATCGCTTTTTCTTTTGTGGTCAGGTTTGAGGACTCACAGATATTCAGTAGGTGCTTTGGGTTTCTCTTTTTATTTCTCCTCTCCTTGATGAACTTTGGTTAATATTTTCTCTTCTTTGTGTTTCCTGCTAGGAGTTCGATCATACCACTTTATCCCTATCGCTTGGTATTCTTTTGGCTTTTGGGGTGTATAGGTTGATTGTCCTCTTCTTTGAAGTGATCCTGCATTTTTTGGTAGGTCTCTGTGTGACTACTATTTTTCAGCTTTCGGTTACTTTCCCATTCTATTGTGCTAATTCTATAGCTAACATCTCCTTTTACGGTCGGTTTATCAGGGGTGTTTGGTGAACAAAGTTATTCAGCAGTGGAGTGGTTTAACCATTTGCGTTCATTCAAGGTAGGTATCTAAGGTTTTGGGGAGTAGGTATTAAAGAGGGGGATGTTTTGCATAGTTTCCAAATTGGCTAATGGATGGTTTTTCATTGAATACAAGATTGTGTCGTGGACTTCTAACTCCTTCCGCGTGGTTTCGTAAACAAGTGTGTGTACCACACTACCATTAGGTATGAATCGATAGAAAAGCCGAAACGTCGAAATGTGGGTTGTCGCCACCACTCAGGCGTATGGTTGTTTGTGTAGCAAGCAATGGAGTAAACCATGGTCGTGTGGTTGATGAGATGGCCACGAGCATTTTCATGGACCAAAACAATATTGGGCCATTTAGGCCAAACCGGGTCGTGTGGGCCCAATGGGCCCGTGGGCCGCATACGAAAAAATTGCACAAAGTGTGGTAGATTGTAGGTCAGGCTGTGTAAACTACACTGTTAGGGGTATGAGAGTATGGGCCCACATGAGCCCGCAATATGGGTTGAAGGCCCATTATCACTGTTTGACTATTAAGGTTGCATGGGTCGCCTAAGATGATTGTGGACCTACTGTTGGGTCGGTAAGTATACTTGGACCCTATACTGATGAAATGACCATTATTACCCTGTGAGGTAAATTGACTGAAATACCCTTATATTATGTATGACTATTTTTTAGCATGGCACGTATGATATTATGTTGCATTACATGGGGTAGGATATATGATTTTGGAGGAAGTGTAATGAAACGCTACAAGCCTATTACTGGCAGCTCTGCTGCAAATACTGTTTAGTACCGAAATCGGTACGACTTAGTGTGTAAGGTTAGGTGGGTCGATTTTGTCCCCACATGGTGTGTAGGGCTGGTACAGAGATGGTGTGTAGCGGTTGGATTGGGTAGGATTCTTTGTTTGCATACTGTATTGAGATGGGCTAAGGCCCAGACTACCTATGTTACTGAAATGGGCTAGGCCCAGACTGCCTCTGTTACTGAAATGGGCTCAGGCCCAGACTGATACTATTACTGAAAAATAGGATAAGGCCCTAACTGGAACTAACGAGCCTAGGCCCAGATTGCGTTTACTCTGATTGTTTTTTATTTTGGGATTTCACACACTGAGTTTTCGTAAACTCACCCATCTATTATATGTGCAGCAAATCCCTAGGGTTAGACGGATTGAGGCGATGGAGGACTCAAAGGTGACCACTCGACGTAGTTAATTTACTTAATATACTATAATTTAAATTTTTATTCGATATTGGGTTTTCGTTATGTAATAATGCCTTTTAAAGTTTAGTTTAATTTGGGGATTTAATTATTTTAATTTTTACCTGTTAGTAATAGGACTCGTATTTTCAAGAAAACACAAACTAATGTTTTTCTGATATCATCACACTTACGCCATACATTTTAAAAGCTTCCACAACAAACACTATTTTAACACTTGAGAAACTAGTATAATTAATATTTTGCTTAAAAAACTTGAGTTTTCACAAGGAGCTAGCCATCCTAACCTTTTATTTAGAATCTAAAGAAGTTTTTAATGAAAAATGAATTTTTTGACAATTTGTGTTTTGGAAAAACACTCCAATGTCACATCATAGATTCGGCCATAACATCTAGGCCGAGTTTGGGGTGTTACAAACAAGGAACACAACGACTTAGAAATTTTTGAGAAATCTTTGATAAACCATCGGTAAAAACCAGCATGGCCGAAGAAACTTCTGACTCCTTTCACATTAATTAGAGCCGATAATCTTTCAATTACATCCACATTTGCTTTGTCGACTTCAATTCCTTTCTGTGAAATTTATGCCCTAAAAAAATCCCTTCCCTAACCATAAAATGGCATTTCTCCCAATTAAAGACAAGATTCATCTCTTCACATCTCTTCAGTACGTTAGCTAAATTACTCAAACAAATATCATAAGTGTCACCAAAAACAGAAAAATCATCCATGAAAACCTCAACAAAGTTTTCAACCAAGTCAGTGAAAATTGCCATCATGCATCGTTAGAATGTTGCAGATGCATTGTATAAACCAAAAGGCATTCGCCTAAAAGCAAACGTACCGTACGAACAAGTAAAGGTTATTTTATGTTGGTCTTCCAGAGCTACAGCTATTTGGTTATATCCCGAATAACCATCTAAAAATTACTAGAATTCATTACTTACTTGCCAGTCAATCAAACATCTAATCCATAAAAGGCAACGGAAAATGGTCCTTCCAAATGGCTTTATTCAACTTTCTGTAGTCAACACAAATTCTCCAACCAGTAACAGCTCTTGTTGGGATCAATTCGTTACGCTCATTCTCAACAATCGTAATTCCACCTTTCTTCGGCACACACTGCACCAGACTTACCCACAAATTATCTAAAATAGGATAGATGATTCCTACATCTAACCATTTGATCACTTCCTTTCTCACAACTTCCTTCATAATAGGATTGAGCCTCCTTTGCCCATCAATTCGAGCACTTTCACCCTCCCCTAGAATAATTTTGTACATGCAAAATGAAGGGCTTATACCTCGAATATGAGCTATGGTCCAACCAATTGCTTTCTTAAATTTCTTAAGAATAGAAATTAGTTGCTCCTCTTGATCTTTTGTTAGTTCTGTTGAAATAATTATAGGCAAAGTAGAACAGTTACCTGAATAAACATATTTCTAATAGGAAGGAAGTACCTTTAGTTCGAGTGTAGGTGGTTATTCGATTGACAATTTGGGTTGCACAAATTCTCTGAATTCCAACTCTAATGGTTTAAATCGTGTGGATTGAATAAAATTTCTCAGATTGACTTCCACCAGAACCATGTTTTCTTCACTTTCTTCATCCTCCAAAGGGAAAACCTTAAGGCTTTCTCCAATAGATCTTCTTCAAGATGGCTTTCCATAGAAACCAAGGTTTCTATTTCTTCCATAACTGAGCACTCTTATGTCGGATCGTGAAATTTCATCGCTTTAAAAATGTTAAAAGTTACCTGCTCATCTTGAACTCACATGGTGAGTTCTTCTTTCTGCACATCAATTAACGTTCTTCCCGTGGCTAGGAAAGGTCTCCCAAGGATAATTGGAACTTCCTTATTTGCTTCAAAATCTAGAGTAATGAAATCAGAAGGAAAAATAAATTTATTGACTCTTACCAAAACATCCTCGATCTTTCCTTTGGGGTATGCTAAAGATCAATCTGCTAGCTAGAGCGTCACTGTTGTAGGTCTTACTTCTCTTATCCCTAGCATCTTAAAAATAGACTTAGGCATCAAGTTGATACTTGCTCCTAAGTCACATAAAGCTTTACCACAATAAGATTTACAGGGTTCGTAAAACTTCTTAGGTCTTTCAATTTTGGTGGCAGCTTGTTCTGCAGGAATGTACTGCATTCTTTTGTCAAGGCGACAGTCTCATACTCACTCAGTCATTTCTTCTTAGATAGTACATCCTTCATAAACTTCACATAATTTGGCATTTGTTCTAAAGCCTCCACCAATGGAATACTGATGTGTAAATCTGAATAGGTAAATCTGCATCCAAAGAAGATGTTAAAGTATCTGAATTCACTAAGTTAGGGTTTACCTTGTCAGTCTTTGAAGTTTTTGACTCTTTTGGTGTAGGAACTTCAATAGCTGGTTGACTTTCCCCCTTTTCAACAAGCTCATTTCGACATTAATCAATCGAGGTTCTAGAATTTTACCATTTTGCAATGCTACTGCCTTGATATGTTCTTTACCCAAACTTCTTGGATTCTCAGTATCGCTTGGCAAGGTTCCTTGCGGTCTATTACAAAGCTCCGTAGCTAACTGACCCATTTGGTTTTCCAAATTTTTTAGTGTTGCTACTTGGCTTTGGATCAAAACGTCATTCTTTGCCATGTACGCTTTCAAATAGTTCTCTAAACTATTTGATGACTCAGCTTGAGCTGCATTTGGAGCTTACTGATTAAACCATTAAGACTGGTTGGGTCTATGCTGCATAAAGTTGTTGTTCGGTCCATTTCCTTGGTTGCTCCAAGAAAGGTTGGGGTGATTACGCCATGAAGGATTATAGAAGTTGGATTGGTATCCTTGTCCACTCCTATTTTGATTTTGGTTCCCTACATAGTACACTGACTTGGGATTTAATGGTTAATTCTCGAAAGAATGACCTTCCCCACAGTACATACGGGAAACTACTTCAAACGGACTTGGTGGCTGAGCTACGAAATTATTAGCACTATTAGCAGTAAACTGCTTTAACATAGAGAAAATAGATGATACCTGAGCTGATAATGAAGTTAGGGCGTCAACTTCATGAAATCTGGCTACACATCTTCCTGAAGCTGTTCAATTTGTTGGCCATTGATAGTTATTACTCGCAATCCTCTCGATGATCTCATAAGCCTCATTATAAGACTTAGAAAAAATTGTACCATTCACAGAAGCATCTACCATTAATCTTGTATGTGCATTGAGACCATTATAGAATGTCTCCAACTGGACACAATGAGGATCCCATGATGAAGATACTTACACAGTAACTCCTTGAATCACTCCCAAGCCTCATACAAAGACTCGTCATCCAATTGTTGGAAGATTTTGATCTCGTTCTAAACTTAGTGTTTTTACTAGGCAGGAAATACTTAACCAAAAATCTCACTGCTAATTATTGCCATGTAGATATAGAACTTGGTAGCAATGAATTGAGCCATGCTCGTGCTCGATCTCACAACAAGTACAGAAACAACTTCAACCTCAGTGCATCTTTAGCCACACCGACTATCTTGAATGAATCACTCACCTCCATAAACAATCGAAGGTGGAGATGTGGATCTTCTGTGGGCATACCACTGAATTTTCCCACCGTTTGAAGCATTTGAAATATTACTGGTTTCAATTCAAATTGGGTTGCCTCAATATCTGGCCTTTTAATTCCTGGATTTAACTCATTGAAAAGTGGCACAACATATTGTCTGATGCATTGATCCCTATCATCAAAAATGAGGATGGGATTTCATACATGTTTGGCTTCATCACCTTGGTCTTGATTTTGATTTCCAAGGTCCATTTCGTTCTGCCTCTGAGCTATTCGTTCACGTCTTTTTTGTCTAAAAGTCCACTCAATTTCAGGGTCTACTGGGAGTAAATCGATAATCCTATCTATGCTCATAAACACCTAAAAAGAAAATTACAAAATAAAAAAGAATAAGTTAAGTACTGTTAGAAATAACCAAATTGAAAATAAATAATTTCACAAAAAATGAATATGGAAACAGTTGACAATCCCCGGCAATGGCGCCAAAAACTTGTAACGCTCGGGTTTAAACAAGTGTACACAGTCGTTATCAAGTAATAAGTAAGTATCGATTTATCGTCTTCACAGGGATTGTATTCATGCTAAGTCACTCAATTATAAAAATATTGTTAACAACTTGGTAAATAAAAACACGATCTGATTTGGTTGTATTTATTAAAACTATGTAAAATTAATCTAGGTACAATGATCCCTAATGTGATTTATCCTAACATGCAACTATATGAATGAAATAAATTTTAGAAGAATTAACACAATAAGCAACAATTATAACATAAATAAGCTAGGACAATTACTTTAATTAAACTCAAAATATTATCAACATGCTTATCAATATTCGGAAAAACATTCCATGGCAACTCGATCTTTCATGAGTTTAGAAACCACATTAGGTCCTTTTGGAATCCTTTAGTTAGTAAATATGCATTTTACTGATCCTTATTTACTAAGGGTTTCTTAGTATTTGGGTAAGGTAACAGGGACGTGTTAGGTTTGAAACAATTTAATCACACAAATCTAAAAACTATGTAGAAAATAGAGCCTGGTTAGTGTTGTTATGCAACCTGCAATATAATCGGGTTAGGATCTAAATTGAGCATGCACATTTTAATTATGCGTCCATTAGTCGTTGTCTATTTAGGATCGTTCAGCTAATTTAGGTGCATTTCAATCATATATTAATGAAATACAGACTTGATTTTAATTGAAAACATGATCGATTGAGGCACAAACATTAAAAGCATGAATCAAATAATTATTATTTAATCAAAGCAATCTTCCTAACTTAAACAAAATTAAGCTATCATTGTTGTAAACAAGAACAGTGAACACATAGCAAACATTCTTCAATTAAATTAAAGAAAAGAAAGATTAAACCCAAATCAAAGTGGCTGTCACCCAAGACTCTGACAAACGAGGGCTCATTCGTTCCTTCGCTTTGCTCCTTTACTAATGGCTCTGCGAGGTGGCCGACCAATTGCTCTTTAAGATCTAATTTGCTAAAAATCCTTATGCAAATATGATGATAGGCATGAGGGAAAAAGAAAGCTAAAAGAGTTGAGAGAGGAGAGAATGATGAATGAGTGAGGGATTGTGACAACCCTATTTTAACCCTAGTCAGAAAGTGGTTTCGGGACCACGAAAATGAGTCGCGAAAATAATTGCATACTATATTCTATGTTTATTATTTGTGAAATATCATATGTGAAAATATCGTATTTTGATTTTTTTATTTGGATGTGGAATTAGTTAAAAAGGATGTGTTTAAGAAACCTTGAAAATGGGATAGGCAAATGTGTAGTGACCAAACATTTTATGTCTTAATATTATGGGGGACTTGCATGTCAAATAGACCAACTTTAAATGTAAACGGCCGGTCAACATGCATGTAATCATGTGTTCTATTGTTTTTTTATTTTATTTATTTTAAGTGGTGGGAATTATATATATAGTTAATATAGAAATAAGCATTCTATTATAAAATTACTTTTATATTGGGAAATAATAAATTTATAATAGTAAGTGGTGATAAAAACAAAGTTCCATCATCCTTTCTTTCATTTTTTCGAAACCATAAAGAAAAGAAAAGAAAAGAAAAAGAGGGCTAAGACATTCGACTATGATGAATGTATAGATTAAGGTAAGATATCATGTAATTCTTTTGGAATTTTTGTGAAGTTGAGTTTGTTTTGATGCTTATAACGTGACCCATGAGTTAATTTTTTAGTTTTTGGTATATGAAACATTCGGTTATGTTCTTATAGGTTAAATTGATGGTGTTTTGTAGTATGTGATTAGAAATGGCTATAGATGAGTATAAACTAAGTACAAAAATTCTATAAACGATTAAAATAGACAAAAATCTTATTCGGCTATTGTAGAGTAAGGTGAAGTTATGTTTAGCTTTTATTTTAACTTAATTGTTAGTAAGTGTTTATATGTATGCCGAATTTGGACTTGAATTGGGAGGTTGATAATTGATTGTTATTGAATTATATATACATTTATATTCGGTCATGGAGGACTTGAGATGAAATTAATTATTGTTTTAGTTAAATAATAAGATTAACATGGACAAACTCAATTAGGTAAATTTTAAAGTTTTAGATTTAATTGAGAGAATGGAAATATTCTAGGAAGTATTCGGTTAAGGTATGGAAAATGAAATGTGGGGTAGGTCGGTTTGTGTCATTGCCAAATGAACTTGATATTAAAAACATTGTTTAGTAAATGTAATTGACATGAAAGGAATTTAGTTGTCATGGATGTGATAGTGGTAAGAGAAAGTAAATTTTGCTTTACTAAAATTAGATGAATGTTACATTGTTAATATGAAAATGTTATGACAAACTAGTTGAATTTAAGAACTAGGTGCAATCATTTATGTTATGTGTATAATTCATCAATGATGAAAGTGCCGTATGATATATGTATTTAAAATAAATAGAATTTGAGTTATGATGAATTGATAAGAAAATTTAAATAGTTTAATTGTTTAAATTAAGCTCAAAATCAAAGAGGACCAAGTACGGATAAGGAGAAAGCGAAGGTCGTTGAGTAGCCGATCGGAGCTGTTCGTTCGACAATAAGGTAAGTCCTAGGCAATTATAACTTAGATTATTATGTACGCCTAGAGTATATATAGCTTATGAAATGTAAATTTTTATATGTGAAGAAAGGTTGAATTGATAATGTATTATTGAGCTGATGGCATTGAATAAATGTACTTTGAGTATGTATATGCACAAATAAAAAGGGGTACTATGTGTGCGAATGGGGCAGCATTATATGTGGATGTGAA
This sequence comes from Gossypium hirsutum, assembly GCF_007990345.1. Classification (NCBI taxonomy): domain Eukaryota; kingdom Viridiplantae; phylum Streptophyta; class Magnoliopsida; order Malvales; family Malvaceae; genus Gossypium; species Gossypium hirsutum. Next base: position 59,582,210 of record NC_053428.1, read on the forward strand.
AAAGATAGTATGGTGTATGAATGAATATATGAACTATGTGTGCGAGATTAGTAACCGAGCAATATGTGTGCGAGATCGGGTGTAAGGCACTATGTGTGCGAAATTATTAACCGAGAACTATGTGTGCGAGATCGGGTGTAAGGCACTGTGTGTGTGCAAAATTATTTAAGGAATATGATTTTAGTATGGCGTGAGATAAAAATTTGGTTTCTATCAAAGGTAATTAAGAAGATGAAATGTGTAGGGAATATATATTTATGTATGTATATATGTCTAAAGATTATGATATAAAATCTTGGAAGAAGAAATAGGAGTATGGGGTTATACGGTAATCATGAATGAATAAGGTCGACAAATTAGATTTAAACGAAGTTCAGTTGTTAATTATTTATTAAATTGCTTATGTTTTACTGAGTATTATCTCATTTGAAATTGTTGTTTATCTTTATTTAGACTTTCGATCCGTTGTGCGCTCGGAACTACTACCGAAGTCATCACACTTATCGTCAACTTTTTGGTATCTTCAAAGAAGCTTTAAGTTTTAAATTTGGCATGTATAGGATACACGAAACTAATAAAGTGAGTTTTGTATTTTTGAGTAATGTAATTATCTTTTTGATGAGCCATACAAAAATGGCACACAATCTATTTTTGTGACTTTAAAATGTTAAATATTTTGATAACTAGCACGCGTAATATGAATGAATAGTATCTACTTTTTGTATATAAACATTGTGTTTAAATTTTTGTATATTTAGATTCGGTTTCATATGACTTATTGACGAGATACAAAGAAATTTTAGGTATAATTATAATAGTCATGAAATGTTTACGTATTGATGCTTGAGAAATGGTTTAAATTGATGTGGTTAGATATGTATAACTTGATATGAGAAAAGATGTATATTTTTGGTCTCGTTTAATGCATGTTCAGGTGTCTATAAATATATATATATCTATTTTGCCGTGTGGTTGTTTTAGTTAGAGTAATATGCATAATATGTAATTTATCTAATCATGAAATGGTATATTTTATCACATGCACAAGTTTTTTAATTTTTTTAATTGCTAATACATGTTTGATTATGTCTAAGTTTTAAAAGATAAGTTTTGTTATGGGATTGAGTTACAAAGTATGAAATGTAAGAAATATTATTTTGAGTTGTGATATGTTAGGAAATGCCTCGTAACCCCATTTCGACGACGGATATGGGTTAGGGGTGTTACATTTGATTGGTATCAGAGCTACAGTTTAGTTGATTCTAGGATTACTGTAGCACGTGTGAGTCTAACTATACATGCCAAAATGCTAGTATATGATAGCATGATGACTTCTGATGGTTGAAATTGTGGTTTTGATTAGTAAATGGAATCCCCTCCGGAGAGAGCATTAGCGGATGATGTTGAAAGTGTAGCGCCTGCTCCCGCGCAAGGGAGAGCGCCTGTTGAACCTCAACCATCTGCGAGTAATCAAGATGATGGGGCTAAACAAGCCTTCTTTGCCATGATGAATGAGTGGGTTGCACAATATGCTCGAACAAACCTGGCTACTCAACCATTTCCGAATTTATATAACCCTCCTCCGGTACCTATAATACCAGCAGCTACTGATCCATTGAGGCTGAGTAAACCTCCTGTTGATTTGATAAGGAAGTGCGGGGCCGAGGAATTTCGAGCCACAGCTACTGATGACGCTGAAAGGGCTGAGTTTTGGCTTGATAATACTATCCGCGTTTTCAATGAGCTATCTTGCACACCTGATAAGTGTCTAAAGTGTGCAATATCCTTATTACGAGATTCAGCCTACTATTGGTGGAGAACCCTGATTTTGATTGTTCCAAAGGAACGAGTTACTTGGGACTTCTTTCAGATGGAGTTTCGTAAGAAGTATATTAGTCAACGATTCATCGATCAAAAATGCAAAGAATTTTTTGAGCTTAAACAAGGCCGTTTGACGGTATCCGAATATGAACGTGAGTTTGTAAGACTCAGTCGTTATGCCCGGGAGTGTGTAGCTGATGAAATTGCCATGTGTAAAAGATTTAAAGAGGGGTTAATGAAGATTTACAGCTGCTGGTGGGTATTCTAGAAATAAAGGAATTCGTAACACTGGATGAACGAGCTTGCAAGGCTAAAGAGCTTAGAAAGGAGAAAAAGAAAGCTGAATATGAAGCTAGGGACTTTCCTAAAAGATCGGCGAGTAAAAATTCTTTTTCGGCTGCAAAGAAGTTCAGAGATGATACTAACAGATCGAGGACGACAGCAGGAATTTCTATTAAGGAACGATCATCAATGGACTCTTGAGCTACTTCGGTTGCTAGTGTGGGCAACAATCAGCAAGAAAAATCTGAATGTCCATAGGGTGGAAGACGACATGCAGGTGAATGTTGGGGTAAGTCTATTAACAGAGCCTACTATAGATGCGATTCGCGAGATCTTTTCGTTCGAGATTGCACGGAACCTGATGAGAAAAATAAGGTGCAAGGTGCGAGATAGAGTGGTATAACAATTAGAGGTAGACGACCGAGAAATACAGGAGGCAGGGGTGGTAGTCAGAGAGGGACTTTCGATACGGCTGTTCAATCAGAGACTCGTGCTCCTGCCAGAGCTTATGCCATTCGTGCATGAGAGGAGGCATCTTCCCCTGATGTTATCACTAGTACATTCACTCTCTATAGTACTAGTGTACTTGCTTTAATTGATCCTGGTTCGACTCATTCTTACGTATGTGAAACATTAGCGTCCAGTAAGACTCTACCTATTGAGTCTACTGAATTTGTGATACGAGTATCAAACCTTTTGGGTCGGTATGTGTTAGTTGATAAAGTATGTAAGAGATGTTCATTGATAATTAAAGATTTCTATTTTCCGGTAGATCTGATGCTACTACCCTTCGACGAATTCGATATTATTCTCGGAATGGACTGGTTAACCAAGCATGATGCTGTGGTAAATTGCAAGCGAAAGACTATAGACTTACGATGTTCGAGTGGTGAAATGATTCGAATTGAGTCTAGTGATCTGAAGGGGTTACCAGCAGTGATATCTTCTATGTTAGCTCAGAAATATGTAAGAAAGGGTTATGAAGCTTATCTTGCTTATGTACTAGATAGCAAGGTATCGGAACAAAAGCTCGAGATTGTGCCGGTAGTTTGTGAGTATCTAGAAGTGTTTCCTGAAGAATTACTGGGATTGCCACCTGTTAGAGAAGTAGAGTTCGGCATAGAATTGGTTCTGAGTACGACACCGATTTCGATTGCCTCGTATCGTATGGCACCGACTGAGTTAAAAGAATTGAAAGCTCAATTGCAAGAGTTGACTGACAGAGGTTTTTCACAACCCAGCTTTTCACCCTGGGGTGCTCCAGTACTGTTCGTGAAAAAGAAAGACGGAACTATGTGAATGTGTATTGATTATCGTCAGCTCAACAAAATGACGATAAAGAATAAATATCCGTTGCCACGGATAGATGACTTATTTGACCAGTTGAAAGGAGCTTCGGTGTTTTCGAAGATTGATTTGCGGTCTGGCTATTATCAGTTACGAGTTAGAGATTATGACATTCCTAAGACTGCTTTCAAAACAAGATACGAACACTATGAGTTTTTAGTGATGCCATTTGGGCTCACTAATGCCCCGGCGATTTTCATGGATTTGATGAATCGGATATTCAGACAGTATTTAAATCGATTTGTAGTGGTGTTCATAGATGATATTCTGATTTACTCTCACAATGAGTCCGAGCACGCCCAACACTTGAGGTTAGTACTTCAGATTTTGCGAGATAATCAGTTGTATGCAAAATTCAGTAAATGTGAATTCTGGTTAAAGGAAGTCAGCTTTCTAGGGCATGTTGTATCCGCTTCGGGTATTAGAGTTGATCCGAACAAAATTTTAGCCATTCTTGATTGGAAACCTCCGAGGAATGTTTCAGAAGTTCAGAGATTTTTGGGACTCGCGGGGTACTACCGACTATTCGTTAAGGGTTTCTCGATGATCGCAACACCATTGACGAAACTACTCCGAAAAGATATCAAGTTTGAGTGGTCAGAAAAGTGTCAGACAAGTTTCGACCAGCTGAAAACCCTTTTGACGAAGGCTCCTGTGTTAGTTTAGCCAGAGTCTGGTAAAGAGTTCGTAGTATACAGTGATGCTTCTTTGAACGGTTTGGGTTGTGTGCTGATGCAAGAACGTAGAGTTGTTGCATATGCTTCGAGACAACTAAAGCCTCACGAAAAAAATTATCCAACTTATGATATCAAACTAGCTGCAATTGTGTTTGCTCTTAAATTTTGGCGTCATTATCTGTTTGGAGAGAAATGCCATGTTTATACTGATCACAAAAGCCTAAAATATTTAATGACTCAGAGAGACTTGAATTTGAGTCAACGACGGTGGCTTGAATTATTAAAGGATTACGAAATTGTCATCGATTATCATCCAGGCAAGGAAAATGTTGTAGCTGATGCCCTAAGTCAAAAATCTCTATTTACTCTTCGAGCAATGAATGTACATCTGTCTATTTCCGCTAATGATGTGCTGGTAGCGAAATTAAAAGCAGAACCAGTGTTAGTACGACAAATTTGTGAAGCACAAAAAATCGATGAAGAATTGGTTGCTAAACGAGCTCAATGTGATTCTAATATGGGTTCAGAGTTTCAAATTGATGACAATGATTGTTTAAAATTCAGAGGTCGATTTTGTGTTTCGAGAAACTCAGAACTTACTTCGATGATTTTGAGTGAGGCTCATTGTAGCCGAATGTCGGTCCATCCTAGTAGCACAAAAATGTACAACGATCTAAAAAGACAATGTTGGTGGCATGGTATGAAAAAAGACATTTCCGACTTTGTTTCTAAATGTTTGATATGTCAACAAGTGAAAGCGGAGCATCAGGTGCCTTCAGGATTATTACAGTCGATCATGATACCTGAGTGGAAATGGGATCGAGTAACGATGGATTTTGTATCTGGTTTACCGTTGACATAGAGCAAGAAAGACTCAATCTGGATTATTGTTGATAGATTGACGAAGTCCGCTCATTTTATCTCTGTTCGTACAGTTTTTTCACTCGATAAATTGGCAGAATTATATGTTTCTCAAATTGTTCGACTACATGGAGTACCTACTTCTATTGTTACTGATAGAGACCCCAGATTTACATCCCGATTTTGGAGAAAATTGCATGAAGCGTTGGGTACTAAGCTACATTTTAGCACTGCTTTCCATCCTCAGACAGATGGTCAATCTGAACGAGTTATTCAGATACTCGAAGATATGTTGAGATGTTGCATTCTCAAGTTCAGTGGTTCGTGGGAACGATATTTACCTTTGATTGAATTCGCATACAATAATAGCTTCCAATCAAGTATCAAGATGGCACCATACGAGGCTTTATACGATCACAAATTCCGCACACCATTGTATTGGACCGAACTCAGTGAAAATAAGATATACGGGGTTGATTTGATCAGAGAAGCTGAAGAAAAGGTGAAAGTGGTTAGTGATAGTTGAAAGGTAGCATCAGATCGTCAGAAATCTTATGCAGATTTGTAACGAAAGGACATAGAATTTCAGATTGGGGACAAAGTGTTTATTAAAGTTTCACCATGGAAAAAGGTACTCAGATTTGGCCGTAAAGGCAAATTGAGCCCGAGATTTATTGGATCGTATGAAATTTCAGAACGGATTGGGCCGGTTGCTTATAGATTGATTTTGCCACCTGAACTTAAAAAGATTCACGATGTTTTTCATGTTTCGATACTCCGTCGTTATAGATCTGATCCCTCACATGTGATCAATCCGACAGAAATTGAAATTCAGCCTGATTTGAGTTATGAGGAAGAACCGGTTCGTATTTTGGCTCACGAGGAGAAAGAACTACGGAATAAAAAAATTTCATTAGTTAAAGTGCTGTGGCTCAAACACGGAGCTGAGGAAGCGACTTGGGAGATTGAAAGTTTAATGAAAGAACGCTACCCTAACCTTTTCGCTGGTAAGATTTTCGGGGACGAAAATCCCTAAAGGGAGGGAGAATTGTGACAACCTTATTTTAACCATAGTCAGAAAGTGTTTTTGGGACGAAATAATTGCATGTTATACTCTATGTTTATTATTTGTGAAATATTATATGTGAAAATATCGTGTTTTGATTTTTTTATTTGGATGTGGAATTAGTTAAAAATGATGTGTTTAAGAAACCTTGAAAATGGGATAGGCAAATGTGTAGTGACCAAACATTTTATGTCTCAATATTATGGGGAACTTGCATGTCAAATAGACCAACTTTAAATGTAAATGGCCGGTCAACATGCATGTAATCATGTGTTCTATTGTTTTTTATTTTATTTTATTTATTTTAAGTGGTGGAAATTATATATATAGTTAATATAGAAATAAGCATTCTATTACAAAATGACTTTTATATTCGGAAATAATAAATTTATAATAGTAAGTGGTGATAAAAACAAAGTTCCATCATCCTTTCTTTCATTTTTTCGAAACCATAAAGAAAAGAAAAGAAAAGAAAAAGGGGGCTAAGACATTCGACTATGGTGAATGTATAGATTAAGGTATGATATCATGTAATTCTTTTGGAATTTTTGTGAAGTTGAGTTTGTTTTGATGCTTATAACGTGACCCATGAGTTAATTTTTTAGTTTTTGGTATATGAAACATTCGTTTATGTTCTTATAGGTTAAATTGATGGTGTTTTGTAGTATGTGATTAGAAATGGCTATAGATGAGTATGAACTAAGTACAAAAATTCTATAAACGATTAAAATAGACAAAAATCTTATTCGACTATTGTAGAGTAAGGTGAAGTTATGTTTAGCTTTTATTTTAACTTAATTGTTAGTAAGTGTTTATATGTATGCCGAATGTGGACTTGAATTGGGAGGTTGATAATTGATTGTTATTGAATTATATATACATTTATATTCGGTCATGGAGGACTTGAGATGAAATTAATTATTGTTTTAGTTAAATAATAAGATTAACATGGACAAACTCAATTAGGTAAATTTTAAAGTTTTAGATTTAATTGAGAGAATGGAAATATTCTAGGAAGTATTCGGTTAAGGTATGGATAATGAAATGTGGGGTAGGTCGGTTTGTGTCATTGCCAAATGCACTTGATATTAAAACATTGTTTAGTAAATGTAATTGACATGAAAAGAATTAAGTTGTCATTTATGTGATAGTGGTAAGAGAAAGTAAATTTTTCTTTACTAAAATTAGATGAATGTTACATTGTTAATATGAAAATGTTATGACAAACTAGTTGAATTTAAGAACTAGGTGCAATCATTTATGTTATGTGTATAATTCATCAATGATGAAAGTGTCGTATGATATATGTATTTAAAATAAATAGAATTTGAGTTATGATGAATTGATAAGAAAATTTAAATAGTTTAATTGTTTAAATTAAGCTCAAAATCAAAGAGGGCCAAGTTCGGATAAGGAGAAAACGAAGGTCGTTGAGTAGCTGATCGGAGCTGTTCGTTCGACAATAAGGTAAGTCCTAGGCAATTATAACTTAGATTATTATGTATGCCTAGAGTACATATAGCTTACGAAATGTAAATTTTTATATGTGAATAAAGGTTGAATTGATAATGTATTATTGAGCTGATGGCATTGAATAAATGTACTTTGAGTATGTATATGCACAAATAAAAAGGGGTACTATGTGTGCGAATGGGGCAGCATCATATGTGGATGTGAAAAAGATAGTATGGTGTATGAATGAATATATGCACTATGTGTGCGAGATTAGTAACCGAGCACTATGTGTGCAAGATCGAGTGTAAGGCACTATGTGTGCGAAATTATTAACCGAGCACTATGTGTACGAGATCGGGTGTAAGGCACTGTGATACGAGCACGCCCCGCAAACTTCATCGAACAAGTCTGTCAAACCGAGCATTGACATGTTGGCAACCTGATCCCAGCTCGCTTCCAGCTCCACGAGCTCCGTCCAGCTCAAATCCAGCTTATTCAAGCTTGATCCAACTTGCCTGAGCTAAACCGAGCTCACTCCTAGCTCATATTCAGCTCACGAGCTAAACCTTAGCTCAACTTCAGCTTAGGAGTTTAGCCTCAACTCAACTTTAGCTCACGAGCTAAAGCTTAGGTCATTTTAGTTTAAACTCGGTTTTGTCTTTAATACATTAAATAAAAATTTGCACATATTCATTTAAGCATTAAACTTGTCTTATATTAATATTGTTATTAATATGTCATTGTCATTATATAAATTGATTATGTTCACATAGTCGAATTAATGCATGACATTAATGTGTTCACATCATGCCGAATTTATGAGTGTTCATGAGATGTCTTAATGACTTGTTTATTTCATGTAGGTACATTCCTTTGGACGGTACAATGTATGGATGAAGAAACATCTCTTTTGGGCATTCCACACTCATGAATGAAGAAGTATTAAATGCTGGTGCATGTACGGCTAGATGCAATGTTTCTACAAATCCATGCATGTGTCGAATGCATGTATGGACATTAAAGGCTAGTCCATGAATGGATCAAATGCATGGGATGATAAAATGCATGAATGGCTTAAGTGCATGTATGGTGGCTGTCTCTTAACTTTCCAAGGCACTTATTCGGCCAAGAAGTAGCTGCTAACTAATTCTATGTTGACCATGGAGCTCCTTGAACATGTTCACACTTTGAATTGACCTATAGGCTACAACAAATGCATGGATGGGTTCAAGAACGTCCAAGGGAAGGAATTAACTCAATAATTCAACACATTGATTGAATTAAGTGCATGCACAAAGGGGAGAACGAATTTACTAGGTTCATGCTGCCATTTATGAACTTACATGCCAATAAAGTGTTTAATTATGAAGATACATGTTCCATACAAGTGCATGAACGTCCCAAGGAGATGAATGCAACCTTTTGTTGCACATACAAGTCACTTGAAGCCTTTCTTTATGACTAAGCATTCATGCACAAACCAAGGGGGAAGAAAGTGTCCATTCAGCTAGTGCATGAATCTGCCGAATTTATGAACTATTTTAATACATTAGTGTGAACGTTTTTATTATTGTGTGAACACCTAGATGCCGAATTTGAATGGTCATCTATGTGCCTATAAATATTTGTTTTCTGTCATTTGTAAAGGACTTTTGCCAAAATTGTTAAAGAAAATTTGTTCTTGTGAGGTTGCTTCCTCTCAATCTCGTACAAGTTTCGAAAGACTTATCTAGCTTGTGCTAGTGGCGTCAATCGTCTTGTTTGAACTTATCACCAATCTTGGTGTGGCGTTCACCTATCCATCTATCCATACTTCACCTTAACAATATAGGAACCGAGGTGACACTTCTTAGTGTTGAATCATTCCTGAATTGAGTTCGTTTTTCCATCCCCCATCTTTCAACTTTCCTTCTTGTAACCTAACCGACCCATTTATCCATCAACCATCTTTGCTACACATAACCGAACCTACTACTAAACTTACCCTTCTTGAAACCTTCCGCTTATTCTAATCCATTATTTTACTTTTATTACTAAAATCTAAGGCACGAACGACTCTCTCGAACTACGATCGGGCAACTACGTGAATTCGACTCATCTACCCGGGTCGGATCACATCACACTGTGTGTGTGCAAAATTATTTAGGGAATATGATTTTAGTATGGCATGAGATAAGAATTTGGTTTCTATCATAGGTAATTAAGAAGATGAAATGTGTAGGGAATATATATTTATGTATGTATATATGTCTAAAGATTATGATATAAAATCTTGGAAGAAGAAATAGGAGTATGGGGTTATATGGTAATCATGAATGAACAAGGTAGACAAATTAGATTTAAACGAAGTTCAGTTGTTAATTATTTATTAAATTGCTTATGTTTTACTGAGTATTATCTCATTTGAAAATGTTGTTATTTAGACTTTGGATCCGTTGTGCGCTCGAAACTACTACCGAAGTCATCACACTTATCATCAACTTTTTGGTATCTTTAAAGAAGCTTTGAGTTTTAAATTTGGCATGTATAGGATACACGAAACTAATAAAGTGAGTGTTGTATTTTTGAGTAATGTAATTATCTTTTTGATGAGCCATACGAAAATGGCACACAATCTATTTTTGTGACTTTAAAATGTTAAATATTTTGATAACTAGCATGCGTAATATGAATGAATAGTATCTACTTTTTGTATATAAACATTCTGTTTAAATTATTGTGTATTTAGATTCGGTTTCATATGACTTATTGACGAGATACAAAGAAATTTTAGGTATAATTATAATAGTCATGAAATGTTTACGTATTGACGCTTGAAAAATGGTTTAAATTGATGTGGTTAGATATGTATAACTTGATATGAAAAAAGATGTATATTTTTGGTCTCGTTTAATGCATGTTCAGGTGTTTATAAATATATATATATCTATTATGCCATGTGGTTGTTTTAGTTAGAGTAATATGCATAATATGTAATTTATCTAATCATGAAATGGTATATTTTATCACATGCATAAGTTTTTTACTTTTTGTTAATTGCTAATACATGTTTGATTATTCTAAGTTTTAAAAGATAAGTTTTGTTATGGGATTGAGTTACGAAGTATGAAATGTAAGAAATATTATTTTGAGTTGTGATATGTTAGGAAATGCCTCGTAACCCCATTCCGACGACGGATACGGGTTAGAGGTGTTACAGGGATGATTAGAAAAGTGAGAAATGGGGTCTTATTTATAGGTGAGGAAAGGAGCTAGTTTGTTAAAAATAGGAGTGTCCATCATTTGATACTTCATCCAAGGGTGGCCAGCCATGATTTGTGGAAGCGTGGCTGATTTTTGCTTGATTTAAGTGCCACAACATCATTAGGATCAAGACTCAGTCAATTGCAAATCTTTGGGTAAATCTCTGATTTCGTCAACTCTTCAAGGACCTTGTGTAATTAAACCAAAATTTTATTTATGAACATCCATATGCAGCCGAATTTTGGGTTATGGGTTGACTTGGTTCTCTATTTGGATGGTTTTGTAATCAAAATAAAGCTCTCTGGCCTATCCAAAAATAGTAGATAATTTAGAGGACCAAAGAATATAATTTAACCACTTTAATTAATCAATTTACTTAATTAATTAAAACCCAATTTATTAATGAAATATATTAAAATAAATTATTAAATATAAATTTATATTTTATTATTTAATTTAATCATGCATGGCCCACTTTATTGCTTGAAAATATAATATCCTCAAATTAATATAAAAGAAGCCATTTTCTGCATAAAAACTATTTAATAAAGCATAAAATCACATTTTAATAATTTCTATGTGCCAATTTCATATTGTCATATATTTCATTAATTTATTAAACAATTACTTGGTTTTAACAACAAATTTAACTAAAAAGGTGATGAATTATGTAGGAAAAATCCTATATATTTTTCAGTTTATAGTTATCACTGGTACATTTTCTCTGTATAATTCTAATGTAGTTCCATTGATTGATCCTAGATCAACTCATTCTTATAGTTGCATGAATTTCGTATCTAGTAAGAATTTGCCTATTGAGTCTACTGAGTATGTGATTGAAGTGTTGAACCCTTTAGGCAAATATGCTCTAGTTGATAAATTTGCAAGAGTTGTCCTTTAATGATTCGGGGTCATTGTTTTTCGGCTGACTTAATGTTTTTACCGTTTAATGAGTTCGATGTAATTCTTGAAATGAATTGGTTGACTCTACATGATATAGCAATGAATTGTACACGAAAGATTATTGAATTGAAATGTCAAAATAATGAAATTCTTCGGATTAAATAGGATGAGCTGGGTGAGTTGCCTATTGTGATCTCGTCGATGTCGGCTCAGAGGTATGTAAGAAAAGGTTGTAAGGCTTATCTTGTGTATGTACTGAATATGAAAGTGTTTGAATTGAAGATTGAACCTATGTTAGTAGTTTGTGAATACCCAGATGTGTTTCCAGAAGAGTTGCCTAGATTACCACAGATCAGAGAGGTTGAGTTTACTATTGATTTGGTACCGAGAACTTCACCGATATCGATAGCTCCGTATAGAATGGCTCCGATCTAATTGAAAGAATTGAAATCTCAATTGCAAGAGTTGACAGATAAGGGTTTTGCATGACCGAGTTTTTCGCCTTGAGGTGCACCAATGTTATTCATCAAGAAGAAAGACGGATCCATGAGACTTTGTATTGATTATCGTCAGCTTCACAAGGTTATGATAAAGAAAAAGTATCCTTTACCAAGAATTAATGATTTGTTCGATCAGTTGAAAGGGGCAACAGTGTTCTTGAAGATAGACTTGAGATCAGGCTATTACCAGTTGAGAGTTAAAGAGTTAGATGTACTGAAGACCATGTTCAGAAAGAGGTACGGGCATTATGAATTTCTTGTTATGCCTTTTGGATTAACAAACGCTTTTGCAGTTTTTATAGACTTGATGAATCGAATTTTCTGACCATATTTAGATAAATTTGCTGTTGTTTTTATTGATGACATTTTGATTTATTCTCAAGATAAGTCTAAGCATTCTGAATATTTAAGAATTGGGCTACAGACTTTGAAAGATAAGAAATTGTTTGCTAAATTTAGCAAAAGTGAGTTTTGGCTCTGAGAAGTCAGATTTCTAGAACACATTATTTCAGCGGAAGGTATACGGGTTGATCCAAGTAAGATTTCGGCAGTTGTTGATTGGAAACCTCCAAGAAATGTATCCGAAGTTAAAAGCTTTTTGGGTTTGGCTGGTTATTATTGATGTTTTGTTAAGGGATTTTCAATGATTGCTGCACCTATGACCAGATTGTTACAAAAAGATGTGAAATTCGAATGGTCTCAGAAATTTCAACAGAGTTTTGAGCAGTTGAAAGCGTTGTTGACTGAGGCACCGGTGTTAGTGCTGTAATAGCCCAATTTAGGGCCTAGTCAGAATAATGGTCTCGGGACCACAAATCCAGAGTTGAATAAATTATTTTATTTATTTTCGAGTCATTGCATGTTTATATAAGTGTATGAAAAATTTGGTGAGTTAATTTTGACGTTTACGAGTCCAATTGTGAGAAATGACTAAATCGCATAAAGTAAAAAGTCCTAATTTCATAGCTGAAAGTGTCAAATAGCTAGAGGATAAATTTTGAGGGTCTTTAAAGGGCAATTAGACCCCTTTAAAAGAGCTTGGCCGGCCATGAGACAAGGAGGGGTGAATGGTCAAAATGTTAGGTAAATGATGTCATGTTATGTGATAAAATAATACCTAAGCCTAGCTACCATCTTTTTCTTTCATTCACTCTTCACTCCCACCAATTTTTCAACAATTGTTAAGGTTTTGAAAGCTTAAAAATTTCAGCAACTTTAAGCCTTCACAAGTAAGTAAATTTCTAACCCTTTGTTGAATATTTTTGTACTTTTGAAACCTTTGAAGCATGAGCTTTCAAATGAGGATACTATTTTACAAAATGATTAAGAGTGTAGGGTTTTACCATGAAAGGGTTTGTAATTTTTGCTGAGTTTTATGGAAGAAAATAAGTCTTAGGTGTGTTATGAACAACTTTTGTGAAAGGTGTTAGCATGAAAACACCTAAAAGGACCATTTTGTACAAGTTGTAAAATAGATGTTAAATATGTGAAATAGTGAGAATTTGGAGTTGCTGCACGTGTAAAAAAGGTTCAGATAGACTTAAAATGAGAAGAAATTCAATAAAAATTGATTTTCGGGCCTAGGGGTAAAATGGTCATTTTGTCAAAGTCTAGGGGCACAATGGTCATTTTGCCAAAGATATGAATACTCAATTGTTTAATTTTATTTAGTGAATAAATAAGTGCATTTTGCTATTATAGATCAAGAAATAACGAATCTGGACCTAGACCTGGGTAAAGCCAAGCAAATTGACTAAATCGAATAGTCGCCACATTTTGTAATCCGAGGTAAGTTGTATGCAAATAATATAACTACATCACTAATGTATAGGTGTTGAAATGCATTTGAATTAGTATTGCACGAATTGTTTGATTTTGAAATTGAGAAAGTATGATGATAATAGAGATAGTAGAGTTCCTGTTTGAACCTAGGAAATATATCGAATATTCATGCCATGACATATGGGTTATTGTGGGCTAGTGTAAGACATGTTTGGGACATGCATCAGCAACATTATGAGGGCCAGTGTAAGGCCATGTTTGGGACATGGCATCGACATTGAGACGAGTGCTAGTGTAAGACTTGTCTGCGACATGCATCAAACGTTAGTCAGTGTAAGACATGTCTGGGACATGTATCGGCTACGAGGTGATAGTCAGTGTAAGACCATGTTCGAGACATGGCATCTAAATGAGGTATGAGCTAGTGTAAGACCGTGTTTGGGACATGGCATCAGCACTTTACCCACGTTTGAGGCTTGATGAATATCAGGTAGTGTTCTGAATGGTTCAACGGTGAGTATTTTGACTTTAAGTTAATGGGCATAGTATAACCGTGTTGTGAGTGGTATAGGTATCTTATTGAAATGTATGAGATATAAGCTCGATTTATGCTATGAGATTTATATGGATAGTGACGAGTAAGTTATGCTTGCACCTACTTTTGTGTTATGAACATGTTAGTGAATGGTAAAGTTGTTGTTTTATATTTATTCATATACAACTTACTAAGCTTTATGCTTACTCTCCTTTCATTTTCTTATAGTGCCGCCAATCTCCAGGATCAACGAAAGTCAGAGATATCGATCACACTATCAATCGAAGCATTCGATAGAGTTTGATTTATATTTTTGAATATGGCATGTATACAGAACTAGACTTATGTTTTATGTTAATATTAACTTGGCCAAATGTGTTGGCTTAGGAAAAATCCCTCATTTTGTATTAAGCCTCAAATGATGGCTAATATTCTTTTTGATTTGAATGGAATGAAGTTATTTTCATGGTTGAGTAAAATGCGTAAATGAAATGTTGTCTATTGTGGATGATTTGGTTGCTTGAAATAGTCTTATATTGGATTTGTTAGTTATTGTGTAGGTTTTGTAAGTAATGGTGACAAAGAGGCTTGGTAAATAGCCTTATATTGTCCACATGGGTAGACACACAGCTAGCCCCATGGGCTTGTTGTCCATCCGTTTGTCCCCTGCACGTAAAAGTTTCAAGTCAGTATGCGTGGTAGTAAACACACGGGCAGAGACACGTTCGTGTGTCTCAGTCGTGTGAGGGACACGGCCTACCACACGGGAGTGTGTGTAACGCCCCCATGCCCGAAACCGTCGCCGGAGTCGAGCTTGAGGGGTTACCGGACATAATTTATCAAATTAAGAAATTCAAATTATTTGTTTCTACATTCACAGCTTTCTAGCTACCCGCGTCATAGTTACAAGAAAAATTATATCTCGAGTTAAGAAACTCAAAATCAAGATCCGTAAATTTTCCCTAAATCTAGACTCATATATATATTTACTAATTTTTTTCTAGAATTTTTGGTTGGGCCAATTAGTACAGTTTATTAGTTAAAGTCTCCCCTGTTTCAGGGTTTGACTGCTTTGATCTCTGTGTATTACGAATCAGATATCTCTCTATAAAAAATTTTAATGACTACTAGGTTTGTTTCTCTTAAAACTATACTCAACAAGAAATTTTTACATATAAATAATGACTTCTAATTATTTTTGTACAATTTATTATGAATTTTTAAAGTCAGAACAGAGGATCCAGAAATCACTCTGGCCCTATTTCACAAGGTTTCAAATATCTCATAAAGTATAATTTATATTCCTTTTTTTTTAATCCATATGAAAATAGACTCATTAAGCTTAAATTTCATAACTTGTTAATCATTTAATTCCATTTATACTATTTTTAGTGATTTTTCAAATTCAAGTCATTGCTGCAGCAATATTCTGTTTTAAGGCAAATTTCATCTTTTCATGAGTTGTTATGAACTAGATAACCTATTAAACTTCCATCATATCAAACATGATCTAAATTTAACCATCACCATGACTTATCAATATCAAACATTTTCTCAACCAATCATGGCCATATCATAAAATTATTTACACAAAATAAGTATATTGCTATACATGCCATACTTAAGTTTTACAAGCCATTTACCCAGATGAAAGTCCTTTGGATAGTGTGATCGAACCTTTGACCCGTCCCGATTCCCGAGCTGGCTTGTTCAAAACTACAGTAAATAAAGAGGAGGGAGTAAGCATAAATGCTTAGTAAGTTCATATGTAAATAACAAGTAACATAACAATACAAATATACCAAACAACTTTAGCATGGTATCACCAAAACATATATCACATTTCTAAACATCATTCATCATCTTACCACCTTATCGTTGTTGTATCTATTTTCAACCCGAGGGTTAAGAACATACTTGTCCAAAGTGTCCATTTCACAACACTTACCAAAATATCACTTGCATCTTAAGTGTTCTTCCATTTCACTAGAAATTTCACCCGTTGAACACATCGGAATACAACTCGGATACACGGATAATTTGCACATAAGTGCCTCATATGTAATCAAGAAATCATGTAACCCGCCCCTAAGTGAACTCGGACTCAACTCAACAAGCTCGGGCATTCGCATCCATAAGTGAACTCGGACTCAACTCAACGAGTTCGGATGCCTAGTTACATTTCACGAACTCGGACCCAACTCAACAAGTTCGGACATTCGCATCCATAAGTGAACTCGGACTCAACTCAATGAGTTCGGATGCTCAACCATCCTAGTGACATGTCACTTGTATCCTAATCTATTCCTAAGGTTCAAACGGGCTTTTTCCCTCGATCTCACATTTGCCGTCTTCCATGGAATATCGGAACCGATACTCGGTAGCAATTCATATTTATCAAGTAGTAAACATAATTTGCATATTACTCAATATTAACCACAAAGCATAATATTTCACGATTAAAAATCAGCATATCATATAATTAACATTAATAACTTAAAAATAACATTTATGCTACATTATTTACACATGAACTTACCTTGGTACCAAAATATAAAGATTTTGCAATTTAGTCCACAATCTTTTCTTTTTCTCGATCGCGACTTGAATCTCGTTTCTCTTGATCTATAATGCCAAATTAATCTTATTCAATACATACATTCATCAAAACAGCATTTAATACGAACTTTGGAAAAATTACACTTTTGCCCCTAAACTTTTGCATAATTACACTTTTGCCCCTAGGCTCGGGAATTAAACTTTATTCCTTATTCTTATGTTTTATAACATGCTGATCATTTTTCCCTTCTATGGCAACATCAAATTCTTACTCTAACATATACTTGTGACTATTAGGTATTTTTGCCGATTAAGCCCTTTTACTCGTTTTCACTCAAAACCGAGTAGCACAAGTTGTCTGACATAATTTAAAACCCCATATTTTATCATAAAACATCAAAATACACAAATTTAACCTATGGGTATTTTTCCAAATATAAACCCTAGGTTGAATTATTGCTAACATAAGCTTAATCGAGCTACCGGGATTCCAAAAACATAAAGAACATTAAAAACGGGGCTTGGAATCACTTACTATGGAGCTTGGAAGCTTGAAACAAACCTTAACTATGGAGAACCCTTGAAATTTCGGCCTAATGAAGAAGATGGACAAAAATTGGCTTTTAATTTTGTTTTTAATTCATTTTAATAACTAAATGACCAAAATGCCCTTACTACTAAACTTTCCAAAAATTCCATCCATGTCCAATTTTTGTCCATAGACTTAGAAATTGGTCAAATTTCTACTTAAGACCTCCTAATTAATATTTCAATGCAATTTCATACTAAAAACTTCTAGAATGCAAATTTTGCAACTTATTCGATTTAGTCCCTACTTTCAATTTAAACACTTTAGGCATAGAATTTCATCACGAAATTTTCACACAATCATGCAATCATATCATATTCATCAAAATAATTATAAACTAATTATTTCTATCTCGGATTTGTGGTTACGAAACCACTATTCCGATTAAGCCCTAATTCAGGATATTACAACTCTCCCCCCTTTTTAAGGATTTTCGCCCTCGACAATCTTACCGGTAAACAGGTGTGGGTATTGGTTTTTCATAGTTTCTTCAGGTTCCCATGTAGTCTCTTCTACCCCATGCTTTTACCACAACACTTTCACAAGTGCAACACTTTTATTTCTTAGTTGTTTGACTTCTCGAGCTAAAATCTTAACCGGTTCTTCTTCATAAGTCATATCCGGTTGTAGTTCAACTTCTGTCGGTGAAATTATATGTGAAGGATCCGAACGATACCGACGTAACATAGATACGTGAAACACATCATGAATCTTCTCTAATTCAGGTGGTAGCGCTAGCCGATATGCTACCAGTCCAACTTTTTCAATTATTTCATACGGTCCAATAAAACGCGGACTTAACTTGCCCTTTCGTCCAAATCTAAGGACTTTCTTCCATAGAGACACTTTCAAAAATACCTTATCACCAACTTGAAACTCCATTTCTTTTCGTTTCAAATCCGCATAAGATTTCTATCTATCTGAAGTAGCTTTCAAACAATCTCGAATCACTTTCACCTTTTCTTTGGTTTCTTTTATTAAATCAACTCCATAAATCTGATTTTCCTTGAGTTCAGTCCAATACAATGGCGTCCGACATTTACGACCATATAATGCTTCATAAGGTGCCATCTTCAAACTCGTCTGATAACTATTATTATAAGCAAATTCTACCAATGGTAAGTACCTTTCCCAACTATCTTGAAATTCCAATACGCAACATCTGAGCATGTCTTCAAGAATCTAAATTACTCTCTCTGATTGTCCATCAGTTTGTGGATGAAAGGCAGTGCTGAAATTTAACTTTGTACCTAATGCCTCTTGCAACTTTTGCCAAAACCGTGAGGTAAACCTCGGATCTCTATCCGAAATGATTGACAAAGGTATCCCATGAAGTCTAACAATCCCTCGGATATACAATTCAGCCAACTTATTAAGAGAATAATCTGTACGTACCGGAATAAAATGAGTCGATTTAGTCAGTCTGTCAACTATTGCCCAGATGGCATTTTTCTTCCCTAGAGTTAACTGCAACCCTGATATAAAATCCATAGTAATCTGATCCCATTTCCATTCAGGAACCATAATAGGCTGAAGTAATCTCGAAGGTACTTGGTGTTCAGCTTTCACTTGTTGACAAACTAAGCACTTTGATACAAACTCGGAAATATCTCTTTTTATTCCACTCCACCAGTACATTTTCTTTAAGTCATTATACATCTTCGTACTGCCCGGATGAACCGCCAAACAACCATTATGTGCTTAATGTAAAATCTTTTGAATCAACTCATCATTTTTTGGTACACAAATCCGATTTTTAAACATCAAACAACCATCAGAACCGATTCTGAAATCTGATCCTGTATCAGCTTCACAATGTTTTCTCTTGGCTAGCAAATCTTGATCATTTTTCTGAGCTTCAAAAATCTCTTGTAAAAACATTGGTCTTGCTTTTAACTCTGCTAGAATCGAACCAGCATCTAACATTTTCAACTGAGTGTTCATAACTCACAAAGTAAACAACAACTTTCTGCTTAAAGCATCGGCAACCATATTTGCTTTTCCCGAATGATAATCAATAACAAGCTCGTAATCTTTCAAAACTCTAACCATCTTCGTTGTCTCAAATTCAAGTCTTTTTGTGACATCAAGTATTTAAGACTTTTGTGATCGGCATATACTCGGCACTTTTCACCATACAAATAATGTCGCCAAATCTTCAAAGCAAACACCACTGCAGCCAATTTCAAATCGTGAGTAGGATAATTCCTCTCATGAGGTTTTAACTGCCTCGAAGCATAAGCCACCACTTTTCCTTCTTGCATGAGTACACACCCCAAACCACTTAGAGAAGCATCACTATACATGTAACAGCCCAAAATTGACCCTAGTCGGGAAGTGGTTTCGGGACCACAAAACCGAGTCATAAAAAAATTAGTTAAAATTTTATTTGCATATCTTATATGTGTGATAGTACTTGTATGAAAATTTGATGTTTTAATTTTTGTATTAGGAATGTGAATTTTGCTTGAAAGGATCTAGTTGAGAGACTTAGAAAATTTTGGTAGGTAAATAAGTAAGGACCAAATAGTATTAAAATAGGAAAGTTTGGGTTTGCATGTCAAAGTGCCCAATTCTTGATAAGTGGCCGGCCAAGCATGACTCCATTCCTCCAAGTTTATGTTGTTTATTATTTAATATTGGTAAGTAAATTAAAATAAATTAAAGAAAGGAATTAAAAAGGAAGAGATGAATAAAATAAGGAGGGAAGAGGGAGTGTTCATCTTTTTTTTTCTTTGGCTATTGCCGTGAGTGAGGAGAAGGAAGGGAGATTTGGTTATTGGATTTTGGCTTGGAAGATGGCTAGAATGAGGTATGTATTGAATGATTCTTGAAAATCTATGCATGTTTGAGATGGTTAGTTCAAATTCTACTCATCCTATAGATTAGACTTAGGATTTTGAGGTGGAAATTCGGCCAAGAAGCTTGAAACTCTTAGTAGATGTGTTAATGTCATTAAAATGGATAGTAATGTAGGATATGGTGAGTGGTTAATTGCTTTTAACTTGAAAGTTGAGGTTAAAATGGGTTAAGTGATTGCCGAATCTAATTTAGGGGTGGAGGATTGTGTTCATGTTATATTGGATAGGTAGAGGTTGTAATGAGGTTGAAATTGTTGAATTGTTAGCTTGGTAACTAATGAAGTAATCGGCCATATGTAACACCCCGAACCCGAAACCGACACCGGAGTCGAACACGAGGTGTTAACTGACTTTAACCCCTTATAAAATTTATTTTCCAGACACTGCCCAATCTGTGTACTAGTCGTTTTAAAAATCATATCTTGAGTTTCGTAACTCAAAAATCAGTTTCGTGATTTTTCCCAGAAACTAGACTCATGTGCTCATCTATTTATTTTTTTCTAGAATTTTTGGTCGGGCCAATTTGTACAGTTTATTAGTCAAAGTCTCCCATGTTGCAGGGGTCAACTACACTGACCTTTGCCCATTACGACCTGGATATCTCCCTGCACGGGGCTTCAATACTGATGCCGTTTGTTTCTATGAAAACTAGACTCAGAGAGGAATCTGTACATATATGGTACGACCCCTAATTATCTCTGGTTAATTTATATTGAATTTCCAAAGTCGGAGCAGGGAATCCAGAAACCGTTCTGGCCCTGTCCCACAAAAATCTGATTATGTCTTAATATACTGCCCATATAATCTTTTCGTTACTTCCTCATGACAACAGACTCATCGAGCTTCGATTACATAATTTATTCATCAATTAATTCCACTCCTACTATTTTTAGTGATTTTTCAATCTCATGACACTGCTGCTGCCAGCATCTGTTACGAAAGTAACTAGGTCCATTTCATGCCTACCCTTGATCCAACTCAATCGAACCTTCGTGCCATTTTCGCATGGCCTAAAGTTTACATGCCAAATTTCAAACACAACGTAATAGCTTATACATGCCAAAATGTTCTTCTAAGCCAACTAAGAAGAAGGTACCAAAACTTGCTATCCGGTGTGATGACTTCGATGACGGCCTGACCCCGCAAAAATAGATGAGTCCAAGCAACCTATAATGGGTGACAAGGAAACACCGAGTGAGTTTATAACTCAGTAAGTCATAAGCAATGCACTACCATCCATCAATAACATTATCACAAGAGGAAACAAAATGGAACGAGACAATTTACTCCATCCATACCGAACCATACCATAGTTCCTCCAACCTATCGATTCAGTTTCATATCAATTCATGCATTCACATTCCATATACTCATCAATAGGACATTGAGGCAATTTCATAAATCAATTTATTTTCGTTACAATCAAACGACTAAACGGCCTTTCACCCATCCTACGATAAATTTTATGTACGTGACTTCAAGTATATTTGTCACATAGGTTCAAACTTACCGAGCTCAACACCAAGTATAAGCATAGCACCTATTAGCCATGTACACAAGACACTTACCCGATCCGCTGTCCGCGATCGACTCAATAGTGTCGCACACATAGTGTCCATAATGATTCACGAATGTATATTGAGTCCGCACACTCAGTGCTATATAATCAACTCGCACACTTAGTGCTACGTAATCAAATCGCACACTTAGTGCTACATAGTCAAACTCGCACACTTAGTGCCGCATGGTCAATTCGCACACTTAGTGCATCATATTCATTTCGCACACTTAGTGCAACATAGTCAAATCGCACACTTAGTGCTGTACAATTTAATCCCGCGCACTTAGCGCCAATCTCATGGTCATAAATGGTTATACCCGCACGTTTAGTACCGAGATCAACAACTCAGTACATCTTACCTCTTTTCTTTTCATTCAACAATTTCATCATCACATACGTACATGCATATATATATATATTTATTCATTCCATTCAGCATCAATACATAAACATTATGACCATTTGAAATAATACCAACTACATGCTTAATGACTTACCTTGTGTTGGGTAAGACGGTTCCAACTCGGCTACTCAGTGATCTTTTCTTTGCCTTTATCGGATCTAGTTCCCTTTTTGCTCTTGAGCTTAAGTTCGACAAAATTTAAAATAGTCATTAATCGACTATTCAAGTATTACTTTCAGAATAATATATATATTGATTTGACTTTCACACACATAGATTATAGTAAGCTTTATAATAATCAATAAATAACTCATTGGCAAATTTTCATTAATGTTTACAACAAAATCACATATTCACTACGAGCTGTTTTCCTGAGCAGTAGTCGCTAAATTGTTTATAACTGGAGCTACAAAACTCCAAATCACTAGCCGTTAATTTTCCCTGAATATAGACTCACATATCTTCCATCCATAAAATTTTCAAAATTTTAGGCTTGGCCAATCAATACCAGATTTTTCTTAAAGTTTCCCCTGTTTCACTGTTTGACTATTCTGACCACTCTTCACTACGAATCAAATTTCTCATTTTACAAAATTCAAAAATGTGTTGTAGTTGATCTCATTTGAAACTAGACTCATTAAGGAGTCTAAGCATATAAATTTTATCTTATAATCATTTTTGTACAATTTATAATGATTTTCTAAAAACAGAACAGGGAATCTAGTAGTCATTTTGACTCAGCCCCACAATACTTCAAATATCTCAAGATCGGTAACTCTTTTGTTTTTATAGTTTCTTTTGTAAGAAAATAGACTCTTCAAGCTTTAATGGCATAATTCACTCAGCTTCTAATTCAACTCCTACAAATTATGGCGATTTTCCAAAATCACCTTACTGCTGCTGTCCCCAAACAGATTATTACCAAAAACTTCAACACAAAACATATTAATCTTTAACATATCTTTCACTTTTCATCAACAACTATCAAAAGCTCAAGCACTCATCAATGGCAAAACACAAAATCATCATCAATCCACAAAATTGAACCATGGGTTTTTAGAACTCAAGTCAACTACTAAAACATGCATGCATCTCAAGAACAACATCAAACATACCTTAGTCTAGCAAACCACCATAGCCGATTTTCTCAAGCTCTTCCCCTTCCTTTCTTTCCTCTATTCGGCCAAAGGTGTTCAAGAATGAACACATTTTTTGTTTTCTTTCTTCAACTCACGGCAACAAGGGGGGTATGGATGAGACCATTTTTTTTTCATCACCCTTCCTTTCATTGTTTAATTACCATGCTCTTTATTTTATTTTTCTTAGCATACATCACTAGCATAACATGTTGGTGACATGTTTCCACCCATAGCATGGCCAGCCACTATGCTTTAATTTGGCTAATTTGACATGCAAGGACAAACACTTTCCCACATATATTAATGGGCCACTTGAACACTTGCCTAGCATATTTCCAAATTGTCTCACATAAGTCCCTACTAATAAATTCCACATACACTGACCAAATTAAAGTATGGAACTATCACACAAGCATTTACGCACATCATAAACACAGAATATAATCTTTAATTATTTATAAGACTCGGTTTTGTGGTCCCGAAACCACTTCCCGACTAGGGTCAATTTTGGGCTGTCACAACTCTCCCCCACTTAAGAAATTTTCGTCCCCGAAAATCTTACCGGTAAATAGGTTTGGATATCGTTCTTTCATCGAGCTCTCGGTTTCCCAAGTAGCTTCCTCGATCCCGTGTTTGAGCCATAACACCTTTACTAGCGGAACTCTTTTGTTTCGTAACTCCTTCACTTCACGAGCTAGGATACGCATCGGTTCTTCTTCATAACTCATATCGGCTTGAATTTTAACCTCTGATGGGCTAATTATGTGCGATGGATCAGATCTATAGCGTCGAAGCATCGAAAAATGAAAGACGTCATGGATCTTTTCAAGTTTAGGGGGCAAAATCAATCGATACGCAACTGGACCAACTCGTTCGGAGATTTCGTACGGCCCAATGAATCTCGGATCTCTATCCGACACGATAGAAATAGGTACTCCATGTAATCTCACAATCTGAGAGACATACAATTCGGCTAGTTTATCCAATGAAAGATCCGTACGCACGGGGATAAAGTGAGCCGACTTAGTCAGCCTATCAACAACAACCCAAATCGCATCCTTCTTACTTGCGGACAATGGCAGTCCGGACACAAAGTCCATTGTGACTCGGTCCCATTTCCACTCGGGTATCATGATCGGCTGAAGTAACCCTGAAGGCACTTGATGTTCCGCTTTCACTTGTTGACATATTAAACATCTCGAAACAAAGTCGGAGATGTCTCATTTCATACCATGCCACCAAAACCGACGTTTCAAGTCGTTGTACATTTTCGTGCTCCCCGGGTGAATTGACATTCGGCTACAATGGGCTTCGTTCAGAATCATCGGAATGAGTTCCGAATTCCTTGGAACACACAAACGACTTCTAAACCTCAAACAACCTTCATCATCAATCTGAAACTCCGATTCCTTGTTCGGAACACACTCAGCTCGTTTTGCAACCAATTCATCATCGACTTTCTGAGCTTCACGAATTTGATGAGTCAATAATGGTTTGGCTTTTAATTCAGCTACTAACACATTGTCAGGTAGAACAGACAAGTGTACATTCATCGCTCGCAAAGCAAACAGTGATTTCCGGCTTAAGGCGTCCGCAACCACATTAGCCTTTCCCTGGTGGTAATCAATGACAAGCTCGTAATCTTTCAACAACTCAAGCCAACGTCTTTGTCGCAGATTCAAGTCTCGTTGAGTCATCAAGTATTTGAGACTTTTGTGATCCGAAAACACATGGCACTTCTCACCAAACAAATAATGTCGCCATATTTTCAATGCAAACACAATGGCGGCTAGTTCGAGATCATGGGTCGGATAATTTCTCTCGTGTGGCTTCAATTGTCTCGACGCATAGGCCACAACTCGACCTTCTTGCATCAATACGCAACCCAACCCAAGTAGGGATGCGTCACTATAAATGACAAACTCTTTACCCGATTCGGGTTGCACCAAAATTGGAGCTTCAGTCAAATGAGTTTTCAGTTGATCGAAGCTTTTCTGACATTTCTCCGTCCATTCGAACTTAACATCCTTTTGAAGTAGCTTCGTCATTGGTGTGGCTATCATCGAGAAACCTTTGACAAATCGTCGGTAATAACCGGCGAGCCCTAGAAAGCTCCGGACTTTGGTAACATTTCTCGGAGGCTTCCAGATAAGTATGGCTGAAATTTTGCTCGGGTCAACTCGAATACCCGATGCGGATACCACATGACCCAAGAAGCTAACCTCTCTTAACCAGAACTCACACTTACTGAACTTAGCATATAACTGCTTATCCCGCAAAATTTACAACACTAGCCTCAGATGCTCAGCATGTTCGGTCTCATCTCTTGAATAGACCAAGATGTCATCAATAAACACAACTACGAACCGATCCAAATACGGCCTGAAGATCGGATTCATCAAATCCATAAACACCGCAGGGGCATTAGTGAGCCCAAACGGCATCACTAAGAACTCGTAGTGACCGTACCTCATTCTGAAAGCAGTTTTGGGTACGTCTGAATCTCGAATCCGCAACTGATAATAACCCGATCTCAAATCTATCTTTGAAAACACCGATGCTCCCTTTAATTGATCGAACAGATCATCAATACGCGGTAACGGATACTTATTCTTTATCGTCACTTTATTCAGTTGACGATAGTCAATGTACAACCTCATGGTTCCGTCTTTCTTTTTTTTCACGAACAATACTGGTGCACCCCAAGGTGAGAATCTCGGTCGAGCAAAACCTCTATCCGTCAATTCTTGCAACTGAGCTTCCAACTCTTTTAACTCGGTTAGTGCCATATGATACGGAGCGATCGAAATTGGCGTAGTTCCAGGTACAAGCTCAATACCAAACTCTACCTCCCGAACAGGTGGCAAACCCGGTAACTCTTCAGGAAAAACATCCGGGTATTCACAAACCACCGGCACCGATTCGGGTTTCTTTTCTAACTCCTTGTCATCAAGTACATACGCGAGGTATGCTTCGCACCCTTTCCTTACATATTTCTGGGCCAACATTGCTGATATTACAGCTGGCAACCCCCTTAAGTCCGCAGACTCAACTCGGATTATTTCGTTATTTGCGCACCTGAAATCGATAGTCTTGCTTTTGCAATTCTCAACCGCATCATGCGCGGTTAACCAATCCAAACCAAGAATAACATCAAACTCGTCGAACGGCAAAAGCATCAAATCGGCCGGAAAACAGGATTCTCGGATTATTAGAGGGCATCTCTTACACACTTTATCAACAAGTACGCATTGACCCAAAGGGTTTGATACTCGAATTACGAGCTCAGTAGACTCAACAGGTAGAGTCTTACTGGTTGCTAAGGTTTCGCATACATATGAATGAGTAGAACCAGGGTCAATCAATGCAATCACATTAGTATCAAAGAGAGTGAAGGTACCAGTGATGACGTCGGGGGAGGATGCCTCCTCTCGTGCGCGAATGGCATATGCTCTAGCAGGAGTACGGTTCTCGGCTCGATCGGCCATATCAGAGGCCCCCCTCTAACTACCACCCCTGCCTCCTAAAATTCTCGGTGGTCTACCTCTAGATGTCACTCCACTAGGTCTTGCACCTTGAATCTTATTCTTCTCATCCAGCTCCGTGCAATCTCTAATGAAGTAGTCCTTCGAACCGCATCCGTAACAGGCCCTGCTAGTAGACTTGCCCCAACATTCACCTAGGTGTCGTCTTCCACATTGGGGACATTCAGGTTTCTCGTGACGATTATTGCCCACACTAGCTACCGAAGTAGCTCGGGAACCCATCGATGGTCTTGCCCTGATGGAAATTCCCGCAGTCGCCCTCGACTTATTAATGTCCTCCCTGAACTTCTTTACAGCTGAGATCGGAGCTTTACCCGTCGATCTTTTACGATAATCTCTAGCTTCAAATTCAGCCTTCCTCTTCTCCTTTCCAAGTTCTTCCGCCTTGCAGGCTCGTTCGACTAGTGTTACGAATTCTTTTATTCCCAAAATACCCATTAGTAGCTTTATATCTTCATTCAATCCTTCCTCGAACCTTTTGCACATAGCAACCTCATCAGCTACACACTCCCGGGCATACCTACTGAGTCTTACGAATTCATGTTCGTATTCAGATACAGTCATACGGCCTTACTTGAGTTCCAAGAACTCCTTACGCTTCTGATCAATGAACCGTTGGCTAATAAATTTCTTTCGGAATTCCGTTTGAAAGAAGTCCCAAGTTACTTGCTTGTTCGGGACTATGGAAATCAAGGTCCTCCACCAATAGTAGGCTGAGTCTCGCAACAAAGATACAGCACATTTTAGACATTCGTCAGGTGTGCATGACAATTCATCGAACACCCGAATGGTGTTATCAAGCCAGAACTCGGCCCTTTCGGCATCATCAGTTACTATGGCCTTGAACTCCTCGGCCCCACGCTTCCTAATCAAGTCTACAGGTGGCTTACTCAGCCTCACAGGATCAGCGACTGATGGCATTACAGGCTCTTGGGGTGGATTATTCAAATTTGGGAATTGTTGGACAGCCGGGTTGGTTCGGGCATATTGCGCGACCCACTCATTCATCATGGTAAAGAAGGCTTGTTTAGCCCCCTCACCTTGATTATTCGCAGATGACTGAGGTTCAACAGGCGGCGTCGCGGCGTCCGTTGTGCAGGAGCAGCCGCTACGCTCTCAACGTCATCCGCTAGGGTTCTTTCTTCACCGGGGTCCATTTACAAATCAAAACAAAAACATTTCAACCGTCAGAAGTCATCACACATTTAAACATTAACATTCGGCATGTATAGCTAGACTCATACGCGCTATGGTAGTCCTAGAACCGACTAAACCATAGCTCTGATACCAATAAAATGTAACACCCCGAACCCGAAACCAACACCGGAGTCGAACACGAGGTGTTAACTGACTTTAACCCCTTATAAAATTTATTTTCCAGACACTGCCCAATCTGTGTACTAGTCGTTTTAAAAATCATATCTTGAGTTTCGTAACTCGAAAATCAGTTTCGTGATTTTTCCCAGAAACTAGACTCATGTGCCCATCTATGTATTTTTTTCTAGAATTTTTGGTCGGGCCAATTTGTACAGTTTATTAGTCAAAGTCTCCCATGTTGCAGGGGTCGACTACACTGACCTTTGCCCATTACGACCTGGATATCTCCCTGCACGGGGCTTCAATACTGATGCCGTTTGCTTCTATGAAAACTAGACTCAGAGAGGAATCTGTACATATATGGTACGACCCCTAATTATCTCTGGTTAATTTATATTGAATTTCCAAAGTCGGAGCAGGGAATCCAGAAACCGTTCTGGCCCTGTCCCACAAAAATCTGATTATCTCTTAATATACTGCCCATATGATCTTTTCGTTACTTCCTCATGACAACAGACTCATCGAGCTTCGATTACATAATTTATTCATCAATTAATTCCACTCCTACTATTTTTAGTGATTTTTCAATCTCATGACACTGCTGCTGCCAGCATCTGTTACGAAAGTAACTAGGTCCATTTCATGCCTACCCTTGATCCAACTCAATCGAACCTTCGTGCCATTTTCGCATGGCTTAAACTTTACATGCCAAAGTTCAAACACAACGTAATAGCTTATACATGCCAAAATGTTCTTCTAAGCCAACTAAGAAGAAGGTACCAAAACTTGCTATCCGGTGTGATGACTTCGATGACGGCCTGACCCCGCAAAAATAGATGAGTCCAAGCAACCTATAATGGGTGACAAGGAAACACCGAGTGAGTTTATAACTCAGTAAGTCATAAGCAATGCACTACCATCCATCAATAACATTATCACAAGAGGAAACAAAATGGAACGAGACAATTTACTCCATCCATACCGAACCATACCATAGTTCCTCCAACCTATCGATTCAGTTTCATATCAATTCATGCATTCACATTCCATATACTCATCAATAGGACATTGAGGCAATTTCATAAATCAATTTATTTTCGTTACAATCAAACGACTAAACGGCCTTTCACCCATCCTACGATAAATTTTATGTACGTGACTTCAAGTATATTTGTCACATAGGTTCAAACTTACCGAGCTCAACACCAAGTATAAGCATAGCACCTATTAGCCATGTACTCAAGACACTTACCCGATCCGCTGTCCGCGATCGACTCAATAGTGTCGCACACATAGTGTCCATAATGATTCACGAATGTATATTGAGTCCGCACACTCAGTGCTATATAATCAACTCGCACACTTAGTGCTACGTAATCAAATCGCACACTTAGTGCTACATAGTCAAACTCGCACACTTAGTGCCGCATGGTCAATTCGCACACTTAGTGCATCATATTCATTTCGCACACTTAGTGCAACATAGTCAAATCGCACACTTAGTGCTGTACAATTTAATCCCGCGCACTTAGCGCCAATCTCATGGTCATAAATGGTTATACCCGCACGTTTAGTACCGAGATCAACAACTCAGTACATCTTACCTCTTTTCTTTTCATTCAACAATTTCATCATCACATACGTACATGCATATATATATATATATTTATTCATTCCATTCAGCATCAATACATAAACATTATGACCATTTGAAATTATACCAACTACATGCTTAATGACTTACCTTGTGTTGGGTAAGACGGTTCCAACTCGGCTACTCAGTGATCTTTTCTTTGCCTTTATCGGATCTAGTTCCCTTTTTGCTCTTGAGCTTAAGTTCGACAAAATTTAAAATAGTCATTAATCGACTATTCAAGTATTACTTTCAGAATAATATTTATATTGATTTGACTTTCACACACATAGATTATAGTAAGCTTTATAATAATCAATAAATAACTCATTGGCAAATTTTCATTAATGTTTACAACAAAATCACATATTCACTACGAGCTGTTTTCCTGAGCAGTAGTCGCTAAATTGTTTATAACTGGAGCTACAAAACTCCAAATCACTAGCCGTTAATTTTCCCTGAATATAGACTCGTATATCTTCCATCCATAAAATTTTCAAAATTTTAGGCTTGGCCAATCAATACCAGATTTTTCTTAAAGTTTCCCCTGTTTCACTGTTTGACTATTCTGACCACTCTTCACTACGAATCAAATTTCTCATTTTACAAAATTCAAAAATGTGTTGTAGTTGATCTCATTTGAAACTAGACTCATTAAGGAGTCTAAGCATATAAATTTTATCTTATAATCATTTTTGTACAATTTATAATGATTTTCTAAAAACAGAACAGGGAATCTAGTAGTCATTTTGACTCAGCCCCACAATACTTCAAATATCTCAAGATCGGTAACTCTTTTGTTTTTATAGTTTCTTTTGTAAGAAAATAGACTCTTCAAGCTTTAATGGCATAATTCACTCAGCTTCTAATTCAACTCCTACAAATTATGGCGATTTTCCAAAATCACCTTACTGCTGCTGTCCCCAAACAGATTATTACCAAAAACTTCAACACAAAACATATTAATCTTTAACATATCTTTCACTTTTCATCAACAACTATCAAAAAGCTCAAGCACTCATCAATGGCAAAACACAAAATCATCATCAATCCACAAAATTGAACCATGGGTTTTTAGAACTCAAGTCAACTACTAAAACATGCATGCATCTCAAGAACAACATCAAACATACCTTAGTCTAGCAAACCACCATAGCCGATTTTCTCAAGCTCTTCCCCTTCCTTTCTTTCCTCTATTCGGCCAAAGGTGTTCAAGAATGAACACATTTTTTTTTGTTTTCTTTCTTCAACTCACGGAAACAAGGGGGGTATGGATGAGACCATTTTTTTTTCATCACCCTTCCTTTCATTATTTAATTACCATGCTCTTTATTTTATTTTTCTTAGCATACATCACTAGCATAACATGTTGGTGACATGTTTCCACCCATAGCATGGCCAGCCACTATGCTTTAATTTGGCTAATTTGACATGCAAGGACAAACACTTTCCCACATATATTAATGGGCCACTTGAACACTTGCCTAGCATATTTCCAAATTGTCTCACATAAGTCCCTACTAATAAATTCCACATACACTGACCAAATTAAAGTATGGAACTATCACACAAGCATTTACGCACATCATAAACACAGAATATAATCTTTAATTATTTATAAGACTCGGTTTTGTGGTCCCGAAACCACTTCCCGACTAGGGTCAATTTTGGGCTGTCACACCATATGGGGTAAAAATGGGATGTTCATTTTAGTTGTTGTTTCATTTTTGTGAGAAATGGGTCAAGTGTTCATGAGATGAAATTGTGTGATTAGATAAATTAAAGGTAATAGTATAGTTGATGAATATATATAGATATACATATTCGGCCATCACTTAGGAGCTTATGTGATGTTGAGTTTAAGCTTTGCATATTCGGCTATATATATATATACATATATATGTAAGCCCATTCGTGATATTACCTTAGAACTATGTATATATAACCGACAAAAAAATGGGGAAAACTAGCAAAAGTGAAGGCCGAATGAGCTATAGGAGGTGTGGATGACTTTCATGCATGTGGGTGTGTGTGTATGCCATTTAGATGGTGACATTCGGCATTTCTTAATTAACATTAGAGATGAGTGAATGAAATCGGGATGTGTGTTTGTGAAAATGCCGAATGTGAATTTGGATAATATTGAGTAATGTATGTGCTTTAAAATGATGGAATGGAGTGGATGCTTTAAATGTGTTATGAACAATTATAAGTTAAATTAAGGTTTGCTAAATTACCATTGACATTGCCGAATATACAAACATACACATGCATGTGTAATTGAAGTATGAATGTTTAGCAAGATGGTTAAACTAGTTAATTTATCGATTTAGCTCAAGAAGCTAAAGGAGGAGAATCAAGCAAAGGCAAAGAAAAGATCACTGAGTAGCCGAGTTGGAACCGTCTTACCCAACACAAGGTAAGTCATTAAGCATGTAGTTGGTATTATTTCAAATGGTCATAATGTTTATGTATTGATGCTGAATGGAATGAATAAATATACATATATATATATGCATGTACGTATGTGATGATGAAATTGTTGAATGAAAAGAAAAGAGGTAAGATGTACTGAGTTGTTGATCTCGGCACTAAACGTGCGGGTATGACCATTTATGACCATGAGATTGGCGCTAAGTGCGCGAGATTAAATTGTACAGCACTAAGTGTGCGATTTGACTATGTTGCACTAAGTGTGCGAAATGAATATGATGCACTAAGTGTGCGAATTGACCATGCGGCACTAAGTGTGCGAGTTTGACTATGTAGCACTAAGTGTGCGATTTGATTACGTAGCACTAAGTGTGCGAGTTGATTATATAGCACTGAGTGTGCGGACTCAATATACATTCGTGAATCATTATGGACACTATGTGTGCAACACTATTGAGTCGATCGCGGACAGCGGATCGGGTAAGTGTCTTGAGTACATGGCTAATAGGTGCTATGCTTATACTTGGTGTTGAGCTCGGTAAGTTTGAACCTATGTGACAAATATACTTGAAGTCACGTACATAAAATTTATCGTAGGATGGGTGAAAGGCCGTTTAGTCGTTTGATTGTAACGAAAATAAATTGATTTATGAAAATGCCTCAATGTCCTATTGATGAGTATATGGAATGTGAATGCATGAATTGATATGAAACTGAATCGATAGGTTGGAGGAACTATGGTATGGTTCGGTATGGATGGAGTAAATTGTCTCGTTCCATTTTGTTTCCTCTTGTGATAATGTTATTGATGGATGGTAGTGCATTGCTTATGACTTACTGAGTTATAAACTCACTCGGTGTTTCCTTGTCACCCATTATAGGTTGCTTGGACTCATCTATTTTTGCGGGGTCAGGCCGTCATCGAAGTCATCACACCGGATAGCAAGTTTTGGTACTTTCTTCTTAGTTGGCTAGAAGAACATTTTGGCATGTATAAGCTATTACGTTGTGTTTGAACTTTGGCATGTAAACCTTAAGCCATGCGAAAATGGCACGAATGTTCGATTGAGTTGGATCAAGGGTAGGCATGAAATGGACCTAGTTACTTTCGTAACAGATGCTAGCAGCAGCAGTGTTATGAGATTGAAAAATCACTAAAAATAGTAGGAGTGGAATTAATTGAAGAATAAATTATGTAATCGAAGCTCGATGAGTCTGTTTTCATGAGGAAGTAACGAAAAGATCATATGGGCAGTATATTAAGAGATAATCAGATTTTTGTGGGACAGGGCCAGAACGGTTTCTGGATTCCCTGCTCCGACTTTGGAAATTCAATATAAATTAACCAGAGATAATTAGGGGTCGTACCATATATTTACAGATTCCTCTCTGAGTCTAGTTTTCATAGAAACAAACGGCATCAGTATTGAAGCCCCGTGCAGGGAGATATCCAAGTCGTAATGGGAAAAGGTCAGTGTAGTCGACCCCTGCAACATGGGAGACTTTGACTAATAAACTGTACTAATTGGCCTGACCAAAAATTATAGCAAAAAATACATAGATGGGTACATGAGTCTAGTTTCTGGGAAAAATCACGAAACTGATTTTCGAGTTACGAGACTCAAGATATGATTTTTAAAACGACTAGTACACAGATTGGGCAGTGTCTGGAAAATAAATTTTATAAGGGGTTAAAGTCAGTTAACACCTCATGTTCGACTCCGGTGTCGGTTTCGAGTTCGGGGTGTTACATTTGATTGGTATCAGAGCTATGGTTTAGTCGGTTCTAGGACTACCATAGCGCGTATGAGTCTAGCTATACATGCCGAATGTTAATGTTTAAATGTGTGATGACTTCCGACGGTTGAAATGTTTTTGTTTTGATTAGTAAATGGACCCCGGTGAAGAAAGAACCCTAGCGGATGACGTTGAGAGCGTAGCGGCTGCTCCTGCACAAGGGACGCCGCCTGTTTAACCTCAGTCATCTGCGAATAATCAAGGTGAGGGGGCTAAACAAGCCTTCTTTGCCATGATGAATGAGTGGGTCGCGCAATATGCCCGAACCAACCCGGCTGTCCAACAATTCCCAAATTTGAATAATCCACCCCAAGAGCCTGTAATGCCATCAGTCGCTGATCCTGTGAGGCTGAGTAAGCCACCTGTAGACTTGATTAGGAAGCGTGGGGCCGAGGAGTTCAAGGCCATAGTAACTGATGATGCCGAAAGGGCCGAGTTCTGGCTTGATAATACCATTCGGGTGTTCGATGAATTGTCATACACACCTGACGAATGTCTAAAATGTGCTGTATCCTTGTTGCGAGACTCAGCCTACTATTGGTGGAGGACCTTGATTTCCATAGTCCCGAACGAGCGAGTAACTTGGGACTACTTTCAAACGGAATTCCGAAAGAAATTTATTAGCCAACGGTTCATTGATCAGAAGCGTAAGGAGTTCTTGGAACTCAAGCAAGGCCGTATGACTGTATCTGAATATGAACATGAATTCGTAAGACTCAGTAGGTATGCCCGGGAGTGTGTAGCTGATGAGGTTGCTATGTGCAAAAGATTCGAGGAAGGATTGAATGAAGATTTAAAGCTACTAATGGGTATTTTGGAAATAAAAGAATTCGTAACACTAGTCGAACGAGCCTGCAAGGCGGAAGAACTTGGAAAGGAGAAGAGGAAGGCTGAATTTGAAGCTAGAGATTATCGTAAAAGATCGACGGGTAAAGCTCCGTTCTCAGCTGTAAAGAAGTTCAGGGAGGACATTAATAAGTTGAGGGCGACTGCGGGAATTTCCATCAGGGCAAGACCATCGATGGGCTCCCGAGCTACTTCGGTAGCTAGTGTGGGCAATAATCGTCACGAGAAACCTGAATGTCCCCAATGTGGAAGATGACACCTAGGTGAATGTTGGGGCAAGTCTACTAGTAGGGCCTGTTACGGATGCGGTTCGAAGGACCACTTCATTAGAGATTGCACGGAGCTGGATGAGAAGAATAAGATTCAAGGTGCAAGACCTAGTGGAGTGACATCTAGAGGTAGACCACCGAGAATTTTAGGAGGCAGGGGTGGTAGTCAGAGGGGGCCTCTGATACGGCCGATCGAGCCGAGAACCGTACTCCTGCTAGAGCATATGCCATTCGCGCACGAGAGGAGGCATCCTCCCCCGACATCATCACTGGTACCTTCACTCTCTTTGATACTAATGTGATTGCATTGATTGACCCTGGTTCTACTCATTCATATGTATGCGAAACCTTAGCAACCAGTAAGACTCTACCTGTTGAGTCTACTGAGCTCGTAATTCGAGTATCAAACCCTTTGGGTCAATGCGTACTTGTTGATAAAGTGTGTAAGAGATGCCCTCTAATAATTCGAGAATCCTGTTTTCCGGCCGATTTGATGCTTTTACCGTTCGACGAGTTTGATGTTATTCTTGGTTTGGATTGGTTAACCGCGCATGATGCGGTTGTGAATTGCAAAAGCAAGACTATCGATTTCAGGTGCGCAAATAACGAAATAATCCGAGTTGAGTCTGCGGACTTAAGGGGGTTGCCAGCTGTAATATCAGCAATGTTGGCCCAGAAATATGTAAGGAAAGGGTACGAAGCATACCTCGCGTATGTACTTGATGACAAGGAGTTAGAAAAGAAACCCGAATCGGTACCGGTGGTTTGTGAATACCCGGATGTTTTTCCTGAAGAGTTACCGGGTTTGCCACCTGTTCGGGAGGTAGAGTTTGGTATTGAGCTTGTACCTGGAACTACGCCAATTTCGATCGCTCCGTATCGTATGGCACTAACCGAGTTAAAAGAGTTGAAAGCTCAGTTGCAAGAATTGACGGATAGAGGTTTCGCTCGACCGAGTTTCTCACCTTGGGGTGCACCAGTATTGTTCGTGAAAAAGAAGGACGGAACCATGAGGTTGTGCATTGACTATCGTCAACTGAATAAAGTGACGATAAAGAATAAGTATCCGTTACCACGTATTGATGATCTGTTCGATCAATTAAAGGGAGCATCGGTGTTTTCAAAGATAGATTTGAGATCGGGTTATTATCAGTTGCGGATTCGAGATTCGGACGTACCCAAAACTGCTTTCAGAACGAGGTACGGTCACTACGAGTTCTTAGTGATGCCATTTGGGCTCACTAATGCCCCTGCGGTGTTTATGGATTTGATGAATCGGATCTTCAGGCAGTATTTGGATCGGTTCGTAGTTGTGTTTATTGATGACATCTTGGTCTATTCAAGAGATGAGACCGAACATGCTGAGCATCTGAGGCTAGTGTTGCAAATTTTGCGGGATAAGCAGTTATATGCTAAGTTCAGTAAGTGTGAGTTCTGGTTAAGAGAGGTTAGCTTCTTGGGTCATGTGGTATCCGCATCGGGTATTCGAGTTGACCCGAGCAAAATTTCAGCCATACTTAACTGGAAGCCTCCGAGAAATGTTACCGAAGTCCGGAGCTTTCTAGGGCTCGCCGGTTATTACCGACGATTTGTCAAAGGTTTCTCGATGATAGCCACACCAATGACGAAGCTACTTCAAAAGGATGTTAAGTTCGAATGGACGGAGAAATGTCAGAAAAGCTTCGATCAACTGAAAACTCATTTGACTGAAGCTCCAATTTTGGTGCAACCCGAATCGGGTAAAGAGTTTGTCTTTTATAGTGACGCATCCCTACTTGGGTTGGGTTGCGTATTGATGCAAGAAGGTCGAGTTGTGGCCTATGCGTCGAGACAATTAAAGCCACACGAGAGAAATTATCCGACCCATGATCTCGAACTAGCCGTCATTGTGTTTGCATTGAAAATATGGCGACATTATTTGTTTGGTGAGAAGTGCCATGTGTTTTCGGATCACAAAAGTCTCAAATATTTGATGACTCAACGAGACTTGAATCTGCGACAAAGACGTTGGCTTGAGTTGTTGAAAGATTACGAGCTTGTCATTGATTACCACCCGGGAAAGGCTAATGTGGTTGCGGACGCCTTAAGCCGGAAATCACTGTTTGCTTTGCGAGCGATGAATGTACACTTGTCTGTTCTACCTGACAATGTGTTAGTAGCTGAATTAAAAGCCAAACCATTATTGACTCATCAAATTCGTGAAGCTCAGAAAGTCGATGATGAATTGGTTGCAAAACGAGCTAAGTGTGTTCCGAACAAGGAATCGGAGTTTCAGATTGATGATGATGGTTGTTTGAGGTTTAGAAGTCGTTTGTGTGTTCCAATGAATTCGAAACTCATTCCGATGATTCTGAACGAAGCCCATTATAGCCGAATGTCAATTCACCCGGGGAGCACGAAATGTACAACGACTTGAAACGTCGGTTTTGGTGGCATGGTATGAAACGAGACATCTCCGACTTTGTTTCGAGATGTTTAATATGTCAACAAGTGAAAGCGGAACATCAAGTGCCTTCAGGGTTACTTCAGCCGATCATGATACCCGAGTGGAAATGGGACCGAGTCACAATGGACTTTGTGTCCGGACTGCCATTGTCCGCAAGTAAGAAGGATGCGATTTGGGTCGTTGTTGATAGGCTGACTAAGTCGGCTCACTTTATCCCCGTGCTTACGGATCTTTCATTGGATAAACTAGCCGAATTGTATGTTTCTCAGATTGTGAGATTACATGGAGTACCTATTTCTATTGTGTCGGATAGAGATCCGAGATTCACCTCGCGATTTTGGAAGAAATTGCAAGAAGCTTTTGGGTACCAAGCTGCATTTTAGCACTGCTTTTCATCCACAAACCGATGGTCAATCCGAGCGGATAATTCAGATACTTGAGGATATGTTGAGATGTTGCATCCTCGAGTTTAGTGGTTCATGGGAACGGTATTTACCTTTGATTGAATTCGCTTACAACAATAGTTTTCAATCAAGTATTAAGATGGCACCTTACGAGGCTTTGTACGGTCGTAAATGCAGTACACCATTGTTTTGGACCGAGCTCAGTGAAAGTAAAATTTTCGGAGTCGATTTGATTAAAGATGCCGAACAGAAAGTAAGGGTAATCCGTGAAAGTCTAAAGGCAGCCACGGATCGTCAGAAATCGTATACGGATTTGAAACGAAAAGACATTGAATATCAGGTGGGAGATAAAGTGTTTCTTAAAGTTTCTCCTTGGAAAAAGGTACTCAGATTTGGCCGAAAGGGCAAGTGGAGTCCGAGATTCATTGGGCCATACGAAATATCCGAACGAGTCGGTCCAGTTGCGTATCGATTGATTTTACCCCATGAACTTGAAAAGATTCACGATGTCTTTCATGTTTCGATGCTTCGGCGCTATAGATCTGATCCTTCGCACATAATTAGTCCGTCGGAGGTTGAAATTCAGGCTGATATGAGTTATGAAGAAGAGCCGATGCGTATCCTAGCTCGTGAAGTGAAGGGGTTGCGAAACAAAAGGGTTCCGTTAGTAAAGGTGTTATGGCTCAAACACGGGATCGAGGAAGCTACTTGGGAAACCGAGAGCTCGATGAAAGAACGATACCCAAACCTATTTACCGGTAAGATTTTCGGGGACGAAAACTTCTTGAGTGGGGGAGAGTTGTAACAGCCCAAAATTGACCCTAGTCGGGAAGTGGTTTCGGGACCACAAAACCTAGTCATAAAAAATTAGTTAAAATTTTATTTGCATATCTTATATGTGTGATAGTACTTGTATGAAAATTTGATGTTTTAATTTTGTATTAGGAATGTGAATTTTGCTTGAAAGGATCTAGTTGAGAGATTTAGAAAATTTTGGTAGGTAAATAAGTAAGGACCAAATAGTATTAAATAGGAAAGTTTGGGTTTGCATGTCAAAGTGCCCAATTCTTGATAAGTGGCCGGCAAGCATGACTCCATTCCTCCAAGTTTATGTTGTTTATTATTTAACATTGGTAAGTAAATTAAAATAAATTAAAGAAAGGAATTAAAAAGGAAGAGATGAATAAAATAAGGAGGGAAGAGGGAGTGTTCATCTTTTTTTTTCTTTGGCTATTGCCGTGAGTGAGGAGAAGGAAGGGAGATTTGGTTATTGGATTTTGGCTTGGAAGATGGCTAGAATGAGGTATGTATTGAATGATTCTTGAAAATCTATGCATGTTTGAGATGGTTAGTTCAAATTCTACTCATCCTATAGATTAGACTTAGGATTTTGAGGTGGAAATTCGGCCAAGAAGCTTGAAACTCTTAGTAGATGTGTTAATGTCATTAAAATGGATAGTAATGTAGGATATGGTGAGTGGTTAATTGCTTTTAACTTGAAAGTGAGGTTAAAATGGGTTAAGTGATTGCCGAATCTAATTTAGGGGTGGAGGATTGTGTTCATGTTATATTGGATAGGTAGAGGTTGTAATGAGGTTGAAATTGTTGAATTGTTAGCTTGGTAACTAATGAAGTAATCGGCCATATGGGGTAAAAATGGGATGTTCATTTTAGTTGTTGTTTCATTTTTGTGAGAAATGGGTCAAGTGTTCATGAGATGAAATTGTGTGATTAGATAAATTAAAGGTAATAGTATAGTTGATGAATATATATAGATATACATATTCGGCCATCACTTAGAGCTTATGTGATGTTGAGTTTAAGCTTTGCATATTCGGCTATATATATATATACATATATATGTAAGCCCATTCGTGATATTACCTTAGAACTATGTATATATAACCGACAAAAAATGGGGAAACTAGCAAAAGTGAAGGCCGAATGAGCTATAGGAGGTGTGGATGACTTTCATGCATGTGGGTGTGTGGTATGCCATTTAGATGGTGACATTCGGCATTCTTAATTAACATTAGAGATGAGTGAATGAAATCGGATGTGTGTTTGTGAAAATGCCGAATGTGAATTTGGATAATATTGAGTAATGTATGTGCTTTAAAATGATGGAATGGAGTGGATGCTTTAAATGTGTTATGAACAATTATAAGTTAAATTAAGGTTTGCTAAATTACCATTGACATTGCCGAATATACAAACATACACATGCATGTGTAATTGAAGTATGAATGTTTAGCAAGATGGTTAAACTAGTTAATTTATCGATTTAGCTCAAGAAGCTAAAG
Organism: Gossypium hirsutum; assembly: GCF_007990345.1. Lineage (NCBI taxonomy): Eukaryota > Viridiplantae > Streptophyta > Magnoliopsida > Malvales > Malvaceae > Gossypium > Gossypium hirsutum. The sequence goes on from NC_053428.1 coordinate 59,622,787, forward strand.
GAGGAGAATCAAGCAAAGGCAAAGAAAAGATCACTGAGTAGCCGAGTTGGAACCGTCTTACCCAACACAAGGTAAGTCATTAAGCATGTAGTTGGTATTATTTCAAATGGTCATAATGTTTATGTATTGATGCTGAATGGAATGAATAAATATACATATATATATATATGCATGTACGTATGTGATGATGAAATTGTTGAATGAAAAGAAAAGAGGTAAGATGTACTGAGTTGTTGATCTCGGCACTAAACGTGCGGGTATGACCATTTATGACCATGAGATTGGCGCTAAGTGCGCGAGATTAAATTGTACAGCACTAAGTGTGCGATTTGACTATGTTGCACTAAGTGTGCGAAATGAATATGATGCACTAAGTGTGCGAATTGACCATGCGGCACTAAGTGTGCGAGTTTGACTATGTAGCACTAAGTGTGCGATTTGATTACGTAGCACTAAGTGTGCGAGTTGATTATATAGCACTGAGTGTGCGGACTCAATATACATTCGTGAATCATTATGGACACTATGTGTGCAACACTATTGAGTCGATCGCGGACAGCGGATCGGGTAAGTGTCTTGAGTACATGGCTAATAGGTGCTATGCTTATACTTGGTGTGAGCTCGGTAAGTTTGAACCTATGTGACAAATATACTTGAAGTCACGTACATAAAATTTATCGTAGGATGGGTGAAAGGCCGTTTAGTCGTTTGATTGTAACGAAAATAAATTGATTTATGAAATGCCTCATGTCCTATTGATGAGTATATGGAATGTGAATGCATGAATTGATATGAAACTGAATCGATAGGTTGGAGGAACTATGGTATGGTTCGGTATGGATGGAGTAAATTGTCTCGTTCCATTTTGTTTCCTCTTGTGATAATGTTATTGATGGATGGTAGTGCATTGCTTATGACTTACTGAGTTATAAACTCACTCGGTGTTTCCTTGTCACCCATTATAGGTTGCTTGGACTCATCTATTTTTGCGGGGTCAGGCCGTCATCGAAGTCATCACACCGGATAGCAAGTTTTGGTACTTTCTTCTTAGTTGGCTAGAAGAACATTTTGGCATGTATAAGCTATTACGTTGTGTTTGAACTTTGGCATGTAAACCTTAAGCCATGCGAAAATGGCACGAATGTTCGATTGAGTTGGATCAAGGGTAGGCATGAAATGGACCTAGTTACTTTCGTAACAGATGCTGGCAGCAGCAGTGTCATGAGATTGACAAATCACTAAAATAGTAGGAATGGAATTAATTGATCAATAAATTATGTAATCGAAGCTCGATGAGTCTGTTTTCATGAGGAAGTAACGAAAAGATCATATGGGCAGTATATTAAGAGATAATCAGATTTTGTGGGACAGGGCCAGAACGGTTTCTGGATTCCCTGCTCCGACTTTGGAAATTCATTATAAATTAACCAGAGATAATTAGGGGTCGTACCATATATGTACAGATTCCTCTCTGAGTCTAGTTTTCATAGAAACAAACGGTATCAATATTGAAGCCCCGTGCAGGGAGATATCCAAGTCGTAATGGGCAAAGGTCAGTGTAGTCGACCCCTGCAACATGGGAGACTTTGACTAATAAACTGTACTAATTGGCCCGACCAAAAATTCTAGAAAAAAATACATAGATGGGCACATGAGTCTAGTTTCTGGGAAAAATCACGAAACTGATTTTTGAGTTACGAGACTCAAGATATGATTTTTAAAACGACTAGTACACAGATTGGGTAGTGTCTGGAAAATAA